>NC_083359.1:112146198-112749531 GCF_030254825.1 Meriones unguiculatus | reverse complement strand
AGGTAAAAGTGGCTAGTAAAAATGGAGGAGTGGATGAAATTCTTAGCAGAAATTTGTCTGATTTAGAATCTCATCTGTGCCAAAATACACAGGTACCCAAATCCTTCACTGCATTCAGTGGCATCGGTTCTTGGTGAGGGAACACACCTTGGAGACCTCTGAGGCAGTCTCATCCCTAGACAAACATACCAAAGTCCAGGACCACAGGGGAACCTGGGGTTGTGAGGGATGAAAAGAACTCCCCAGTGAGGACAAGAGGAATCTGGCCCAGGATGATGAATGGAGTGTGAGAGAGAAGCCTGGAAAAGGGTAAACAGCCAGGAGGTAACTGGAGGGATGGGGAGCCAGGGGTGAAGAAAAAGAATGTAGAGGTCAAAGAGCAAAGAAAATACCCTGCAGTGACAGGCTCAAGACCCAGTATATTACTCCCAAGCAATGCATGTGCATGGATGTCACTTCCCTCCCTGTGTGTGTGAGTGTAAGCCAGCCCTCTCCCAGAAACCTTCCAGAAAACCTTTCTTATGTGTTGTTCCAAGGTTCCAAAGGACTCCATGTTGCAAAGTGATTGTTGTTCCTTAAAACACATCTGTTCATTCTTATGCCCTTCATGCAGGTCTGTGAGGGCTAATGGCCTTAGCATCACTGTCTTATGGGTAATAAGATTTGGGGATGGTCCAGGTTGACTACTTTGGTTAAGGTTCTAGGACTGCAAGGAGGACAGACTCTGGGTTTTGAGAGTTACATATACCAATCCTGCTTATTCAATACCTGGAGTTCCAAGAAAGTGCAACTAACTGGCATCTCCTAGAAGAACTTACCTTCTCCAGGAATCACCCTACAGTTCTAGGTGGGGAACATAGTGTCAGAGCATACATTGCTACCATCCTTTGGGAATGAGAGTTGAGTTTAAAAGCTGTCACTGAGTTGAATTCTTAGGAACCTATGAGAGCTGCTGACCAGGATCAAATACCACTTGGCTCCACCCAAGGTCTAGCTGATGGGATGGAGGGCTGGGGTCTCTGGGGCCTACAGATAACCCCAGGAGCTGCATGGGCTTTGGTGGCTGGAGAGAATCCAGAAGCTCTAATGCATGCATTCTGAGACTAGTGTGCCAAATTCCCCTTCCTCAGCCTGACCTTCCCTGTGGGCAGGAAACCTGCTGCCAACTCCTTTCTGAAGACCACCCTGTCACTACAGCCAGGGTAAACTGCAACAGCTCCTGCCTACTGCCCTGGGGCTTCTCTCCGCACTCAAGTCTCAACTCTCAGCCCCACCTCCTGCTCTTCAACCCTCAGACATGGCAGATCACTGATTAATTCAGGGCTGTTTAATAACTCTTCTATTTCAATGAAACAAGCTGTCTTGTTTTCTTTATTTTTAACACTGACTTTTCTTTTTTCACTAAGCATCTTACTGTCATTTAAATTTCTCTGTCTCCAACCAAGCTGATAATAGACTGGAGAGAGCAGCTGCTTCAGGCCTGTTTATGACAATGATTTGAAGTTAGAGCTGTGTTAACAGAGAACTGACCAAACCTCAGTTCAACAGCTCTGCCCCTGCATGTAGAGAGAGCGCTAATTTTAACAAGATTAGTAGAACTCTGGCTCCAGGGGAGCCAGGGCTAATTCCAGCCCAGCCTTCTTAGCACCCTTCTCTGAGGCCAGCTATGGGTGTGAAAACCAATTCTACTTACTTGGGAATGAAAGTCAGTAACTGTGGGTCATTTGTTTGGACCCGAAACTGGCCTATTCTTCTCTATAGCCTTTCCTCCAGTGAGTTTACTGAGCAGCAGAGCATGAGACTCCTGCTTGCAGGGCTAGAAATGGGTAGATAATTCAGCAATCAGCTAGTTTGTCTTTCTGTCCTAACTTCAAATACTCAGAAACATTTTTCAAATATCTTATACATGACACCTGTTTATATTTTTATCTATAAAAAACAACTCATTGTTCAAGACATGGTCATCTTTGAACTGTTGCTTGGCTTCTCCAAATGATACAGATCATGTCTTCTATGGATGGCCCCCTTCCTGGGTTGGGTGGTTCTATATTGTATGCATACTCCTGTTCTCTCCTGCCACACTGTCAGCTCTTCAAGGGCAAGAGTGGTGACTTGACTTGTTTCCATCTTGTTTGGCCTATGGCACATATTTTATAAACATTTGTTCTATCAAACTCCTTGCAAAGTACATTTCCCCTACCTGGACAGACCCTTACTGAAGTTTTCATTTCTCTCTGGATCAATGTTTTAGCCCTTCCAGTGCACAAGCTAGCAGTCAGGGCCCCCACTTTCCTTAGCATCCTATCCCCAAGGCTTCACATCATAGCTAGGGGGCACTGTGGCAGCAATGTAAGGGATGTGCAGCAGAAGTCAGAGGTCTGAACCAGTCCTCTGGATTACAGTCCGCTCATCCATCACTATCCCTCAAGGCCAGGCACAACTGCCTGGGAAAACCCACAGGTGCAAAGGCAGAACCTTGGTGGCCTGACATTCCTGGCCTCTTGCTCTTCTGCAGGCAGAGTCCAGAGAGCCAGAGCTCTTGGTCTGCCACTCCCAGCCAGCAGTCTGCAGGCAGCTGCTGGGGTCATTGTCTCAGCCTCTTCAAGTTGTGAATGCTGAGTCTATAGAGACGAAACACAAACAGTGCCCACAGTGCCTCTCAGGAGGAAAGGCCGCCTGGCCTTGCCAGAGCCATTGACTGTGCAAATAGCAAGACTGGCGATGGATGGAGGAAAGCTGGTTGGAGCTATTGAAAAGAGGGGGAGCCTTTCTCCCCACACTGCTCAGTGCCAGTAGAAGCTGTAGATATGTGCTAAAGGCCGGCAGATGGGCAGAAAAGAGTCATGGTGAGTTCTCCTGAGGATACTGCCTCATCATGAGCTGTGTGTGTCCAGCCAAACCCAAGAATGGAAAGATGAAGGTGCCACTGGGTACAGGATGGGAACAAGAGACTGGGGAGAGAAGCAGTTAAGTAGGCAGATCTAGTGGGCAGGGAGAAGTGGAGTGCAGGGAGTGATGACTTGCTGTGTAACACAGGGCAAGCTACTGCTTGCTTTGGGCTTGGGTTTCATAGCTATTTTAAAATACTCAGAAACACTTCCCAAGTGTTCTGCACATCACATCTGTTTATTATATAATTCATTAAAAATATTTAGTAAAGAGAATTGAGGTATCATGCCATTCCTGTTCACATTTCCTGAAGCAGGCTTTTGAATCATACTGTTAAACATGTTAGAACATCTTCTCAGTGGCACTTTCCCATGTTGTAAACTCCAACAAGGAATGAGGCCCTTGCTCAGGTAGGCCATAGGACAGCGTACAGTTCTAAGAGAGGATAGCTGATGCTTTGCCCCAGGCGTGTTGCATGGCATAACCAATGATGAGCAAAGGCCATGGTTTGGACCAAAGCCTTTGGGCCCTCCTGGACCTGCCAACACTCTCTCTACTATGTTCGTCCTGTGTGCACCCTTTCAGTGTGGGACCTCCTAACAGCAGCCAGGTATCTGGGGCCAGGCACCTGCCCTTCCTCCCGTGGAGGTTGACTCTCAGAACAACTGAACTGGTGAACTCTAAGACAGTGTCCTTCTCTACTCTTAAACACAGTGGAGTTAGAATTCAAATCTCAACTCTCATATTTAAATGCCAACCATAAACAATGCCTGTGACCTCACTGCCAGGGCTGATGGGAATGGATTAAATCATGATGGCTACAACAGGTTTTTATATGAAGAGGTTTATTAGGTGGATATGAAGAGAGGGAGAGAAGGGAGAACAGGACATAATGGGGGAAAAGAGAAAGAAATAGAGAGGGGAAAGACAGTGAGGGGAAGAGAGAGAAAGGGAAAAGAGAGAAGCGGAAAGAGAGAGGGGGTACCCTGATAGAGAAAGGGGAGAAGGCCAAGAGGCCAGGAGCAAGAGGGACCAAGAGAGAAAGGACCAAGAGAGACCAAGAGAGGGACCACATGGCTGGTTGGTCCCTTTAAGGGGCAAGGTAACCACACCTTCCAGGTATGGCCACCTGGCTGGAGACACATGATAACATCATAAGTTGCTAGGCAACCCAGAAGCAGGTTTGGTTCCAAAATCCTAACAAGGGCTACCATACACAATGCCCGTGACCTCCTCACTGGCAGGGCTTCCATGGGTTTTCCTCTTTCCAGACTCAATTGAGTATCTGGCTCTTGACACTCTAAGCACATACATTTTAAGTAAGATCTTGCCTTTTCAGAAAATTCCAAATAAAGAGAATATGGGGAAATGAGTGAATTGAGAATATCTTGGTTTTATTCTGCTCTAGATTTGAGAATAACTTTTCCAGTTAGCAGCAGTAATCTTTTTTCTTACTCCCTTTATACCATCTTCCTCTGCCTATATCCAGAAACACAGGCAAGAGAAAGCTCTTGCACATCCCACACAGAAACACACACACACACAGCAATCACTTTCACAGAGCGAGACAGGGGTGCTGGGTGTGTGTATGTGGGGGAGAATCAGCTCAACAGAATGTCAGGCAAGCTCCCATCTCCCTCCTGCTACCAGGGAGCAAATGGAGGTATGAAGAAGGTCAACAGGTGAGAAATCCTCAGGAAGTGTGCAGAAAGTGTGAAGGGAAGTCCTTTGATCCTCTTTTGTCCTTATGTGGCAGGAGCCAGTGTGACACCTCAGTCTTCCTGGCCGTCTGCTTGGCTCTTCGTAGGTCTCACACCCTCTGTGTGAGGCTTCCTGGTGACTCCCAACTACACACTGGTTCATATTATTCTGCAAGTGCTTGAGTTGGAAACATGAGAGATTGCTACCCTGGGTACTCAGGTAAGAACTTCATTCATCTGAATAAATACACCTGGGGTGTTGCCCTACCCAGGTCCTGGTGCTGCAGGCTTCTGTTACCGGCAGTGAAAGGACAAGCTGGGAAGCTCTACCCAGGTTGAAGCTGAGGCTCAGCCATCCTGTCCTAGGCCTCTGGACCCCTCAGAAACACCAGAACTTAGACTTGAAGCAGGGACACAAAGCCAGGCTCTGCTGGGTCAGGATGAATCTCCTGTGTACAGATGGGGAAGGAGTCTGGGTGCTACAGAGAACTGGTCTTTTAAGGATTTCAGAAGCCAAGCTCTTCTTCTTCAGAATTTTTTGTTCCTTAGAACAAAAGGAGGAAGTGGGGATGAAGGACAGGCAGAAAAGGTGAGAGGTCAGAGGCCAGTGTAATATTTACCCAGCTCAGTGGAGACCTTTCACTTTTAGAAGCAGGAAACAACTTCAAAGCTGAGACATCACCTTGCCACTTGGCCAGACCTCCCTGCACACCCTTCCTGAGCTTACCTCTCTCCTAGCCTGTGTCCTGCTCAGAAAGTTGGATGCCTAGCATGCTTACAGAAAGTTGTCCTGGTGGCTCCCGTAGAGTCTGAGCTATCCCTGGAGTGCTCTTATCACTCTGAGTGAAGCCCCACACAAGTCCTTACTCCAAAGCAGAGTAGCTATACGGGGTTGACACTGAGAAGCAAAGGTGCTAGTTATAGTCCAAGGCCTGAACCCCAGAGGTTCTCCACAATGGATAGATTAGAGGGGCCTCTTCAAAAACTGCCCATCCACATACTCACACAGATGCCCCAGAGAATAACTGCAAGGGCTTCTTGGGTCTCTTGAAGCCCAGGCCTATTCTTAGTCTGGGACACCCACTGAAAAAAAAAATGGCCTTCTTTCCTAGGGTTCCAAGAGAGTTCAATTCTCACGATGGGACGAGAGTCCCCAAAAGAGCTGGCATCTGTCTCCTTTTAATCTCCCTCTGCTAGTTCTCCTTGACCTTCATCTCAGACAGAATTTGAAACACTCAGATTGAAACAGGGATGAACACTGACATTTACTAGTGTCCACGCTTCCAGTTCTGGGATATTGGAGAGAAGTGCAACAGAAAAACCTCTCCAGACTTTGCTCTGGGAAATGGTGCCATAAAAAACAACTCCAGTGCTGCTAGCCTAAAACCTATGGGGAGAGGGGCAAAGGGCAGAGAAGACACTAAGCAATAGCATCAGATGGTGCCTCTTAACAAGACCCTGGATTTCTCAGGCACCAACTGGTCAGAATACTACTCAGAATACTACTTCACCATGCAGTGAAGGATACAGGGTACCCTTCCTTCCCTTCCTCTGAACCCCTAGTTATGGCTAACCCCACTCTATCTTCTCTCCTGGTGCATGGGGGTGTGCAGCTTGTGTAGCTATCTCCCACAGCTCCAGATATTATAGTTGTGGTTCCTTGAACATAAAAGCTTTTGCTCTATCTTTGAGGTGTGAGTTACCACATTCTTGCAGTACACAAGTGATTGATTTCTGTCTTAAACTTGAGTACATTCTGAGTCCTGCTTTTGGTGTTTCTGTAGCTCACTATAAGAAGTAGATATAGTAGCTCAGCTACTCAAGTAATGCTCTCTTAACACCAAAGGAGAAACCAAAGCTGCAAGGTAGGCTGTCTAAACACAAATCAGAAAGTCTCTGAGTCTGAGTCCTCACGGAGGGTGAAGGGCGGAAGTAGTTCTTCAAGAAGGCAAGATGCCCCGAGAGCCTCTCAAGGGTGTGTGTGTGTGTGTGTGTGTGTGTGTTGGGGGTTACAGAGGGGAGAGAGTAATTTACCACATATTATGTCTGTGCTCCAGGGCCCCTCCCTGCCTCCCTTTTGAAAGACAAGTTGAACTTACTGCCTTTTCTCTCATCCTGAAAGTAATTTCAGGCAAGGAAAAGCAGGATTAAACTTTCATAACACGACACATTTATCTTGTTTTGCTTCTTTCTTTCTATGTCCTCCCTCCCTTCCACTTTTGACCCTAGGTAAGTTTGAGTCAGAGGGAAGCTGAGATTAAATATCAGGGGATGGTATCAGATCTGGAGAGACACTGATCTCTTGTTCCCTACCCATCCCCAAAGTTCAATATTTTTCCACCCCCACTGGACAGTTATTATCTTTGTGGACAAGAGAAGCTCTGCACTCTGCGTGCTCTCTCTCAATATTGTTCTCTGTTGAAATGAAAGGAGGAATTAGAATTCAGAGACAGGCTCCTAGGGAGAATATGAAGACAAAGATTAAGTCAGTGATACAAGGTTGACATGCGTTTAGTTTCTGAAAGGTCTTTTAAAAAAGTCTCCCCCAGAGCAGTGTTGCCACTGCTGAGACTGGCTGGAAATCCACATTAGGGAGTGAGAAGAAAAGAAGGCCTGTGACAGGGACTTGGGGATGGGCCAAAATTTTACTTGCTGATAAAAAAAAGTCAAGAATCTTGAGGCAGCCAGGATTGGGTTGTCTGCTGACTTGAGCATACACCCCTCCCCTGGCCACCCAGACGTAAACTGTGGGTGAAGTTTTTCTCAGCCCCCTATACCCATATAGGTTGTGTGGAGCTGGCCTCTCATAGTTACACCTACACATACTATCAGAGTCACACACACATGCACACGCATCCCTAGACATATCTCATGAGACTAGCCTCTCCTGCAAGTCTGGAGAACACTTTTTAATGAAGCTGGCTCTTACTCTTTGGCCTCTTCTCTTCCCTGAACCCATCCCTCTGTGCCAAACAGAGGTGAAAAGTTCCAGCTTTGCCCTCTGCAGTTCTAGTTGTGATCTCTGGGTAACGATGGCTGGGAGTTTCCAATATACCCCCCCCCCAAAAAAAAAAAAAACTGCACAAAAGCCAGTATTTCAAGACTCATGGTTTTAAAGAGTCCCCTCTAGTGGAGAAAACCTGCTACTCTGACTTCCTGGAGCCCAGAACTGCATGCTCTTGAGTCCACGGAAGGAGCCTGTGCCTGAGGCTCAGTTGCTGTCTCTCCCACCTCAGCACACTGTCAGTCTCTTATCTTTACCTTCCCTCTGTCTCCTGTCTCTCTGTTTATCTGAGACCCTGTCTATGTCCTGACTTCCTTTATCACACCTGTGCCTCCATGCCTGTGTCAAGAGCAGCATGTTACATCCTCCTCCTGTTTTTATCTGATGAGCTAAGTGCTCTGAAAAAACCCCCTATCAAGTGGTCTAACCTCAGATATCCAAAACAGGACCACAGGCTAGAGGCATTCAGAATCTCTGGTGAAGATTTCAGTAGGAAGAACAAGAGGCTTTGTTCATACTTCCCCCTCGAACCCCTGCTACCTCATTTCCAAGCAAACTCTGGCCTAATGGGTTGTTCTATACTTCCAAAGCTATCTGTACCCAACGTGCTTGGAGTCCTATGTGAAGCCAACCACCCCCTCATCAGTTCTTCCAGTATGTGTGTGTCTGCTCTTCAGTCTCTGACTGCACCCTGCCATATGAACAGTTGACAAGGCCGAGGAAAAGGGACAGGTTAAAGGAGAGGGGAGTGCTGAGTGGATCAGGTACTGTGTCAGGAGCTATAGGAAGACAGCAAGGATGGGTAAAACCAACCACTCTGCTGGGAGAAGAGAAGACCGCTGAACAGCACCTGCTGATTTTCAGGGTTTCCCAGAGATATTCCATCATCCAGATAAGGGAGGAGGCCAGACCATGTCAGGGTAATGGTTAAACAACTGCTGGAGCAGGGAATATTCTGGAAGAGCTCAGCTGTAAGTCTTTTCTTGCCCTTCCTTCTATCATCTTATTCTCAAACTCCATAGGGACCTTGGTCCTCAACAACAAATGCCTCTATTCATGCTCTCCAATTCAAGATTGAGCAGCATAGAGTTGCACAGAGGTTCCATATGCCCAGATGCCAGTGAGCAGAGCCCAAAGAAGTCTCGGGGAAAGAGGGTGGCCCCTTCAGACCAGCCATCCCCCACAAGCGCCTTGGGACCAGCTGTTTGACCCGGGAGGAATTGCCTTTCTTTTTGTCTCCATGGGGGTTCACCTTTAGAAATGACCAAAAAAGCAGGGGGTGGCACACCCACTCCTCATTTACTCTAATCAGGCATGAAGTCTTTGTAACTAAGTGAAAAAACTGTTTCCCATAAGGGAATCAGTGCCATTCATCATTGTTTGAACTGAGCATATGTGATGGGGAGAAACAGAACACTCACAGAGAATGAATTGATAACAGACAGCCCTGGGGGAAGAGGTAGCAATGGGAGAAGGGGTGGTGTTGGGGTTCTGTACATAGGAGCTGTAAAAACTACCCAGCACCTCAAAGCCTGCTTCTATTGCTTCCCTGCGTACAGTCCTGGATTATTCCAGTTAACAGACTGTATGTAACACAACGCTCCTGTCTCTTTATGATCTGCATGGGCTTGGGAGGGGGGTTGGCTCTGTGCTCCTTGCCTCTCCATTTGCCATGATGGACAGAAGTATATTGTACCCTACTCTCTCTGTGTAGAGACAGCTGTGTGGCAATGCAGGAAGACAGCTGGGGAGGGGGCCCTGGAAACAGGGGTTGCCTTCCTCACACCAAATCCTTTATTTTTGAGAGGCAATTGAGAAAGTAAGGGAAACAGAAGCCATAAAGCTCCACAGACAGTGACAATTCCAGCAGCAGATATTTCAGGATCGCCTGAGCTGGCAAGCCTAAAGCTTTTACCAGCTGCTGTCCTGTGCATCTAAGCATGTCACTGGCTTCCCCTCCTGCTCCTGTGTCTTCTTGTAACATGCCAATGAAATAAAGATTAGCTGAACAATCAGGAGTATTTGTAAGTGGAAGAAGGGGCCTAGCAGAGGCTGTTCTTGGTGATTTCTAACCTTATTTTGAGCACAGAACTCCTGCAAAACAGATGCTGAACTTAAGCATCTACCACATCTGCAACTTCTCTTGGTCAAGAATGTCGCAGGGCAATCCTTCATTGACAGGAGAGAGGCGGGATGTTCAGGGCAGCTCTGATAGGGAGCAGCAGTCTTGGGACAGCACGGTCATGAACGATAGTCCTATGTTACCAGCGTCTGTTCTTCCTTAAGACTTAGGCCAAAAGGTCTGTGGCTCCTTCACTCTTGCCCGGATCTAGGTCAGGAGGGTCCCCTGTTCCTGTGCCGTGACAGTGAAAAGGATGCAGCTGAGACACCCTTGCCAGGCTGTGCCTGGGCAGAGAAACAGCCAAGACTCTGGTACTTCAGGGCTTAGAGCTCTTTAGCAGAATCTCTCTTGCACATGGGTCAGAAGCCATGTCCTTTTAATTGCTTTTCAAGACTATTTGCTCCCATCATAATATAATATTCTGAGCATAGTTAAGTAAGGGAATGGAGAGGTCAGTCAGTTCTCAAAGTCCTCCTTTACCAACAGGTTTACTGACAGGATTAACTGTGAGAAAGAGAAGACAGGTTTTGTAGGTAATACTAGCTAGTGGCAACAGAGGCAAGTTATGGGACAGGTGGGGGCTTAGCACAGAGGAGGTGATGACAGGTGGAAGACAGACAAACAACAACAAAACAGCCTCCTGGGGTATGGGGCAGATTCTGCTCTGTTTCCTTGGTTCCCTGCCCTCTCTCAATTTTCCACCCCTAGGCCACCCAGCAGAGATCACAGGTAATTACTTCCAAGATGCTCTGTGGGGAGAAGAGAAGTTAATGAATTCTTCTATCTTCCTGCCTGGAGGTCAGAGGATGAAGTGCTGCTAGCAACTCTAGGAGCTTTCCAGGGTGATTGCACAAAAAGTTGTGCATTTCAATTAGGAACAGCTGAATTCCTCCAGCCAGGACTAAGCTCTTCTGGGGACACTGGTGCTTACTGGAAGGCCCTAACGTTCAGAGCTGGCCCAGAGGGAAGAGTGAAATTTCAAAATCTAGAAAGAGGCTCAGTATCACAGGCCTTCTATTGTGTGGAATTGCCAAGAGCTGAGTTCAACCAACTCCAGGACGGTTGAAAGTGGCCATCCCAGGCATGCCTGCCGTCCAGCCCAGATCCTCAACTGGACAGACTCGGTCCACTGCAGGGATGGCTGTGTCTCAGAATGTATAATCCTCTGCCGATAGGCCTTCGGAGACATTTGGTAGCCTCACTTCTCAAACCATCCACTGCTCTGTCTGTTGTGCATAGGGGGCTAGGGAGCTGTGCTGTCTACGATCTTGGTTCTCCACAGAACTGAACAGTCTCACCCTCCCTTGATAACTACTGGCTCTCCTTTCCAGACTATGGCGACTGATCTGGTATCCCAAGTTTCCCCAAGCGTTTTCATCCTCTTATGAGCTATTTCAGCAGGTTTCTCCTAGGACAAGGGTCATGTTAAACAGGTGAACATTTTTGAGGGCCCTAGAATGACATTTTCAGTTTTTGACCATTTAGATCAAGATGAACATTTATGAAGACTGCACTTGTGAGTAAAAGAAGATGGAATTTTCTGAGATCCTATCACTTCGTGGGGTAGAGCAAAAAAGAGTACACGGAGGGAAATGAGCTTTAAGGAGCCTCTTGGACTCTGGACAAAGTCCCACTTCAACCAGCTCCACTGTTGCTCAAACCAAGGGGGCCGGGCCCCAGCTGGGCACTATGCCATGGGGGATGGGGGCAGGAACACTTAACCACAGTGCTTCCAAACCGCTTTCACAGCTTCCAGGAATGCCAGCAAACGATGGCTTCTCCTTCCCAGTCCACTGAACCACTGGAACCGCCAGTGGCCACCCGGGACTCCAGCGCCGGGTGAACGCCCCCCAACCGGCCTCTGGCCACAATCGCCCCAGGCTATCTTGCTAGTGCTACAGAGGCCCTCTGTGGGATCCAACCCAGGGACGACCTCGCCGCCCAGGCGCTCCCTAGAGCTGCAGGCAGCCGGCAGGTGCGCGTTGCAAGCGCGCCACGGAGCGCCGGAACCACCGGAGCCGCCGGAGTCGATGGCCCGGAAGCCTGGACAGGAGACTGCAGCTGCGAAAGTGGTGGATCACGGCGCGGATACTCGCTGACACAACCAAGACAGGGCCAGGGCCAGGACCCCTAGGGGACCTGGGAAGGCTGCGCCTGAGGACCTGCCGCGGGCGCGCGCTCGGGGAAAGGGCGGAAGGCGCCGCTTACCCAGCTCGGCGATGTCTGTCTGTCCGTCCTTGGGTCCCCCGCTTCGTCCGACTCGACTGGCAGCTGCCCAGGGCAGCGCGCGCCTAGTCCTTGCCTGACCCGAGTCACACAGACAGCCAGGTCCACATGGAGCCCAGAATCATTAAAATCCGCGGCCCGTGCCGGTCGCCTGTCTGTATTCCTGGGGTGGCCCTCGATTGGATCCTCGCGTTTTCGTCCCGGTCGCTTGCGCGCAGGGACCCGGTCGCGAAGGGGCGTGGGGTCCCGCAGGGTCCCTCGGAGGAAGCTCAAAGCCGGCTGTCTTCAGGTTTCCCCTGCACGACTTTCCGGGCTGCTCTGACATCAGCGATCCCGCGCGCTTCCTTCCCTTCTGCTCCCGGCCGGCTCGGCCCCATTTCCTCTGGGAACCGCTGCCAGCGCCGTCTGCGACAGGGCCCGTAAGCTTCCCGTGGCTCCGCGGCTCACGGGTCCACCGGATCGGATCGCTCGTCCTCGGCTGAAAGATCCCGGCAGCTGCGCCCGCCGCCCCCGCTCGGCTCTGCGCGGGCAGTGCTGCGCGCAGAGCGGTTAGGCTCGGCTCCGGTGGCGGCGCCCTCAGCCGGCCTCCTATATTACCGCGCAGCTCATTATCATAGAGGCCGTGTTAACCCCCTCCCCGCCCACGCGCCCCGCCCGTGCAGACCGAATACCCTAGCCTGTCCACCCAAGAACCCGGCTAAGCTACGGTGCTGCAGGCGATCGCCCGGTTCAGCTTGGACCACTAGACACCGTCAGCAGCCAAGGGTCCAGAAAGGTGCTACCAGGGTATGGGGACTCAGGGCCTGCTGAGCCGGCTGGCTCGGCCTCGGGAGGGGCTCAGAATGACGAGGGAGATCCATCCCCTCGCGTGGCTTCACCTGTCACCGAGCACAGCCAAACTCCTTCCTCTTCACCTGTGAGCTAGGGGTGAGTGCTGAGGGTCCTGCCTTGCTGATGGGGATGGGGTCTTGGATTTCAGAGGACCATATTTTTCCTCCTTTTAATTCCCAGAAAGCCAGCGAGCTGTCAAAAGAGGTTTGAAGTTATTGGTAATTATTATTTCTACAATGTGAAGAGGAGCCTGGATTTTTTTCCCGGTGTGCTTCGGCGCGCTCACGGTCTTGGTTCCTTGGCTCGTAGTCTGTGTGTCTGCAGCGGTGGTCAAGGCTTTCCCATGAGGGCCTGTGTATACCCTAGCAAGGTCTCAGGGTCTTCAAATTCTCTGATGGAGACTGAGCACTAGTTTACTCAGCAGTCCAAATGTCTGAGAAACGTCCCTTACTGCCCTCTCGTGGCCACACTCTTCAGCGGTATAAAAAAGAAGGATGAAGGATCATTGCCTCTGAAAGCATAAAAACAGTTGGCAGAAATTCTCAGTAGCAGGGCCTTTAAAGAGAGAAGGGGGAAGGAGGGAGGGAAGGAGGGAGAGACAGAGACAGAGATAGAGAATCACTTTCAACAACTATCTCAGAGATATGGGACTGACTATGGAATGTAGCTTCACTTCAATTAACCTTTTCTTCTCTTTCTTTCTACCTTTTTTTTTTTTTCGTTTTCTTTGAGGTAGGATTTCACTATGTATCGCAGATTTTTCTGAAACTTGCTATTGTAGACCATAGTGGTCTCAAATTCACAGAAGTCCGCTTGCCTCGGCCTCCCAAGTGCTGGGATTAAAGATATTTATTTGCTACCACATTGGATGGATACCTGGATCAATTAGCTATTCTTTTAAAAAAAAATCTAGTTAGCTCATTTAAAAGCTCTTCAATTGATTAAATAATTGGCTTAAATAAGTTTCACTAGGTGTTGCTGATTTTCTCCTTTGGAGCCACAAAGAATCTGAATTCCATGATGCACAGCTATCTTGTCCTTTGAATTTATGTACCATCTACTTTTTATAAAACTCCGGGTGATCTCACAGTTTTTTTCCTGTATTACTGTTTATATATTTATGTAAGTGGGTCTTGTCTCCCTACCCAAATAATTGAGTTATCCTCTTAGGTTTGAGCACAGCAGATTTAAAACACGGTTTGTTTAAGGAAGAGGAAAAGAAGATGCTCACAGGTTCTAGAACATTTTGCCATGTGCTTAGTGAGAGCAGCATCAGTCTGGCCAGCTTCACCTTGGTAGGTCTAAGATAAATAGCTGAACATAAGGTCTTAGTTGAACATTAGGACCCTAAACCAAGTTCTGTATAACTGTGTCTGTGTGTGGGGGGGGGTGTCTTATCTCTTCTTGGTGCCTCAAGTTAATTTCATCTTGTGATGATTACAATACAATTTAAATAATTTCAGATACAAGTCCCCACCCCCTATGATCTAGAAATAAACCCTTAGATGAAGAATGAGGGCACATTAAACGAAAGTGACTCCTACACAAATATCCATCCTGTCCTGTACTCTCCACTCTTGCCCTGCCCGTCGCGAATAAAGGAAGAGGGTGGGAGAAAGCACACCTACGGCCAGATCACGCTGCAGGCCCTGTGACATGACACTCCCGCATTGCCACTGAGCAGCATCTGAAATGGAGCCAGCACAGGATGCCATCCCAGAAGCCTGAGCTCCAGGTGCCTGGGTGAAGCAGCCTTGTCTTTCTTAGACCTGTTTCCTGTCTCTAAGGTAAGATTCCAGCTTAAAATCTTCAGGAAGCTGGTATGTTAAAACCAGCTGTGAAGATTTTGAAGAACTGATAGTATCCTTAAAATGTAAAGTTTGTTGATGTCTTATTAGTTGTGTGTGACAAAACTTTTCATGAGGAGATGCAACACACGTCTACTCATCCAGCTAGGGAACCCACGACAGACCAAAGTATGAACGCCACCAAAGGCCAACTTGGTAAAACACTGAGTTTTATTGTGGTTACTTACAGGAGTATGGGCAAGGGGTTACCTGCAGGAGCAGAACTGACTCAAGGACAGCTGCATCACCAAGATCTACTCCAGCATGGGTGACTTTCCAAGTCACTCTGGTCTAAACCTCTTCTGGGCAACTCGCTGGTTTGACTCTTCTCTGTAGCTCAGCTTCCTTCCATATGAGGCAGACTCAGATTTTATGCTTACTCTGGTAGAGAGGAATCTAGTGGATCTGGTCAGGTACAGGAACTTCCTAAAGCTATTTTGAGTTGTTTATCTTCCTGTTTAAGGTGGGTCCTACACGATTGAATGTTTTTATCTTGGAGAAAACTGTTACACACTATTAGTTAAACACATGGTTACACTTCAAGAATTAAGATAAATAGAATCCATGCTTGACACTGTGCTGGTAGCCGAGAACTTGAAGAAAGATAGGCCATAGGCCTAGGTGAAAACCAAAAACCATTGTTCTTCCAAGAAGTATAGTAATAAAAGTATTCCTAAGGACATTCTGCTACACCCATAGCATACATTAGCTTGCAGACACTGTGCACGGCTTGCATGCGCAGGGCCTGCGTAGGACTCGGATGGAGTCCCGGTGCTGACAGGGGGAGCAGACTGGAACGCCCATACCTTACCAAGAAGCTATCTCCAGTTGACATCTACTTGCGAAGGAAAAATTCATTTTATCCAAAGGAATCTCATTCATCATATTAACCAAACTTAAGGGTGGGCCAAATGTTCCATAGTAGATGGCCAACACAAAAGGACCACGATGGTATTTTTGTACATATTTTATCTCACTTTGCTTTGATTTTTTTGTTTTGTTTGTTTTGTTGGGCTTTACTGTATATCATCACTTCTATTTTTATCTTTTAATGGGTTTTATTTGCTGTGTGTATGTTTCTTGTTTGTTTTTTAATTTGGAGTTTGGGGTTTTTGCCTATTTTGTTTGTTTTCTAAAGAGAGAGAGAGAAAGAGAGAGAGAAAGGATATGACGTTTGGTGGGCAGGGCTTTGGGAAGGATTTGATAAGAGATGGGGAAGAGGAAACTGTGATCAGAATATATTGTGTGAAAAATTTAATAACAAGAATTAAGATAATCACTTTAGTTTCCTGATTTTTATAAGTGAGAGTAATGTCCGCAGCCTCAGCCCTTAAAGGTGCTGAGCTAACCTATCTTGACCATCATTTATTTGACCACAAAGTATTAAGAACAACTTTATTATATTTCTTCCTTCGGTACTGAATATAGTACATAATTCTCTCTTTAGATAATTTATAATCTTAATTGATAAATAATAATAAATGTCTATAGAGTGCAGTGTGACATTTCACTATATGTAGCATTTCATGGAGCAACTAGCATAGTGTCACCTCAAACAGTTATTATTTATTTTGCAACACGTAATAAATTATTGCAAACTATAGTGTCCTTACTATGCTATGGACTGCGGAGCTTAGCTCTCCTATCCAGTGGTAATTGTGACTTGGCTAGCCAACTCCTTGATCATCCTCCTAGGTTCTGGCAGCCACCTTAGGAGTTTCTACTTCTATGATGCCTTTGCATGAGCCTTTCAGTGCCTGGCGTTACTCACTTGACAGAAAGCGCCTCTGAACACACGGGCTGCCACAAATGAGAGGCAGAGTGGTAGTAAGTGGCTGAGTGGTATTCCGTTTTTCAGTCTGTAAATAACAGACTCCCCACCCCCATGCTATTCTACCTTTCTGAGAATTCAACTTTTCCTGGATCTATCTGGCTTTCCAGTGTTTCCTTTTCATCTTGCTCAGCTGATGTCAAATCTTAGGCCTTGGGAGACTTTGCAGTGGGAGACAAGTGGCAGGTATTTAACAAATATACATCAAATAAAGGATGTTCTTATCTTTGGAATTTGTTGCAAGCTCCAAGGGGTTCTAACTCGACTGTTCCACACAGTGATCCTGAAGCCTTATCTTGGCACAGTCATGAGCATCTACATTTCTGTCTCTGTCCCCAGGATCCTTCTTTCCCTGTTACCACGTGACTGATGTAGATAAGATGATGAGAAAAGTAAGAGAGAACGAGTTGTGTTCCAGGAGAGACTGACATTCCTGTGAAAGGCACCGGCAAGCAAGCCTGTATGCTGGGAGAGAATGGTCCCAAATGGGCAGGTAGCCCATTCCCAAAAGAGTCCTCTCTGTCATAGCAGCAGCTTCAACTCCACAAATAGATGCCAGTTCGGTAGCCCCTTGGATCATAGGAGATATTTTTGGTACTGGAAGCCAGCCACAATTTGGCAGGCTTTCTACATTAAGTCTGCTCCTTAGCAAGATGGGAGTGGCAAGTATCAATGTTTAGCATGGGATTGCTGCCTGGAGTGTGTGTATGCATATATCAAGGGGCCTGGAGTGGGATGTGGGCAGGGATTGGGAGTGATGTACAGACCTTGGAGGAGGTGAGTGGGCCTTTGCCTGCTGGTGTTGATGGCCGTCTTTGGGCAGCACACCAGTTGTCTTTAAGCATGCTTCTGGCTCCTTGAGCTGAACCTGACATGGCATTTCCCACTTGACTTACCTCTACCCTGAGATGAGTATCATTTTTCTCATGCTCAGATTCCAAGTCAGCAGTAATATGATACTCCTATGAGCATTACTCTCAGGTCCTGAAGCTGTACCTCACTTTCACCCTGCACAATTGTCAGGCAGCCATAGCAGAAGTAACAGCTTCCACCCCCATCACATACACAGAGTTGGCAACAAAGACATTCATATGAGAAGCCAAGTCTCATGAATGGAAAGAGGCTGTTGGGCCACTCAAGTGGAAGGCCTGTGTCTGTGCAATGGGGCCCCGGGCCAGAGGCAACACAGGACCTGGGCACCTGCTCTAGATTCTCAACACCATTCATAAAGACTTTGCCCTTCCCACTCCTCCTATCCTTCCTCTGCAAATTTAACTTTCCAAAACACTTGTTAAGGCTCCAAATCAAATACAGTAGCCTTTCTTTCTCCTTTTTTCCTAACCCTTTCATGAGCAGAGCTCATGTCCCTGTATATTTCATCCTCCCCCTTTCTTCCATTTGTCTGAGTGCAACTCCAAAAGCAGAGCACCCTCTGCACACCTGGGCAATGGCACTCAGCACCTCCCAGCATGACTCTGGGACAATCTGCCAGGTTAGAAGTTACAGAATGAAGGATGGACTGACACGTGGTCTTTGGCTAAATCTTAGGACACTGATGCTCTGTACCTGGCATGGCATCTGAGAAGGATCCTGTGCTCTGGTTTTTATTTTTTGAAAAGACTCCCTTTCAGAAAGCTCTGTTCCTTCAGTACAGGTTTTCCTGTATAGCTTTTCTGGTGCCTCTGTTTCATTTCCTCATTTATAAAGTAGAAATATTTTTTTTTCTCTGTGTCTTGCAAGAATTCAGAAGAAACAACTAAGATGCTAATGGTGAATGAACATCGTGCACTGGGAAGTATTACATGAATGCATGGTGATGTCTTAAAATATGAAATTCTAGAGGTAAAATGCTTCCCATCTGCTACAGTGTACTTTGTTCTCTTGCTTGGTTTTCAGTGGAAAACAGCTTGGCTCATCAAATGTCCCTTGGCATATACTTGTCTGCACTGTCTTCTTTATTCCACCTCTGACACCCTAGTTTCCCGCATCTCTCATTTTTCCTGGTGAAATGTAGCCAAGCAAAGAGATTCCCACTAGCTACCTTTCCTTATGGAATCAAGACTCATGTCTGTGCTGGAACAGCCCTTGTGGACAGTCAGGACAGACCCTGCCCCTAGGCAAGCATGTTTTGACTGCATAAGAGGCAGAGACCTGACCTTCATGACCTATGCTTAGTGAGTTTTACGTTTGGGTCCCACCCTGCTCAGCTCCCTCAGCAGCTGGGAGGTCCCTGGTGTTGTGGGGTCACTGTCCTGGGTTACCCAGCCAAGGTTAGATGGCAGCTGTTCTCAGTAATCAGTGAGAACTGTGTTCCAGAGCTCTCATGGGCAGGACCCAAGGAACTTCTGGGGTGGGAGAAAGATAGACAGGACAAAGCCAGTGAAGTAAATCACGTTGAGATGGGAAACTTAGATACTACAGGGAGTGGTCATTTTGTTTATGCTTCTTCATTTGAAAGGCTTCACCATTTCAGGTGCCATTGTCAGAGCACAGCATGGTGCTAAGGGTCAACAGTTCTATTGCTTAGAGTCTTACAAGTCTAATCTTTTTCATTCCACTTTACAAATGCAGAACAGATAGCACGCAGCTCAAAGGTATAGCTTGGTGGTTAACAGTACACGCATGAAGCCCTGTATTCAATCCCCAGTACTGCATAAGCCAGCCTAGTGGTATGAGCTAACACTTCAGGAGTGGAGTCAGGAAGACCAGAAGTTCAAGGTTATCCTCAATTACACAGTGAGTTGGAGGCCAGCCTCACCAGACAAGGCTATGTGAGACCTTGTCTCAAAAAAGAAAAAAAATAAATAAGTGCTTTTCCATGGTCAGTAGGTAGTATAGGACGGTTATATGCTGAACCAGGTGTTTGACATCTTTTTATTCTACTTTGCCACTAATAATATAAAGTACCTTGGTGTGACTCTAACCAACCAAGTGAAAGGACTGTTTGAAAAAAAACTTCAAGTCTCTGAGGAAAGAAATTGAAGAAGATATCAGAAGATGGAAAGATCTCCCATGCTCATGGATCAGTAGGATTAACACAGTGAAAATGGCCATACTGCCAAAAGCAATCTACAGATTCAATGCAATTCCCATTAAAATACCAACACAATTCTTTACAAAGCTTGAAAGAACAATTCTCAATTTCATATGGAAAAACAAAAAAATCCCAGAATTGCTAAAACAATCCTGTACAACAACAGATTATCTGGAGGTCTCTTCATCCCTGATCTCAAGCAGTACTATAGAGCAATAGTGATAAAAACTGCATATTACTGGCATAGAAACAGGCTGGTGGATCAATGGAATTGAATAAAAGACCCAGAAATAAACCTACAAACCTACGGAGACTTGATTTTTGACAAAGATGACAAAACCATACAATGGAAAAAAGATAGCATCTTCAACAAATAGTGCTGGTCTAACTGGATGTCTACATGGAGAAAAATGCAAATAGATCCATATTTATCACCCTGCACAAAACTAAAGTTCAAATGGATCAAAGACTTCAATATAAGATCAAACACACTAAATCTATTAGAAGAAAAAGTGGGGAAGAGCCTTGAACTCATTGGCTCAGGAGACGACTTTCTGAACAGAACACCAACAGCACAGGCTCTAAGAGCAACAATCAATAAATAGGACCTCATAAAAATGAAAAGCTTCTGTAAAGCAAAGGACACCGTCATCAGTACAAAACAACAGACTATAGACTGGGAAAGAATCTTCACCAAACCTACATTTGACAGAGGGCTAAAATCCAGAATATATAGAGAACTCAAGAAGTTAAAAAGCAACAAATCAAATAAACCAGTTTAAAAATAGGGTTCAGAGCTAAACAGGGAATTCTCAGTAGAGGAATATCAAATGGCAGAGAAACACTTAAAGAAATGCTCAACATACTTAGTCATCAGGGAAATGCAAATCAAACAACCCTGAGAATTCACCTTACACACATCAGAATGGCTAAGATCAAAAACTCAAGTGACAATACATGCTGGAGAGGATGTGGAGAAAGAGGAACACTCCTCCATTGCTGGTGGGAATGTAAACTTGTACAACCACTTTGGAAATCAATCTGGTGCTTTCTCAGACAATTAGGAATAGTGCTACCTCAAGATCCAGCTATACCACACCTAGGCATATATCCAAAAGATTCTCAAGTACACAACAAGGACATTTGCTCAACCATGTTCATAGCAGCTTTATTTGTAATAGCCAGAATCTGCAAACAACCCAGATGTCCCTCAACTGAGGAATGGATACAGAAATTGTGGCACATTTACACACACACAAAAGGAAATCATGAAATTTACAGGCAAATTGTGGGAACTGGAAAAGACCATCCTGAGTGAGTTATCCCAGAAGCAGAAAGACACACATGGTATATACTTGCTTATAAGTGGATATTAGACATATAATATAGGATAATCATACTAAAATCTGTACACCTAAAGAATCTAAGCAAGAAGGGGTAAGATGATCAATCCTCATCCAGAGAGGCAAAGGGAATGGACATCAGAAGAGGGAGAAAACAGGGGACAGACAGGAGCCTACTACAGAGGGCCTTTGAAAGACTCTACCCTGCGGGGTATCAAAACAAATGCTGAGACTCACAGCCAAACTTTGGGTGGAATGCAGGGAATCATATGAAAGAAGAGGGAAATAGAAAGACCTAGAGGGGACAGGAGCTCCACAAGGAGAGCAACAGAACCAAAATATGTGGGCAAAGGGGTCTTTTTTGAGACTGATATTCCAACCAAGGACATGCATGGAGATATCTAGAACCCCTGCACAGATGTAGTCCATGGCAGCTCAGTCTCCAAGTGGGTACCTAGTATTGGGAACAGGGTCTGTCTCTGACATGAACTCAGTGGCTGGCTCCCCCTGAGAGGGAAGCAGCCTTAGCAGGCCACAGAGGAAGACAATGTAGCCAGTCTTGATGAGACCTGAAAGGCTATGGTCAGATGGAAGGGGAGGAGGACCTCCCCTATCAGTGGACTTGGAGAGAGGCATGGGAGGAGATGAGGGAGGGAGGGTAGGATTAGGAAGATTATGAGGGAGGAGGCTATAGCTGGGATACAAAGTGAAAAAAAAAACCTGTAATTAATAAAAAAATTAATTAATTAAAAAACCTACCACAGGAGGGCTCATACAGATTCACCCTGGGTCTCACAAAGCTTCAGAGCTGCTTTTCTACTAAGGGTGAAGACTGTCACTCATAATAGAGAACACATTATAATTGCTTTTGTGATTATTATAAACAATCATACTAATGAGGTTAATTCACCCATATCTTCCTGGGTGTGAGTGTTTAACAAGGATAGTTGTTTGTCCTTGACAGAGAAGTGGTAAGCACATGCAGATCTCCACTAGCTTGTGTCACCTTTGCACAACAAAAGACCACATTTATGGCCTTCAAAATAATGGGATAATTGGTTGCAATGTGTGCCATCAGCACCCTTTACAGTGAGTGTGCTAGCCTGTCTTTGTGGGAATTCACAGAGAGCCCAGTGAGCAAAATGCCATGCCTGACTTCACCTTGATTATATCCTTGCCCTACAAACCCCAGAAGAACTGAACTCTCACTCTCCTAATTAGGGGGAAAAGAAAGACAGTAATGATAGGAGAATTTTCTCTGCCTCTGACTGCAAGCTCTTCTGGGACAACCATTCAACTCTGCCTCTCTCAGCTCCCAGCTCCTCCTTCCTGGCTGATACCTGAAGCACTTAACTCTGTCCAGTGCAAAGCCCTCCCTGGGACAATAGGCCTGAGTTTGAGTAGAGTGACAGCAGGACCTGGTTGGAATGGCTCCACTATGCTCCAGAACCCTGCTTCCTGTCTGCTCTGAAGCAATGCAGAGCTGCAGCTGGGGAGGAGTCTGGGAGGCCTCAAGCCAGACAGGTGGTGCTGAGCAAGGCCTGGAAAGGGGGTTGGGGAGCTGGTCCTGAGGAGGCTGGCACAGAGTAAGCCCTCACCCTACGAGAAAATAAATAAATACCCTGCTTAAATAAATCAATAGTCTGACACCCAGGTGCAAAGCACAGAGTCTGGCTTTAGGCTGTAAATTTAGGACAGGGAACAAATTACTAGGGATTGGGGAAAAAAAAAAAAGCAAGTGGTACAAGCTCTTGGCAAGAAAGAATCAAGCACATCATTACTGACAGCATAAAATAGTTAATTACTATGTTAGCTTGTTGCCACATTTTCAGTTTTATGAATATTTAGAAAAGTTCAGTGCTAAGCTTCCCCTCTTTGCCAGTTAAATACTAAGCTCAGCACTATGACTTCTGTGATGGTTTCCTGTAGGAGAGTGTGAGTGCTAGAGAGATAGAAAGAAAGACCAGGAAAGGCAATTCTATTTCCATCCTTCACTTCTGGCTTTCCCCATTTCTTTCTCATGGTTGTAGTAGCTCTCTATTTATTGACTTAAAAATCAACACAGATTGGAAGGCAAAGACTGAACTAAAAACAAACAAAACAAAAAGTTCGATGATTGTAGGTTGGGAACTAGGAGGCTAGGATGTAATTCTTGACTTTGCCATTGGCTGTATGACTTTGCACAAATCTCTTTCCTCCTGAGTATCCAAAAATCCAGGACTGTGGCTCCATGCTCCTACTTGGCCATAACATGGGTTTCTCCATGGAAAACATGGAGTATGCTAAACACTCAGAAGCTCTTCCTTTTCTGTCTAAGAAAGCTTGGTGCCTAAGATATGGAGAAGAGAGTAACAAAGACAGAGTTGAAAAATAGGGTCTTGCATCAAAGCCTCTCTAGCGGTACAATTTCTCTCACTTCTTGCCTTTGATAAACACTCTGGCACCAGGCACAACTGTTATGAATCTTTCTGAGTCATAGGAGGCTGCAGCCCCTTCCATCCATTCTGCTGACAGTACTGCTCCATGTTTGAAGGGGCCTGAATATGGGGCCATCCAGTAGTGCATACCTTCTCTCCTCTCCCCACACTCCTAAGCAGCCTCTCCCTCTCCTTATAATTCCTATTTCAGCCTTGTGCTGCAAACTACTGGAATGACTGAGGCTGAGCCCTGCCTCTTGAGAGGATGGTGAACACCAAAGATCAGAGATGATACAGAGAACCTGTGATCTCCCTGACATCACGCCACCTAGTAGACCAACTGGGTTGTTTTGTTTTTGTTTTTGTTTGTTTGTTTTTTTGGATCCAGAAAACCTTGGCAGCCTTGCAGTCTCTCTCCTCCTCCTCTGCAGTTGTCAGTGAGACCGATATTACTTCCTGTTAATCACAAGGATGGAAAAACTTCAGGGCATTACTTTGAAATGATCAGCTCCAGTCAATGACTACTTATGACAGCAGAGGGGAGCATCAGCTCCAGGGGGCTCCCATGTAAATGGGGAGTTGAATGAGAGAACAAATAATGGAACATGGGTTTAGTTCAGTTTTCCTCCCTGAAGGGGCCCTGTTGAGCAATTTCCCCTCCATGCACCACACCTCTTCATTATTTGCTGTATCTTCTGTGGAGAATAAAACAAGAGGGACCCCTCCCCCTTCTTGTGCCCTCTGCTGCCTCAGCCTCCCCTCCCTGTCTCCTGCCTCCTGTCAATTGTATCTTTTTCTGGAGTTTGGCAAACATAGCCACTTCCTCCTGCTGGGCTTTCAGAGGATCTGAAATGAATGTGGCTCTAGTTATGTTTTTCCCCTTAATCATTCTTTTTGCTGGAAAGCATTTTCATGAAGCACAATCACAGAGGGACAGAATGTCCTGATGTTTGGGTGGGCAGCATGCATTCCTTTCTTTTTCCTTCCCTTGATTAAAAATAACACCACACACCCATAATATTAAAGGGATGAAGGCCATCTCTTAATACTTGTCATAATTTTGGTCTATCCTCAGTACCTGATGCATTTCTCATAGATCCTCCTCCAACTCTCTGTCCCTGGAAAAGCTAAGGTCACCACCTTCTTAACTTCTGCTCTGGTTGTTCTTGCAGCTTAGAAAGTGTCATTTACTACCCTCAGCTTTCCAGTGCTAGAAGCACTTTAGGACTTTCTCAAGCCTGCCTCTCTGAGGATTTATCTTTCTAACCTGAGCCTACAATGCTCTGTGTTCATCCAATGAGCACAGATTTATAACTGGCTGGATGCAGTGGTAAAGAACTATAATCCCAGTACTCAAGAGGCAAAGGCAGAGGGACAAACCACAACTTTGAGCCATCTTAGTTTACACAGCAAATTCCAGGCCAACTGAGGTTACACAGCAAAACTCCTGTCTCAAGACAGCAACAGCAATAATAAACTAAGAAAAAAATTCATACCTGGATCCTTTCATTTATAAGTCAGGTCCACAGAGAAGACACATAGTAAATGTTGAATAACCATGTAATGACCTCCATAGACTCATGTGTTTGACTGCTTGACCCATGGGGAAGTGCATTATTAGGACATATGGCCTTGTTGGAGTAGGTGTAGCCTTGTTGGAGGAAGTGTGTCACTGTAAGGTTGGACTTTGAACTCTTTTATGCCTAAGATATGCCCAGTGTGGCTTACTGTCTCCGGCTGCCTGAGAATCAAGATGTAGAACTCTCAGCTCCATCTCCAGGACCATGTCTGCCCACATGCTGTTTCCCACCATGACAATAATGGATTAAGCCTCTGAACTATAAGCCAGCCCCTATTAAATGTTTTCATTCATAAGAATTGCTGTGGTCATGGTGTCTCCTCATACAATAAGACTCCAACTAAGACACATGATATCTGCTACTTTTAAAAAACCACTTATGAGACAAGAAAAATAAGAGTGCTTGGGAAGGTTAAGTGGTTTGCCTATCATTCTCAGTGAGCAGCACTGAGGAGACTGGGACAACGATGTTTTAAGCTCAAGTCAAACAGAATTATCCCCTGCTAAGATACTTCCAGCTACAATCTTCCCCGACTTCACCTTCCAGGAGTCAATGTTCTTAAACCTGGAGCTTTCTTTTTCACAGCATCTTCATGGGACTACAGGTTACTTAAGGGCAGACACTAGGCCTTATGTTTCTCTTCTGCAATGAAAGCTGACAATCAGTCCTCAAAACAACTGACCAGCCCAGTTTGTTTCTTTGTGGAGCCCCTCATCAGATGATCTGGTTCTGAGGCTGAGGGCCTGTGATGGTAAATGCTAGGACCTCTGTTCCTGCAAAGATGTGTTTGGGAACCATTCATCTCAATCTGCTAATCTAGGTGTTTGCTACCCAGAAGCTAAGGTAAGATATCTCCTTAGGTTTCTCTGCTGCTGTGTCTCCTTCAGGGTGTGCTCCTACCCCTCAACCTTGTTTAAACACAGCTCTGTCCTCCATTTGGTGTGGACTGATGAGGTCCTAAAGACTAATCACAAGTGTGACACATTGCTTTGCACTTTTTAAGCCCACATCTCCCAGGGCCCACCTCTGTGCTTCATAGGAGCTATAGAGTCAAACAGACCTTCACTTCTTTTAATGTAATAACCACGCATAACAGCTAATATTAACAATTAGCACAGTCCTGCCTTAGTAAGCTGCCATTGTCCAGGTTGTCATGTATTAAGAAGACTACTGCCTTTACCATGGTGTCTGAAGCAAGGGTCCTAGCTTGTTGTTTTAGTAAGGATTAGTATTGCTATGATGAATCACCATGACCAGAAGCAAGCTGAGGAGGAAACAGTTGTTTTGGCTCACACTTCTATATCTTTGTTCATCATTGAAGGAAGTCAGGACAGGAGATTAAACATGGCAGGAACCTGGAGGCAAGAGCTAATGCAGAGGCCATAGAAGGATGCTACTTACTGGCTTACACCTCATAGATTGCTCAGCTTATTTTCTTATAGAACTCAGGACCACCAGCCCAGGGATTGTACCACCTACAATGGGCTGGACCCTCCTCTATCAATCATCAATAAAGAAAATGCCCTACAGGCTTGCATATAGCTCAATCTTATGGAGGTATTTTCTCAGTGGTGTTTCCTTTCTCTCAAATGACTTTACTTTGTGTCAGGTTGACATAAAACTGCTCAAGATAGATGGCTGATCCCAGATTTTGGGGCTCATTCCACTATGGTCTCTAGCACTCCTTAAATTCTAACTTCTTCAATATCCTCTACCAGAAAATAGGTCCAGAAAGGAGACATCATAGAGTAACAAGTAAATGAGAAGCTTGCAGTCAATAGTGTATGTAACAAGGAACACTGATACTTGCCAGGTAATCACTATCACTGCCAAGGTAATATTTGCCTCTCTAGACTAAAGTGTGGCCTTGAAGTCAGGTAGTGTCAGATTCTTCTAAAGAGTCATTGCATCTTAACATAGTTTGTATTACACAGAATGCTGAGTGAAACATGCCACCGTGGTTTTGGTCAACACCACAGGTATTCTCGAAAAGTCCATAGCCCAGGTCCTGATGCTTATTAAATCCCAGATCCAGTTCTGATGCTTAGCTGATACAGCAGTTGTTAGAAACAACCTTGGATCTTCAGCTGGCATAAATTGACATGTTCTTCCTACCCATAGGTTCTGAGACTCTTCAACAGCAGTGTAATTGTCCTTGGTTTCAAATGAGGATATTAAGGTCTGGAGAATGAAATGTTTTGACTAAAATTGACAGTTAACAGAAGCTGGAGCAAGGGGAAAACAAAGTCTGTTGCTTCCAGTCTCTGCCCTGTCCAAGGAGATGCCATCCCTCTTAAAAGTTTCCGGACACTTCTGTTCTTGTTTCTCAAGAGGGACACAGAGTATTTCTGCTTTGGACACTGGCTTCTCAAGGGTTGTTCACTGGTATTTACCTCTGGCAAAGCTAAATCATGTATCCCAGTCTAGGGGAGCATGGTGAC
Source organism: Meriones unguiculatus (assembly GCF_030254825.1). NCBI lineage: Eukaryota > Metazoa > Chordata > Mammalia > Rodentia > Muridae > Meriones > Meriones unguiculatus. The sequence goes on along the minus strand of NC_083359.1, from coordinate 112,722,266 downwards.
CTTAAAGCTGAACCCAGAGTGCCTTGCCCCTGTTCTCCTTGCACTATCCTGGAAAACATTACTTCTAATGGTATTATTGTGTACCATCTCTGATGAGATTGACTAATCTAATTACACTGGATTAAACTGAGCTCCTAAGTCATGTATTCTGCTTGATAATTTCTGGTACCTTAGTCTGGCTTATGACCTAGAAGCAAGCACATTTATAGTTTTTCTTTGTCAAAGGATAAACAAAGGGAACATCAAACAGCAGAATATGGCAGCTTTGGCCATGTGGTTCTGGTTTTAGAAACTGGTTGTGAAATCTCCCTCCACGGCTTGGGAAAGCTGCTGAGATTAGGAGTGTGTCAGAGGTATAGCTGCATGGATACTCAGAGGCCATTTCATGAAGCTGTGAAGGTGAAGCCTGGATTGTGTTGGAGACCCCCAGATGTTGGAAATGACAGAATTGTGGGCCACGTGCCAAGGAAAGCTGCAGACCAGGTGTGGAAAAAGCCCAGAGAGAGAAGTGTGTTGCAGTCAACAAGGGTGAAAAGAGTTCGAGATCTGAAGAACACTTTGACATTAGACAAGGAGATGCAGATTTTGGATTTGCCTTGCTATATTTTGGACTTGCTTTGGTCCAGTATTTCCTCACTATGCTCCATTCCCTTCCTTTTCAAATGGTATATTCTGTGCCAACTTAGACAGGAAGTATGTGATCTGCTTTTATAATTTCAATTTTGCAGGGGATTATAGTTAAGAGATTACATGAATCTCAGAAGAGACTTTGAACTTTTGACTTTTAAAGAGTGTTGAGATTGTTATAGATTATTGGGACTTTTAAAGTTGGACTGAATGCATTTTTGCATTATGATATGAGTACAAGCCTATAGGGGCCAGGGAGTGAAATGTAGTGGTTTGAGTAAGAATGACGCTTATAGGGTCATCTAATTGAAAGCTTAGCCATCAGAGAGTGGCACTATTTGAGAAGAACTGGTAGATGTGGCTTTGTTGGAGTAAGTGTGATATTGTTGGGGAAATTGTGTCCCAGGAAGTGGACTTTGAGGTTTTAAAAGCCCACACCAGGCCCAGGATCTCTTTTTCTGTCCTTTTGACTCTTCTGTCACTCACCCTTTCTCTCTCCCTCTCCTTCTCTACATTTGGATCAGGTTGAAGCTCTCAGTTACATCTCCAGCATCACCTGCCTGCTGCCATGCTCCATGCTATGATGATACTGAACTAAGACTCTGAAACTGTAAGCAAGCCCCAAATTAAGCAATTTCATTCATAAGAGTTGTCTTGATCATGGTCTTTCTTCTTAGCAATAGAACAGTGGCTAAGTTGGGAACTCACATGTGATAGAACCACAACTCTCTCCTGGAAAGCACATCTTGAATAGGATCTCCCAACAGGACTTAGCATGATTGTCATCTTCCCTATTTTTCCTCCTAGTTATATATTCTTCTTGCTTATCACACTGCATACAAATGAAACCCAGAAGATGCTTATGTATAAATTCCCAACAAACACCTCCTCTAATCTGGGACCACAGTTGGCTGTGGTTTTAAGAGGCCCCCAGAACAGGAAGTCTTTTCCCCTGTGTTTTAGCATCCTAGGACTACACAGCAGATGACCACACACTTGATGGCCCAAAGCAACAGAGGTTTATTTTTAGTACTTTTAGAAGCCACAATACAGAAGGGTTCATCAGAAAACTTTAGGAAGACTCTTGCTTTACTTTTTTAGTGTGTGGTATTGGCCACAGTGTAGGTGTTTCTTAGCAGTAACCATACTCTTATATTCACACGGCTGTTTTTTCTTTATATGGTGTGTTCATACACCTTCTTTTATCACGTACCAGTCATCATAGGTAAGGGTACCCTAATTTACGAGATATCATCTTAATCTCATTACATTCAGAAAGACCCTGTTTTCAAATAAGGTCCATCCAGAGGACATGCCCTTTGGGCATATTATAATTGATCTATGCATCCATTCTGATGATCCACACTGGAAGTTCAGTGAGTAGTCATTCTTCATTCCTGAGACCCAGACATTTTTATCAGCTATTACCTTTAAAGAGTCTAGAATATATTACCAAAAACTTTGAAAAGTATTTTAGTTTTATAGTTATCCTAGCATTAAATGATTTGCCTTTTCTACCATGTTCTCCTTTTTAATCTATATCTGATGGAAGCAGTTATTTCTCGGAAAGCCTTGGGAGGGACCTCTCTCTACCACTGATGTCTTTTATAAGGACAATGAGCAGCTGACCAACTTCCACCTTCATCATAACTTAGTTTGCATCTTAGTGAAAGAAAGACCCAGAAGGTTTATGATTAACATTCGTAGAGGACTCTGACCTCATAGCTTACCAACCTCTTCTTAGGCCAAACATATTAATGCTCATCAGTATGTCCACCCACCCCATGAACATATAAATGCTCCTCAGTCTATCTGTCCATCACATGAACATATTTTTGTTTCACATCACAGTGAAGAAGCCAGAGAGGCTATAGAAAGTCCTGGAAAGAACAGAACATTGACACAGGAACTCTCTTTTGCTCTTTCTCTTTCTCTGTCTCTGTCTCTCTGTCTTTCTGTCTCTGTCTCTCTCTGTGCCGCTAGAAATTCAAAGAGATACGGGCTTAATTTTTGTATGCCTTTACTATGGTGTCCTACCTCCCTGGCACTATTCAGTTATGCTAAGGGGATCTCTTCCAGGCTTTGTCTCTGGCTTGGACTGTGGGAGAAGTAGAGCGAATGTCCAGAAGCATATGAACCTGCATGATGACCCAAACCCAATCCCTGTTTCTATGGAGTCCTCCACCATCACTATCCAGGACTATAAAATTATAAGATTATAAAATTATAAGATTATAAAATTATTTTTGTTGCTTCTTCATAACTGTGATATTGCCACTGTTATGAGTCATAATGTAAACATCTGATATACAACCTATACTTTGAGAACTACTAGACCAGATAAGCACCAAGCTGCCTCTCTTCTACATGGTGACAATTGAAACCTTAAAAGAATAATTAAGCTTAATATGCAACCAGTTCTCTCCCAAGGAGAAAAGCCCACCCTCCACCATTCTTATGTTTTCTCTGAAGAAAACCACCAAGAAAGATAAAGTGACTACTAGATTCTCTGTCTGATTTTGCCAGCAAAATTGTACCATCTCAAACAGATAAAGGGGAACTCTTAGGGAATTCCTATGAATTTGCTGATGTTCTCAGTATATGCAGGTTCCCAGAGAAGTTGTGCTTATGCAGGGTGCCTGCAATTTTTTAGCTAGTGGCTCACACCCATATTATAGAAACATGCTTTATTGTTTAATTTAGGTCTTGGTGATAGCTTCTGGAGAGTACATTCATGGGTAGGACTCAGCAAATTTTACTTTACAAAAGGGGAAAAAACTATGTGGGTAATTTTGATTCTTAACCAGGGTTAAGAGACAGATCTGTAGATACAACTCAACTAATTTCACTGAGTCTGTGGCTGTATGGAATGTTTTAAATTAATTAATTTATTTATTCAATTTACATCCAATCATAGCAATTTCCCTCCTCTCTTCCCAGTCCCACCCTCTCCCTCTCTTCCCACTCTTCCTCCTCCCCTACTCCTCAGAAAAGGAGAACCCATCTTACCAACCCACCCCAGCACAGCTAGTTGCATCATGACTGAGCACATCCTCTTCCCCTATGGCCTGACAAGGCAGCCCCACCAGGGGGAAGTGATCAAATAGCAGGCAACAAAGTCCATATCAGAGTCAGTTCCCACTCCCCTTACTAGGAGACCCACATGAAGCCAGAGCTTCTCTACAGCTGTATCTGTGTAGCGGTTCTAGGTCCAGTCCATACATGGTCCTTGGTTGGTACTTCAGTTTCTGCAAGCCCCTCTGAGCCCTAGTTAGTTAGCTCTGTTGTTTTTCTTGTGGAGTTCTTGTCGCCCCCAGGTCCTTCTATGTTTCCCTTCACTCTTCCACAAGACTCCCTATGCTTTGCTCAATGTTTGACTGTGAGTCTTTGCATCTGTTTTGATCTGCTGCTGGGTGGAGCCTCTCAGAGGACAGCTATGCTAGGCTCCTGTCTGTGAGCATAGTAGAGTATTGTTAATAGTGTCAGGGGTTGGCTCTCTTCTATGGGATAGTTCTCAAGTTGGGTGAGGCATTGGTTGAACATTCCCTCAATCTCTGGTCTATCTTTATCTCTGCACATCTTGTAGGCAGGGTAAAATCTGGGCCAAAGTTTTTGTGGGTGAGTTGGAGTTCTCCTTTCTCAACTAGGAGTCTTATCTAGTTAGAAGGTGTTCTCTTCAGTCTCCATGACCCCTGTTACTAGGAAACTTAGCTAGAGCCACCCCCAAGCCCTCCAAGAAGCCTACCCTCTCTTAGGTCTTCAGCTTATCTCAAGGATGTTTTGCCTGTGATCTGATATCCACTTTCATTTTTCTCCAAGATCCCTCTCCTACCTTATTCCCTCTCTTCAACCTCTTCCGCTGTCTATTTTATTTCTCCTTCTCAGTGAGATTTAAGCATCCTCCCCTGGGTCCTCCTTTGTTACTATCTTCTTTGGGTCTGTGAATTGTAGTATGTTTATCCTGTACTATATGGATAAAATTATGGAATGTTTTTAGTGTATAAGGGTTGATCTGGTCTTGTTTTTCTAGGGAATCTTGTCAATTTTTGTAAACAAGGGAGGCAGATATGAACTTAAGCATTTTGGAGGTCTCTAAGTTCTCCTCTTTTTAAAGAAAAAAAAAATGATCAAGATACATGGACAATTTAAGCAGAAATTTATGTACTAAAGCTAAAGAAATCAAGCAATATAAAGAGAGACTGGAGTGGGCTGCCCCATCATTGGAAGCAGCCTGGTGTGTTCTGTACTGTGGATTTTAAAGAAGCTTCTATAATTGTTTCCTCATTGTCTGCTGGGCGTCAGAGGGATTTGTAATCATGTGATCCTCAGGTACTAACATTCACAAAGAGAAGCAAGCAAGCAGAATGAAGCTCACTGGAATCAATCAGTGTGGCCATGTGTACTATTCAGCAGGATATTTTTCTGTCTGGAGTCAGTTTGGGGAGTATATTGAACATTGACAAATCAGTAGAATAAAAATGTAATTTGTTTATGACATTTCACAAGAAAGATAAAGCAATGAATTATAAACCATACAAATAACATATTAACTCCCTAAAGCAGGAATTAGGGGCATGTGGCTGATTTTGACTACTGGCTTGACTGTACATTAATAAGGTGCATGTCTTGGGATGTCACAGAGAATATATAGAGGCAGTTAGGGTTAAATGGATTCACAACATGATGACATTCTTGAGGTAAAGGGTGGGTCATATTTTGAGAAAGTAGGTCCTTAGGAGTGTTTCTTGGAATAGTCCTCTTCCTGAACCCTTTCTGATGTCACTTTTCTCTGCCTCTTCCATTATGATGATGCTTCCCTTTCATGTAGTCCTGTGGCCAGTTCATGCCTCCAAAGTACACTTGCCAAGTAACAAAGGACTAAGCCATCTGAAACTGAGCTAAGCAAATCATTCCTCCCTTATGTTGCCCTCCCAGATGTTTTGGTAACAGTGATATGAAGCACCTAACAGAGGGTTTGGTGAATAATTTTTTTTTTTAATTTCAGACAAAAAATGAAGCATGCAGGGTGAAGTTGGGGATTGTCATACCAGGAAACAAAGTAAATATCAAACAGGATGAAGTATCATGAGGAATGGAGTCTGGATCTAGATGCCCCACTGATCAGAGATGGGATAATTGAAGGATGAGGAAGGATAACATTTACAACAAATATATCCATGTGATGTGTTCACGATTTTGTCTCTATTGGATACTGAAGGAACTATTTCACTATTTTAAAAACTTATAAATGAAATCAAGCTTGAACCCTGTGTTCTTTATATAATCTTTATCACAGCAAATAAATGAGAAAGAAAATTTATTTTTATTAAGATACTATAGGCAATGAATGAAGGGATTAAATGATGGAATTAAAATATTATTCTGTAATATTTACCGAAACGAAGTTCTGCAAATAAAGACATGAGGATTCATAATTAAATATACATTTTTGATGAGTAGCATATAATTACATAGTGTCAGTATGTCTCATGAAACATATGTGAAATTCTTATATTAAGCAATCATTCATTGTTGATCTGATTTTCAAATGTAACTGTGAAGGGACAACATAATCATAGCAACTCTTATAAAAGAAAGCATTTAATTGGGGCTTACTTACAGTTTCAGAGACATAGTCCATTATTTTCATGACTGGGAGCACAGTGTATGCAGGCAGACATGGTGCTGGAGAGTAGCCGAGAGTTCTCCTTCTGTATCCCCAGGCAGCAGAAAGAGAGACACTGGGCCTAGCTTGAGCTTTTGAAACCCCCAAGTCCACCTCCAGTAACACAATTCCTCCAACATGGCCACACCCACGTCAACAATTCCACATCTCCTAATTCCTGTCAAATAGCAACACTCCCTAATGACCATAGATTTAAATACATGAACCTAGGGGAGCCATTCCTATTCAAGCTACCACAGTCAGTTACACATAAGAAAATGGGTTCAAACTGGAGACAGGCACAGGGTTGGCTGATACATAAGTATTGTTTTAACATAACTAAGAACCATCTTTAGAACTGCCAAGAGTCAACTCTAGTTCTCTGTTTGGATAAGATGGAAGTTTCAAAGGAGAGTTTCCCTTGGCAAAATGAATATCTTGGCTCTAGTAGCCCAATGATGAAAACACTCAAGACTGAAGGCAAGGAAGGGCTGCTTCTAATTAGGGATTGAGCTCAGTGGGAATAGCCTTGTGACAATTTTGTATTCGAGGCAGACGGTGTTTCGGTTGGCCAGGGGATATGAGACATCAGTTGGCCAGGGGATATGAGACATCATTTCTCTGTTCTTTGGTGGGCTTTTCCAATTATGAGATGGTAATTTAAGTCTTTGGTGATTTTGGAAATTTTCCTTTGGAAAATTCCCATGGATTTTTGGTGTTTGGCTTATTTTGGAAACAGTGAGACTATGTTGAAGGGGAAAGTGACAAAGATGTTAGGGGATTGATAAGAATTTCAGCATGGGCTGGTGAGTAGCTTAGTTGGTAAAGTATTTGTTGTGCAAGCATGAGGACTTGAGTTCAATCCCCAGAACCCACAAGCATAATGACTTGGACTTGTAATTTCAGCACTATGGAGGCATATAAGAAAATCCCTGGGGCTTGCTGGATAGCCAGCCTGAAGTTGTGTCAAAAAAAAAATTAAGTAGTTAGCTCCTAAGGAACAAAAAATAAGTTAATCTTTGGCCATAACACACACGAGTGCTTGAATGTGTGTGTGTGTGTGTGTGTGTGTGTGTGTGTGTGTGTGTGTGAATCATAGGCAAATGCTACCAGCAGAGACATACACATTGAACTACACACACACACAAATTACAGAGAAATGGTACCATCAGATGCGTACATATACATGCACATATACACACATACATTGACATACAAATCACAAGCAGTAGAGCCAGTCAAGATGCTACCCAGAACTTCCATAAATACCTCAGAAACATGCTCTTGCTTCCTAAATGATTTGAATTCATGACCCACAAAAGAAGAGCAACTCAATTGGCAAAGAACAAGCAAAAAAATGTCTTCAAGGCTGCTAATTCAGAGAAATGACTAAGAAAGAGGAAGATAAGGTGGAGTGCCACTTGAGGGAAGCTAGGGGGGGACTGTAGAGGGATAGGATGGAACAGTAGGGGGATGAGGAGGAATGTAGGGGGATGAGGAAGAACATTAGGGGATGAGGAGGATGAGGAGGATCTGTAGAGGGATAGGGTGGAACAGTAGGGGGATGAGGAGGAACTGTAGGGGATGAGAAATAACTGTAGAGGGATGAGGAGGAACTGTGGGGCATGAGGAGTTACTGTAGGGGGATGAGGAGGAACTGTAGGGGATGTGGAGGAACTGTAGAGGGGTGAAGAGGAACTCTAAAGGGATGGGGAGGAAATGTAGGGTTGTGGAGAGAATATATTCCACTTTGGATTACAAACTCATGAAGGTGTTTCTCCTTTATCAGTGATCCTCTTCACTAATAAGTCAGCTGGTGCCCTCTATCTGTACAACTCATTTCATGAAGATCAATGTTTGTAGGTATTGTTTCCTGATACTATTTGGCAGTCTTTCTGAACTTCACACATTCTGAAAGACTTGGGTACAGATGAAATGAGAAATCCTTGAGTAACCTAAGAAGTTCCCATTTTTTGAATGCTTATTTATTTTAATATCCTAACAGCTACAACTTTCTCAACAGTTGCAGCTTGTTTTCTTCTTACTTGGGTTCCCATCTCTTTAAGAAGGTCTTAGACCATCCATACTTGGCCTGTACCCATGGCTTTTCTAATTATCACTTATGTGACCCCTCATAATTCTCAGTCATCTCAACTACAGGGAAAGGAGGCGATGCTTAACTCCCTTGGGCCTTCTTTTTCTAATGAGTGACAATGTTAATTAATTAAATGAGAGAATGACCATCTGATTAGCATCTAAGATGTGCTCTTTACAAACTTGATCTATGCCTAGAGCACACTTTCTTGGTTTCTTTGCCAGTGCTTATTTTCCTGATGAATTGTATTCATTGCTTCTTCATGGGCTGCAAATGGTTGGGTTCGTGGCTCCTACCTTTTTCTTGGTAGTGATTACTGGAGAAATCTCACAGCCAATGCTGTCTAGCTGAGGAAATGGAAGGGCCTGTCTATCCGCTCCATTTTCACAGTCAATGGGACACTTGGGAGCCAAGGCATCTCCAGACAAAATTGCTGGAATTCATCCTTTCTGCAGCAGTGGGGAAAGTGTCTGGGAGATAGAGGGTATTTCCTGGGTTGAGAAACTTCAAACTTAATTTCCTAAGTGGATAACCATAACAATAGACTTGGAGTGACAGGGCTTTCCTCCCAGAAGTTTTCAGAAGGGTCCAGTGCTCAGCACATAAAGAGTGGCAAAGGGAGGAGCAGGCCAGGGCCCTCTAATCTAATTAATGTGAGGAGCCCACCCAGCCTACTATCACTATCCACTCCTTCTCTACCTTCTCTCATCTTGGACAAGGGCTCTAAGCACAAGGATCCTCCAGGCCTCTTCATCTTCCTCCTTCCCAGTTTCTTTTCCCTACCACTGAGCCTGTTTGAACATGCTTAATTGGGACTCATACTCTCTGATCTGGTCAATTTTCACATATGCAGGGTACTGCTTTTTTTTTGCCACAGCATGTCCTTCCTGCCCTGAAAGCCACTTTTGATTTATCTCTTCTTCACTTCAGATAAATCTGAAACATCTGCATCCATACAATGGGTCATTAGTGTCACTGAATCACCTAATTGCATTATGGTTACTGGAGAAACTGAGGCCCAGTGTGGGGAAGGGATTCATTCAGTTCATGGAGCATGGGGTGGGAGAGCTCTGGTGGCAGTAGTTCCTAGCCCTGGATGCCAGAGATCCTGACTTGTCCTACAGCTCTTCTTACAGCCTCTGGTCGTCTCAGACCAGCCCATCTGCAATCTCTCTGAGGGCAGAGACTTTGCTTTATCCTTTTGAAGGCTTCACAGCCTTTACCAATTCTGCACACTTCTAGCACACTGTATGCTTTTAGTTATTTACATTATCCATCTTTACAAAACAACGCTTCCCAGCAGCAGCCACTGCCACAGCAATATAATTGATACCTTTCACAGATGACAAAACCTTGATGCAGAGATTTCAATGGCTTGTTCAAGGACACTGAGAGACATAGGCACACGTAGGGATTAGCAGACCCTGGCACAAAATAATGGCATACAGAGAAAGGCTCATTGTTGCTTACCTGGGAAGGTAATGGGTGCACATGCTCAATGTACTCTGTCTTGTTCCCCTGTGGTTCTCTGATGTTTTGGTACCTGGTCCCTTTTACATTTTTGCTTTAGTATTAGTGGTATTTAGAGGCAGGCTGAGACAGGAAGAAAAGGCTTGTTACCAGTAAACTCTCCCTCATCCAACACCTTTATCCATGCTAAGTGTGAGCTCCTGGAGAAAGATGGAGTGGAGACACAGAGAAGGAACATACCCCTGTTGTTGAGGGAAATGGAGTCAGATACTTTGCATCTGTCGCCAGAGATCTACCACCTTGTCTGCAGCCTCTAGTCTGGCTGAATTGGTTTTCTGCTTCATGAGACACACACCACAGCAGTCCTGAGCTTCCTCTCTGCCTCACTTCGCCAGTGTCGGCTGTAGCCCACTTTGCTCTCTAGCACATTTATCATATTGATCGTATAAGAAATAGATCATAAGCAGAATGAAATTACGAATGCAATGATCTGGGGCACCCTGTGGACCAGATCAATCTTGGGACAGCTGGAGGAAAAAACTAGTCTCTTGCTGTGACGTTTTTCCCAAGTTGATTTTCATTGCAAATAGAAATTTCCATCAGCTAACATACCCTGTAGGTGAGAAGTCTGCCACACTGATAGAGGGTGTACATGTATACATGTAAGGGCATGTGCAATTGTGTGTGTTTGTGTGTGTGTGTGTGTGTGAGAGAGAGAGAGAGAGAGAGAGAGAGAGAGAGAGAGAGAGAGGCCACGTATCTGAATCTATGTTTTAGGTGTGTGCATATAAATATGTATGCCTGTATATGCATATAGTATGTTTTTGTATGCATCTCTTTTTCTCTCTTTGTGTGCCATCTGTGTGTGTGTGTGTGTGTGAGTGTGTCATGTAAAAAACAAAACAAAACAAAAACCATGACTCTCACTTGTTTAAAAGACCTCTTAAAGATTCTTTCAAATCTGGTGTGAATGTCTGAAATAAGAGCCACTCTGTTTGTTACCATGGATGGCAATGACCTGGCTTGTGAATTTGCAGCTTCAGGAACTGGGTTGTAGCAGTTGATAAGCTCAACTTCTCTCCTTTCTTAGACTTCAGGCTTCAGTACTGACTTCTTCCATCCTCAGAATGCTCCCTCTGTCTGGAGACAGGGCTGGTGAGTCAGCTGAGGCTGGAAGTCCAAGAGAACAAGGTTCCTGGCAGCCTGCCACCACTTCAGACAGAGATAGAAGCCCACAGTGGGAATGTGGTCTGAGGCCCAGCCACTCCTTCCCACTGTGAAATCTATCCCCAGACACTGAGGCTCAGTGCTATTGGCTTTGGCAGCATTCGTCATGCCAATAAACTCATTGAAATTGAAGAAGCCAGAAGGGGGATGGAGCACAGAGAATAGGAGGAATGAGGAGAGGGAGGGAGAAGGGTGTACAAAGAGCAGGGAAGGAGAGGAGCTGCCTAGAGACTCTCCAGCAAGCTTGAAGGAAAGGACATCACAATTGCCTAATGGTTGAGTCCATAGGTAAAAGACAGTACAGGTGTGAACAGACCCTTCTCATTTTCCAAACTATCTCTGCCTGTTCTCTGTGATCACTAAGCTTCAAGACTGTGGAAGATCTTTGGAAACCTTCCAATGGGGATAGATAGCCAAGGAAACACACCTATGCCCACTCAAACACTACTATCATTGACACAGGAGATAAAGGATCAAGAAATCAGAGTAGAGAATGTAGTTTTACAGACTTATGGTTGGCTAAGGTATTAGAAGAACAGATCAATTTAGTTAAGAGCCATAATTTAAATTTAGGAGATGTCTACTTTGTTTCAAAAGAGAATTTATGTCCTGATTATAGATTATTCTAATGAGTTCTAATCAGCCATCTAATCTGTGTTGTTCCTTGTCACATTGCTGACCAGAAGTGTGGATACCTCCATGCAGCTCATCTCCAGAATGGAAAACATTGCCTGTGGGCTGAGAGTGGGTGCCTGCATTCATGTTTGGGGGAAGACAAGGAATCTCACACAGGGATCCTGGGGGACTTGGAGCACATGTGTCCTGTGTAAGAAGAGCAGTCTTCATAGTAGGAGCCAGCTGGGCCCAGAAACTTACAAACATGAAGGCCTGGGGGTGGGGTAGAGGAATGTTCTCCTAGTGACTACAAAGGAAACTTTTATCAGCTGGAGGTTAATTTGAGACAAAAGACTGGGGCTGTCAGGAGGGTTTGCAACTTGTCCTGGGACTGATATATCTATTCTCTAATGAAATTTGTGTATTTTTACCAATTCTAATTACATGAAGAATGAGTGTCAGGTTTCTTTATCCTTCTGCTAGTTCTGAAATCAAGCCAACTCCACAAGCCTTACATGCACTGAGCTAATGGAGCTTTTATTCCAGTGAGTTGGGAGCCAGCCCACCTTTGTAGAGAGGGGAATAGAAGAAGACAAACAAGAAGAAGGAGAAGAAGGAGAGGAGGTGGTGGTGGAGGAGGAAACACTTAATGTTTGTCTAGAGGATGAAGATTTTCACAAGATAAAGTGTTTTCTGGATGAACAGAGAAACAATGACAAGACAGGGGAGATAATTTCCCTAGTACTCAAAATGATTTATCTTATCTTTACATTCTTTAGGCAAGAGTTTCCATTTATTTAGTCATTTATTTTATTAGTTTCTGGAGATCCTTCTTCTACTCCCAACTACCATCACAGACACAGACACTGGCACAGGGAGCCCAGGTCTGGACACGGAGATAGGGATTGTCAGCTTGTCCTCCACTCTCTCTGTCTTGAACCAGACTCACAGCTGTGCACTAGTGACCACAGTGCTCAGGTAGGGTCAGTTGTGGACTCACAGACTATTCTCTTCCTGGAGACTTAGGCTCTTGGGCAGGGGAAAGACACTGATATAGTGAATACTGCTCTCTTAGAGCCCTCAATACCACCCAAACACCTGTAATGGTCTTGATGAGAATTCAAAATATCCTTAGTTTTCAGTGGTTCTCAACAGAGATGATTTGAACACTGGGAGCATGCAGCAGTGGGAACATTTTTGTTTCTGTAGTGAGCTACTATACAATCCTAAACACCATCAATTTCACCCTGGAGGACTCTACTGTCATCCTTCTGCTCAGGCCTGTCCCACAAACCCACAAATCTCATGCTTGTATGGGGCTCTGCTCAGATCTTGCTGAGTGGGCCCTGGGGAGGAGTTTCCTTCCATTGTACACTATCAACTGGATTTAGAATTGCCTTTTAAAGTAGCATTAATGAGTAAAATTGATTCTGTGAAGTGGTAGAAGATTTTTCAGAAGAGCATCTCAAATTCAGAGTGGAGTAGGTGAAGAAATAGAGCCCTGTGGCACCACTCCTTTGTGGCTCTTACTACCACACAGAACTCCTCACTTCGAGAGTTATTGGAAGCAGGAACAATTTGGGACTAGGCTGAGTCCTTAAATGTTTTCACTTTTTCAGGTCTCAATCATTACCCAGAAGTTTGTAAAAGGAGCCTGCCAGGGCTTTTTCTTTAATCTGCCCGAAACTGTGTGTTACACACCATGGAGTTCTTTTTGAGCAATTAAGGCTCCCCATGCCAGGATTTCTTATCATCTACCAAAGCCATTTAAAAAGGGCCTTGTGTCTGGTTTTCCTAGAGAAACAGATGGCATTTTGGGTACTGGCAGGAGACAGGTGTGAAGTTTCAAGGGCCGGAGGGCTTGTCTGGCATCCTATGCAAATTTGGCTCCATTTTCAGCCCTCCCAGGAGCTGCCACCAAATGGAGATTCTGTATCCCTGTCACATGTTCAGGAGTGTGTGTTTGTGGGGGTTGGGCGATAGAGACAGGGAGAGGGAGGAAAGGGGATAGAGAGACAGAGACAGAGAGAGACAGACTCAGAGAAAGGCAGAGAGATAATGAGACACACAGAGTCAGCGATATACACATACACACAGAAGGTGTGAAGGATTGTGTATGTGTGTTTGTGGAGGAGGAGACAGACACAAACTGAAAGATACAGATTGGCAGAGACAAATGCTGTGACAGAAGTGTATATGTGTATATGTGTGTGTGCATGTGAGAGAGAAAGAGGTTGTGACAGAAATGTATAAAAGACAGATATACAGAGAAACAGAGACAGACACAGAGGACACACACACAGAAAGTATTGATGGAAGAAAGTGTATGTTAGAGAGACACGGGTACAAAGAGACACACCAAGAGGTTATAATCAAAATATGTGTGTGTGTGTGTGTGTGTGTGTGTGTGTGTGTGTGTGTAATATGATAGAATGCATGTTTGGGCATTCAATTTACATTTTTCATGTGAGAACAAAATAATTCTTAGGGTGCACATAAAGCTGATGCTTTATTCTTCTCTAAATTGTATGAATGGTCAGCTCTCTAGTATGACAGTGTGCAATTTTTTTCTCAAAGTCATCAGCCTCTGAGCCTGTTCCTTGCCTACAGGATGTTGGAACCTGGGAGCCAGCAGCTTAGCAATGAGGTCACCCAAGGACTCAGCTAAGGATGCTAGCATCTTTCTTACCTGGTCCTACAGTTAAGCAATGGTTGTAATTAGTGATATATGTTAATTGGTTTATTCCAAGTGTATATTCTGAATTTCTCTTTAGAAGGAGAGTTGTGTGAGGGTCCACATGCCAAAGATGTTTCAGCAATGGTCTCTGTTTAAATGTTTTTTTTTCTTATGTCACCTAGAGTTCTTGTCAAATCATATGTTCAGTTTTTTATTGTATTTTTGAAAATCCGTTCACACAGATTATTTTGTCATGGAAACAGTCTTCATTACAACCACCCAGGATTTACACAAACAAAACATTACTTCTAGTGACTTTCTGGTTTCCATACCATCATCACTGGAGTCTAGTAACACAGAAGTTTCAGGGTGGCAATGATTTAATTATAAATAACTGGGACATATAAAATATCATTCCTTCTTTCTCAGAGTGTGAAGTTGAAGACACTGCAGTTGATTCTTATAATTGGTTTCAACTCTCTTTTACTCAAATACACTAAAGTGCCAAAGATGTCACCAGTGCCCACCAACCAGCTAACAAACATCTTTGTCTGGGTTTAAGAATAGAATAGATTTGCTTTGGTGGAAATATTCTTCATCATTTGGCCTTATCATGGATTAGTCATAAAAATGGCTAATATTATGGCCTGCGATTACAAAAGAAGACATCCATCCCCAGGAAGCTCCTAGAAAGATGGAGAGCATATGGAGAGGAATGAAGCTTCTCTGCTAGGATTGAACACTGAGAAGCACTAGTGCTGTTAAACAAGAGAAGCTCCTCTGTAGATAGGCATGCTGGTTTTCAGGCTGAGTGCTGGGACAGTACATCAATGCTTAGCTGAGTCTTGCCCTTCAGATCAGTGTCTAGTATGTACTTGACATAGAAGGCCCTCAGGCATGCCACATCTCAGACATTCCAACAGAGAGTAGACAGAAAAGGCTGTGGCCCTCCATACATTTCAGTAATAGACTGAACAGCATCTACTCTACAGCTGTAACATCCTAAGGTGATGACACTGGGCCACACTATAGACTTGTCTGTGGCATTCACACCTCCGCATGCTGTGTCCCCAAATGCCTTGACACTGCTGCCTCTCACAACCTTTCCCCAGTTGTTCTTTGCTTGAACAATGAGTCATGTTTCCCATTCAAATTCTGACTATCCCTGTTTCCCTAGAATGTTGTCTCTTGTTCCTTCTCCTCTTGCCCTAACTTACACTGAAGTTCTTATGTATAGGGATTATACCAAGACAGAATAGGAAGGAACTACCACTGGAGATCAACTTTAAGAGCAAATAAAAGGAATATAAAGCAAACTGATACATGAGGACTAGGTGGTCTGGTTGATTTCATCAAAGCCTTTTTTTTTCTCCCAGAGCTGAGGACCGAACCCAGGGCCTTGTGCTTGCTAGGCAAGTGCTCTATCACGGAGCTAAATACCCAACCCCCAAGGCATTTTTTTTTTTTTAGGGCATTCAGTAGATAAGCTTCATTCACTGTCATGTCATAGGACAGCTGACGAAGTGGTCTCAGTCCATGCTTTGCTGTAGGGGACTAGCATCATTCCCAGCTCTAACACAGATTTAACCTGGTCCCACTCTCTGTTTTTGCTTTCTTGTTGACTTACAGATGTTGGAGGACTGTACTAGCTCTTTCCAAGAGTTGAGGATCATGACAGTGCCCAGGCTCTCCACAGAGATCTAGGAAGCCAGTGCAAAGTTTCTCTGATGCCTCCAGGCCTATGTTAATACATACTTGCCACAAGGTGAAATGATAAGCCCTCTTTTCTTCTTTTAATCTCAAAATGTGGTGTTTTGAATGAGAATGCACCTTACCCCATAGTCTAATATATTTGAATGTTTGTTTCCCACTCAGTAAAGCTGTTTGAGAAGGATTCAGAGGTGTGACATTGTTGGAGGAGGTATATTACAGGGGTGGGGGGGTTCAATGGTTCAAAAGCCCACACTACACCTTAGGCTTGCTTTCTCTCTGCTTTCTGCCTTCGAATCAGGATGCTAGCTCTCAGCTATTACTCTATTGCCATACCTGCCTGCCTGCTGCTGTGCTTCCTGCCATGATGATCATGGATTAACTCCCTGAAACTATAAGCAAGTCCCCTATTAAATGATTTCTTCTATATGATACCTTGATTATGGTGTTTCTTCACAGGAATAGAACAGTAACTAAGACACACAGAGCCTCTAGTACAGAAATTATTATGGCCCCTGACAACTGAGCAGGTTTGTTGGGTCTACGTAAGTGAGAGGGCTCCATACAGGCAGAACATCATGCCTGTGTCCCTAGCGTACTTCTGGACACAAAAGGCATGAAACACTACTTGAATGCAAAAGGTTTGCATAGGCAGCTGAGAGAGATTCAATCCACATCCCTGTGATAGACACTTGAGAATTGTTTTAGGTGTGTGTGTGCATGTGTGTGTGCATGTGTGTGTTCAGGTAGCTATGAGATTATAAGTGTGGATTTATGAGTCAAAACCAACCATCATTGGGCTGCTGTTCAGAAAGCTTGGGCTGTTGTGAGAGACCAATATTGGATGAACAGAGTGACCAACTAGCTGCTCTACTGCTGTTTTCCCTTTAAGGGCTTAGGGTTCAGTGCCCTTAGTACACAGAGTTCTCAGAACCTGTCACAGTAAGCAGTATAGCTGAAGATTCCCCTATGCGCTGGCTTTCCCTACTTTCTCTACAACGCTCTCCTCTCCACTCATTCGTCCTGTCCCTCACAGTACGGTTATTCTATCTTCTCTGTGTTGAGTTCCTGAGACTTCAGTGACGCATGTCCTTTGAGTTGTGGTTGCATGACTGGCCTCTGTGAATGAGCCTGGAGGGTCTGTGTGGCCACGATGGGACAAGTGTCAGGACTGAAGTCTGAGAGATGTCCCCACTTCTTATGGACACCGTTGTCAGTCATTAAACAAGCGTTTCTACTGAAAACTTCCACATCAAGTGCTGTGATGTGGGCACCTGAACTCTGGGGTTAGCTCCCATCCTGAAGCCACTCATAGCAGAGTTAAATAAGAAGCAAGTGACTGTGACACAATATGACAAATAGTGGTCAAAGCATTAGTAGAGCATAGCAGAGGAAGGAAGCTGTGCCAAGACTGTCTGTCAGTATCTGTATCCCAACTGTGATGCATGTTCTTAGATGGAACAGCCTTAGGATGAGGAAAAGCATGTTGATAGCCAGAAAGTAGCTTGTCCATAGAAGTATCAGCTGGGAGTGAAGGACACTGAGCACTGAGTGACAAACCAAGTGGCAGAAAGAATCAGCTATATAGAATCTAGGGCCTGGGTTTGAGTGTGACTCATCATGTACCAGCTATGCCATCTTTCACAATCCCTCACATGTTCTACTTGAAATGTGACTAGTAACACTTCATCTTTATGCAGCTATGGAATAAAGTCAGGTGACAAATATAATTTCACTTTTGGGTGTGCAAGTGATACACATGTCAGGCATATTCATGCACCATGCGAAGAAATGGCTGAGAATGACTGGGATGCTCAGGACAGGCAAGTCCTACATGATAGAGATTGGTGGGAAGCACACAGGGCCTCACTGAGGTTGAAGTTTCATAGGTATAATAATCTGGCAGGTACTCCACAATTCATTCTAGTCTGAAACATCACATGTGATAAACTTGGTAGGATGGATTCTGACAGTTTAAAAGAATGACTGCCCAGCTTTGAGACTGAGTAGCTATTGAAAAGTAAAGGATCATTTGATTTTTGTTTTTTCCTGTCAGAAAAATTTAGACCAGGAGAGTTTTTCTGTAAAACACATGTGCAGGATGGGGACAGTTTGTCATCGTTGTGGCTTCTGGTTTTTGCATTGTTTCATTCTTGTCATGATGATGAGAAAATTCAAGGTTAGTTCTGACATTCAGAACAAAACGAGGCATAATTATGCATCATGGTCTTTATTAAACTTGTTTCCTGATGGAATGGAGAGCTTGCTGCTATTGATATTTAAATGCATTCAGATACATTCAGGAGTTTTACCTCTTCCAACTGTCCTTATTCTCCTAGAAGGGCCTCTGTGAGCCACAGTGTCCCTGAACAGGCTGTGATCTGGTAGAAGAGTGGAACATTCAGGAAGACCCAGGTGGCATGCAGTCTCAGGAAACCAGAGTCTGAAGCGAACCCTGAGTTGCAAAAGTTGAGGAATGGAAGACCTCAGTGGGAGGCCAGGAGCACAGACTCCCAGTGTTGTTACAGAGTGTGAACTGGATAGAGGAAAATGGACCAAGTGTCAAGGACCAAGATTGAGAGGAATGCAGGAGGCACAGGACCAGCTCTGTGTGTTTTTGGGTAGAAATACAATTCTGGTAACACCTTCACTGTGAGCATGGGTGGGTCCCTTTCACTTGGTGTTCTTACAGCCAACATTTCTTAATTGTCTGTTATCTGGTATTATCTCAGACTCCTGAGATGGATTAATAATGAAAACTCAAAGATCTCTATTCTCATTGAGTTCACATCTCTCAGGGTATAAAGATAAAAAGCAAGTGGTAAACACAATAAAGAACTAGGCTCTAAAGTGGCAAGTGTTGCAGAAAAAAAGAGTAGAAGGGAAAGGATATTTGGAAAATGACAGAAAGGCAGATTGCATCTTTCACAGGATGCTTAAAGAAGAGATAATACACCTGAAAAGTAGTATTTGAACAAAGACTTGTAATGAAGTAGAAAGTCAAGGAGATTTCTAAGGAAGTATTGTTAAATTAAATTAATGTTAATATTCATTATTATTATTGCTATTACTATTATTAATAGTGTGTGTGCATATACATGACATAGTCATTGTGTGGAGGTCAAAGGACTCTATGAATTTGGGTTTCAGGGCAAACTCAGGGTGTTAAGATTGCCAGGCAAGTGTCCTATTTACTAATACATCTCACTGGCTTCTAGGGAGAGATTTTATTCCAGTCAAACAACAAAAAACAAAAATAAAAACAAGAACAGGGCTAAGACCCTAGGATGGATGAGTTGGTAGAGAATTTTAGGCTTAGCAGAGTAAGAGCAAATAAAGGTTTACTTATTTTTAAAGAATGAGCTCAAAGGGTAGAAGGGGAAAATGGTACAGGGTTTACAGACCACTGCAGTGGGCTCTGGCTTGTGTTCCTAAGTGATTTCTGGTTTGAGTATTCTTAAGTGCAAATACTTCTAGAACAAAAACATGCTTTAGGCGACTAGTTGTCAACTTAAAAGCCTTTGTCAGAGAGAACATAGCTTTGCTGATTGATGGAGCTCAGATAGAAAAGACTTCTTTTTTTCTGTTTTTTTTTGTTATTTTTTTATTTATTACAATTTATTCACTTTGTATCCCAACTGTAGCCCCCTCCCTCATCCCTTCCAAATCCTACCTCTCCTCCCTCTTCTCCTCCCATGCCACTTCCCCAGTCCACTGACAGGGAAGATCCTCCTCCCCTTCCATCTGACCCTAGCCTATCAGGTCTCATCAGCACTGGCTGCAGTATCTTCCTCTGTGGCCTGGTAGGGCTACTCCCCCCTCAGAAGAAGGTGATCAAAGAGCCAGCCACTGAGTTCATGTCAGAGACAGTCCCTGTTCCCATTACTAGGGAACCCTCTTGGACACTGAGCTGCCATGGACTACATCTGTGCAGGGGTTCTAGGTTATCTCCATGCATGGTCCTTGGTTGGAGTATCAGTCTCAGAAAAGACCCTTTTGCCCAGATTTTGTGGAGCTCCTGTCCCCTTCAGGTCTTTCTATCTCCCTCTTCTTTCATAAGATTCCCTGCATTCTGCCCAAAGTTTGGCTGTGAGTCTCAGCATCTGCTTTGATACCCTGCTGGGTAGAGTCTTTCAAAGGCTCTCTGTGGTAGGCTCCTATTCTGTTCCCTGTTTTCTCCCTCTTCCTATGTCCATCCCCTTTGCCTCTCAGAATGAGGATTGATCACCTTACCCAGGGTCCTCCTTCTTGCTTAGCTTCTTTAGGTATACAGATTTTCGTATGATTATCCTATATTATATGTCTAATATCCACTTATAAGTTAGTATACACCATGTGTGTCTTTCTGCTTCTGAGATACCCCACTCAGGATGATCTTTTCCAGAATATATAAAGAACAGCAACAAATCAAGTAATCCTATTAAAAAATGGAATACAGAGTTAAACAGAGAATTCTCAATAGAGCAATATCGAATGGCAGACAATCCTTAGTCGTCAGTGAAATGCAAATCAAAAGGACTCTGAGATTTCACCTTCCACCCATCAGAATGGTTAAAAACTCAAATGACAACACATGCTGGAGAGGATGTGGATAAAGGGGAACCCTCCTCCATTGCTGGTGGGAATGTAAACTTGTACAACTACTTTAGGAAATCAATCTGGTGATTTCTCAGAGGATTAGGATTAGTGCTACCTTAAGTTCCAGCTATACCACTCCCAGGCATATACCCAAAAGATGCTCAGGTACACAACATTCACTCAACCATGTTCTTAGCAACTTTATTTGTCATAGCCAGAACCTGGAAACAACCCAGATGTCCCTCACTGGAGGAATGGGTACAGAAATTTTGGTACATTTACACAATGGAATACAACTCCTCAATTAAAAAAGGAAATCATGAAACAAAAGACTTCTTGGCTGTGCCAGAATGCTGAAGAAAAGGTAGAAATGCAGCCCTAAGAGAGCAAATCCTGTTCTGGTCCACCTCACTTGCATTTGTGTTTCGGGACTAGAGTCCTGAGGCTCTGCTCACCTGTGTTTTGTTTTAGGAGCAAGAGCTGGAGCCCTGCTCCACTCCAGGTTAACAGGTAGAAGACCATGGGTGGATTGTGCATGTGACCTGTTATGCTATTGTTCTGCTCTCACCAACAGAGGCTATACTTACTAGTGACTGTAGAGGAACTTTGTTTGGATACAGGAAAATCTTCCTAGGGAGAGTTGTTTTCTGCCTCACCTGTAACTTGGAGCCTTTTAGAAGGGAAGGGCCAGGAGGGGGGCAGTGCCTGAGGAAGATGCTGGCATCCTAGCCTTTGCCAAGATCAGCAGTGGGGCAGGGTAATCCCATGTGTCTTTCCTTCCTATGAGGATGTGTCCTCCTTAATAGCATGGTGTGAGAGAAAGCGACTAAGAGTGTTTGCTCTCTAGAACTTGTGCTGGTGGTTGTAAAGTAATAATTTTTTAATAAGGGGCAGTGACAGAAGACAGAAATTCATTTAGGCTACAATTGAGGTTTCTTCCACAGCAGTTAGGAGGCCTAAGGAAAGGGGGAAACCAAATCCCTACATCTTAGTTGGACAACTCAATTCAGGACTCAATACTGGGAAAACATTTTTTTATTTTGTTTTTCCAACAGGAAAATGTTAGAAGATTTTAGTTTTGCTCATTTAATGTCGTTTAAAATACATAAAAATGTCAACTACTAGTGAATCTTTAGGAAGTCCTGGGAAATAAAATGAGGTACGTCAGGCCATGATCAAATGCTACAGATTAAGCCAAGGGTTTCCCTGGAAAGTCACTTTCTTTATCTCTCCCAGACCAGGCAAGACAGGATTAATCTCTTGCTAAGCTGCAGGGTAAGAGCTGACTCTGTGTGTAACTGTACGTGAGTGTGTGTATGTATGTATATGAGTATGTATGAGTCAAGTATGTGAATGTGTGTACATATATATGAGTAAGTATGAATTTCAGTGTATGAATACGTGTAAGTGTATGTCAGTGTGTGTGTTTGTGTGTGACTGTTTCATAACAGTCTTTCACGTTTCCTAACTGGGAAGGCTTTCCTTCATCTAAACACAAATTCTCTTGGTTACAACCCTTAATAAGCAAAGTTTCTATCAGAATAAATGCAAAGCAGGTGTTCCAGCATTCCCTCATACCAGCCTGGCTTCGTTTTATGAATCTGAAATAGACATTGTTACTTGAGACACCCCCTGACCTCATGTATTTCTTCTGTGACCTATCACAGTTCTCCAAATAGCATTACAATCAATTCATTTCTTTGCTCATCAAAGCCTTGTTAAGTGACAGGCTATTAAAATGTAAATATTTCTGAGGTGGGGAACTTCAAGTAATGCTTTTCCACCTTGCCATGATAGCTAGTTGGGGTTTATGAGGTCCTTCAGGGATACAAGCTTGGAAATCCCCTAGACTTGAGTTTTAATTGTGAATCCATTCAAGACTTGGGTGATCTTGGAAACCCATCTTTAATATTTCTGTTTTCACTTCAAGAAAGGCGGGAGGGGAATGGGAGTTGCAATATTAACTTTCACTTCAGCTGAAGGAGAAAGGAGAAACAAGCATTAAATATTTTATCTAATGCTTAGAATAGTATAAATGCTTGCTAGGATCACAGAAAAAAAAAAGAGTATTAGAAAGTACTGACAGCAGCAGGCGAGGTATCAATGGCCTGTAATCCTAGCACTCAAGGATGCAGAGGCAGGGGGCATCTCTGTGAGGTCAAAGCTTGCCTAGTCTACAAAGCAAGACCAGGACAGCCAAGACTACACAGAGAAACCCTGTCTCAAAAAAACAAATAAAAAAAGGATTGGCAGCAAATACATAAACTCTGAAGAGAAGAAGAATAAAAACAATTGTCCTCACATTTCCTTCTGATCCAACTTTCTTTCTTCTGGACTCAGTAGGCAGGAGAATGAGCTAAAAAGAAAAAAGTACTTAATGCTGCTTCCTTCGGATTCCTACACACACACCCACACCAGTGCTCGTTTCCCTTTCCTTTCTTCCCACATTACTGTGGATCTCTCTGCCTCCTACCCAGAGTGCACTAAAGAGAGAAACTTGGCTTTCAGCACCAGGCTCCCCTCATGTGGGCAATGGGGCAGCCAGATGCCATTCCTAGTGCTGCCTCAGAGCTGGTGAGACTCGGGCATCACAGTCCTGGCACAGCCTGGACTAAAGTGTGCCAAGGCTCATGCTGCGCCATCGTACCGCTTCCTCTTCTGAAGTCTGCTACATCCACAGATTTAGGAACCAGCTTGATGGAAGGGAGTGGGCACCGGGGAGTTTTGGAGCATCAATCCAGGCATGCCATCTGTAGCTAGCTTTATATAGAGCAGGGAGAAAGGACAGGCTAGGATGCAATGGTTTGCTTTGTTAGACTTCACTATAAGGAGGGGCAAGAGGCATGAGGTGCTAAAAATGTTGGGGTGGGGGTAGGAGGTACCAAAGAGCCCACCCCTCTCCACCACCATGGAGATTTTTTTTTTAATGATATGATGGTCATAAGAGACACCAATGCCAGCTTAAACTTGGTCCTGAGACCAAAAAAAAAAAAAAAAAGAAGAAGGTGCTGAATAATTATTGCTGAATAATATGGAAAATAAAAAGACACTGTGCGTTTGCCTTTTAAGGTGATGCTTTTGCTATTTGGACCTCAGGCTGTCTAATCTCAGCTTTACAAATGAATGAGTTAATTCTCTGCCACATTGTAGATTGCTAGTCTTCTTTGGTCAAGAGACAGCTCAAGACAATGAATTTTAGGAAGATGTTTGTGGTAGAATAGATTTAATATCAAAGTGATTGTTACGCTCGTCTTCAAAAGTCTGCTCTTCCATCTTTTCCCATGTGGCTTGCTCCACTGTGAAGAGCATCAAGCATGCTTTCCCATCTCTTTTTTTCTTCAAGACCGGCTGCTTGCTCTGTCCTTGCATATGATACTCTGATATCTGGCTGTTTCTAAATAAGCCTTTTCTCCTGGACTGTAGGTCTTTGAGCACTGCTTTGCTTTGTTTAACATTGTATGGTTTTATGTCTATCTCTGTGCTGAGGGTAGGCAGTTGGTCTTTACCATAGTTTGGGGTTCAGGGTAGAGGCAGGTTCCATCAGAGCTTGAAGCAGCTTATCCTGATGCTATCTCAGATCTTTGGAGACATTCTTTCTCTCAATAGGTATGAAACCAGTAATATTGTTAAATGAGTCATCTAGGGGATTGTTCTCAAGTTGTTCTCTTTAGTCTAACCATCAGCTGGAACCAACATGGAGGGAAGCTGACCAAATGTGGAAGAACTCAAAGGTTTAAGTTATTCTTGTAAGGGGCCAGTCATTTATTATTCCTTCTAAGTTACAAGTTTATGTTGAAAGGATATCACCTTATATCAACAGGATCCCATTCTCTGTCACCATTTCTAGGATGATTTTTGGACGATTAGTTTTTTGTTTCACCCTTCTTTCCAGTCTTCAAAGGACACCTCTACATTCAAAATTCAGCTCTTGGGCCAGGGGAGAGATTCAGTTTCTAGATCAATAGAAAGCAAAGCATTTACCCATTGCCCGCCAGTTGTACATGTGTGGGGACATGTGTTGAGAGGAGACTTGTGATTCAATCCAGGAAAAATACATTCTGTCAGCTGGCAACAACCCCCCTTCAGGCTTCTGTATGGAAGTCATTGGCCTTATTTCCCAAGCAACAGCTTACATTAGGTGCTCAGTTGCTGTGAGATAAGGAGCTGGTGTTAGTGGGAGGAGGCTGGTTTGTACTTAGGGCCCTCATCATTTCCCACGTGATCATGAGCACAAACTGAGGGTGATTTCTAAAGGCCTTAGTTTCCTTACTTATGAAATATCAAGGACAATCAAGACCCACTCCTTCTGAGCAACCGGAAGTCAGATCAGGTTCTTCTCATAGGACTGATTGATACTGGAAGAAATGAAATTGTATGCTATGAGCCAGACTCAGTTCCTTCACTTCTTGCTAATCTCTTCTGTCAGCCATTAAGTAACCGGCCATGTGAATAACACCAATAAAACATAGATTGAGTTATAAAATAATTGTCAAAATGAGCCCCATATTTAAAGGCCCGTTCCTCCTCACATACATCTGCACTGTGACTGGTTAGAAATGGCTTTTGGACCACTTGTTTATTTGAGTTACTAATGCCATTCCTTTTTCCTGACAAAGCAGGTGATAATTGCTTTCAAAGTAATTGGTGCGTCTTCCCTATTCTTTCTAGGTTTTAACAAAAGACACATACAAATAGTGATATGTATACATATATATGTGTATATAATTATTCATGTTATGTTGAACCTCTTTTAGATAGGAGAGGTATTTGTTAACTATTAAGCTTCAACAAAGTGCCAGCATCTATCTATTCTAAGTCTGAGAATATGGACATGAAATTACCAACCTCTATCCTAGGAATGTTCTTGGGCAGTCTAGCAGATAGATTGGTGTCTTAGTTTGCTTTGTCTGTGGATGTGATAGACATCATGCTCAAAAGGAATGTGGGGAGGAAAGGGTTTATGTAGCTTACAGTCCATCATCAGAGGGAGTCACCACAAGAGCTCAAAGTAGGAACTTGGAGCCTAGAGCTGAAGCACAGACCATGGAGGAATTGATGCTTAATAGTTCATTCACCATTACTTGTTTAGCTTTCATATACCACCCAGGCC
Organism: Meriones unguiculatus; assembly: GCF_030254825.1. Classification (NCBI taxonomy): domain Eukaryota; kingdom Metazoa; phylum Chordata; class Mammalia; order Rodentia; family Muridae; genus Meriones; species Meriones unguiculatus. Next base: position 112,696,492 of record NC_083359.1, on the reverse strand, counting down.
CACCTACCCAGGTGTAGCTCCACCCACAGTGGGCTGGACCCTTCCACATCAATCATTAATCAAGAAATTCTCCAATCAAGACATGGCCACAGGTCCATCTGATGGAAGCAATGACTCAATTGAAGTCCTCTCTTCCCAGGTAACTGTATGCCAAGTTTACAAAAATTTGGCTCTACAAAGCTGTGAAGCTTTGGAAGGAGGGCTGCCGAGGGGATGTTCTGAAAGTCCAGGTAGGAGACTCTCCATCCTGAAGGTCAGGGAAGGCTTCCTTGAGGAGGTGGTCTGTGACTAAAGGGGAATGGTCTGAAACCTGAAAGGGGTAGATAAATCATATGTCATTTGTCTCTGAAAGGGGAGAAGGAGTGCATGGTTATTAGGGACCAGTAAGCATCCTCCTATGTGCATGGGGGACAAGGATGAGCAGAGTTGAAGTTGGCAAAGGATTCAGGAGCCGGCTAATGAATGGTCTTATTACAAAGATTTTGGATTTTATCCTGAAGCCAGCAGGGATTCATTTAAGGATTTAACAGGGCGTGGCATGAACAGATCTAAGTTTTAGGAAAATCATTTTGCCAACAGTATCAAATCTTAGGGGAGGGAGCTAGGCAGGAGATCAGTTATAGCCAGTTTCTTTATTCTTTCCAAAACATTGTCTCTACTCTGAGTCCAGCAAGGGATTAACTACGTGTCCTGGTGAGGAAGCAGCTCTTTTCTTCTTCCTGTTTAAAATGTCAGATGAGAGAGTCTGTATAAGCAGCTGGGAAACACACAGTGGATTTTTGTTTCCAGCCTTAGCATGACTGCAACCTTGCACTTCTTGTACTTCTCTGGACCTCAGATTTGGGTTAAATCAGGAAAGGCTTTCACATTGTTGCTACTTCCTCTTGGAATGAAGGAGGCAGTGGGTACTCCTGAAGGGCTGGTCTTATTAGCTGGTTTCTGGTTACCACAGTACCCTGAGTCAGTCAGATCGTACTGGGCTCAGCTCTCTGCCTGCCTTGCCTGACAGCCTCTGCATTGGATCTGTGAATGGTGGTCCCGGATGCATTGTGAAACTCTGGCTCTTCCTCTAAATGAGGCTAATGGTTAATTAATGAATCTTTGGCATGACTAGGGAAAACAAGTTTGGGAAGAGATCATTCCATTTCCCAAGTCCCTGGAACGCAGATCAGGGACAAGAGCTTGAGCTTTGGGTTTTAAACAGCCCACTGCTATGACATTTTGCCCAAACATTTAATATTTTATTTTTGATGTTGGCTGCAGCATCTACTAGTCATCCTAGAATCAAGAGGTTCAAAGGAACCTCTTGGTCATTTCTAAGACCCCCAGCTGGGATGGTAACCATGGAAACTCAGGGTGCTTTCCCAAATGATATTATGGGGAATAAATTCCCATCTTTCTGGGACAGTTTAGATCAAATTTCCACAGAAGCAAGTTGGAGGTCAATTCTACTGGATCTTAGTTGCTTGAGGGACTTAAAGTTGAATTCTTTGGAGTCAAAATCATGAGGGCTCTTGGTACAGACGACAGGTTTTTAGAAGAAAACACATGTAATATTAATGGGCTGATAGTCACGTGCTGGGGACTGTTCTCAGCCTTGTATTAACCCATTCATTCTATAAATTATTTTCTCTGCATTGTATGCGCTAGAAAGTCAATGGGAAAAGACAGGAGTTGTCTGGTACCACTCCGCTAAATGTAGAACTGGCTCAGAGATGAACGTCAATGGTGGATTTATTCATCATTGTGTGATCCTGCCTCTTTCTCAACTCCAAATCACAAAGCTTGAGGGCCCTCTTGATTGATAGGCCCAGACCTATCCTGTAACAGTTAAGACTTTATTAGGTTTTCTCCTTTCCTTTTATAAAGCAAAGAGGGGCAAAGGGTTAAGTCACTTGTTACTCAGGAGATGATCAGAGCTTTATTTGGGAGCTCCCATTTGAAGGGTCCTCTCATTTGCTGCTCCTTTCATTTTATCACAGATAAACAAAACACCCACTTTGGTCATTTTGGTCTCCTGATTCCTTCCCCCCCCCATCTAATACACACTTCACGACTCCTGATTCCCTAAGGAACGTGGTGTAGACTTAGCTCTATTGTTATATTTTATTTCAAAGAAAATTTAGTAAAGACATCTTTCTCTGTTGTAATTAGTTGGTCTTGAATGGGGCGCATATGAGGACAACATTCCGTGATTCCTTCTGGATCACACCCCACCCTAGGCCCTTGCCTGTGTGAAGCTGCAGTCTGCTTCAACTTGCATTTCCAGCCACAGAGTTCCACTTAGATAAAGGCCTAAAATATTGGGAGAACAGTGAACCTGGCTTATGAAATAGGATTTTGGTATTTTACACTCCTGATTCCTGTTTGTTTTTTCCTCTTCCCAGCTGTAGCCCCTTCTCTCCTCCCCTCCCAATCCTGTCCTCCCTCCCTCTTTTCCTCCCATGCCCCTTCCCCAGTCCACTGACAGGGGAGGTGCTCCTCCCCTTCCATCTGACCCTAGCCTATCAGGTCTCATCAGGATTGGCTATATTATCTTCCTCTGTGGCCTGGTAACAGGGGCTGTCTTTCACATGAACTCAGTGGCTGGCTCTTTGATTCCTGTTCTTATTGTAAGTCAGACACAAGCTCACATAGCCCGGATTTAGAATGTTTTTCTTGCTGTTAATTTAAAGTCATACATGCACAATCAATATATTGATAGGCATGCTCACATATTCCTATGCAGCACACAGACATGCATTGTACCACACACAACATGCAGACACACAAATGCTCATGTATGTGTAAACTGAATTTTCCCTAAAGTCTATGTTGTTCTGTGCTCTGTGTTCATCTATGTTGAAGATTCTACAAGACTGATTACTGGTTAGATTGTAATGATTGTGGAGAGTTAGAATGTTGCTGATCCAGAGCTAGAAATATTTTGGGCTATCTTCAGCTCTGTGAATGGCCATTTAGCTCCTACCTTTTGTCAGATAGAACCTTTGGAGTATATTAATTTAGCAGATTACTAGCTTCAATCATTGAGTAATATCTGAAGTTGACAGCAACGTTTTCCTCACTTTGCTGTAACCTATTGCCTCATGTCCTCACTGGCCCTTTGATTTATGAGCTTTCCTTTGTTCTGTGAGTAAATGTTCGTGACACTGTTTCCACATTGGAAGATGCCAATAGGACAACCTGAATCTGTGTTTCTGGGGCTTGCTCACTCATATCTGGCTCAGTGTAAACTATTTTGGGTACCTTTAAGAGCTATGTTTTGCATTGAACCATGAACACAGACCTAAAAATATGTGTACATATGGGTAATAAACAGACTTACATGCATACACCCATGCACTCACATATATATGTACCATGTTTTGATACACAGTGACAGCACATGTGCCCATACAGGCACAACACAGGCTTGCATATGTCTGTGTATGTATACAACATTATGCTGGTACAGGTACACACCCATGCATATCCATATAACATGTGCATATATGCCTACCATGCAAACACTGACAGATTTTCACTCACAAATTCTAATATAAACACATATGGAAAACACACTGGCTTGCACACGCAGGTGCACATATGTACATTTAATATACAGCACACTAAAATACCCATACACAAACATGCACGTCACAGTGACACACATGCACATACACACATACATGCGTACCTTCTCCACATGTTTACTACGATAAGATGACAAGATATTCATTTATTCTTCAAGGGATGAGGCCAATCTAAAATGGAAAGCAAAGTCAATTCCCAATGCTATGAAGGGATATGTTAACATCTCCTGTTCCTTTTCTCACAACAAAGTCACATCCAAAGCTTATTGTGCCTGGATGGTGCATGCTCAGGTGGTGGTTTGCCATCCACATCCTTGGCTCTCTCCTGCCTCCTGGACTTTTTCCTTGGTCATGGCGATAAGAGTAGAAATAACAGTTTGTCTGCTGTGATTCACACATTGAGACATCCCTACCAGATAAATCTGAAAGATACTTAAAAAACACAGCTTCAAAAACAGAAACTTATGACACCAGGACACAAGGATATTTTGTATCTATGCCCAGAGTTGCATATTAGCCAGTCACAAAGGTCCATTTCCAGAATGGTTCTTATCACCTCTTCTTTCCACCATGTTCAGTTTAATCCAGGTGGCCATCATCTGCCTCCTGGATGTCTTCAGTTGCTTTATGCTGACCTCTGTCCTACTGCTCAGGCTGCTCATACCATTTTGTACTGGATTAGCAAAGAGATCTTCAGGGAGAAAACCAAGCAGTCCTCTGCTCATACCCAGCACTCCGTCCCACAGTGAAGCCTCCCTCTTAGCTGTGGCCGCCAAATGCTGCATGCAGCAGCTCTTTTGTGCCTTCTGTATGCATCAGCTCAATAGATCCCTATGGTGCCCTAGCCTTCCTAGCACCCTGTCACTCTTGCTACTGTTTCAGAGGCCTTTGGATTTGCTGCTCTTCTGTCCCAGCACTGTCTTCCTCTGCTCAATAAAAGGATTCCTTTTCCTGTTTCACATCTTAGATCAATGTCCCCTCCTCTGAAATACTGTGCTTCACCTTCATGTCTCAGTCAGTGCCAGCTCTGCCAGTCTTCATCAACTCATGCTTCTGTGCCCCTCAACCTATGTCATTATCTACCAATGTCCTCTGCAATTATTTGTAAAACTGTAGTTATCTGATTCTCTGATTATTTTCACTGTCTAGACATAAAATTGATAAGATCAGGGTCAATTTTGTTTTCTTTACTGTTGATTCTCTAGTCCTATAATTTTAAGGCATTTATTAAATATTTGCTAAATGAATGAATGAGTCTTTTTTATTAATTTTTTTATTAATACAGCATCCTGCCTGCATATGTGCCTGTGTACCAGATGTCACTGTAGATGGTTATGAGCCACCATGTGGTTGCTGGGAATTGAACTCAAGACCTTTGGAAGAACAGCCAGTGTTCTTAGCCTCTGAGCCATCTCTCCCATTTTGTACCATCAGTCCATGAATGAGTCATTTTGACTCTGGGTGAATGAAAACTTAGAAATCTTGAAGAATCTGCTAATCTAGGTCCTATATTAGGAAGCTAACAGGAGGCACATGGTGTCTAAAGACTTTTGTCGGGAGTTCTATACAGTCTAGAGATTCACATACTCTAGTTCCCCACATTCTGTATTGATTGGTCACCTCTATCTTTTCTCTTCAGACCTTGCCATCTCCCTCACTTTGGACCTGATTTCCTGCTTGATAACACTTCTTGCAAGAAAAATGAATTTGTTTCTGACTCTAGCAATGAGCATGATGAATGTGCTCTCTTTTAAGTTCAAGACCTCAATTTAAATTATTTCCTGTTCATCTCAATCAGGAAGGTGTTTGGATCTGTGTTGAGACAAATCCCTGTGCCCACAAAGAGTAAGTTATTCCTCGTGCATTGACGTCTCCAGGCTGAGGGGAATATCCCCAGTTCCGACATAGCCTGCCTTGTTCCAACACCCACAGTGGGAGAGTGAGAATGTGCTCTTAACAGCCACTAGTTACACAGAGAGCATGTGGTTAGCTTCCTACACAATTTATCCTTAACTTGTCGCCTTTACAGTGACTGTCTCCTATGATCTGATGAAACACACACATCTGGTTTACACACACACAAAAAAAAAAAAAGAAAAGAAAAGAAGAGGAAAGAAAAGGAAAGAAAACAAGACAGGAGATTGAAGGAATTCATGAAGATAATCCTGCATTTTAGACAGGAAGCAGCCTGTTTCCTAAAATGCAGTTTGGAACTTTTAATTCTTAAAAGTCAATCTGTGTAGGTTTTAGTCTTATATGTAGCATCTTGAGAAAACAGCTTTGCCTATCTGAAACTTCGTTTGCCCATTTGTACAATGGGAGTCATAGCTACCACATCAAACAACGTTGTGAGGATTGAGTGAATAGGATGACTGACTCAGACTCAACTCACAGCATTTTAAGTTATTGCCAAGGCATGCTGAAGATGCTTTCTTGACTGGAGATATATTGTTAAAACACAGGCTTCATTATAACACAAAATTTTTGTCTTACAATTTCTTCACTTCAATTTCTACATTCAAGAAGTGGATAAAAAAACACTTCCCAGGCTGGAGGGAATGCAGTTCAGTTGATAGAGTGCTTGCCTAGCACACACAACGTTCTAATTCAACCTCTTATACCACATAAAGCCCAGGTGTGATTGTGCCTACCTGATATTCTAGCAAGTGGAATGAGGAAGCAAGCAGGCAGAAGGCCATCCTCAAAGATGCAATGAGTTTGAGACCAACCTGGACTACATGAGACCTTCCCCCATTTCCCATCCTGCCAAAAGTACCTATCACCTCATGTTGTTCTACTATTTAAATAAGTGTGAACCATAAATACAGATGGTATTTAGCACAAGTCAACCACTCAGAATATTATTTTTAGCACTGTGATTCTTGTACCATTCTATTATTATTATTTTCTTAGCTACTTTATGTTCAATGGAACTTGGCACAGGATTTAAACTCGAACAGACACTTAGTAAATGCAAAAGGAGTGAATTAATGGAACAGGAGAGTTTGGGTCTTCTGAATGGTCTGTGGCCCCTCGCTCATATACCTCCCTAGCCTTCCCAAAGAATGTTTCTCCCCAAGTTAAGCTAGCTCTATTAAACCAACCTGAACAAACCATGAGTTTTCTCTGCTTTTCATCTTCAGCTCAAAGCCCAGGTTTTGTTCTTGAGATGAACTGCAGCTGGTCCTATGGCTATCTAAGATGGTCTCTTTCCTGTCTACCTTGTCAACTCCCCTCATGCTACCTGTGAGTATTTGTTCTCTGACCTCCTTTATAAATTTAGTCACAGACTCTTGGTTAATTCTGGAATTGTAACTGTTAAAACTCATGTCTCCTTTCTCCATTTTTATCTCCTTCTCTGTTTGGCCCTGTGCCTGTATGCTGTATATTCAATTTGGTCCTGCTGAACAGAGGGCTTGGCTATGCACTGGTCTTACCAGATCCTTTCCTGGACCCTTACCTTCTCTGCTATGCATCCTGTTTACTATAGCCGTGCCTCCACTACCTTTATAATTTCACTCTGGATATCATATACTCTTTGAAGCCTCACCGCTGAGTCTAAAAACTTCTTTCCTCCCAAATTCATAAGATATTATTTGTGTGCATACACAAAGCAATCCCCACATAGCTTTGAAATGTTTTCTAGAAATTTTCATTTTGCATATAATTACTTTAGATCACATAAGTCACAGAGGCTTTAGGTGGAGGGCCCTTTTTGCTCTTTATTCCTTTCATTCTTCGTTGACCTTGACTCTCGCCGTCATAGTATGTTCGGGGACCAGCAATAATGACATCACCCAGGAAGTGGATAGATATGTGGAACCTCAGGCTCTGTTTCAGAATTTCTAATAGCCTTGAATGGCTTGTATGTATTTTAAGGTTTCCAGAGTATTGTTCTAGCTGTGTCCTGCAAATGTGTGTGTGAATGTGATTCCCCTTGATTCTTGTTGAACAGCAGGCTGGTTTATTCTATACTCGAAAAGCCTGGCTCAAGTGACTGGGGTACAGCCCCAAGACCTGCCTTTGTTCAGACAGCTGAAGATGACTGTGATTCAGCTACACCCGCTCAGAGGCACTGTATGCTTTATCCTCACCTCCAGCGTTTAGGATAGTGGAGAAAACTGTAGATACTCTCCAGATTTTTATTTGATTTATTTTCCTAAAACTTAAAAAAGGGGGTATTGGCCAGAGGTGAAGGGGTCAGTTTAACACTCAGGCTCCTGGCTGAGTCTATACCTCATATAGGTATCAGCTGATGAGCTATCCCCCTTGTGCTTGTTAAACACTGTCTGGAATGAGATCTATGCTCCACTGAGTTTTCGTGTTTTTTGTAAGACAGATAATATCAAATAATCACATCAATTTTTTACTTCTTTTCCCCCTTAAAAGCTTATTGCTCATTTCCCAGGTGTGGCTAGTCGCGCAGAATAGGCTTGTGTCCTCTCCTTCAGGCACCCTTACTCCTTGGTGATTCTCTTCTGTAGTTTGGATAGGACTTGTAATTTGCTTTTAACTAACAGAGCACAGCAAAGTGCCAGGATGTCCCCTTTCAATCACATGCCCCAAGTGTGGGGTTATGTTAGGTTGCTGCAGACTCTGGATATCAGGCTCCAGGTGGCTCCTCCTTGTGGTCTTGAGGAAGTAAATCTAGAGATGGTGGAGTTCAAACCGCAGGGAGATAAGGATGATCTTTGGAGATGATAGACAACAGTTGGCATAGAAAAACCATGAGAAGCTGTATTCTGCTAACACCATGTGATTAGGCAAACATGTTGTGATGGTTTGGATAAGAATGGGCCCAATAGGCCATTTGAATACATGGTCCCCAGTTGTTTGAACTGTTTGGGAATGATTAGAAGGCGTGGCCTTGTTGGAGGAGTTGTGTCATTGGGGATAAGCTTTGAGGTTTCAAAAGCCCATGCCATTTCCAATTAATTTTCTCTGCCTTCTGCTTTTGATAATGATACAAGTTCTCAGCTACTGTTTCAGCACCATGCCTGTCTGCCTTCTGCCATGCTTTCTGCCATGATAGTCATGTACTCTAACCCTATAGAACTGTAAACCCCAATAAATTCTTTCTTCTTTAAGTTACCTTGGTCATGGTGTGCTATCACAACAACAGAAAACTAAGACAGAGGTTCTTGTAGTCTGGGGAACTCAGCACTGGAGACAGCTTGATCAAAGCCTTGAGAGACCCTAAGAAGAAGATCCACAAAGTCCTGCTAGATTCCTAATCGCCAGGAACTATGAGATAGAAAGTGGAGGCCGAAGCGTACATGTTTATGGCTATTTGTTCCATAGCCATGACAGCTAGCACTCTTGTCAGCTTCAGGTGACCTGCGTGGCACAACTTAACAGGGGCGGGTGTGTGGGGGCCACTACTGGAGAGAGTCAGTGCTCAAGGAAGAACTGCATTTCAGTTGGCATACCCATAGAGTTCTCTTGACCTTTTCACTGCCTCATTCCCCACTTATAACAAAAATCAAATGTTTCTACTTGGGCTAACAAAGTCAGGTGACAACATCCAATATTCATGATCTATTTAGCACAACTGGCACAAAATTTGTTCTCTAAGTGAAAAGTGTGAGTATGCTTTATTTTTTCCCCTTTTTAATTGATTGTTTTTCCTGTGAAACACATCATTTTGGTAACACCATTCAGTGTTTCAGCTTCTGAAATGTGCTGACTCAGGCTTTCTTGGCAAACCAGACACACAAAGTGATGTGTTTTCATTCACCAAAAACTATGGGTTAGAGCAAAGAACTCAAAATACTTACTCCTGTGGTGACCAAACAGATGCAGTGTGTCCCTGTGAGTAACAAGCCCCTCCGTGTGTGTGTGTGTGTGTGTGTGTGTGTGTGCATGAACACACACAAATCTAGATTAATAATTCATCCGGAAGTGCTTCCCCTTGCTTAGTGCTCCTCTGCACAGCTTTTTGAGATCTCTCTAGTCACTGCATTATGTATATTGAATTGGTTCCCAGATAAGATTTGTTTACCCTGAAAGCAAGTGGCTTTTGGGAGTGAACACCAACAGGTAGGAACCAGAGAAGAGTCTGTCCTCAGCCCTGCTCAGATTGGCTAGAATGAAAAAATGATGACACATCTGTTCCTTCCTTGGCAGGGCCATGCTCTGCCTTGGCTTGACAAAGGCTAAGTCCAAAATCTGCTTTTCAAGTGGAAAAGGTTAAATGTCTGTGCAATGCTAGGCAGAAGGCTTTGTAATGGGTCCTCTAGGTAGGAACACACTGCTCCTCCGCAGTTTCAGCTCACATCTGCCAGGCTGATGAAGGAGGCCTTCCAAGTGCCAGTCTAATGCCTCCCTTCTCAGAGTGTTTGAAATGGAGAAAGGGGAGGATAAAATAGAAGCTTTCTGAAAATAGTTTCATGCTCCACAGTTAACGTAGGATGTCAAGGTAGAGTTTTACAGGGGAGTAAAGCTTTCATAATATAAAAACCAAAAAGGAGAGCTACCAGATTTGCTGAAGGAGATGTTGGAGAGAGTGAATAGTTGACAAACCCATCTTGTTCCTCCCAGCTGAGACATGGTTTCCAGTGATTGGCACCTACTATTAGTCCAGGGCCTGCCTATCCCCATGCAAAACTGCAAGACTCAGACTGCAGATGTGTGCAGTCTCCCCACTTCTCACATTCAGATATGATGGTAGGAGAAACCTGCTTCTCTTCCTAAGTCCTTCACTTGTCCTGGCACTGTACTTAGAGCCACTGTACTGTGAGGATTTAAAAAGGGCACAGAAGATAAAGGAGAGCTTATGCTAGGGGAAAAGAGTGAACCATTGCAGAAGCAGCTTCTATTCGTGTTTCCATTGTCGTCTATGAGTATTGCTGCCTCTGTCTGCTAACCCAGGCCCAATCCTGGAGGCTTCCAGCCTCCGGACATCTAACCTAGGCCTAGAATGTTTTCAGCCTCTGAAACTTACTGCTTAATAAGTTCACCTTTTCTTGCTCTTGCTGAGCTCTTAGACGGCTGGTTCAACTCAGCTGTTCTGGCTCAAACTCCTCTCCCAGCTGACTTATTATCTTTGGCTTTTCTCTCTGCCTCTGAATTTCTCTACTTGGCCTCAAACTCCAGCAATCTGCTCTCATCTCTGGATCCTTCTCATTCTCTGGCTCATTCTATCTTCACCTGAGTTCTCTTTCTGCAACCTGTCTCTCTATTACTGTCCTTATAAAAACTGCCTTCTCTCTCTCTCTCTCTCTCTCTCTCTTATTGCTCCTTAAGTAGTTTCCCTTTCCTCTCTCTTCTCATGAGAGTTGGTGTATCCTGTTCTGTCAAGTCTTTCTCTGATTTGTCACTGTTTCTTCTACTCAATAAGGCACCATTTTCAAATATGGGTGCTTCTTTCTACAAACTAACTTTACCTTCATTGCTTGGGATTAAAGGCAGGAGCCACCACAACTGGATCTACACTTCTCTTTACCTGAAACTTGCTCTATACCTGGCTGGCCTTGAACTCATATCCACTTGCCTCTGTCTCCTGGATTAAAGGCATGTTTATATTCTAGCTGGATTCCACAGACCTGGAAGGTCTTTGGATATGATCTCTTGCCAGAGCAGCCATGTTCTGAAGTAACATTCCTCTACACACCATAGTGTAAGAACATCTTGAGCAGATTGTAGATCAGTGCAGTTACTAAATCTCTCACAAAATTATATATATCACACAGAAACGAACACCAATAAGCATTGCTGGTCCCTTTCCTGCCCCTTTTTCAGATCAGAGCATTGAGTTTAATTTTATGACCTTTAAATTTTCTTATCATTTAAGACTTTGCCAAGAAAAGTTCTGTAGTTCCTCAGAGATTAATCAACAAGCACAAAATGCCTGCTGCCAACTACACCACATGTCCTGCTAAAGCAATGGTTCTCAGCCTTCCTAATTCTGTGACCTTTTAATACAGTTTCTCATGCTTTGTTGACCCCCCCAACCATAAATATTTTTCATTGCTACTTCATACTTGTAATTTTGCTAGTGTTATGAATTGAAATGTAAACATGTGATATACAGGGCATCTGACATTCGATCCCCAAAGGGGTCACAGCCCATAGTTTAAGAAGCACTGTGCCACTGTCTGACATCAGTGCCTATCCAGAAGAAGCTGGGGGTTTAGGGAAACAAGGTAGAGTGAAAGCTTGGGACAGAATGAACTAGGGACTAAGGGGGTATTTTCTGATGGTTTTTAGAGCTCAGAGAAATATAGAGTAAAAGAGCAATACAGGCAAGTCCAGGAGAGAAGGATGGGAAGGTACTATGGCTCATTCAGAACTCACATCAGGCTGTATTTGGAGACAGATAGGCTTCTTGCAGTGGTTCCGTTCCTCTATGTGCCCTCCATCTTGACTTAACTACTTTTGTTTCCTGTCTCCAAACACACCTTGATGATTAGATGCATTAAACTCTCTAAGTCTGCCCTTTCTCAGTACTTGGTCCCTTACAGAAACAAGAGGTGCCCACATTCCCTAACCTTCAGAGGCCCCTCAGCTTTTCTTTTGTCACCCCAAACTGCTATCTCACCTTGCTGTGCAAAAGGATGCTTTTCTTCTAGTTCTCTTTCCTAAGTTGGTGTGTGGACACATGTACATCTTTGGCATACTTATTATATGTGTGTACATGTGATGGTGGCTGTGAGAATGCTTATCATTTGTGGTGTGTGTGCATGTGCACATAGGGGGTGTCTCTGGGCATGTTTGTTTAGTGTTGAAAACCATTCTGTGTGCTTGACATCATCTCTACCCCATCAGCACACATGGTTGGATGTATACCACCATATAACTTCTTACCACCACATAACTGGTTTGTTTTGCAGACTAATCTTTTCTATGGCTAACATGTTGATCAAAGTGAAGGGGTAAAAGTAACAGAAGAAATTATAAGTGAAAGTAGAACACAAGGTTCTGGCTTGGCATCTATAATTTCTAGAATGAGAGAGTTATTCGGACATTTACTCTTGCTCCAATTTCACTTTTAACTCCCTTTCTCTCAACTACCATCATATTACAGAGACATATACCTGCTCACCTTTGTTTATTTCATACTGAATTTCAGAACATTCCGAATTTCAAGTGAGTATTCACTTTCCCCACCATCTCCTCAGGAAACATAGCCACAATTTCCAGAAACAAATATTTCTACAATAAAGGGTGCTGACAATTTTGTAGAGTAGATTGTACCGTCCTTGTCCTGAATGTCTCTACTGGCTCTTTCTGAATGTTTCATGCAGTGTCCACTCCACAGTCAAGGGGTTCCCAGCCCCCAATATGAATATGTAAATATTTAATTTTACCTAGTATGAATAGTTTCTTACAGCTTTGAAATATTAATTTCCTGTGCTTCTAGCCATTGGTCAGAAATACCAGGGTTCTTTCACGGTCTGTAACCTCCCTCTTAGCTATATTTCATCTTTAAGGACTCTCTAGCCCAGACAGCCTATCAACACTTAGCTCTGAGAGGCTTTTCACTTGTAAGAGTCTCCACTAGTCTGGTTTTGGGTGACCTTCTTTTTCTAGGGTATTTAGGGATGTGACAAAAATGCTTGCAGGCCAGTCACTACTGCTCACTGTGTCCACGGTCAGGTTGGGTGGGGTTGGTGTCCAGGCTGCCTGATGACCATATATTCATGGATACGGTATGGGGAGGTTGTTGAGAGTCCTTGGGTGCCCTCTCCCTTGTCACTTGCATGCTTTCATTTTCATTCTATCTCTACCTATTCTGGGAGCAGTCAATCTTTGCCTGTATTTGCAACCCCAGCAGGGAGCCCATTTTCATCTGAGAGAGGACTCCGTTAATAAATCTGGCTCATTTGTGTAGCAGTAGTAGAGCCATTGATTAGAGGGCTGATTGGAGCTGTGACTTTCCCTAGGAACAAAATTAAGAAAACAGATTAAAGGCAAATGATGGGAGGCTTTGTCTTTCTGGGGAGGGGGTGGGGAAAGATTCTCCCTATACACTGTGCTTCACTTATGAGTATTTTGCAAGATGAATTAACTCCTTCAGGCCACTGTGATGTTCCCCAACCCATAAAACAGAGGTTGCAGAGTTTTGGAGCTGAGGTAGATTTTATTAGTTAGTTATCTTAAGCCCTTCAATTTCTAGATGAGGACGCTGACATAACCAGGGTTGGATAGGTGTGCCAGAAGCTCCAGACTATGGAAAGCCTCTGTTTTTAATATCAAAATATCTGACACAAAATGACACTGGGCATTAAGCAATTGCAAGCCAAAGATGGCTCCTCCATTTGAAGTGGACCTGCTCCTCAATGATTGCTTATAACTACTTGGAAGTACATGTTGAAAAGCAAGGCAGTACCTGTTGCTTAAACACTTCCAGTTTAGTCCTACCTTTGCTGCCTTCCTGACATCTTCCCTTGCATCTTTCATTCCTACTCATACTAACCCTCTTTCATTTGGCATGTCTTAGTCACTGTTCTATTGCTATAAAGAGACACCATGATCATAACAACTCTCATAAAGGAAAACATTTAATTGGGGCTTGCTTATAATTTCAGAGGTTTATTTGATTGTCATCATGGCAGGGAGCACCTGTTGGTAGACATGATGCTAGAGAATTCTTAGCTGAGAGTTCTACATCTGGATTTGCAAGCAGTAGGAAGAGAAAATCTCTGGGGCTGGCTTGGGCTTTTGAAACCTTAAAGCCTCTCCTCAATGACACACTTCCTCTAACAAGGCCACACCTCACAGTCCTTTCAAGCAGTCCTGCTCCATGAGCATTCAAATACATGACCTTGTAGGAGCCACTCTAGTCAAACCACCACAGCATACATCAGTAGGATAACTCTTACCTTTTCAAAGCATCTTCTTTGCTGGCACACATCACTAGAATAACTTTCACCTTTTCAAAGCATCTTGAACACCTGGGAGACTAAGCTTTCTTCTGTTTCACCAGCTTTCTCCTTTTCTTCCATCTCCTCTTCTTCCTTCTCCTTCTCCCCAGCTTCTTCCTGTTCCTTTGGGACAGGTTTCCAGGTTTGTTTCCAGCTTACTATGTAATCAGAGCCAAACTCCATATCCCAAGTAACGGGATTACAGGTATATGCCACCCTGTCTGAGGAGCTCTACCAGTTCTTGATTTTGCATTGTCATTTGCTCATATCAGATCTAACTACAAAGTCATTAAGAATAAGAAACAAACAATAAGTGTCTACTCATGACCTACTGTGAACTGAGAAAGAAACAGGGTTGTACTGTGCATTGATTGCTGTTCCTTGAATGTAAAGAAGTTTAGCTTATGTATACACAAAGAATATTAATGAATGGATGAAGATATGAAGGAGATCACACATATGAGTATGGTATTTAAGATCATCTGCTGGACACTCTAGAGCTTTGCAATCTTGCTGTACTGATCAATGATTTTTAAGGTCTTTGATAGGAAATGCCTTCGGATTTAAGTTATTAATCATTGTACATCTTTATAGAAAAATACTTTTTTAAGTTAAATTTGAGAATTTGTACCCATAAGAACCTTTTGCTTATATAACTTTGGTCTTCATAGAAATCTTCTGAAAAGCTTGTTAGCATTCCCACTTTACAGATGAGCAAAGTGAAGCCTCAGGAGATTCTTCATGTACCTAAAATCAAGACAAATTTCAGAAGGGAAAACCAAGACCATTTTCTGATGCACATTCTTGAACCCTTTTACTATTCTATCCTGTTCCTCAGATCCAAAACTGTCATTCTGGATATTGCCTTCTGATTTGATTTTCTAGGGTTCTAGAACAATGATAAAATAAATTCACTTCTAGAAAGTGAACTAGAAAAGTTATACTGAGTTTTATAGAGTCCCTAACATAATTCTCAGGGATGTGTTCATTCACAAGAAAACAAAACCAAAAATCAAACAATCAAAAACAAACAAAATAGTTTTCTTAATAATGGAGGTTCTATTATAAATTATAACTGCCCAAGTATGTGCACTATCACCACAGATATGAACATGTAAGAGGTGCAAGTGTGTGTGCTATGTGTATGGACGTCTTTATTCATATGCCTGTGTCTATGTGAACTGATGTGTATGCACTTTTTGATTAGGTTAGAGCCAGTGAATAGGGTCACTAGTAACACGCCACATTCCAGATCTTTACACTAACCAGTGTAACAATCATATCGCCTCTAATAAGTTAACTGCTGGAGGTTATGAGTGAACTCCAATCTCCATATCAAACACAACAGACCAGACTTCCCAATAGCTGGAGGCAAGTGGGGAGAGGAAAGTGAAAGCATTTTTCTTTTTGCTTGTGTTGGAGGAACATAGTGGCCCCCCAATTGGCAGGATTCTGGAGTTCTATTTGCCCTTGCTCATTATGCTAGAGCTGGCACCAAGCCTGTGTATGAGAGGAGGAAAAGGAACAAGTTAACCTGATTCTGTTTATATTGGATAAAAGCTATGATGCTTGACAGTAATCTGTATCTCAGCTCTATTTACTTTGCAAATAGAATAAGAGGTTTACTGCTTGTGTAGAAGAGTGATGGAAACTGGTGGGAGAGAAAGGATGAAGAAGAAGGAGGAGGAACTAGGCTTTGGTGTAGAATAGATAAAATGATGCTTGACCTAGAGCCCAGACTTCTAGTTCTGCCATTGTCACTATGTGTGATCTTGGTCAGACACTTCCCCTTCTGAGCTTCAGTTTCAGTCTGTAACATTTTTCAGGAGAATCTGAGCTTCCACACTAGCATCTAATGAGCAGGTTTCTGACCTCACTCAACAGGGCATGTTGCTGCTGTTTAAAACACAGTAACTAAAAAGCAAATTCTTCCAAATGTATTAATAGACTCCTATCATACAGCAGTTTCTAGGCCCTACAGTATCTTGTAGGATTTCTACTAACTTATCCAGGCAGCTGAAACAGGGAAAGATGGATGAGTTTTTATTGAAAATGTTCCAACCTGGGATGGGATGCACATCAGGTGGAGCATTTGCTGAGTATGTGAAAAGCTCTGGAGTCTAAAGCTCCACCTCACCTCCACTCCCTGACTCAGGGAACGAAAAGGCCATGGTTATTATCTGACTCCTTAATCTACTAAGCTTGCCTGTGTTAGGATTTAGATAAACAAAGTGTATGGAGTAGCATGACATTTTGAAGATGAGGCCACTCCAGAGATATTTTGCTAGGACTGGTCCTCATTCTGATTCTGTCTAGTGTGCAACAAATCTTTTCGGGTGTCTCAACCTCCTCTTCATTAGAAGAGTCATGCTTCTGGGAGCACTAAATGAGCCGGTGTCCCCAAAGAGCAGAGAACACCACTAGGCTTGTCCTGAATGACCAACGGTAGTTAGCAGTCACCGACAGTAACTCTATTTTTTAATGTAATAGTTAGGTGATCTCTGTCAGTTTGCAAATGATCTTGAGATACTTAGCAGACATTTTCAGGGTAAGAGTAAGTGTAGGTTTTTAAAAAAATATTACTATGAAATATATCAATCATCTGGCCATAGGCTTTTTTTTTTGAAGGGAGGCTTTTAATGACTGCTTCTATTTCCTTAGCAGTTATAGGACTATTTCACTTGTTGACCTGATCTTGGTTTAATTTTGGTAAGTGGAATCTATCAAGAAAATTGCCCATTTCATTTAGATTTTTGAATTTTATGGCATGCAGGCTTTTGAAATAAGACCTAATGATTCTTTGGACTTCCTCAGTGTCTGTTATGTCCCCCTTTTCATTTCTGATTTTGCTGATCTGCATAGTTTCTCTCTGCCTTTTAGTTAGTTTGGCTAAGGGCTTGTCTGTCTTGTTGATTTTCTCAAAGACCCAGCTCTTGGTTTCATTGATTCTTTGTATTGTTCTCTTTGTTTTTATTTTTATTTTTAATTTCAGCCCTGAGTTTGATTATTTCCAGCTGTCTATTCCTCTTGGGAGTGTTTGCTTTTTTGTTTTGTTTTAGAGCTTTCAGGTGTGCTGTTAATTTGCTAGTAAGAGATCTCTACAATTTCTTTATAAAGGAAGTTAGTGCTATGAACTTTCCTCTTGGCAATGTTTTCATTGTGTCCCATAATTTTGGGTATGTTGTGCCTGCATTTTCATGAATTTTCAGGAAGTCTTTAATTTCTTTATTTCTTTCTTGATCCAGTGGTCATTGAGTATAGAGTTTCTATGAGTTTGTAGGCTTTCTGTTGTTTCTGTGTTGAAGTCTAGCTTTAATCTGTAGTGATATGATAAAATACAACGGATTATTTCAATTTCTTGTATCAGTTGAGGCTTGCTTTGTGACTTATGCTCAATATTGGAGAAGATTCTGTGAGGTGATGAAAGCAGGTATAGTCTTTTGTGTTTGAATGAGAAGTTTTGTAGATATCTGTTAGGCCCATTTGGTTCATGACTCAATCTGTTAGTTTCATTATTTCTTTGTTGAGTTTTTGTCTCAATGACCTGTCCTTTGGTGAGAGTGGAGTGTTGAAGTCTCCCACTATTAATTGTGTTGGGGATCATGTGAGAATTAAGTTTTAGTATGTTTCTTTTATAAAAGTGGGTGCCCTTGTATTTGGGCATGCATAGATATTTAGAACTGAGATGCCATCTTGGTGGATTTTTCCTTTGATGAGTATGAAGTGTTCTTCCTCATCTCTTTTGATTAATTTTGGTTGAAAGTCTATTTTATTAGTTATTAGAATGGTTTCTTCAGCTTGCTTCTTGGGTCTGTTGCTTGGAAAACCTTTTTCATCCCTTTACTCTGAGGTAATGTCTATCTCTGTTGCTGAGGTGTGTTTCTTGCATGCAGCAGAAAGATGGATATTATTCATGCATCTATTCTATTAGCTGTGTCTTTTTATTGGGGAACTAAGTCTGTTGATATTGAGAGATATTAATGATCAATGATTGCTTGTTCCTATTATTTTGATGTTGATAGTTGTGGTGTGTTTGTATGTTTCTCTTCTTTTGGTTTTGCTGCAATGGAGTTATCTATTTCTTGTGTTTTCTTGGGTATAGTTAACCTCCTTTGTTGGAGTTTTCCTTCTAGTGTCTTCTGAAAGGCTAGGTGTGTGCATAGATATTGTTTAAATTTGATTTTCTCATGGAATGTTTTATTCTTTCCATATATGGTGAATGAAAGTTTTTCTGGATATAGTAGTATGAGCTGATATCTGTGGTCTCTTAAGATCTGAAAGACTTGTCCAGGCTCTTCTAGTTTTTAGAGTTTCTGTTGAGAAGTGTGATTCTGATAGGTTTGCTTTTATGTGTTATTTGGCCCCTTTCCCTTGCAGCTCTTAATATTTTTTCTTTGCTCTGTACATCTAGTGTTTTGATTATTATGTGGTAAGAAGATTTTATTTTCTGATCTAATCTATTTAGTGTTTTTTTTATGCCTCTTGTATGTTTATAGGCATCTTTTTCTTTAGGTTGGGGAAATTTTCTTTGATGATATTGAAAATGTTTTCTGGGCTTTGGAGCTGGAAATCTTCTTATATTTCTATTATTCTTAGGTTTCATCTTTTCATAGTGTTTTTGATTTCTTGGATGTTTTGTGTCGGGATTTTTTTTAATGTAACTTTTTCTTTGATAGATGTGTTGATTTCTTCGATTGTATCTTTTACACCTGAGGTTTTTCCTCCATTTCTTCTGTTCTGTTGGGGATGCTTACCTCTGTAGTTTCTGTTTTCTTCTCTAAGTTTTCCATCTTTAGAATTTTCTCACTTTATGTTTTCTCTATTGTTTCTATTTTCATTTTCACATCTTGAACCGTTTTGTTCATTTCTTTCACCTGTCTGCATTTTCCTGTGTCGTTTAAGTGATTTATTTCTTTCCTCCTTAAAGGCCTCCATCTGTGTGATTGTATTTTCCTGCATTTCTTTAAGGGGTTTAGTTGTTTCCTCTTTAAAGGCCTCTGTCATCCTTATAAGCATAGATTTAATGTCACTTGTGTTTCAGCTATGTCAGGCTATCCAGGACTACTTGCAATGGGGTAACTTGGTTCTAGTGGTGCCGTATTGTTGATTGTGTTCTTATGCTTGCCTTTAGCCATCTGCTGTCTCTGGCATTGGCTGGTTGTTCCTGGTGACCTCTGGATTTCTTGGAGGTGCAAGAAGAGTCCTGGGTGGGAGCCTGGATTTTCCTGGAGCAACAGTCCTCAGAATGGTAGGTATGGTTGTGAACTGGCTGCTGGATAGCAGGGAAAAACCTGTCATTCTCCTTAGGTGGCTGAGGAAACCCACAGACAAGGGACTGGAGTGTAGCCTGTATGATCTGGAGGACTGGCAGGTGTCCTCAGGAAGTCAGGAGCACTTCTCATGCTTATAGTCTACAGCCCTGCCACTTGCTTGCTTTCTTGCTCCACAGAGACTGGCATTTTGGAGTCTGCAGCATGGCCTCTCACTCACTCTGCAGTCACTGTGGTCCTGCTACCCAGACACTGTGCGTGCTGGCCATCGCCATCTTGGATCTCCAGGCTTGTATTACTTAAGAACACTGGTGTTTCTCTCAGTAAGGCCACAGGGCAGGGAGAATGCTCACAGAGAAAATTCAAGATATAGCAAGTAGTTTCCCATCCACATTTCATGCAGTGTGAAATAAAAGTAGATATGATTAGAAAATGAAGGTGAGCCAAAGCACACTATCTCTCTGCCTATGGCTGTGACCTCTTGGAGTTTCAGTAATAAGCATGTTTATCTAAATAGTGTGCTGATCATACTCATCAATTCTGTACTCCAGACTTCTAGCAGACAGATACATCCTGGCTCATGGAGCCAGGCACATTGTGTGTTCAGTCTGAAGGCTCTGAGAAGGCTTACTTATGGCAACCAGTTTCTTTAAAAGAGTTTCAAGAGGAAAACAGCCTTCTTTGAAAGCAAGGAATGGGCGAAGAATAGGTATGTGAGTCTTCCTTAAGTAGAGACTCTCTTGTTGACATTATTGTTTTTCACACTAATCTTTATGCGGATGGAGAAACTCTGGGCACTGTGACAGGCACATAATTAACCTTATAGATAAGGACTGAAGTCCTCAAAATGAGAGAAAGATAAAAGGGAATGATGAAAGGCAAGTGGGGTCTCTGAGATTGTTAATCACAGCTTCCAGGGGAGAAAGCCTACCTCTTATGAAGTTATTTGTCTATATTGTTTCCTTGCTGGAAAGGCTCTAGGTGTGGTGACTTCTGGTTTCATTCTGGATTATTTGAGAGCTCCATGAAATACACAGAAGAGCTCTGTACAGGTTTGTGTCTCCTGGGTTTTCAAGGTTGCAAAGCTGTCTTGGCCTCCCCCACCCCACCCCAGTGATCTCTGTTGTTAGGCTTTGTCTTATGATATAGAGATGAAGGCAGAGGCTCTATGTCCCTTGCTTGTATTTCTCAGTTGGATGGTGGTAGTGTACAGCATGGTTCTGTCCTGTTGTGTGATATGATGCTGAGAAGCCATGTTAATTCTTCAGCCCACTGTGTGTTGATCATAGCCCACATACTTTAAATGTTCCAGGAAATCTAACAATGGCTAAAGAGTTATACCACCAAGGACATAGTGATTCAGAAGCAGGATTTATTTCATTGGAAAATCTGAGTGAAAAATCATATTAAGACTCTGAATGGAGGCTGTGCTCAGCCCTTTACCACTCACACTCAGGCTTGCCCGTTTGCAGAGCTGTTTCAGGGTTTTTTGACTGGTAAACTTTATGAGAGGCCAACATAATCTTATAGCCTCTTTGGGGAAGAGGCTTGTAAGATGGACAGGAATGGAGGTTAGTAGACAATTTAGGGTGGGGAAGCTTGTTTTTAATGCTAATCAGAAATGTGGCATTCTAACTCTTCTTTCTTCTGAACTTAAGAAAGAATGAAAAAAGAGTCACTTCCTGATACTCTTGAACTTGGTGACAATTTGTCAAATGGTGGCTAGGTTCCCATTTTCTAAATTTCTGCCCAAATCTATTTTTATCACATGGTTGATAGAAGAAGGCAATAGAAAGGAGCAGCTCACCACCATCATTGCAATTTTGCTAAGAGACATTAACACAACTTCAAAGAGACATCGGCACAACTTTGTGATAGGCACACAGATAAAGGCTGGGCCCAACCTGTGTCACAAGAAGACTCCAGACCACTGATCTTCCTTGCAGGCTCCCTCTGAGTCCATTTGTATGGAAAGTTACAATAATTTAATCAGCTTAAAGACTCTCTTCTCAGTTCTGAAAACAAACTGAAAAGGTTTCACCCAAAGAGAACAGACTTGGTGGAATAAAAAAGCAAGTTTCTTCTGGTACCAAAGCAGTATCCCTAGCTAGGATAGAGAATATCTAGGATGTTGGTAGCTTGAGAGGCGATGGAGAAGCCCTGGGTGTTGTCCAAGCTGACGGTCAGAACAGGTTTGTCCAATCCAGGGCAGGAGAATAATTCTTAGAGTTGTTCAAGAGGCAGAACCAGAGATGGGAGCTCTTATTCAAGTTTTTCTTTTCTTTTCTTTTCTTTTCTTTTCTTTTCTCTTTTCTCTTTCTTTCTTTCTTTCTTTCTTTCTTTCTTTCTTTCTTTCTTAGAAAACCTTTTTAGGAAGAAAAATAAAGGACACAGGAGAGGGCAGAGCAAAAACAAAGACAAGAATATGGTGTTTTTCTTAAGAGCTAGCTGCAGGCATAGCACATGGGAGACATTAGAACTCAAATTAGGAGGATGAGTAGGATTCATCTTGAGACCAGCTATGTCTGTTTTTGTATCTCTGGAGGTAATGGAGAAAATACCTCTTCAGTAGGGAGGCTCCTGATTAAAAGCTGAAAGCTACAGATGTGGGTAGACAGCATGTGACCATGTGCACTGATGGTGACGCTGTGTCTGCAGGTGGAGAGACCTCGGCAGCTCTAACAGCATCCACATGATGGGGGTTGCAGCACTGTTACAGCAGTGGTTCTTTGTACCTCAGGCAGTTCCAGTAAACTGGCCCAAGGATTCTTTTCTGGAGGGGGAGTGGTCTGTGAAATGGATACAGTCATGGCTCTTATCAGGGTGGACCAGACAAACAAGCCTGGGCCACCAGCACACACACAACACATCAGTTCTCTCAAACTTTTATTTCTAAAACCCTCTCTCATGTCATTCAAAACCAGTAATTTACCTAAATGCAAACCATGATATTTATATGAAAATTCCTGTGTGTTGCTTACAACTTAAAGGACACAAGGCTTTCTTAGGAAGGGAAGTTGGCAATTTCCTGGAGATATATCTTTACTGCTAGCATTTTCCTAGAGGATGAGTACCCTATGAGCCACTTCTCCCTGGAATTGTCTGTAACAGAGGAAGAGCCCTTCTGTATTTTCTACTCAGTGCCCATGCCAGGCATAAATGATGCGCAAAATTCAGGCCATTTTGTCTGTTTGGGATGGTTCCATGACATTCCACAGATACTCTATGTCTATATAGCCCTGCTAGACTCAGAGTGACCAGAATCCCCTCTGATCAGTGACATTTCCTATGAGGACCTCATAGAATTGTGTATTTTTCCTCTTGGTCTCTTTGCATGTTACTTTTTGTTTTAAACTTATATTGATTATACTTTATTCACTTTGTATCCCCTTATAAACCCCTTCTTTCTCCCCTCCTAATCCCACCTTACCTCTCCCTTCTTCATGCATGCCCTTCCCCAAGTCCCCTGATAGGGGAAGTCCCCCTCTCCTTCCTTCTGATCTTAGTCTATCAGGTCTCATCAGGAGTGGCTGCATTGTCATCTTCTGTGGCCTGGTAAGGCTGCTCTACCCTCAGAGGGAAGTTAATAAAAAAGCAGGCCAATCAGTTCATGTCAGAGACAGTCCCTGTTCCCATTACCAGGGAACCCACTTAGAGACTGAGCTGCCATGGGCTACATCTGTGCAGGGGTTCTAGGTTATCTCCATGCATGGTACTTGGTTGGAGTATGAGTCTCTGGAAAGACCCCTGTATTCAAATTTTCTGGTTCTGTTGCTCTCCTTGTGGAGTTCCTGTCCTTTCCAGATCTTACTATTTCCCACTTCTTACATAAGATTCCATTCACTCTGCCCAACAGTTAGCCATAAGTCTCAGCATCTGCTTTGATAGTCTGCAGGGAAGAGCCTTTCAGAAGCACTCTGTGGCAGGTTCCTAACTTGTTTCCTGTTTTCTTCTTCTTCTGATATCCATTCTCTTTGCCTTTCGGGATGGGGATTGAGCATTTTAGTCAGGGTCCTCATTCTTGATTAGTTTCTTTAGATGTACAGATTTTAGTAGGTTTATCCTATATTATATGTCTATATGAGTGAGTATATACCGTGTGTGTCTTTCTGCTTCTGGGACAGCTCACTCAGGATCTGCATTTTACTTTTAAGATAAATGACTGGTGATAGTATTGTCAGGACCAGAACACATAAAAATTTGAAGTTCATTATTCATTTTCACAAATATGCATACTCCTTTACTGAGTTCTCTATTGTCATTTTAAGGTGTCTAAGAGCTCCTAGAGCATCTTTGCTCCTCCCTTATCCACTAATTGTGCTTCCATATACCCAAGCCTTGCTTGGAACCTACATGGCTTCTACTTATCCTACCAAAGCAGCTTCCTCTTAGGTTATATTCCCTTTAGGTACTGCTTGCTGCCTATGTGATGATACAGGACAACACATTTGCATTTGAACAAGACCAGCTCCTAAATAAAATATCTCTGCCCCTGTGCAAGAATTGTCTTGGTTAACATTCCAGAAATGAGGCTGTGGGAAGGAGATATGCAAAGCAGCTGCTGGGCAAATGGAAATAGAAGAAACACACATGCAAACAGCAACATAGGTAGCATGAACTATTGCTTAGGGAAGGAAAGAGAGAAAATTATGTGGATGAGGGGTAGAAAGGAAACCCACCGTCTAGAGGGAGAAGTCTGCCATGAGAACATGAAGAAAGAAAGAAAGCAGAAATGGAAAAATGCCACTGGAGAAATCTGGCTAAAGGAGCCAGAAATATTTGGGGTTTCAGACAAAACAAGTGTAAGGGAAAAAGCACAGCTTTGGAATCACAGAAAAAGTGGTGGAGGTTTGGTCCAACACATTGTAGATGCACATAGTGTTTACCCTCCCCTTGGCTCTGTCTGATTATCTTGCATGTTATGGGAGAATTACTGGTGGGTGTTTGGGCAGTTGGACAAGATGCTGCATACAGATTCCTGAGAACAACAGCTGCTAAGTAAAAACAACTGGAGAAACACAGCTTTTGTCTTCTATAATCCCCATTCAAATTCAAGCGTCATAGTGTACAGAGAGAGGGAGGGAGAGAGAGAGACAGAGACAGAGACAGAGAGACAGACAGACAGAGACTGACAGAGAGACACAGACATAGAGAGAGAGGAAGGGAGGGAGGAAGGAAGAGAGGAGAGCAGAGGGAGGCAGGGAGAGAAAGGAACATGGAAGACCCTTAGATGTGAGAACAGTGGAGAAAACATGTTTTAGATCATATCCTAGAAAAGTTTTATAGTATCAGAGTGTTGGGGAGAAGATAACGTGTGCCTTAATTTGGGATTATTTCTGGAAGTTGCCATTTAGGTCTTGTTCCCTAAGAAGCCTGTTGAAAAGGATTCAAAGAAAAGCGGGATTCAGGCAAGGTCAGGAAACTATTTTCTGGAAAAACTAAAGGACAAGGCTGGGAAAGGCAAGACAGTCTCCAGAGATGGCTGAGGTCTGTGAATGCTGGAATTTCAATTTTTCAGTACTGACCAGTGCCTTATCTGAGTCTCTGTGTGTTCAACAGTCTAATATGGACACTGGATATCCTGATATATACTAAGTAGGCACATGTGGCTGGTGGCCACTATACTATGGAGAGCAGATTTAACTCAAACCTATCTAAAGTAGTATTACTGGATTTCACAAGATATGGAAACATATATAAAAAAAAGCTAGTTCTGTGTATGGGAGCTGCAAGGCCCTTTGTAAATTCTCTCTTGGATTCTTGCCCTTAAGTTCCCAGATGTGGAAGATAGCATCTTCTGACTCTGGCATTTCTGCTAGCTACATTACATCCTGGATACTTAGTACCCATGGTGTAACAACTTGTTTCATATTGTTTTGCTGTGCTTTGTATAGTTAAGAGACTGAATGTTTTCTTATGCGATTATGTCTTTTTTGAGCACAATCCAGAAGTTTTTTTTTCCTCCTGGTCCTAGCAATGGAGACCTAAAGCAACCCAGTGTTAGATGGTAGAGTGATTCAAAGGCTTAGAGAAGCAATTGGCTTAATTGTGGAACATCTACCAATGAGAACAGCAGAGGTAGCCATCCTATTCTTTGTTCATCAAGGACAGGCTAACTGCTTGTGGAAATATTACTGTCAGGACAACTGAGCATGGACAACTAGATTCTTTCTGAGAGAGATCTGGCTCTGAGTGGAAGATAATGAACACGTGAATTTTAACCAGTATTTTCAGATCATGATGGCACTGGCTTAGGTAGCAACCATGAATTATAATATTCTTGTTGTTCTTTTTATTTAAGCTTTTCTGGGCATTATGTTCAACATACATTCACTGGCTTTCTCCCTCTCTCCATGTATCCATTTCTTCCTCCTTTCTACTTTTCTGATGTGGAGTCCCCCTCCTCTTCATTTTGAGTAGACTTCATGATAGAGCAGAAATGTCAGTCAGTTGTCTGACCATTGGCCTTGCACAGCCGTCTGCATTAGCTGACTGGGCTGACTTCCAGAGCATCACCCACTGTCCATGAATCATTACAGAAGCATTACTGCTGTCAGCAATTCCACTCTATACAAATTATTATTATTATTATTATTATTATTATTATTATTGGCAGATAACACTGAAATTTTAAACAGCTCAATCTTGCTTAAGTAATGTGAATTTGGTGGCTCTAAAAATGACTTTCTGCCTCATCAGTGAGAATTTGCCCACTGAGGTAGAAGGGCTCAGAGGCAGAGGAAGACAGTAGGTCTAGAACAATTGGAGCCTGGAGACAGCTTTGTTTTGTGTTTCCCAATCAGATTTCACCCTCTTCCCAGCACCAGTCCTTTCTTTATTGTCAATGGCAAGATGAAGCTTCTGGAAGTCCAAGTAATGTAGTAGAGTGAGCTGGGAATGAGTTACCGTGGCCCCTGCGGAGTCTCCAGACACTGTTCAGGTCTGCACACTAGGGAACTGAGAGCCACATGTTATTGCTAAGGGTCCCAGTATAGCTCAGTGTCCCTGTGGTAGAGACTATAACTAAGTCTGGAACTTCACAACTAGGATTATTTTGTTTCTTTTAAAACTCTCAGAAAGTGTGTCTCTAGTCACTCAGGAGCATAGTGTGTATATGTGTGTGTGTGTGTGTGTGTGTGTGTGTGTGTGTGCAGTTAAGGAGTATAGTGGCAGAACCAGGAATCAGGTACTGAGCATAAGAAGAGGTTGATCAAAGTCAGGCTATGTCGACAAAAGAATTGGATATGCTGATGACCAAATCCAGTAACGTGGCAAAGAACTTAGACATGGAAGGTAAAAGAAGGCAGAAACATTTAAGTTCCTAACAGCAACAGACATCCTACAACTCAGAGATGAAAACAGGAAGAAAAACAAGTGGTAAAGGCCTGTGGTGGCTCTAACAAACCTTGTTGCAGGTTGCTGAGGCAATCCTGGGGTCAGTTCTGGGATCTTTATGTTCTTTCTGTGTGGGCAGGAGCAGGAGGGTGGTCAAGGACATGTAGGAAGAGACAGTGAGAAGAAATGACTCAGTCTGAATGAGACTAAGGAGGAAGCAAGGGAAACTGGGCTTTTATTCTGCTGCTACCACCTGCAGATTGTAGGCTTTCACAAACTCAGGGAGCTGTGTCTATCTGTTTCTCGTCAGCATTGCAGATGGTTGGTGCCCCATCACAATGAACTTAGACTAGCACATGCTGCAGTGACAATTAGAGTGCTGGGTGATTTCATGGCTACAGTCTGTCACTCTCTTACTCCCGCCTTCCTCAGTTACTGGGACAATGGCAGGTCTTTGGCTGAGGCTGAGTTGGGAGTAGAATTTACTGTATGTGATCTTGGAACAAAGGTTTACCAGTATAGATTCCAGCTTTCTCATGACTCTCTTCTAGATGAACCTTCAATACTGTGACCTAGAAATTTTCTGTGGGGACTCATAAAAGGCTCCACTCTGTACACTCTTTCTTTATCCAACATGGACTTGATCCACAGGGCAGGTTCTGCCTAAAAGGGTCTGTCAATAGAATAAAAGCCTGTTGAACTTGAACAAAATGCATTCTGGCAGCTTTTCTGTGGGACATGAGGCAAGGAGAGTGGAGGTAGAGACTTCTTTCTGCTGGTCACTAATGTTAAAGTCCAAACAAAACCTCGTGATCACCATTTCTTGATGGTTGCTATGATTCCAACCATGGAGAGTTTTGTCTTCTATTAAAGGCTCCATGACGGCTGAAGTGATGGCTCAGAAGGTTAGGAGTGTTTGACACTCATGTAGATGACTAGCATGTTCAGTTCTCAGAACCCGTGTTAGGCAGCTCACAAGCTCCTGTAGCTCCACCTCCAGGAAACCTGATACCTTCTGTCCTCTGTGGGCATATACAAATATGTGTAAGTATACACACAGAGAAAGACACACACAAAGATAATACATCTTTATAAAACCTCTATAACATTATATGGTTGCTGCTTTGGCAAATTAAATATCTTTATAAAATTACCTGGAAAACAGAACTTGATATAAAACCATGGCAAATGCCATCTTCTGTACATTTGGAAAGGGCATTTTACACCTAGTAAAGCCATACCAAAATTGAAAAGGAACTGATATGGGCAGAAAGAAAAACAAATACAAGGCAGTGAAAACATGATCCAGCTGGCTGTTGCAGTAGCAGCAAATATGTGTGCCAACCTTGATCCTAGGAAAGATGAGTTCATTCTCATGGAAGAATCCACATTTCCAGAATACTCAATGTAAATCATCTCCTATGTGAGTATGAATTAGTTTGTTCTCCATGAGATGGTATGAGCAGATCTGCATCATGCCAGAGGTGAGGGAAAGGCAGATGTACTTGAAGTCAGTTAAGGGCAATGAACCCAAAGAATTCACCTTAGGGATGTGTCTAATAAGGTGTCCCATCATGCTGACACTCAGCTCACAAAGTGACACTGCACATTAGATATGCCTTGCATGTTGATCACAGGTGGCACAGCTATAATGAAGGGGCATGAAATCTGTCACATCCTCTGCACATTTCCCCATAGGCTTTCCGATGCAAGTGCCTAGGAACTAGGCTCTGCCTGTAAGTGGATCCAAATTTTGGTTGGATACAGATAGGTTGACCATGTTGCTCAGGTGATTCTGAGCCATGGTTTTCATCTAATTATAGAGACAGGCCAGTGAAGGCAAGATAGAATTCCCAATTTTCTTTTTAAGGAAATGGTGGGCATTCTTCCTTTTTTATAGCCTCTTGAAATCCTTGACAGTAGTCTTTTGAATGTGTGTATGTATGTAAACATGTATGAGATATAAGAATAGATGTGTGCTCAGTGGACTGTACTATGAATGAAGACAAAAAGAGAGAACCTTCCAGAAGATCCCAGCTCTCAATTAGGACTTCAGAAGATAAGAGTGATGATACCTATCTTTGTCAGATCTGGGGCCAAACAAGCTTCATGAGCAGTCTCTCACAGCACCTGAGAGATGAGAGGTCCTAAAACAGTTTTATACACTTTGATAGAATCGCCAAAGGTGAGTTAAGTGTGATCTGGTAACAGATTACAATACTGTGACAAATTCCAAAGCCCAGGCACAACCTTACCCTGTAGGTTGGGAGCTCTCAGTTGGTTTTCATTTTCATTAGATCAGAAAATGAAGCTTCCTTCTTTCTATTGTCGTTCTGACTTCCTTGTGCTTATCTTATTGCATTTCTGTTTAAGTGAATAAACACACTATGGAAGGACTCAGGGAGTATAAATGAGGCTTATGGGAGTTGACAGAATACAAAGAGTAGTTCTGTTAATAAAAATACACATATCTTGATACATCCAAACTCCTCAAACCTGATGTGTATGTGAAGTTATATGACATTTCTAGTATTTAACAATGTGATCCTCCTCCTGAAGCTGTTCTGAAGCAATAGATGATAAAGAATGCTTTAAGAAGCATCACCAACACATTTTTGACAGATGACACAGGAACTAGCTACTTCTGGAGCCCATTCATTCTAACATGTAATGTAAGTTAGGACTTTAGTCAAGTTCACATAATTAGCAGAGAAATGCTCCTTAGTATGGATGGAAGAGTGTGTGTGTGTGTGTGTGTGTGTGTGTGTGTGCGCGCGCGCACGTGCACAGCAGAGCTGTACAGGCTGTTATCTTGAAGACTGGGGATGAAGACTCCATGATTGTTTGAATCCTCCAAAAAATGTGGGGAATAAATCCATCCACTCAGAAATGAGCCAGTTTTCTTCCATCATTTTACATATGAGGAAACAGATGGGGTCAGAGCCAGGTTCCATTGCTATCAGGTTTATAGGTTCTTTTATGCCTTAGTCAGGTTGAGATAATAAATCCTTGGGGTATTTCAGAGAATACTATGCTTAGGGCTCTGCTTTTACTTTCTGGTCAATGAATGTTTGCTTATAGTTTTTTTCTTTTTTCCTTTCTTTCTCCTTCCTTCCTTCCTTCCTTCCTTTCTTTCCACAAGATCTCTCTCATAAGGTAGCCTGATATTAAACTCACCATCCTGATTCTGCCTCCAGAGTACTGGAACTGTAGGTGGGTGTCTCCATGAAAGTAAATATGTTTAATAAATTAAGATGTTGCAGTCACTTATGTTTTAAGTTGGTATATTTTAAACAACTTTGTGCAGCCTTGTTTGACACTAGCCTATGAATACATGGGCTAGACTAATCTACAAGTGCTACCCTTATTTCACAAAGGAGAAAATGGAAAATGATAAAAAAACACCTTAGATGTTGCTCTTCATGCTTATTCTTATAACACAATAAAGTTATTAAGCTGATAATGATCACATGATGATTAGTGCCTAGAAACTGGTCAAGCCAACCCTTCATTTTCTTTGTTGGCTATTTTGTAGACTTGTGGGTAAGGAGAGCATGGACACAGAGTGATGTAGTGAGTTTAAAAGCTAGGATGCTGTTGTACAGGGAGTCTGTTTTGAAGGTGATATTAATGGGAAAGACACATCTGCTAACTTTCCAACCTCTTTTCATGCATGTTTGTGTTTCTCATTGGCTTGGCTGGAACATCAGCCTTGAGCTGAATAGCTATATGATTAACACAGGTCAGAGATTAACTAAGTGACAGGCACTATGAACATGCTTCGAAAGATCTGATATTCAGAAACGTAGACTGATACTAACAAAGTAAATGTGGGAAGAAAAATTGAGGCTTGGCTTTAGGTTTATTTATTTAGGTTTGAAAAACAGGTTGATCTACAAATATAGGATGACAGAGAACTGGTCTGAGTACAGATCTTATAAGAAATGACTGCATTTTAGCTGCCCATAGACTCTACCATGATACTGGTAGACAAAACGGTTTTGCATTTCACATTACTACCTAGCTTTAATTTATCTGCCATTTATTATTTATCTGTAATCTATAAATCATATATAAGTCCAATTGCCTATCAATCATCTATTATCTATCTTTATTTATCAATTTATCATGTGTGTGTATCTATATTTAGCTATTATCTGTTGATCTAATTACTATCATCTATATATACAATCAGTTGTCATTTATCTATCAATTATATATATATAAACTCTCTCCTCTATCCATGTAAATACTTACCTACTATCAATCTCTATAATCAATGAATAGTAACTAGTTTTTAATCTATAAGTCATATACATATATAAAAACTGTCTACTTTATCAACATATCATCTATCACCCATGTTCTACCAGAACATGTCTACAGAGTGAATCGCCCTCCACCTGCCAGGTAGAGGTCTTTAATAACACTATAGTCAGTTCTGGGTTCCCTGTTCTGGAGCAACCCTGACAGACAGAGAAACAGACACCATTGTGAAGTGTGCCTAGACACCCCTTCAACTGACTGCTGCTGGAAAAGTGCGTTTAGGACAGCATGTTTGGGGGCAATGACAAGTAGCATCTGATATTTAAAAGTCTTAGATGATTCTGTTGTTCTACAGCATGGAGCTTGTAAGGTGATAAATGGTGAGGCAAAAATATATGGTAAATCATGTAAAAAAGATTTTAAAAATAGTTAAATGTATCTGAACATGAACATACTAACTCCTGCACTGAGCAGCCCTGATCATTGATAGTTTTGAAAGCAGAGGTTGCACACACAGGGCTGTTGCTGAGAGGACTCTGTGTAAAATGACCATGGACCAAAGGATATTTGTGGCTACTTCAAACTAAGACAGGTGATAGATAGATGGATAATAGAGGAGGTATAGATATTAACAAACCATAGAGGAAAGATAACAGCTGGATTATGGATGATAGATTGATAGATGATATATGGTATATTAAAGAAAGATGGTGGTTATATTAAGGTAAAGATGGCAGAGAGCTGATATATGGTTGATAAAGGATAAATGGATGGATAATAAGAAAATGATAGGTAGATGATGGATGAATGATAGAGAGATAGAGGATAGATAACAGATGTATAGTTGAAGATCAATGAGAGATGATAAATAAATGAATGAAGATATAAGATAGATAAATGATAGGTGGTAGATATGGATAAATGTTGATATGCAAGCAGATAGGCAGACAGGCAGATGGACAGACAGGCACACAGAGAAATACATTGTGTACAATATGCTTCCAATCCAGTGAGACTGGGCCTGCACAGACTGCATTTCTGCCTAAGTGGGTTTTGGCCATTATTATGGTAATGGATATAGTAGCCACTATTCCTTTCTCCACCTATTTCCTTGCAGGAGCAGATGGAAAGAAGGAAAATAAATGGCTTTATGAAGAATCTTGTTTCTTTCAGAGTCTTAGCTTTAAGACCTACAGAAAGCAGCTACCCTCTAGACAGCCTAGATGCCAGAAAAGATTTTTGAACTTCAAATGAAAAGGCAAACGGCTACTCCTTTGAAGTGCATGTATCAAAGCTCTAATAAAAGATAATAAAATTGTTATGTTGGGTTCACATCTCCAGAGAGCATCAAGTCAAAGCTCTCTTTTGGGAAAGAAACTATGACATAACTACTCTTATAAGCTTTATTTTTTCTAGAATGCATCCTTAATTTTCTAAAAAAATATTTTGCAGTAATTGAAGAATACTAATTAAACATCAGTGAATGTTTTCAAATTTTATTTGAAACCATGAAGATATCCTGTAGTGGCTAAAGCCTGAACAGGAGATAGATTCCTCTAAGCAAGTTACCTGGCAGGGAGAAGTAAGACTCCAGCTCCTGTGTCCTTGCCCAAAGCTCCCAGCAATGGTAACGGTGGTAATTTCATCGTTGAAGCCTGAACATTTCTAAAGTGCTCTGATACAAGGAAAGACAGATTCTATAAGCTCCTGAATATACTGGCTTCCCATCTGTGATACAAAGGCCGGGGTGTACGTGATGAGTCAAGGATGGGACACGGAGACTGCCCAGTCAGTGATAGCCAGGCTGGTTCCCAACACATAGGCAGAGGAAAAAGGACTTGGATGAATTGCTGGTGTCTGTGCCAAGTGACAAGCCAGAAAGCAGGTTTATTACCCACAATTCCCAGATGAAAAACCCAAAGTAAAACCACAGCAAACATTCACTATGAGTTGTACAAAGGAAAGGCGGTGCTGAGAGATGACTGTAGTGTGGTGGGCCCTTTCTGCCTCACACAGCCTATTAGGAAGGGAATCTGTTTTCAGTTCCTTAAGGGGTGGCCAGCAGGCCTCCTTCCAGCTGGGGGCTTAGCATTCACCTGTGAAAGTGTCTTGAACACTAAGCTTCCATCTGCCATTTATGGTGCTTCAAAGAGGAGTAGTGATGGGCAACCAAAGGAGGACTTGAGTTGCTCACAGGGAGAGTAAGTACACTCTCTCACAGCTCAGAGCATGAGTGGAGCCCAGGGCCACACAAGGAGGAGGGACCAGTGTCTAAAATCATCCAGAGACATGCAGACAGGAGAGCTCCTTTCTGCTCTTAAACACTCGGCAGAACTCTCAGTGATTACAAACACCTTTGATGTGTGCTATTTATGTATTTAAAGTTAAGTAAAAATTTAACTTTTCCTATGTTCCTTGGGTAAAATGGAAATACAGGTTCTTCCTAGACAGCATGGTCTCATAGTCCAGACAGAGGGAGGGAAAGATTTAGTGACTAGATCTCAGGAAGCTGGCATACTCACCTCCAGCCCCTGGTAGTTGGCCAGGTTTTAGCTATCATCTGAGCCATCCAGCTTTGGAGATTTTCTTTCTTAATCTTCTCAATTACTGCTGTGGCTGTTAGTTTAGGAACAAACTGTCAGGAACCAGGAGTCAGTCTGATCTCTGGGCAGGAGGCTGCCTTCTATGGTCTTACAGTCACCACAGTCAAGAAGTCTGTCCATCTGCCCAAAGTGTACTGTGGAAAACTAGCTCTTATTGTTCTGCTGTTAGCAAAGGAGGAAGTGGGTGTCACACCATTTTTTCATGGCAACCCTTTGAGAAGCTTATGTTTTCTTGGTGCTTACAAGGTTATCTGGCAGCAGGAACAACACAGTTCTTGACAGACTAGAACAGACTGGGCCCCAAACTATATCATAAGCCATACTTATCCCACTCTAAATGATGGATTGGAAGGACCAGTGTAACAACCACTGCCAGCACTGGTGGAAATAATGATGGAAGTAAGGAGTCTGGAACAAGTCTTCATGTTGAGACAAGGTTTTTGTGCATCTTCCTCTTTGGGGGTTTCATGTTCTCCCCTAAGGCTGGTAGCACAATCAGCTGTGAGCATCTGTCCCTGGCCATCCCTTGTGCTAAGGTGCCTGAGCTTGCCTGCTGGTCAGAGTGGAATATTCACAGAACAATCTCAAGCATGACTTCTTGGTATGTGCTTCTGCATGAAAAATCCCAGGCACATTCATTTACTGTCAGATGGCTGAGAGCAGAGGGCCATCTGCCACACATAGCCATCTTGTGTTTATTAGCTGAGGCTGGGTATGTGGTGCAGCCCTGATTTCCAAGCCTTGAGAAGAATACAGGAAAACCATCTGTGGGTCTTCTGCTCCTCACTTCAAGGGCCCAGGCTGTTGGGGCTTCTTCCTTCAACTCCATAAAACTATATGTCTTCCTTCCACAGGCTTCTAGTAAGACCCTGTCTACTTTTCTCAGCCATTGGCCTGCAAACACAATTGATTCTGCCAACAGAAGTGTCTTTCTGAAACACATGGGCCTCCAGGGCAAAGAAGCACACACAGGGTGCAGCAACTGCAAAGTTGAGGAGGCATAAGAGTCACAAGGGTGCCCTGCTCCTGGACTGTCTCTTTACTTTCTTTGACCCTGGTAATAGGGTTGAGAGCAACCCTGCACATAGCAGCTTTTTGTTTGTTTGCTTCATTTGTTTTTGAGACAGAGTCTGACTATGTAGCCCAGGCTGACCTTGAACTTGCAACAATTCTACTGCTTTAGCCTTTCAGATGCTAGGATTCCTGTCTAAACAGCTTGCATCTGACACTTTGAATATCTAAGCTCTAATCCCAACCAGCAACTAAAATGAAAACACTCATGACTCAAGGTTAGACACAGGATTCTAGAGAAGACTTGCGTAGTTGGGGATCGAGTTACCTAACCTTTTATGAGTCACTTTCTTTTCCTGGGTGTTGTATTCATTCATCAACTTTCTCATATGTTTAATACACGTTAATGTAATATATAGTTCATACCCACCAAAAAGAGGTTTATAGGGTTTTGTAGCAAACACAGAAGAATGAAAAACAAGTTTGTAGAACATCCTCCTGAACAGTCTTTCTATTAAAACTGTGGCAAAAACTGACAGCACTAATGCCATCAGGACTCTTGTCAGAAATTCTAAGTCTTGAGTCCTATTTCAGGCCACCAATCAGAGGCTGCATCTTAATAAGATCTCCTGGGTGATTTGAGCTCCTCCATGTGGGGTTAAGAAGCACCAATGCCACAGGTGGCATTTTTATATACAATCATCTTTGGCACGCATCCTTTCCCTCCCAGAGTTCATTGTCAGGGATGAGCATAAGTCTGACTCTGAGTCTACAAAGTGCTGAGTGTCTTTGTAGATGTAGGAGCAGGATACTATGGAAAGTCAGAGCAGCTGCTATAGATTGTGCCATTCCATCAAGCAGTGCGTGATCGTTTACTATATACCTGGAGCTTTCCTGCAGGCTGCTGAGACACAAATAAACCTAAAGAACAGTCCTAACAATTTAAAATTCCATTTCTTACTTATTTACACTCTCTCTCTCTCTCTCTCTCTCTCTCTCTCTCTCTCTCTCTCTGTGTGTGTGTGTGTGTGTGTGTGTGTGTTTGCCTGCCACAGTGTGAATGTGGGAGTCAGAGAACAACCTTTGGGATTCAGTTCTCTCTGCTTCTACCATGTAGGTGCCCAGATCACATTGAGGTTGTCAGACTGGGTGGCAAACATCTTTACCCATTGAGCTGTCCTCAGAAAATGTTTTTATGAAGTGCTCTACTATACAGGTTTGAAGACAGACAGTGAATAGCTTTATGCTTGTTTTTGAGGCGCTGTTTCGTGTGACTCAGGCTGGTTCAGCATGTTCTTGAACATGTGATTCCCTCTTCTTTGAATTGCTGTAGCACTGGGACTAGCGGCAAGTACCACTATGCCTTGTTTTACGCAATGCTGGAGTTTGAATTCATGCTTTGGCATGCTATGCCAGAACTCTACCAATTGATTTACATCCATAGCAATGAGTGATTTTGAAAATGAGTAATTCCAGGTGGTGATGGCACCGTGAGAGGATAAACTGAGCTGGTGGTGGCTATGAGCTATGTTCAAGAGCTAAAATCTACATGATGGGGACATGGTTCTTGGAAGGCTTGGGTTGTGGGGCTTTGGAGACAAGGGCTACAAAGGAGACAGAAAGGCTCTACTGAGTAGATAAGAATGACTTCTTGGTGGAATGGGCACTTAGATGACTTTTGTGACAAAGGAAGTTACGTGGGTTAGCACAAGTCATTTTTTTTGTTGGAGTATGCATAAAGAGTGTAATTATAGCAAAATGTACTCATTATGTGTAGGCTAATGGCATTTGTCTTGTGAGCTACAGAGGATAAGGCTGTGTGTGGGAGGAGGCCCCAAATGAACTGTCAATGAATGAAACAGGTGATATGGACAAACACAGCAGATAAACACAAAGAAAAGTGGAAAGATTTAGAGTTTATTTTTATAGTAGAATTTATTTAAATAGCAACAAAAATCCAATCTCTATCCCAAACTCTACCAAAACTCGAGGGATATTTTAAAGGGGATGATGAAAAAAGCCTTGAAAATAACCAGGAATCCATTAGATAAATAGTCAAAATTCCAGGAATAGAAGGCCCAAAGTCACATGTTTTGGATGGAAAGGTTGGTTCATGGTGTTCAGAAAGAACTAACAAAGTCAGCATCAATAAAAAAATATATTATGTGCTCTTCTCTTCTAGATATGACTCCTCATTCACAATGCCAGACTTCAAATGGGGGGTAACCTTCTGATTTCTGAGCAAGGCTTTCCAAATCCTTCAACCACATCCATTTTACAAAATATTTGTCTCTCATGGAGGCTACTTCTTTTCTTTTTAGTAGATCAGATATCAGTCTTGGGTCTGCTCATAGATGCCTGCTTTCAGAAAAGACTTTTTTGGTCTTCTGAGCTGTAAGTTTTCAGCACCTAGCTCCAGAGCTTCCCTGGCTCAATCAATCTGAGCGGGAAAATGAATGTGAAAAATCACCAACTCATGTCTTATTATGTCAATCACCATCAGCAGCTCACTGTAACTGGCATATGTCAGCCCCTTGAAGATTAATTGTTGGGATCTGTTGTCTGTATTAATAGATCATTTATTCAGATTGATCTTTCACCTATTGATCCTCAGTCTCTGTATGTGCATGTGGCTAGGTAGCTATCATTCTCATGATCTTTCTAGGCCAAGCTTTACTTTAAAAGCTCATCTGGGATTTCTTCATAAGCATGGTGGGCCCTATGCAGACTTCAGATCTATAAAGCTGCAGTCAATTTCATTCTATCTCCAGACATTCTGCCGTTCCCACCACCTTATCAGCTTCTTTCTAATATCCTAAATTTCGAACCTGAAATCAAAACAGTACTTGTGGGCTGTGATTGGAGTCCTAAGTGGAAGTCTGAGTTTTTTTCTCATCTTTGTACCTTGTATCAGCGGCTATCACTAGACCAGACAAACAAGGTTACTTTTACCCTTTAAGTAACTGACTCTTAGCCATCTATTCCATTAGTCATAATAACCACTAACTCATAATATGGCTATATTTGTGTTTCTGACAACGAACGTGCCAAATAATGTAGTAACATGGGTGGGTCATAATATGAGATGGCAGATGTCCTTAAAAGCAAAGAAGCTTAGGATGACAGACATGTATAGAGGAGGTATTGAAAGATGATGATGTTTCTCCTTGAACAAAACCAACTCTATCAATGCCTTGATCTTGGACTTTCAGCTTCCAAAACTGAAAAAATTAATTGATGCTATTTAAGCCACTCAGTTTGTGGCAGTTTGTTACAGAAGTTCAAGCTGACAGTATATCCTCCTTCAGATCTCACCATAAACACACCTTTGCCAAGAGGAATTCCTCAACACTTACTTTATGCTGGGCTGCCCTGCTATCTGCGCCACTTTTGTGTTTAACTGATGTTCCAGCAGCTATCACAATAGCTTCTTATTGAAATCTACCAGTTCTGTAATGCTAGACATGGATGTCTGCCCTGTTCACTGCTTTCTTTGATATGGTGGATCCGTAAAGGGAAAATGGTCACTTTGGGGAGGTTCCTATGAGCCAGGCTAGACAATAGATTTTGTTATTTATTAACTTTCTTGCTCATTTGCTATAAACCAAGTCATGTGGTCACACCTAACTGCAAGGGAAGATTGTAGATGTAGTCCAACTGTGTCACCAGGAGGCAAAGAAAACATTGGTAAACAGTAGTAGTTGACAATGTAACCACTAATTCCTAGTCATAATCAGAATGCCTGACTCGTAGTAATGATTAATAAATACTTCAATCAATAAACTTATCTACACAGATTATTCATGTGGCCAAAGCGAGAGCTAAGATGGTTGAAAACTGTAGTTGCTATATGTCCATCAAGGGGCCTCTCATTAAATGGTGTTACTTTATTTGTGCATATTTGAAAGACACAATCTTCTAATCTCAAAAATCTTTCAAGAAACAATCCCAACCAAGGAGTGATTCCATTTCTAATACAAATAGGCATCTGAGGTGTGTGTTTGCTACCTTCCTCAGGCCTAGACTCCAGGTTCCTGGAAATTTGTACATGAACCACGTGGGTCTTCTAGCCTGGAACTTGAAGCCTGGAACATTCATTTTCTTTCCAGTCTGAAACTACTGAGCTTTAGTTCTATATGGTGTTAACTGTTTGACATCCAGGAACTCATTCAATTGTTCTATTGTTATGTTGTGCAAATAATTCAACTGGCCTGCCCTTAAGGGCCTTTAGGGTCCTGACAAGTCTATGTCAGTACCTGCATCCTATAACATCACCTGGGCCAGGTACTTTGGGTGTAACTGGTTTGCTACTTCCTCTTTCTCTCTTTCTCTCTCTCTCTCTTGCTCTCCTCTGCTCTCTCCCCTTTCTCTGTTGGGGCACCCCTCCCACAACCATGTCTCTTTCTGTCTCTCTCTTCTTCCTTCTCTCTCTTCATCTCCATCCAATAAACTCTTTCATATAATATCTGTTGGGGCATCATTTTTAAATACCAACACCTATGAAGTAGCAATATTTTACAGCCTTTTCTAGATTTTACGTTTTGAAACCTAGTGTTTGAGACAACTTGTTAGTTGCAGAACTAGCAAGTAGTGAAAGCAGTGGCTCAAGGTAAAGAGTTCAGAGCCCATCCTCCCACACGCAACTCCAAGCAGCCACTCCTGAGTGTGCTCCTCAGATGGAATGGACATTGACCATGCGTGCCAGAGATGGGTTGGATAATCTTGCAGGTAATCAGGGTGTAACTTTCTAGGCCTATTTTGTTTTTAATTCATTGACAAAGGGGAACAGGCTGTGTATGTTGAACTCAGAAGCCTTATCACAGAGCTTCCATGGAAGATTCTTAGTAAATGTATTAATTCTTCATCAAGCTGATGAACTAGGCCCAAAGAAAGGGGTGGAACAATCCACCTTCCTCTACTCTTCAATGCAAGCATAGCCCCCATTTCTTATCCTCTCTCAAACCACTCCATCGAGTGCTCTTCCTCACAGGTCCCAGTGTCCTGTGCAAATGAAGGGCTCTTATTTACATTTCTGGGAGTGATGATGCTAGAAGAAAAGCCTCTAGTGGAATTTCCAAATTAAGAATAAGACAGACATGAAGAACAATTTTTACTAGCATATGTCCTCTCAGAGAGAAAGCCACATTTCTTCCCTCTTGGCTCTCTTTTATTCTGAGCCAATTTCATCTAAGTGTCCCAGGACCCTAATCTTGCTGTGAAGCCAAGAAGTCACTGTGCTTGGAATATTGTCTTACCAGAGTTTCTGAGAGGCTACAGCTGAGGCAGGTCCTCCCAGTCTCTCATAGACACCAAAAAGGCTGCTTGGAGTGAAGAAATCTGTTTAGATACATGTGAACTTCCTTTAGTTACTCATTTGATTTCTTTCTTTCTTTTTCTTTTTCTTTTTTAGTTCTAAAAATGACTCTTTGCCCAGGATACTTTATTGTTGGGCTTTCCTGGCAAATAATAACCTGAAAATAAAACAAACAGTGTTCTTTTTGCATGCATTTGGCACAAGTGAAGACCCCCTTCTGTGCTTATGCTTGGCTGAAGTATCTCTGCCTCCTGGCTTTTTTGTGCCTACTATTGCTCAGTTGAAGTTAGTAAATGTAGAAGTCTGAGTTTCATGGCATTGGTGCTGTTCCTCCCTCTCCTTCCTGAGCAGATAAATTCTTGGCCTTGGGACAGATCCACTTTCAGAAGGAGGCTTCCCAGTGCTTTTGAAGGAAACCCAGATTGGTCCATGATTATCCAATATCTGATGAGATCCCAGCCCCTATGCCCTCAGAATTTTACAATGCTTCTCAAATTTAAGCTTTTCAGCTGAGGTTCTACAATGGACAGGAGCCACTTAGGAATGAGAAGTACAGAGGAAGCTGAAGAAAGACACAGTCCAGTCACTCTCAAGTTTATCTGCATTGCAGACTGAAGGCTGAAAGGAAGCACTGTCTCTTCCAATTTATGTGCACAGAGGCCATCCACACAAGAGAGCCGCATTCCAGGCATTTTGCTTGCTGATGTCAGAAGGCTGACTGTGGACTTCAGGACAGCTGGAGGGCTGTCTAGCCTGCTAACACTGATTTTATGATATGCTAAACATAACATTCAATAGGTATTACTTCCACTGTCAGAGAAACAACTTGAGCCATCTATCTTCTTTCTCAGACTATATTACATTTCTCTCTACAATGACAATGCATTATAATATCTTTTATTATAATATTACTTATTTATCACCAAAGGTTTTCCAGCATTAAATCTGAGGGCTCTTGTCCTTTATCTGCTTTTGGTTTGTTGTTATGAATGTCACATTTTATTTAGCATGATGGGTTTTGCTCAGAATTTGTAGAGACAGACACTCCTGATTTACTTCCTATGCAGACCTAGGCTTTTATCTCATTAGATTTTCAGCACAGAATGAGGACAGGATGAACGAGATGTTCTGCTTTCTTACATTGTCAGATGCCGAAAGGGAAGAACCAGGCTGTGAGATTCTGTGGTGTGAGCCCAGATGGAGGGCACCCAGGGTCGTCTGCTTGGCGCCCTCTCTTCAAGCAGGACATTCACTTTGACTATTCTGTTCCAGCAGAAACCCTGCAGAATTTTCTTGTGCATAATTGTTTCTGGTAACTGTTAAAAATGTAGCAAGTTTCCCTTTTGAGACACCCTTATTTATGAGTTAGATCAGCTTCTAGTTCGCTCAAAAATGCGACATTCTACTGAGATCTTAGATCTTTGTGAAGATCACTGGGAAGACCTGTAGAGGAAAAATTTTAAATAGTCTACACTCTTGGAGACAAGTATTTGTTAAAAGAAAACAATGAGAAGAAAAAGAAAAAGAAAGAAAGATTCTTTGAGCAATGCTTCCCTGCAAAATGAACTCTCTCATCTTAAGTCACTGTGCATGCATCATTAAGGTCTAGACAGAAAGCATTTTCCTTTTTACTGCTGGGGTTTGGTAGATGTGGGTGCAAAGAAAATAAAAATTAAAGTGTCAAGCAGTAAACTCATGCTCAGTGCAAGTCTAACAGAATCCTGGTACAGTCCTTGTGAAAAATAGAGATGTCTTTACATTGACAGATTGGCATAAAAGCATCAACTCACACTCCATTTGTTAGAAGGAGATAGGGTTCCATTGGATTTGAGAGTGAGCCTGGTTCTAAATTTCTCTAGCCTTTTAAGCCCAGCATTGAATGCAGAATCCTGGATTACTGTCAGCAAATGATAATGGAAC
Source organism: Meriones unguiculatus (assembly GCF_030254825.1). Taxonomy (NCBI): domain Eukaryota; kingdom Metazoa; phylum Chordata; class Mammalia; order Rodentia; family Muridae; genus Meriones; species Meriones unguiculatus. The sequence goes on along the minus strand of NC_083359.1, from coordinate 112,654,336 downwards.
AAGACAGAGGTATTTTTTTCTTTTTGTTTCTCCAGATCATCATCATCATCATCATCATCATCATCATCATTATTATTATTATTATTATTATTATGCCTTGTACAATGCTCCATCTCACTCCATCAGTTATCCCCTGGACACCAAGAATGACATCTTTTTCTGTCTTGTTCTTCATTCTTCTGAGAGGCTAATGGTGATGAAAAGTGAAGCTGGTTTGTGTTTTCATTTGCAACATGTTGAAGTGCAGCCTTGTCGTTACAGTGGTTACAACTTCAGGTGGGAATGTAGAAGTCATGTTAGAGAGCCAGATGGGAAACAAAGGGGCTTGGATCCTCATGCCATGAGCCTAGAGCAGCATGTCCAGCTGAGCTATCCCTTCTTCTGCTCTGCATCCCAACAGCGTTTATGCTTTGGCAACATGTTAAGCACAAGACAAAGGCAATATACCCAAACTTGCTCATGCAGGGTTGGATGTGTGATGCCTACACAAAATGACTCTCTGTGCTTTTAGCAGGATGTGTGACCCTGGGATGAAAGGCTTACCTCTGAGTGTGAGATGGACCTGGAAGTCTTACAGTGCTGTTCTTACCTACATGTCTACTGACCTAGATTTCAAAGTAATAACCCACAGGCTGGGTTAAAGCAGAGAGGTCATGGGAAGGCTGGTTGATTGCAACTCTTCAGGTATTGTTAGAAGTTTGTGCCTGAATATGTACTGTCCACTGAGTCCTTGAGCTAGCAGCCTGGTGAAGGGATGTTAGCTGGCTCAGTGAATTATTCACAAGGCACAGGGCCTTATCCAAATCAGTGTAGACCTGCTTCTGAAATACAAAGTTTAAGACTGGGAAAGTTGGAAAAAAAGAATGTTGAAACTATACGTAAGATAGCCAACTGGCTATCTTATATCTTATTCATTAATGTCTTTTTTTCTCCAGATTAATTAAAAAAAGGGCTTATAAATTGAGCACAGGGGTGCCATGACCAGGTGTCATTGAATTTTCTCCCCATTTTCTAACAATCCAACTTCTGTCCTTCTCTTCCTGCCCCTTATAGTGATTTTGGAGAGAGAAAAGTCCAGATCATCTTTTCTTGGCTGCTCTCAGTCATCTCCTGCAGGGACAGTAGTCCCCAGCCTGCTGTTTGATGGTGCTATTTTCTTGCCAGTGAGATGATTTCAAGATGTCTTGGAAAGACTGCCATATTGAGTACTGCCCATCATTCTATTTTACTATTGAAAATAATAAAAACATCACTATTTATAGGTTGTGGTTTGGGAAATTTTACACATTGTTTTGTATTGGCCCGTAACCTAAGTCTGAAGTGTTAGTGAGCTCTTCAAGATAGAGCAAAAGGTCTCTCTGTGCCTTTTGTTTTACCACCAAGTGTGCTATGGCTCTAAGGCTGTATTCAAATAGATTCTGTTTGAATTATCCTAGAAGAATATTCACAATTCTTTATTTGAGATCCAACTTGAAGTTGAACTTGAAGTGCTGTCTTCACCTCCCCTAAACCATTCCCTTGGACTTCTGGAAAATGATGTTAACAGGGTATAATCACCAATCAACTAACAGTGTAAACTGAGTCTCAGAAAATCTGTTTCAGTAGAAAAGCTTAAGAGCTTAAGTAAATGTGATAGCTTCTCTTCATTCTGGTCCAAGGAACTCAGGCCATGTTCTCTTTCTTCAACTACTTGATTCTCTGAAGTAATAAACTAGAGATAGTATTATTGATACCAGTCTCTCATCTCCCATACTCAGGGCATGCTTTCAATACATTTTTTTCCTGCATTTCTGCCCACACCACAGCTTCCAGCCTTACATTCTTACTCTGACCTCTGTCATTTAGGCACAGCAGTATTTTCAAGTGAAAATCAGACCTTTCAGTTTCTTAGTTGAAATTCAGACCATTTTTCATCCTCTCATCCCAACCCCAAACCAGGCAGCATGAATCCTTCACCAGGCAACAAGTCCCTACCCAGGCAGCTTTATTTGTCTCTCCCTGAAGAATCCCAAGTCACTCCCCAGGCTTTCACCTAATCTCCTTCTTCCTGGGATCCTATCTAAAATAAACTCTTCCTACTTGGCTATCTTCTGTGTATCTTTTGGGATTCATCTGGGAGAGTTTCTTTACCTTGACACACATATGATGACTTCCATGGAGCACATTATAGCTAACGTTAGCTTCCAGGGTAGCAGAATTTCTACATGCTTATGGTTCTGTTTGATTTCTTATTTGCCTATAGGCTTTAAGCAAGACAGCGACCATGACAGTGGTCTTTTTAACTTATCAAATACTAGATGAATAAATATGCTGAAAGGATTTTCCCTTCTCTTTTCTTTCATTATTTCTATTCTTACCACCATTACCTTCCTTCTACTTCCTTCCTTTTCCTTCCTCTTCTCCTCCTCTTTCCCTTCTCTTCCTCCTATTTTTTTTGCCTCACTTCCTATTTCAGAGAATTTTTTTGTTTTTTTAATTTTTTCCTTTTTTTATTATTATTATTTTTTATCAGTTACATTTTATTAACTCTGTATCCCAGCCGTGTCACGATCCCTCATTCCCTCCCAGTCCCTCCCTCCCTCCTTCATCTCCACCGTGCCCCTTTCCAAGTCCACTGATGGGGGGGACCTCCTCCCCATTCAGCTGATCCTGTTAGAAATAGTCCTTGTTCCCTTCACTTTGGGAAACCAATTGGTTACTGAGCTACCACAGGCTACATCTGAGCGGAGGTTCTAGGTTATATCCATACATGGTCCTTGGTTGAATGTCAGTCTCAGAAAAGACCCTGTGCCCAGATATATTTGGTCCTTGTGGAGCTCCTATCCTTTCCCCATCAGACTAACTCCCCTTCTTTCTTATGATTCCCTGTACTCTGCCAAAGGTTTGGTCATGAGTCTTTGCTTTGAACACACTGCTAGTTAGAGTCTTTCAGATGCGCTCAGTAGACTCCTGTCATACGTTCAATGCACATCCCATCTGTCTTTCTAAACGAGGATTGATCATCTTAACCCATGTCTGCTCAATTGATTACCTTTTTTAGGTGTATTTCATTATGTTTATCATATCATATAGGTCTATATAAGTGAGTATATCCCATGTTTGTCTTTCTCCTTCTGGGATATTTCACTCAGAATGATCTTTTCTAGATCCCACCATTTGCCTGCAAATTTTATGATTTCCTCCTTTTTGATTGCTGAGTAGTATTCCATTGTGTAAAAATACCACAATTTCTGTACCCATTCCTCTGTTGATGGACATCTGGGTTGTTTCCAGGTTCTGGCTATTACAAATAAAGCTGCTATAAACATGGTTGAGCAAGTATCCCTTTTGTGTACTTGAGCGAACTTTGGGTATATACCTAGCAGTGGTATAGCTGGGTCTTGAGGAAGCACTCACTATTCCTAATTGTCTTAGAAAGTGCCAGATAGCTTTCCAGAGTGGTTGTACCAATTTACATTCCCACCAGCAGTGGAAGAGGGTTCCCCTTTCTCCACAACCTCCCCAGCATGTGTTGTCACTTGAGTTTGAGAATTTTTTTCTTGCTGTTCTGCATTGTACTTCACTGTATTCAGCAAGATGCCTTTTGTAGCAACTGTTATTGCCATTCTCTCAGTGACTTAACTAACACTGATCATCTGTTCACAAATTTAATATACAAGTATATTTATTATTCAAATATATAATATTTAATGTTACCATAAATGTACATATATATGTAAAATGTATGAAGTCTTTTTGCCCAGGTCCTAAGGAACAGACAAGGTCACGAGGCTAGGGCTTACTGCACTTAAGAGCCAGGGTCAGTCAATGCTCTATTCTTCGGGCTTTCAGCTCTCTAGATAGCCGAGATTGGGCTAGCTTGCCTGGCCAAAGGGCAAGGCAGTTTTCAGAGAAGTACAAGGCATGACTCACCAAGCTCAAGTGGTAGTAGCTCTGTGAATTTGGTTACAGAGTGAAGGCATGCTCCCTTACTGTATGAGAGGGGAGGCTCACCCTCAGTCTTTTCTGATTTTCCCGTGGCGTCACCACCAGGAAGAGCTGAGACACGAGTTCTGCACAGTAGATGCTCCAGGCAGATCACACAGTGCACTTTCTCCTGTCTCTGAGCTCCAGCTCTTCTCCCTTTGGGGAGCAGCATCTGGCCCTCGGCTACTCCAGTGTGTGTGCTTCCTGCTGTATCTGTGGTAAATGGGAGATTTCTGGTACACAGGACTGGGGCGAGAGTCATGGAGTGAGGAATGTGCTGCCAGTTTTGTGAGCTGATCGATGAGTTCATTTTCTTCTTCCTGGAATACTATCCCTGAAATATCTCTCTTGGCTCTTAAAGCAATCTGTACTGTTTATCTGAAAGTTGTAACAGGAAGAATTCTTGCAGATTCACCCAATGATATCAAATCTTCCCTTGAAGATTGGCCCTGTTTCCCTGTGGTTTTTCTTTCACAGTCTGGTACCAAATATATAAGTGACCCCATCTTGAGTCATGGCTGTCTTGGTGAACCAGGCTCAGAGTGATGCAGACATATGTCTTCTTTGGCCAGTTTTCAAACAAACTCACCTCAGCTTCCTGAGGACAGCTACAATGAGAAGAGAGTAAAGAATAACAAGCAGCCTACACAGCTCACACTTAACTTCATAAATGTTTCCCTGAAGATCCTCTATTCAGAGTTAAGTTCTTCTCATTGTGTTTGCAATCACAATGCTCTCTCAACCTCTCCCACCTTCGAAGAAGTTAATTAGAAAGTGTTAAGAGAGGTGACTTAGGTCTCTTTTGATAGTTTTGCCTTTGATAGTTAACTCTAAGAGGAATCAGAAAAAAACATAAACTGAAGGCAAAATTGCCTCAAGGCTGGGGTCATAAAATGTCAGAAGAATGTTGACACATGCCATCGCACCCCATAGGCACATGTAGCTTACCACTGACTCAGGGTTGAAGTTTCTTTGCAATCTTTGGTTTCTTAAGGCAGTAATGTATAAGTCACTTAAAAATAGAAAATATAATTAATTGTTGTCAATACTCAAAGTATAAAGTCCAAGAGTTTTTAGAAGTTTATTGAAGCAAAATGGAACATGTTCCTACAGTGCTGGGTGGATGAAGCATTCTCTATTGTTACAAGTATAAATAATTTTCAGCAAGACTTATTTATTTTACAAGTATGTATACTCTTTAGTAGGATATAACACTTATGAAGCATTTTGTAAGCACTGCAACACAATGCAAATATTTGCTTTCATCATGTTTGGGTAGGAAGTTGGGTGACATTGATGGCCATAGATTCTTGCCTCCCAAGGCACCTGGAAAAATTTGTTCAAAATACAGTGTACACAAGGCTCCTCCTTGAAGCAGTCTATTAGAACTGCAAATTTCCAGGGTATATTTTGATTCGATAGCCTTTGAGGAGGCTCCAGAATCTGCATTTTAAAATAAGTACTTTTTTTGGTTAGTGACTTCAACATAAGTGCATGCAGGCATACACACACACACGTACACACACTTACATGCGCAAATATAACCTCCTGTATGCTCAGCTTCCCTGGGGTGGTTCCTTTGTTGACACTTAGTATGAGAAGAACTCTCTTTTCCTATACTGTACTATGTCTAAAGTTAGAACCAAGAACAGAGGCTGGAAATCATAAAATAAATTAAGATGTGGTTGAGGTGACTAAAATAAGTTGAAGGGGAAAAAAGATTTCCTGAGTCAAGTTTTATGCAGTGGTATAATTGGAATTATTATCCATTATTTATGTAGCAGATGATGTTCATGACATAGTTGAGACTCTGTTAATAGCTAGTTGTTGTGCTGAAGGAAAGCATGACATTGACCAGTATTTCTTTCCCGTCCCTCCTTGCTTCCTTATTCTATCTTTGTTCTGTGGAGCTCCAGCTATTGACACTCTTGGTTGGGAACATTGGAAGACTGAACAGAAAAGTGAAGTGCAGCAGTTGGTTTGGAGAGTGCTGACCTTTTCACTAGAGTATGACAGCTGGTGGCACTGCTGTCCCTGGACCAGTCCCAATGTGCTCAACTCAGTGACCTCAACTCAGGTCTTTTTTTTTTCTACACATTTCTTAATTTATTAATGATATTTTTATTTTTTATTAATTTTTACATAGATTTAGTTTAGCGTACAAAATAATGGGTTTCACCTTGATGTTTTCACACACATGCATTCTTGTACTTCCCTCATATTCATTTACTTGTTTCCTTCCTTATGTTTTTTAAAAATTAAAAATATTATTATTTATTACAATTTATTCACTATAGCCCCCTCCCTCATCTCCTGCCAGTCCCACCCTCCCTCTTTTCCTCCTATCTCCCTCCCCCAGTCCACTGAAAGAGGAGGTCCTCCTCCCCTATTATCTGACCCTAGCCTATCAGATCTCATCAGGACTGGCTGCTTCGTCTTAACAACAGACTTTCAGACCTGGGAAAATCCACCTCATCTTTATAGATGCAAATCTTGGTTTGAGGAAGTCAGATGACTAGCCTACAGCACAGCCAATAGCAAGTGGAGTCATGTGATCCTGAGTGTAGCTTGGGGGGCTTTTGCACTGTACATGAGAGCACTAGGTTCTCTGGAGTTCAAAGGGAAGGTGTGCCAGGGCTCTTGGTCTTTTTTGGTGCTTTGCCCTTGTGGTGCTCAACAGTACACCATCCTGCTTGGACATGTCTGTTTAGTATTTGCTTCTCATAGTTTCAAAGCTTGGACTACACATGCCAGGGCACTTTTGGTGGGTGATGGGTCAACACTGACCTGCAGGCTTCCAGTGACACAAAGCACATGGACATGCTGATCCCTTGAGCTCTGTGGATGAACCACACTGGCTTCGTTAATGGCTCCCTGTGACAGGTGATGGTTTCCTCACCTGGATACAAAGACCTGACACCTGTCATGTGAGGTTGGCATATACTGGAGAAAGGGGAACTATATTGCTGAGCATAGCCTGCTAAAGCAAAGGACAACTGGGCTGGAAAATCCACGTTCTTCTGGGACAGTGATATCTTGGTTTAGTGTAGCAAGAGTTCTCACACCCAGTGTCCTCCAACAATCTGATTCTAATGGGGTTACTACAGCTAGGGTAAAGCATTTTATACGGAACCAGGTTTACATTATCCTACTCTTTAGAGATCTTGCTTGCAATGCTTTTCAAATCCTTTAATCCATAAATAGGATTCCAGACAGCACTGGGCTTCCTTCCAAAACTGTAATCTTCCAGTATATGAATTATTACCAAAAGATTAGGGTGTTTCTAGTAATAACATTTCAAATAAATCAGCTTTCATGGAGGAACAACAAACTAATATTGGAAATAACAATATAAAGACATTTATATAGCCACTTGCTAGAATAACTTCCCTAACCAGGGGCTTCTTTTCTCATTTACATTCATTCCATTTGAAAAGTCTTTTTTTCATTTATCACCAGCTGCGGGCTTTGCCTTAAAGCATGCCACATGTTCCCAAGTCCTGGGACTCTTTGAAACCTGTTAAACCTCAAGCCTGTTTACTGAGGGACAGCCAGAGATGGGGACTGTTGTCCTCAGAAGCTCCTGGCCTTCCTGTTTGGCTTTGGGGAATTGTATAACAGGAAAACATAAATAGTCTTCAGGCTGGGAAATACTGTTTTGGCCTTTACACGAAAGATCATAAATAGGATTGTGAAGTAGAAAGGAGAGTACTTCGCATGGGCCTTGGGCCCTGTTTGATGGTGCAGCTATTTCTGCTGATGGTCAGGATTCTCCTCCATGTTTGTAGCAAGTAAGGACTCTGGGTTGCAATATGCAAGGTAATGGACTCGGGCCCTGTCGCCCTTCCCCCTGGGAAATTGTTGGTGAACAGATCTCTATTTTTCTGTTCCTCCATTTTATCATCTAAAATATGAGGAGTCTTACAGTCTTTTAGTGTTGTTGAGATGAAGGTAGGTACCTATGGTGATGTTATTACTCTGAAATCCAAGTTCTCCCTGTCCTTTCTACTGTTCTTTTTTTTTTTAACTTTTATTAGTTACACTTTATTCATTTTGTATCCCCCCCATAAACCCCTCCCTCCTACCCTCCTAATCCCACCTTCCCTCCCCCTTCTTCACCCATGCCCTTCCCCAAGTCCACTGATAGGGGAGGTCCCCTTCTCCTTCTTTCTGATCTTATGAAAGAAGTGGGAAATAGTAAGATCTGGAGAGGACAGGAACTCCACAAGGAGAGCAACAGAACCAGAAAATTTGAACACAGGGGTCTTTCCAGAGATTCATACTCCAACCAAGTACCATGCATGGAGATAACCTAGAACCCCTGCACAGATGTAGCCCATGGCAGTTCAGTGTCCAAGTGGGTTCCATAGTACTGGGAAGAGGGACTGCCTCTGACATAATCTGATTGGCCTGCTCTTTGATCACCTCCCCCTGAGGGGGGTACAGCCTTACCAGGCCACAGAAGATGACAATGCAGCCACTCCTGATGAGATCTGATATTCTACTGTTCTTTTTAAACCACTTGCGTTAGTGCTGAGAGGCTGGTGGGAAGCAAGGGGCCCATCTCTCTCTGCCTCACAGATGCCTACTTTGAGCATTGTCTCCAGGCCAGAAGCAGATACTTGTTTAATGTGATAACCTGCTGTAACCTTGAGTGAGCTGTCACATTCCCAGATCTGCCTTCCATCTTCTACTAGAAGTGTCTCTCCTGTAGGGGATAAAGACAGTAAAGTCAATCCACTCAGTAAGACCCAATTTTAAGGAGACATTTCACAGTCATAGAATTTTAATGCTGGAAGGCTATCCAGAAAGGGAGGAATTAACATTCATTAAATGTATGAGTATTCACAGTTCTTCTTGTACTTTGTTATATTTAATTCTAATGGCCTGTTAGGGTAGACTTTTCCCAACTCGTGGAAGTGTAAACTGAGAGACCCAGAGTCATTCTCAGGCAACCTCCTTCACGGCACACGGTAAAACGTGGCAGAAGACGCAAACCCGTATGAGCAGAGCTCCAGACCACGCGCCTGCTGCTGTGCCGTTTGCCACCGGCAATTCTCATTTTAGAGGGGCCAACGCAAGTGGGGGCAAGAGAGGCTGTCCCCGAGGACCGGTGAGAACCCAGGCTCCTTGCTGCTGCCCCTGAGCAGTGCCTCCCCAGCGCTGGCATAAACGGGTCTGCCTAATCTACTGACTACAGTTTTTCAAAGAGGTTTGTTTTCAGTCCTGATGTGTTTTTGACAGAAGCTCCTAACATTTTTGTTCTATGGCTCTCTTCTTATATAAAAAGGTTAGAATGGTTGATTTCTTTAGTTCCTTCTAGCTCAAAAATTCCATTTCTTGTATGACCCTCCATTCCCCATCATAGTTAATGATCTGTGAAGAAACGCTTAAATGCTCAGGTTTACTACCTTCTCAGTCTGCAAGGGAGAGTGAGAAGCTAGCTATTATTTCTCTTCTTAAAAAAAGAGAGAGAGAGAGAGATACAAGACCCACACTGCTCTAAAACCTCACTCAAGGACATAGATGATAAGTAGCTGCTTCGAGCCTGGAGTGCATGAGGGAGAGTGTTTCACTCACCTTTTAACCCCAAGGGTCTGGGACAAAGTATGTGTTCCTCAAGAGTAGAATTCAAATGTTCTAATGAGGGAAGAGTGGAGGTGAAGCCAGGCTTCTCAGCTCCCAACGTAAACATCTGTTAGCTGTGTGTCTTTTCCTAAACCTTTTGTAATGGGGCTAGAGGAGGTGGGGCTTGGTTGCTAAGTGCTTTGTACAGTATATTATGCTTTATCAAAAGAACAGGACTGTGGTATGCATCTGTAAAAGAGAACTTTGTAGATCACAGCAGCTGCAGTGGTGGCTCAGAATTCAGATCTGTGAGGACAAATGAGAGAATTTGCAAGTGCCACTCCAATTCCCTCCACTTCATTCTGTTTAAGTCAGCATTAGTGTATTATTAATGGGATGGGAGAGGGGAATGCCTGGAGAAGAGATGTTTGTGGAATGTGTCCTCAGATTAAAAGAGCTTTGAAATGGAAAGCATTACCCTCTGATTAAATGAGGCTTGCACTTTACATTCTGGACTTTTAACTGAAAAGGTAAAGAAAAGAGGGAAACCACTGTGTGTGTTTGGAAGTTTGTGTCATTTTCCCTCTTTGCAGTCCTGCGCTCAGCTGCCCCTGAAGGCAGGTGTTGGTAAATGGTATGTTCTACAAAGGGGGTCTAGGCACACGTAGGCTGGTGCTGTTTCTGTCAGGGCCACTAGAAGGGAAGGCGACACCATACATTGGAGCTATCTCTCCTTTTCTCCCTAAACAGATATTTTTATTGATGTGGTCACAGTTAGGTTTGATTGGAGAGAAAAAGGAACGAGAACATTTATTCTTCTCATGTAGAAGTGAGATCAGAAAGTACAGTAGACTGCCCACCAGAATGCAGTGGTCCTCAAAGCCCCTTGCCCAGGCACTTTTTGCCTTGGTTTCTACATAGGTCAAGATCAAAGCAAAGCTCTTACAGATGTCTTGTGGCCTGTACTCAGACTGTGTTTACAGATTAATCTGCTGACGAAAAGTATGTGGAAAGGAAAGAAGGGAGCTGTGTGTGAGAGTGGCTTTATCCCTTAGCCCCCATCACTGTTAGAGCTAGGGTTGCATTGGGCAAATGAAGAATCTGGAGCCTTGTACCCCTACCTGCCCATTCATAGGCATAGACATAGGCCTTTAGAGCAGAGGTGCTCAACCTGTGGGTCCAACCTTTGAGGGTCCAATGACTTTTTCACAGGAGTCACCGAAGACCATCAGAAAACACAGATATTTTAATCCATAACAGTAGCAAAATTACAGTTATGAGGTTGCAACAAAAATAATTTTATGGTTGGGCATACTGGCTGATTTTGTGTCAATGTGACAAGAGTTAGAGTCATTAGAGAGGAAGAGCCTCAGTTCAGAAAATGCTTCCATGAGATCCACCTGTAAGGCATTTTCTCAAATAGTGATCACTAGCCTCTAGTGATTTTAGCTGGCCCCATGGAATTAAGAGATACGAAGATTAGTACTTTGATAGATTTTTCCATATTTCTAAACACCTCTAGGGTAGAGCTAATAGTAGCCTATACATGTCAATCTCAATGTGGATAAAGTGGAATATAATAATGATAAAACAATCCATTTAGGATTACTTTGACCATGCGCAGATCTTTTAAAAATTAGGCAAACTCCCAATGTTGTTATGTAGAGGTACTTGTGGAGGTGGGAGCTGGGGAAGTGCGAGGGATGAGCACTGGGGATAGAAGTCCCTATATTTAGGTCCTGGTTTCAGTTTCGGAGCTAACCATTAGCTTATCTGAATTCAAGGTTTCAGAATAGTGAATGCCAGCAAATACTTTGGCCAGGGAGAAGCCCGGCCAACTCAGTGTATGCTCTTGGAAACAGATTTCCTTGTGGGTGTGGAAGATTTTACACAGCCGCAGTCTGAGACGGTGAGGTTCCCTAGACACACATCTCACAGGTGTGAGATTCCAATTTATATTATAATAAGATCAGAAAGGAAGAAAGCATAGAGACAACATTTTAATTCTGTGTAAACTATGATTTTGGTTATCATTATGAGGGAAAAATTCTAAAGAAAAAAAATGATTCATGGCACCCACAACACCACTTGTTTCTCTGCGTTCCTTCTGCATTGCCTCTGTTAAGTCCTATGTGGAAGCTCCCACAGGGCCAGGCTGGCTGCAGCACTGATGTGGTGTCTGTCCTTGGGCAAGGACAATGGAAACAAGTGGAAATCTTACCTTCAGAGATATAAAGGAAAAAAGTCACCTGCCTTTCGAATTTTAAACAGGAAAAATTATATCTGCATTAGAGAAAAGAAAAAAATCTCAAGGTATGTATGGATGAATTTGCCCAGTCTCCTCTGTCTGGCAGACATGTCTATGCTCAGTGTTGCTGTTGTCATAAGATCTGGCATGTGGCATCTCTCTCCTCCTTTGTCTTATTTATTTTTATTTATATTTTGGCATCCTTTATTTCACCCTGGGCTTCCCTATAATCAGCCTATGATGCCAGGTGACTCTCCCCTTAAGCATAATTAAGCATTCACATTCACTTGAAACTTGAGCCCCTTTGGAGCTGGCCAGGCCTGGCAATTAAAGTGTCCTCTTTATCTTTAATTGCTTCATTTAACATTTGGTGCAAGCAAGATGCCCTCTGCACAGATCTGGAGCCCCATATGACTGATAGGAGGCACCTTCTGCTCACTGCTCAGAAGATTCATGTTTAGGGCCTGGGTGACTATAAACTCTTGCCATCCTTTGCCCGCTAAGCTTTTCTCACTTCCTTGAAGAATGAGATTTTAATTTTCTGTGCTTTCCTGGGCACTGAATCCTTTCTTTCTTTCACAGAGACAGTGGACCTTGCAGCCCTTTTCCTCACATAGACTGTGAGTACTTTCTGAGCCAGGTGTGGGAGCATGAGGAGGAACGCTGGTGGAAACAGGCCCACACACCTTAATGTTGACTTGGTCCAGCCTTGTGTATGTGTGTTTTTAGGTGTGTGCAGGGACATATATGTGTGAGTACATGTATGTCTGTGCACACAGTATGTGGATACCAGAAGAAAACCTTAATGGTGAAAGTACTTAAAGATGTCTTCAGCATCTTATGTAGAGGAGGGGATATTCACTCTTCTTCATAATTTAACTTGAAGTCTTGATCAAAAGATATGATGTCTAGCTGTAACTGTCAACTTGACACAACATAAAATTGACTGAGAAGAGTCGTAGTAAAAGATTGTCAATATTGGATTGGCTTGCAGCCTGTGGGCTTGTCTGTGGGCGATTGTCTTGACTTCCTTTACTGGTGTGGACAGACCAACTCTAAATGTAGGTGGCACCTTTTGGTAGCAGTCAAGACAAAAGAATATGGAAGGAGGAAAACTTTGCCATTTTTTTTTCTGTTTGGCTTTTACTCTTATTTACCAGTTCATCTAATCTGCTGCTTCCACTGTTGATTCCTTTGCTGATATAAAAACTGGCTTTGTCAGGATTTCTGTGTAAATTTAAGAACAGTACCTCTCTGTGAATGTTTCAGGTCTTCAGTACTAGAGCATATCTGCTGAATTACCCATCCTTGTGAACTGGAAAGTACCAGGTTCTCAGCCTGTCTAGTATCAGACAGCCATAGCTGGACTGGTCTGACTATATAATGTAAGCCAATTTAATGAATTCTTTTTATGTGTTTATGTGTGCTGTAAGTAACATTCCTCTTGAATACACAGAATAATACAGTTGAGTAGAACATAGGGAAGACTTGAAACAATTCAGGGCTCATGGGAAACAGATTGAAATCGTGCTGATGAGACTATGATCAATCAACTCTGGAAGTGGAACAAATCAAAGTCAAGTATTGCCCTATTTTATTATTGATAAGTAAAAATTGTACATATTTACAAAGCATGATGTAATGTTTCAATACTTGTGTATATTGTGGTGTTATCAATACAGCCTTCCATAGTCCTTGACTCAAATATTTATCATTTCTTTGTGGTGAGAATGTTTATTGAGTGCTTACTGTGCTCCAAAAGTATGTAGTGCTTGGATAACAAAGGAAGAAAGCCAGTTGTCATGCTGTTAGTTGGAGTACATGGATTAAAAAGAAAAAGAGAGATATAAAATAAAGCCTGAGAAAAATGAGCCTTTTAGATATTGTGTGCTTACCTCAGATTTTCTTGGGACATTTGCTTTGTTCTCTTTTCTGCTAACCAGCTTTGTCTGTCTACGCATTTACCACATGGTCTTAAAAGTCTACCATACATTTAAGGCTACAAACCCAGGGCTCCAGCACCCACTCTTAGCATTGGCAAGGGTCTCTGTGCCTCTAGTTTAAATCCTTTTAGAGAGTTTGGGTTTTTTTTTTTTTTTTTTTTTTTTAGATAATCAATAAAGGGTGCTCACCATCATCTGTATTCATGGCTTCTATGCCAATGATACATCCGGCTACATCCAAGGAAATAAGCTAGAAGGCCCCAGGTTGTCTTATGTATTCTACTAGCATTTTTTACTTCTCACATGTGCAGTTACTCAAGTTTCTTTTTTTTAAAATCATTTTTATTAATTACAGTTTATTCACTTTGTATATCCCTGTAGCTCCCTCTCTCCTCCCCTCCCCATCTCACCTCCCTCCTTTTTCCCTACCCATGCCCCTCCTCTAGTCCACAAATGAGGGAGGTCCTCCTCCCCTTCCATCTGACCCTAGCCTATCAGTTCTCATCAGGAGTGGGTACATTGTCTTCCTTTGTGGCCCACCACAGAGGGCCTCTGAAAGTCTCTACCCTGCAGGGTATTGAGGCAGAGGCTGATACTCATAGCCAAACTTTGGGCAGAGTGCAAGGAATCTTATTAAAGAAGTTGGAGATAGTAAGACCTAGAGAGGACAGGAGCTCCACAAGTAGAGCAATAAACAAATAAATAAAAGTTTCTTTTTCTTAATCTTTAAAAAAATTTTAATTTTAAATTTTTACAATTGATTCACTTTATATCCCAATTGTAGCCCCTCCCTCATTCCTCCTGGTCCCACACTGCATCCTCTTTCCCCTTATTCCCTTCCTCTAGTCCACTGGAAGGAGGATACCTCCTCCCCTACCACCTGAACTTACCTTATCAAGTCTTATCAGGACTGCCTGGATCCTCTTCCGCTGTGTCCTGGCAAGGCTGCATTGCCAGGGAAAGTAATAAAAGTCTCGGCAACAGAGACCATGTTAGAGATCTCCTGCTCCCCTTACTAGGGAACCCACATGGAGAATGAGATGCCTATGGGTTACATATGAGCAGGGGGTCTAGGTCCTCTCCATGCATGGTCCTTGGTTGATGCAACAGTCTCTGCAGGACCCCTGGGCCCAGATTTTGCTTTGTTGGTCTCCTGGTGGGGATTCTGTCTCCTCTGGGTCCTTCTACCTCCACATTCTTCCATAAGACTCTTAACAAAATAATCTTCTATGTCCAAAGCTTCACAGAGAAGTGTACACATGTAGAATCAGAATGGATTGTTCTGGATCTTGCTTCCACATCCTGGTTTCATTCTGTTTTTATGGAAGTTACTTATGCAATTCTATTTCTCAATGTCTTATCCATGACATGGTGGTAATAAAGAATCATGAAGGAGGCATATCATAATACCATGTAACATTGAGAATGAATCAGAAGGTGGACACGGGGAAAGGAGGCCGCTCTATTCATATTATCACGCAAAGATGTACATCTTCCCGGACTCTTCCCGAGGCCAGAATGTGATGCTCTGGCCCTGCCATTGCACCCAGAGTTGATGAAAAAAAGCCACTTCATATGTTCACTGTCAATAGCTAGGTAACACTTGTGTATTTCTCCCCTGGCTGCATTTCAATAGACGTAAATGGTTCATTTGATCAATATGTAATAATAGCAGACAAAACTGAAAAGTTATGACAACAACAAATGAAAAGTGAAGAAATGAAATTGCAATATTTATTTCTACTCATAAAGGGAAGTAAAATGTTATTGGACATGTCACCTATCTCATAGCATAGCCTCTCAGCCCTGCAATATGACTATCCTCTCTGTAAGTATAGCTTTTCCTTGGTGATAAAATGTTGGTAAACTACAGATTCAATGCAATTCCCATCAAAATACCAACTCAATTCTTTACAGACCTTGAAAAAAAGATTCTCAACTTCATATGGAGAAACAAAAAACCCAGAATCTCCAAAACGATCCTGTACAACAACAGATCATCTGGAGGTATCTCCATCCCTGATCTCAAGCTGTACTACAGGGCAACAGTAATAAAAACTGCATGGTATTGGCATAGAAACAGAAAGGAGGATCAATGGAACCGCATAGAAGACCCAGAAATAAATCCACACACCTATGAATACTCGATATTTGACAAAGAAGCCAAATCCATTCAATGGAAAAAAGACAGCATCTTCAACAAATGGTGCTGGACCAACTGGATGTCTATATGCAGAGAAATGAAAATAGATCCATATTTATCACCCTGCACAAAACTAAAGTCAAAGTGGATCAAGGACCTCAACATAAAACCAGATACCCTAAATCAATTGGAAAAAAAAGTGGGGAACAGCCTAGAACTCATTGGCACAGGAGACAACTTCCTGAACAGAACACCAACAGCACAGGCTCTAAGAGCAACAATCAATAAATGGGACCTCATGAAACTGAAAAGTTTCTGTAAAGCAAAGGATACCGTCATCAAAACAAAACGACTGCCTACAGATTGGGAAAGAATCTTCACTAACCCTTTATCTGACAGAGGACTAATATCCAGTATATACAAAGAACTAAAGAAGCTGAAAAGCAGCAAACCAAGTAATCCAATTAAAAAATGGGGAACAGAGCTAAACAGAGAATTATCGACAGAGGAATATCGAATGGCAGAAAAACACTTAAAGAAATGTTCATCCTCATTAGCCATCAGGGAAATGCAAATCAAAACGACCCTGAGATACCACCTTACACCCATCAGAATGGCCAAGATGAAAAACTCAAGCGATAACACATGCTGGAGAGGTTGTGGAGAAAGGGGAACCCTCCTCCACTGCTGGTGGGAATGTAAACTGGTACAACCACTCTGGAAAGCTATCTGGCGCTTTCTAAGACAATTAGGAATAGTGCTTCCTCAAGACCCAGCTATACCACTGCTAGGTATATACCCAAAGTTTGTTCAAGTACACAAAAGGGATACTTGCTCAACCATGTTTATAGCAGCTCTATTTGTAATAGCCAGAACCTGGAAACAACCCAGATGTCCATCAACGGAGGAATGGGTACAGAAATTGTGGTATTTTTATACAATGGAATACTACTCAGCAATCAAAAAGGAGGAAATCATGAAATTTGCAGGCAAATGGTGGGATCTAGAAAAGATCATTCTGAGTGAAATATCCCAGAAGGAGAAAGACAAACATGGGATATACTCACTTATATAGACCTATATGATATGATAAACATAATGAAATCTATACACCTAAAAAAGGTAATCAATTGAGCGGACATGGGTTAAGATGATCAATCCTCGTTTAGAAAGACAGATGGGATGTGCATTGAACGTATGACAGGAGTCTACTGAGCGCATCTGAAAGACTCTAACTAGCAGTGTGTTCAAAGCAAAGACTCATGACCAAACCTTTGGCAGAGTACAGGGAATCATAAGAAAGAAGGGGAGTTAGTCTGATGGGGAAAGGATAGGAGCTCCACAAGGACCAAATATATCTGGGCACAGGGTCTTTTCTGAGACTGACATTCAACCAAGGACCATGTATGGATATAACCTAGAACCTCCACTCAGATGTAGCCTGTGGTAGCTCAGTAACCAATTGTTTTCCCAAAGTGAGGGGAACAAGGACTATTTCTAACAGGAACTCAATGACTGGCTCTTTGACCTCCTCACCCCCGAAGGGAGGAGCAGTCCTGTTAGGCCACAGAGGAGGGCTTTGCAGCCAGTCCTGAAGATACCTGATAAAACAGGATTGGATGAATGGGGAGGAGGTCCCCCCTATCAGTGGACTTGGAAAGGGGCACGGTGGAGATGAGGGAGGGAGGGAGGGGCTGGGAGGGAATGAGGGATTGGGACACGGCTGGGATACAGAGTTAATAAAATGTAACTGATAAAAAAAAATAATAAAATAAAAAAAATGTTGGTAAAAGCCAGAGTCACCTAGGCCTCTTTCTTAGACCCATGCAGTGTGTTTGTTTCTGCAAAAGCTGGTCTGTGTCTGTGTGTGTGTGTGTGTGTGTGTGTGTGTGTGTGTGTTTTCCAGCATAAGCCTGAACTTCATGAACAGCCAGGTTAAAAAAAAAAAAAAAAGCAGCAGCCACTTACCCACAGCCACAAAAGCTGAACTGTCTCTCAGTGGTCAAAGGCTAGGTGGCTATGAGAGTGCAGAGCCTGTCCCTGTCCTTGTGGCATGAGCATTAGGTACCCCTGTGCTGCTTTCACACCCCAGCTCTGATTAGTTTGCCTGGCTCTTCAATCAATACCTTAATTGTTGGGGGTTTGGATTTGTGATTGCTCTCGTTCCCTAAGTTCCCACTGAGTTTGGAATCAATGGAGAAATAGACTGAAGAATGAAGTACAGGTAAAAATATCAGTTCTTGCTGGTAACATTGGGGTTTAGAATGTGTAGTTTGTACTTATGCTCAAACTTGCCTAAAATTACTATCTTGCCTGTTAATTCCTGACAATGAGAACATAGAGACATGAGCTGCTGGGTCCCCTGTTGGGAGACTGCCTGATACCCAGTCTTCATTTGGAGGAAGAACTGAGAGCCCTCAATCTGTGGACTGTTCTAGTCACCCAGAATTTTCACTGGGCAGCCCAGTGAAAGAATAGTTTCTTCCCAGTTGAGGAACTGTTTGTCTTGGGTTGACCTGTGGGTACATCTGTGGAGGACTATCTTAATTAAGCTGATTGATGTGGGAAAGCCCAGTCCACCAATGGTGGCATCATTCCCTATGCTGTAGGTCCTGAATAGTATAATAATAGAGACCTGGTGCTGAGCACAGCAGGCAAGCAAGTGATTATCTAGGCATTCATGCGTGTTCCTCTACATTTGGATGTCATGTGACTACCTGCCTCCAGTTTCTGCTTTGACTTCCTCATAATGTTGGGCTTTAACCTGGAACTGTAAGCCAAATAAAACCTTTCTCTCCTAAGTTGCTTTATGTTGGGGTGTTTTATCAAAGCAGTGGAAATGAAACTATAACACTGGGCTAGCAATTGCCATCAGACCAGCAACTCACTGAAAATTGCCAGTAACTGACATAAAAGGAAGAACAAAGCAAGTTTGTTAAAACCAGAATAACTGAACCTCATTATTTTATGTACAAGATAAAATCTCGGGGATACTGAAAGGTTAGTTTGTGGACTTGCTCTCAGTGGGATGTGCTGTTTCTACAAGATGCTGCTCAAGGGTCTATAGCTCTAAGGCTTATGGAGGATCCTCATCAGTGGTTTGGTATTGGCAGGGATGGCAAGTGTTCCTACCTAAGCAGATGCCTGATGCAGCGTTAGCCTGGATACTAAAAAAGGGGAAACATCTGGCCTTCCTTTGAGTCCTTAGCCATTGACAAAAAAACAGAATGTACTCTCTTAATTCATCTGCCTTCGATAAATTTAATGTCAGCATGGCATGGCTGCCTTGATCTGATCCAAGATACAACAAACCCACTACCCTTATTGAGACTGACTGTGTGCTTAACTGCCTCCCCACAACCCTGAGAAACTCAGGTTTCAGTGGGAATAGAGAATATGTGGTTGGGTCACTCTTCTCCAGAATATTCTTCCCCCAGCAGATCACATGAAGTTCCTCTGCCTCAGAATCTTCTACTTTCATCCTGTGTCAAGCAACAGGACCTGAGTGTCATGCAGTAAGAAGTCAGAGGGCATTTGTGGTTTTGTCAGGACTACCAGGGAAATTTAAATGGCGGAAGAAGGAGATAAACACTATAGCCTTTGTAGAACAATAGGGAAAGAGTGAAAGAAAGTTGTTGGGTAGAATGAGGTGTGTGTGTGTGTGTGTGTGTGTGTGTGTGTGTGTGTGTGTATGTGTATGTGTGTGCGCACACACGTGAGCATATGTGTATACATACAAGAAAATCGGCAGATGAGAATTGACAGGGAGATGAATAAATATACCTGAAAAGAAAAATCTATATTTTCCCAATCACTATAAAATAAGAACCATTTGTGTCTTTCCTTTCTGACCTGTCTGGGACATCTATGGTGCTGCTAATCTAATTTCTCTGCTTAGAGAAAACATAAAGTCCACAGGTGCTTTTTATTTATCTGCCAACTCCCAGCCACAGAAAAGGCTGTATTAATTTGACTCCCAGGCACCTTTCATGATAACATCTTTCCAACATACAAACATGTGTGCATGCATACCTCTCATATACAAGGCCCACTTCCCCATCTCCTCTTTTCATTGATGCCCTTAGAATGTGGGGGAAATCAGTTTCTTCTTTGGACCTTAGGACTCCGTTTTCATTTTTTTATTCCATGTAATAATTTCAACTCCCTTATAGTGAAAAGCTCTCCTCCATGTTTTTATGTGGAGATAAAATTCCTGACAGTTGACAACTGAGGAGTAACATGCTCATCTATAGGGCTTTGAATGAGATATTCCCTTGAGTCTTGGGAAACTAAATGCTTAGTTCCCGCTGGGAAGCACTGCTTTGGGGGATTAAGAGGTGTGGCCTTAGTGGAGGAAGTGTGTCATGGGAGGCAGGTTTTGAAACCTAAAAGTACTGAGCTATTTCTCCTCTGCTTTCTCTGCTTTGTGCCATTTAAGATGTGAACCTTCAGCTTCCTGCTCCTGTCACCAGGTCTGGGCTCTGCCATTACGGACACTAACCCTCTGGAGCCTTAAGTCAAGAAAACTTCTCTCTTTTATAACTTACTTTTGCCATGGTGTTTTATCACTGCTATAGAAAAGCACCTTCTATACTATCGCTCTACTTGATTCCCTTCACACACCCCAGGCTCGTTTTCTAAAGACTTCTTTTATTGCTTTCATAGCATCCTGAAATCCCAAGCTCTCCTCTCGAAAGAAACATAGTTAATGGGAATCTTAACTCAGGCGCAAATAAAGACATGCTTTGCAGAGGGCAGAGGCAAAGGTAGTGACACAAAGATAGCTGGGGGAGAGGGTGGGATCCCAGGTACATTTTTGAGATGAGGCGATGGAATATTTGAAGGGACTCTAACATGTGGGGTCAATGAATCTGCAATCCTGGAAAGGGTCAGCAGTGGTCAGGAACTCGCACTGGACAGCTCCTGGTTCAGATGAACTGAGCTGTTGAGTGTATGGTGGAGGTTGCTTTCTCCAGTTTCTCATAGCCTTTTGGCTTTATTGAGTGTACCACTAATGTCAAGTGACAGAGACATGGCTTTCAGCAAAGAGAGCTCACCCCTAACTTCAGCACCTTTTGAAAGTCTGCTGCCACTGAGTAGCTCTGCTGACACCACCCTTTCCTCCTACCTCCCCAGGGCATTTTTGCTTCATTTTGCCCCTCACTCCTTAGCTGTGGGATTTACCTCATGCAAGAGGGAAAGTAGCTGCTGAAAAACCATAAAAAAAAAACCATAAAAAACCACGCTGGTGTGTCTTTATCAGCGTGTGGGCAAGTTAAAAAGTGAGTGCTTGAATTGATGGATGGAGCATGGTGTTAGGGAAGTGGTGGGGATGGTTGTTGTTTGTTTGTTTGTTTTTGGTTTTTGTTTTTTTTTTTGTTTTTTTAGAAGATGATGTTAAACCAACCAGGTAATTTCCAAAGTACCACCTCTCAAAATAGTCCCTGACCAAGAACATTTTAATGATGAAATGACCATCTTAGAGATTATTTTGCAAGTAATTGAGAAGAATTCCCTGGTGAATGATGTTTGGCATCCAGTTCTTGAAAATGCTTCCTCCTCTTTGTTCGTAATGGACAGAAGCACAAACACTCTCTAATCACATGAAACACAACTCTCCTTCCCAGCCTGCAATTATGGGATGACCCTGGAAAGGCTGGTTAAGGACTCTGTCAACTTGTCCGTTAAAAGAGCAGGAGTTTGTGTGGGTGGTCTGTGTTTTCTTTCTTTCTTTCATTTTTCTTTTCTCTGTAAGAGCATAGATCACAGTGAGGCCAAAATTTGGATATAGATTGTGCAGGAGTAAATTATTGCCAACCAATTTTACAATACTTAAAAAATGAAAGAAATGCTGCTTTGATGTGGAGGGGAATCAAATTGTTCTTAAAACTCTGACTGTATTCAGTGTTTGTGCTGGTCTAGAGTCTGGGTTCATGCTTGCCGTCAAATTGCCAGGAAGGACAGAGGGCCCTTGGTTTTCTGCTTGGAAGTATCAGGAAAACAGTCCCCTAGGTTTGTGCCTGCCTAAAGAACTGATTTTTCCCCAGGCCTCTTTCTTCACTGCACTCCAGTCGCTTTCATCGTTACCAATGAAACCTCAATATGGAATCATTCCAGGTTTTCAGCCCAAATATGACCCCATTAAAGAAAAAAGGCAACCTTTATGCCAAAGATTATTACTCAAAGCATTGCTCTGTCTGTCTGTCTTTTGTATTGGTATTGCTTCTGTTCCAGACGCAAAGGGAACATGTGATTTTAAGAAAGAAAGGCATGGGGCAGGCCTGTTGTCATGTGCTCACCCAGGTTTATATGCAGTCCAGTCATGGAGGTGAAGGAGATGAAGACCTCCTCATGGCACTAAGACAGAGCCAGTGTGCATCTCTGTTATGTGAGCTTGGGCAAGTGTTTCCACCCTGCTTCCCTTTGGTGTGCACCCATTAACCCACTCTCTCTTGCTTCCTGAGCCAACCTTCCCTACCCCAAGTCTTATACACATTCCCTGCCTTCCTCTGGTTCTTTTTTCTTTCTTGTAAACAACCAATCAAGTACTGATAAATTCTAAACAGCTTTTTTTTCCCCCTGCCAACCATCCTAGTATTTGCCAAATACCATACTCCTCAAATTCTTTTCTAGTTCAACCAATTCTAACCTCCTCTCCTTTCTCTGAAAACCCTAGCTCATTATGCCTCCTCCATTAACGGTTTGCATATTTGCATATTTCCTTATATTCTAGAATTATGACTAACATTTGCATAATCAGTAATACTTAATTCCCAAGACTTTCCCTGCTATGTTAGTGTGACATGCCAATTCATTTTTGCTCATTTGAGGGGGAGTTCTGATTTCCTTTAATTTTTAATGCTATCTCCATTAAAATGAAGGTAACATAATCAAAGAGCTCCAAGAGAACAGTAGGGTATATCAATCTGTTTTCTCTTACTGTGTCAAATACCTGAGATAACTTCTAGAGGAAAAGGCCTTATTTTGGCTCATAGTTTCAGAGATTTCAATCCATAGTCTTCTGGCCTTCTCAGTTTGGGCCTGCCCTCTGTGAGAGAGAATAGTTCAGCAAAGAAACTGTGGGGGAGCTGTTAACTCCACAGTGGCTGGAGGGAGGGAAAGTAAGTAGAGAGGGAGGGAAGAGGGAAGGAAGAAGTGAGGGAGAGAGAGACATAGACAGAGAGAATTTGCTTACTTACTCACCACACAATGTCTGGGAAAGAGACAGAGAAGAGAGCTAAGGTCGGGTCCCAATATTTCTGGCACATCTGCAGTAACTTACCTCCCTCCCTCTAAATCTACAGTCTCACTAATGATTCTGACATCTTTTAATAAAATCACAGGCAGATGATTAAGCTTTTGACGCATGACCTTGCAGAACTTTTGAGATCCCAACCTGAAACATAGCCCCATCTACCTCCTATTTGGGACAGTTTCAGGGTATAGATGTTTTTTGACCAGAAAAAAAAACAATGCCACTCAACCTTTGCTGATAGTTTGGAATTTCTTGGCTAAGAAACAGGTTCCTGGTTCCCCTGTGGGATTTGCAGCTCCTGTAAGAATGCAACTGGAAGGGAGATAAGAAGTGATTTAAATTCATACTAGGCAGCAAATGGCTCATATAAATTATTTGTTAAGAACACATTGTAATGGAGACAGTGGCTCTGGATGCTTAAAAACAAGAGTGAAACAGAGGTGCTGAGAGAGAACAGAATCTGGGAGTCACTGATATAAACTAGATTTCTCATCATTTAGCATCTAAGTTAGAGTCTCTCAATGGGCATAATTTCAGATAAGCTTGTCCATTTGTTAAGACTGTATAAATCCCGAATAGTTCAGGAAGAACTAGACTGGATTCTACAGGAAGCTGTGGGCTGCTTCAGAGAAGGGACCTCTGTTAGCACCTCCTGCTTCACTAATTAACCAAAAGGCTCCAATCTATATTAAAAATGGAAATGCCTCCATTTTGTGTGTGTGGCTGGAAAAGGGTGAGAGGAAAGAGACTCTCAGGCCATTCAGTACCCCAGGGCAGAGAAGGAGAAAACATCATTGTACAGTGGGCTGACAGCAGCCCTTCCCTCCCTCTCCCTCAACAGGCTTTCATACACTTACACAGCTCCACTGTTTCTCTGTCTTGAAGATAATGCTTCCTTCCTTCTGTCGAGTTCCCACTCTGATTCAGTTTCAAATTGAACTCCCTCCCACTCTCTCTTATTCTAACCCAGAGGAGATGGCGAGCAGCTGGTCACCATCTTCCTTATGATAACCCTTCATATGGTGCAATTTTATTTCCTTAAATTAATGACATTGTGTTGGGTGTTTTCCATTGCAGACACATTTTAATAGATGCTTTTAACATACGGTGGGCTGAGGGAGAAAAAACAATGCCACTGTCATGTTTGGGCACATCCTATATTTGAACAGCATTAAATTTCAACAAAGCTAGTGCCTTCTGATTGGAGATGGAGTTTATGGAGTTTTGCACATCACAGAGCCTCTGTGAGCAGTCATAATTGTGCAGCTCAGTGCTGGCTGCCCTTGGGAGAGGTGTGATAGGTTGTTCAACTACAAAACCCACTTTATTTGGGATCAGTTAGTCACTAACTTAATAACATTGCCGCTATAATATAGGAGCACTACAGTGAGTAAACTCACCCCTGGCACACTGCCACTTGGATACCTGTTAGGATTCTATGGTCTTACTGGGAAAGTTGATAGTATGCTCTGACAAAAATATAGACTTTCTGAAATCCTGGAATTTTATCCAGTTCAGTTACCACCTTATCAGTCTTTTAGCCCACTTTTTCAGAAATGTCTGGCTCTTCCTGTTTCTGTAGCTACTTCTTTGCCTCATTATTTTACATTTAGGATTTTGTGATACTTTTTTAATGCATGGTCTTCTCTCCTCTGTATGCAAAAGAATTTTGATTTAAATATATTTTTTCACTGTATCTCTTGCCTTATCTCGTTTTTCTTGCTTGTTTTTTTTTTTTTTTTTTCATTTGTTCCTTAGTTCTGTACATACAGGGGACTGTAATCAGGTCATATCCTGACTAATGTATGGGCTGTAAGCTTGAGTCTTAGTATGCTCATTAATCATCCTCTAACACAGTCCTACAGACTGGCTAAGTTATGAAGGATGACTTATTCTGCCAATAGTTCTAGAAGCTGGGAACTCAAAGATCTATATGCTACATCTTGTAGGCCTTCTTGCAGGACTATGGCAAGACAGATGACATCACAGGGCAAAAGAGCACACTGGGAAGAAAAAAAAAAGGAGAGAGACTGTTGTCTCTTAAACATAAATCACTCCTGAAAGGGGGAACTTAATTTCTTATGAGGAAATTCCCTCCCACCCTAATCATTTCTTAAAGTCCTATCTCTGAACTCTGTTACAAAAGCAGTTAAATTTAACTATAAATTCTAGAAGAGCATGAAAGCTGCCATACTCCATACAGCTTTGTTGCCAGAGCCAAGCCTAGCATGCTTAATCGAGTTTCCACATTTGTGCCTTGACTTCCCTTTGTATATGATGGAGAGGTGGAGACTTAACCTTTCAGAGCCCTTCTCTGCTCTGATTCTTCATGTCTTGTGTCTCAGTTTTAAAGGGAGACCTACAGCTGTATGTATTATGTGTTCTACACCTTCTGCTCCTTACAGCTCTGCTCTACTCAAAGGTGGTGTTCAAGGTGGGGCTCGTGATCTCTCACAGGCAGGGTGGAGTTTTTTCTGTAACTTCTGGCAAGAGTTGGGTAGTTATGGGGCTAGGACTCACTGGTTTAGACAATAGCCAGAGGTTAAGCACAGAGATGAGGGAGGCAATGAGTGCTCTGGGGATCTATGCCCATCCAGAAAGGTTCCCGTCTATACTGGCATGATGCCTGCATATCAGACATGCATCATAAATGCTGGCTGAAGCAGTAAGAAAGCCCAAGATGTGCAGTAATTCCATTTGTAACTCATTTTCCACTGGACCTTTGTAGATGCTTTCCAGTTCTTCTCTCACACTTCATCTCAAACACTAACCTGGAACAAATGACAGGTGTGTACTTTATACCCGTTTTATAGCTTTGGAGGTTACATGTTTTATAAACTTGATCAAGGGACTGTATAATGGCCATGTGTTGAAACACTGAGGGTACAAATAATAGAGGTGTTTGCTGTCTGTGAGGGAGGTGACAATCTGTAGTGAGAGACAGACAGGCGAGCAGTCAAAAGGCACTAACAGCTACCACGTAACATCATCTTGTACTTGCTATCCGTGCTCTAGGAGGGCATGGGATGAGATGGGGAAGGACAAAATTCATCAACAGCCATGCTGAGTGAGGTAAGGGTGGGTAGAAAAAGGAGAAGAACTCGGGGATCTTCAACTCTAAGCCCAGCACTATTTCTTTTGTGAGAAATTCTCAAACTCAAAACCATTTTACATTTGTAATTCAAAGTCTCCTTTTCATCTTCTAAAAGCAGTGCACCTACTTTGTGCTCTGAGGAAAGGCCAGTGCCATGCACTGAAATGATCAACATACATGTAACTTCTTAATGTGAAATTCATGACAAGCTGTGGAGACAGGAAGGCCCCTCTGTAGCCACTCTATCTCTGTAGCTCCAGCTCCTGTGGCCAGGTCTCTCTATTAGCCCAGGTAGCCCTAGAGGCCTCTGGTTTTAGAGACAACCATTAAAGACTTGGCTCCAGCTGGTGTCTTTCTGTTCTCTGTGTCTGGGCTGCCACAGTCTGGGCTGGAGAGACAAAGGGATGAATAGTTTAGGGTGTGCAAAGGTGGGAAAAGAGAGGCGGGCAGAGGAGGGGCTGGCAGCAGGGTGACTGACTGATTGCTTTGTACTGTGGCAGGAGGCTTTCAGCAACAACAGGGATGGGAAGCTATTGCTTAAGTGCTTTTTGTCATCCTCACCTCTGTCAATCCCATCAGTGGTTTCCGTCAGCTCATTGCTAGTCAGGGGCCATGGTGTCACAGGCTCACTCTTGTTTGCAGCTATCTCTTTCTGCCTTCATATCAGGCCAGGCCCAATTTCCTCTAAACCCTTTTGCTATGGACACTGGGACCCAACCTATATACCTACATTTGATGGATCCGTCTCTTTGGGGCTTGCATGCCACTGCCTCTGGCTATTTGTGCCTCCCCTGCTACACTGAGAGCTGACATTATTGTTGCTGTCCTGCATGTATGGTTCTATGGCTCTTTGTACCCATGGCTTTGAATCTCTTCCTATCCTATGGCTGGCTGAGCCTCTGTGGGCTTAGAATCCTGTGGTGCCTGGGTCTCCAAAAGACCAAGAAAGTGATATTTTCCAGCATACTAAAATAGTGAGTCTTTCTTCTGCCATATATGCTGAGGTTGTATCAGAACTCACACTGACTGTTCTGAAACTGACAATTAAAGAAGTGACGATGTATGCCAGGCAGTGGGATGGTACCACATGTGCGTCCTGTAATGTGAAAAGATACTCATCGTCAATCACAGACAGAAATCTAAGCTTAAGGAGGTTAAGTATATGAACTTAGATCATGTGAACATGACCTCACATTGTCCTCAGAGCTGTAATTTAAGATTGCCTGTGTGGCTAACTGATTTATTTCTTAATCAGTACTGTGAAAGAGTGATACAAAGACTGGATTTGGAATGCAGCAAAATTCATGCTTTACACACTTAATAAGTTTTAGTTAGTAAAGTCTGTTGGCTCTCAGCCTTTTCTTTGTACCATTTAGGTTGATATCTCTCTTATTTTCATTATGGATGAAGTGAGGGAATGTATGAGAGTGCCTAGTACAAAGTCTTTAAAATAAACAGCATCTTGTAGATTCACCTGCCCTTAAGGATCACAATTGGGAAAAACCACTGGGCTTGCAGGAGGTGACTGTCTGTTGCTTGCACAAGGTGACTGTTGCTTGCACAGTTCATGTTTCTTTACATTTTTAAGAAGGAAAAAGATAAGCTATATCACAGTAACAAATAGTCTCTGAGTGTTACGAGCTTGCAACAACAAAAGCCTATTGTTCCCTCTGTGTGGTGTGTCTTAGTCTGTGTGGGCTGTTATAACAGGAAGCCATACACCCTATGTCAGCAAACAAGCATTTACTTCTCACAACTCCAGAGTCTAGGAAACCTAATATTAAGGTACCAATAAATTGGGTGAAAACCCACTTCCTGGTTTGTGAAGGACATCTGTGTCTTGCATGGATGAAGAGGCAAGCCAGATATCTGGGGGTCCTTTTATAAGTATACTAATCTCATTCATGAAAGCTCAATCCTTCCAAAGCCCATCTCCAAAGATCATTGGACCTCAGGGATAGGATTTCAGCATGTGCATTTCAGAGGAGAACATTCTGGCCACTGGCATGTTCACATCTCAAGTTTCTAGATCTCTTTTCAGTCATCTCTACTCCAGGACCCAAGAAAAAGATGCCTCCCTGGCTACATGAGGCAGTGGCAACAGAGGGAATGGCATTGTGGAAAACACGCAGACACCTCTTATTTCTGTCTATTCATCTTGGCCAGATGCATAGTCATTCCAGTTTTGTGTTTGTTTCTTGAATTAAGATCTTACTCTGTAGTTTAGGCTGACTTTGAATTTACCATGAAGCCCAGTCTGGCTTCAAACTCTGGATCAACCAGCCTCAGCCTCACAACGTTAGGATTATTATTACACACCATCACACCAGGCTATGAGTTGCTCCTGAGTGTAACACTTGCTGGTCTAGGAGCCTCTCACATGGTCAAAATCAGTATAAATAGCAAAGAATAGGACAATCTATGCCAAATTTTAAGTAAAGCCAGTTTTGACTTTGATGATCACTAACTGATTTTGGTCTCATTTTGCATGCTTCTCAGATTTTTCTGGGGATGTTTTTGTTTGCCAGTTTGGATGAACAAATTTATTACCTAAAATAACAAAACACACTTAGGTACAGTGGAGACAATTTCACTGCTTAAATTCCTGCAGGAAAAGTGATGTTGAATATCTAAAAATCTCTAGAACCAAACTTTTTATTCTCCATTAGAATGATTGCTTTCGTAATGCTATTCTTGATAATGTGATATATCTTAGGAATGCATAGCTTTATAGAAGAGTACTATTTCATTTCTTATTTCAGAAATCTATGTCAAAATAGCTTGTGGTTGTCTCTTGTACCAGAAAGAGAAAGTGAGGAAGCTTCAAGCTTATTTCTATAAATTCAATAGTCTTCTTTCACACGTCTTTTCCTACAACTCTCTTGAACCATTTACAACATAAACAGTTACAGCAGAATCACAGTTCTACTATATTTTACCTATTTTTTACTTACTGACTTGTTTGTTTGTTTATTTGCACTCCTGAGGGTTGAAACAAGCCCTTGTGCATGCTAGGCATGCGTTCTACCACTGAGCTGCACCTCCACCTGATTTGTTTATTTATTTGTTTACAGCCAGCCAGCTGCTACATTGTCAGTTCTTGTGGGGCAACAACTTTTTCTTTCTTATCTTTGGGTTTCTTCTGGTCCGTGGTTCTGCTGAAAATAAACATCTTTGAATTGACCTGGTTAAAAGCAGGAATTAACATTAACACAACATAAAACAATATAATTTTCTTCACTCCTTGGGTTAAAAAGGCTTTATGAAAGATTTTCCTTTCTTCTATTGGGGGAAAAAAGAAGAAAGGGTTTGCTAACCATTCCTAAGGTTTATACCTTTAATTGGCCTTAATTTATTCCCTTTGAGTACTGTGCAGACTCTGCAGGGGTACATGCAAATGATTTTCTCCTACAGGACACAGGTAGACATGTTTCCCATGGTGTACCTGTTTCCCATGGTGGGGAAGAGCATGAAGAAAAGCAAGAAGGGAGGGGTGAGTAGAAATCCCAGGCAAAGGAGAAACAAAGAGGCAACTGTGTGTACCTTGCTGGTTGCAAAACAAAGAAAAGAACTTTGAATCTTGGTAAACTCTGTAATATTAAATTGAGAGGAAATCTTTCTCTGATTTTTTGGTTGAGTCTTTGGATCCGCAGAGCAGAACTCAGTTTTAACTGGTGAGATTCCATGTTCAAATTTTGTTAAACACAGAACAAGACAAAGGCAAAGGGAGAGCCCTAAAGCTGTCTCTGCTGATGATCCCTGGGTGCTATGCTTAAATCAGAAGCATTTTGCTAACCCCGGTTACTGAGAGATTGTTGTAACTCAGTCTGTGTGTTTATCGAGACGATGCTTAGAATTCAGCACAGAATTCTAAGGAGACCTTCCAGTGCTTTACCTGGAAGCTTCCTTACCTTTACTCCCTTATCTATCTACATACTCAAGGATTTGAGATCCTATAACTGCACATCAGATGGCCATGCCCCATCCACTGGGTTCCCCAGTTTCCCTTCGCCAGTCCAGATGGTACTTCCACTAATCACAAGACACATCTTTCTATGAATTTTCTAGTTTCTAGACTAGATGAAGTAAATATACATAATCTAAATTGTTTTGGCAGCAGGAGGAAGGAAGATAGAAGAGGGGCACAGAGAGGGGCCCGTGTCGCTATCTTCCATCTCCCAGTCACAGGCTGTTTTGTATTTCTACAAAGCCTTCAGTATTCATTTTATGATGATGTTACAGCAGTAAAATTTCTTCTCTGTGATCCATGAGTTTGAATTCAAGCCTGGCTTTTGTATTCAATTCTTTTAACTTGTGTAATAAATGTGTTTTGAGAGCCTCTGATCCTGTGCAAGGCCTAGGGTAATACCTCTTCCACGCTGAGAATTTGTTTAGTTTGAGCTTGTATGGATCTTGTGCATGCTGTATCTGCCCTGGAGTTCATACATGTATCTGCCCTGCTGTGTTTAGAGAACACTGTTTCCTTAAATCATCCACCACCTCTGACTTTTGTAATCTTTTCTGCCTCTTCCACATAGATCTCTGAGTTCTGAGGGTGGGGGTATGGTACAGATATCCCATTTAAGGCTGAACACTCCTGAGTACTTGTTCTCTGTACCACCATCGACCAGTGTGGGTTTCTGCCATCTACTGTAAGAGGTTTCTCTGATGAAGGTTTAGAAATGCACATGCTGTCAACATTAATATTTAGTGCTAATAGAGCTACAGTTGCTCAACTATAGGGCCACTCAAGTAAGTTTGTTCCTGGGGGTTAAACATGGAACTTTTTCTTTGGGCCAAAGAACCAAAGAAAGAATGTAAGATTCCTGAGTGAGGGAGGTTGGGGTGAGATGAATGAGAGAGGCAAACAATGAGTAGGGAAACACAATCCCTAGGAGAGATTCACCTCACCATTTAAGGCATGCATGGTGTGTGTGTTGTTGGAAGTGGGTGGAGCTTGGCTAGAGTATAGTAGGTTGAGTGATGTAAAGTAATGTAGGGTCTCAGATGCTAGTTGATGAATCTGGATTTCATTCCCTTTGCTACAGGGACAAATAGCATTTCATGTATTTTAGGCAATCATTTTCACAAGCTGACCCTGCTCTGGTAAATCACCTGTCAGTGCATGGCTGATGAACACCCTAGATCTTTCCCTCTCTCTCTCTTTTTTCATTTGTAATGCATGTATACCCCATGACCTGCTCATGAAGCCAGAATTTTATATACACCCCATTGAGAAATAAAAGTTTCCTTTCACAATGCTAGCTTAAACAAATCATATAACATGTCTCATGACCTCAGGGACTTTGCTTATACCTTATATCTCTTTCCTTCTCAGTATAGCCATTTCCCATCCCTTGTGAATTTCTTCTTGCTTTTAACGTCTTCTGGTTCAAACTCTGAATACTTCTGCTCTAAGAAGCTTTCACCATTATTCCCCTTTGCTTAGCGATGATTTACCATAAACTCAGTGGCTTAAACTATTATATTATCTCTAACTCTTGAAAGAGAAAGAATCAGAAGTCTCTGTGTAGTTTAGGCACATCCTTGGTGCAGGGTCTCACAAAAACAAAGTCATGGTGTGGTCTGCTCTGTTCATTTCTGTACTCAGGGTCTTCAGGTTCATTAATTTGTTAGTATGGTCTGGTTCTTGGCAGTTACAAGATGTAGGTCTTCATCTTTTTGCAGATTAACAGTCAGGGGCCTCCCTCCCTCAGGAACATAATGTCCTGCCATGTCGCCCCTTCTGCAGCAGAGCAGGTTGTATTTTCAAGGCCAGGAGGAGAACACGGATGGAAGCTTAGAATCTGTTTCTTCTTTGTCTGGTTTATAAGGCCTTTGGGAAAAAGGCTTACTGCATGAGGTCAGGTCCATTCACTCTTTCGGAGCAGGTACTCTACAGAGCATGCACACTAAGGGGACTGTCTTGTAAGTTCTGCTTGTATGTCATCCCATACTATGGGAAAGTAACTTCACTTATTGAAATTCCTAAAGTCCCAGTGTGGTCTGCTATCACCTACTACATGAAAGCACACTGCCTCCTGCTAGATTCATTTCTTACCGACTGGAGCAAGGAGGACAGAAGCTTTTCCTTTCTGTTCATTGCTGCTTCTCCTCCTTTTTCCTCCTTTTCCTCCTCTTCCTCATCTTTCCTCCTTCCAATCTTCCCTTCCATTTTCATCTTCTGCTCGTCTTCCCCACTTCACCATGTCCTTCATACCCCTACTGTCACCCCCCACATTCCCACTCTGTTGGGTAGATGAGAATCTTTAAGATAAAATTCATTCACCTTTGGCCCCACACTGAACTTTTTGTGCATCTGTTCTTTATTGCCACACTAATAACACTCAGAGAAATGACCTTGTTGTTGAGGAATGTTCCAGGCATTAAAAAAACCTGCTGGAATTTTATGCCACATGATATCTCTGTGGGTACCAATGTGCTCTTTCAGATGAGAGATGCTGAATTTTTGAGCTTTAATGTAACTAGAGAAATTGCCTTATTTCTAAATAGGGATAAGTTTTCTGATAACATACACACATGCACACACTCACACATGTGTATATATGTATATCTATGTATGCATGTATGTAAAAATGTATCACTTTCAGTTAGTGTTGAGCAGAAGCTTAACTAAAGCTTTGGTTTGCTTCTGTAAGTAATATATCTTTGAATTCAATTTCTGTTTTTTCCCCCCTTTGGAGGCATGATTTTAAAGGTAGGCAACTTGCTAAGCTTTAAATCAACCTCCAAACATGTTATCTCTAGAGAGCAACCTTCCAAAGAAGGTGTAGTGTATTTGAAAGACAAATGAATAGTGAGTTCTGTTTGAGGCAAACCATGTCCATTCAGGTAAGGGGGCTTGGCAGAGTCCAGGAGAAGTTGAAGCATTGAATCACATTCTCTCCAGCAACGAAACTCAGAGCTGCCCCTCCTGAACTTAACTGTTCTTGCACAGGGAAGTCACTCAGTGGCTTTTGATGTTGAGTTTGCAAAAGGGCTCAGTTCTTGTTTATTTTTTCACATTTTATGTTATGGCAGATTGTTAAGACAGGGCCATGAAATGTATAGGTGCGTGGCCTTGTCCCAGCCAGGTTCAAATATAAGCCACCCACATTGTATACACAGACTAATGTGTAAGGGTAGAGGCTGTCTGTGTATATCCAGGGCAGATAGATGCTCTGTGTGGATAAAGAAAATGTATACAGTGGGCTACATTTCAATGTATACACACAGAAATACACACTCTGCATGGTTGCTTCCTGTCAGAGAATGAAAGACCACAACCATTTAGAGCCTCATTACTGAGCTGTTCTGAGTGGAAGAAAGTATTTCTGAATAGGAATCTATCAACAATCTCTTCTCTCCACTGAGTTGCCTACAAGAATCTAGAAAATCTAGGACAGCTTGTGACTGACCCATTTGGGCTGGCCATTGTAGGAATAATCGCAGTGCAGAGGGCCAAATAAGCTGCCAGCTGGACATGTGAATATAGTTTTCACACACACATACAAATCATATATATATGAGCTTTCACACACATATACATACTCTTATACAAACATGCACGTGGCTTGAACAAACATGTATATTGCCTTGCATGTGCACAGGGGCTTGCACACACAAGAATTGCACAAATATGGGCTTGCAGCTATATTCACAGGCTCACATATGTACATATGCACAAGCTTGCACATATGTGACAGCTTACACAAAAACATACATATACTTGAGCATGCATGCAGGCATACACACATATTCACAGGGGCTTGCAAACACATGTATAAGGCTTGCACATACATGTAGGCTTGCATAAGGTATACATTATTTGCATGCATGGCTTCTGCACATAGATGGGCTTGTATTGGCACACACAGGCTCACATGTTTGCATGGACTGTGTTTGCCCACAGGCTTGTGCACATGTGCACAATGCTTACATGCACACTGACTCGCACATGCACGTACATATAAGTTTTCATATACATGCAGGGGATTTATAATCACAGACTCAAGGACAGTCAAATACATGCACCTGTGCATAAACAAGGCTTGCTTAGGCAAATGGGTTTATGTAAGCACATAAGCACACACACATGTACAGGGTTTGTGCATATTTTTTAATTTTTATTTTTATATTAATCACAGGTTGTTTGCTTTGTATCCCAGCTGTAGCCCACTCCCTCATTCCATCCCAATTCCACCTTCCCTCCCTCCTTTCCTTCCTGCCCCTCTCTAAGTCCACTGATCCAAGAGGACCTCCTCCCCTTCCATCTGACCCTAGCTTATCAGGTCTCCTCAGGACTGGCAGCATTGTCCTCCTCTGTTGCCTGGCAAGGCTGCTCCTCCCTGGGGAAGGGGAAGGTCAAAGAGCCAGCCACTGAGTTCATGTCAGAGACAGTCCCTGCTGTTCACCTTACTAAGGAATCCACTTGGATACTGAGCTGCCATGGGCTATGTCTGAGCAGGGGTTCTAGGTTATATCCAAACATGTTCTTTGGTTGGAGAATCAGTCTTGTAAAAAAAAAAAAAAAAAAAAAAAAAAAAAACCCTGTGCCCAGATATATTTGGTCCTTGTGGAGCTCCGTCCTCTCCAGGTCTTACTAACTCTCTCTTCTTTCATATGATTCCCTGCACTCTTCCCAAGGTTTGGTTATGAGTCTCAGCATCTGCTTTCATATACTGCTAGGTAGAGTGTTTCAGAGGCCCTCTATGGTAGGCTCCTGTCCTGTTTCTTGTTTTCTCCTACTACCAATGTCCATCACATTTGTCTAAGTGAGGATTGATCATCTTACCTTAGGTCCTCTTTCTTGTTTGTCTTCTTTAGGTGTACAGATTTTAGTATGTTTATCCTATCCTTTAGGTCTAGTATCCACTTATAAGTGAGTATATACCGTGTGTGTCTTTCTGCTTCTGGGATACCTCACTCAGGATGATCTTCTCTAGATCTCACCATTTGCCTGCAAATTTCATGATTTCCTTGTTTTTAATTGCTTAGTAGTATTCCATTGTGTAAATGTACCAAATGTCTGTATCCATTCCTCAACTGAGGAACTTCTATGTTGTTTCCAGGTTCTGGCTATACGAATAAAGCTGCTATGAACATGGTTGACCATATGTCCTTGTTGTGTACTTGAGCATATTTTGGATCTATGCCTAGGAGTGGTATAGCTGGAGGAAGCACTATTCCTAGTTGTTTGAGAAAGCACCAGATTGATTTTCAAAGTGGTTGTACAAGTTTACATTCCCACCAGCAGTAGAAAAAGGTTCCCCTTTCTCCACAACCTCTTCAACATGTTGTCACTTGAGTTTTTATCTTAGTTTTTTCTGACGGGTGTGAGGTGAGATCTCAGGGTCGTTTTGATTTGCGTCTCCCTGATGAGCAAGGACACTGAGCATATTGACTTGTACATGCACACAGACTTGCATAGATTCATGAATTTGCACAAGAGCACAGGCACACACAAATGCATGGGAGTTT
Source organism: Meriones unguiculatus (assembly GCF_030254825.1). Classification (NCBI taxonomy): domain Eukaryota; kingdom Metazoa; phylum Chordata; class Mammalia; order Rodentia; family Muridae; genus Meriones; species Meriones unguiculatus. The sequence goes on along the minus strand of NC_083359.1, from coordinate 112,618,639 downwards.
TGCACATACACACAGTCTGTCATAGGTACGTGGAAATGCATAAGTTCACAGTCACAGACACATGCATGGGGCTTGTACGTGTGATGCAGACCTGAACCTGCACACACACTCACATGCCAGCTTGTGAGTGTTGAAAAACAGTGATGGGCTGATATTCTAGAGAGGAAGGAGGGAGGAACACCACTCTTTTTTGCTGAATATTTGTTAGAATTCATAGGAAAACAGATATGAAAGCAGTCCTAGAGATTGTCTAACCAAACCCCTCATTTTGCAAAGAAGAAAACAACAGAGATTCAGATAAGCTAAGAATAGCTTGTATAAGGTCAAACCATCAGGTGGGAGCTAAGAATGGCCTGGGGCTCAGCTCTCTCATTCTTAGTTCATTCCAATATCCTTTCATGATCACTCACACAGAAAAGAACTTTAAACTCCACTCTCACGTAGATTGTAGAACACTCCATAAGTGTTTATTGAGTGGCTATTGGAAGTGGGGCTATGCACTTGACTTGTTGTAAGCAACTAAAAGCAAACAAACCAAAGATTTCTCTTGCCCCATGTAGAGAAGCAATTTTCACAGGCTTTTAGAAGTTTCTTCTACTCTTTGGAACTGCCAGAAATGCTGCCACAGTGCTCCATCATTTAGCTTCAGACATATGCATCTATCAGAATAAAATTATCTTCAGAAGAGGAGGCACCTGCCACCTAATCATTTTCTCTAAGGATAAATGCTTTCACCATAACCCTTTCTGTTGTAAAAAGAGGCATCAAGGAATTTCAGAAAAAAAAAAAAAAAACTGGAGGGAGGAAAGGCATTAAAAGTAGGTTGTTGGGGTTAAAAAAAAACGAATTTTACTGAACCACACAGGCTTTCAGGGGTTGGTAAGTAGTGAACACTTGGTCGTGGATATGCAAGAATATGAAGAAAGGTGAATGGCTGAAATTGATTGCAACAATGACCATGATTATGTACCATTTGAGCCCGAGTTGCTGTGGCCAATAGAATATGCCATCAGGAGTGTACTCTTTTGAGCTCAAGCATAGAAACATCCTGCATTTCTTCTCCTCTCTTCCATAGTTTTCCCTATGACTAATACCGGGTGAGCAAGCCCTTGTAGCCAACCCAAGGTGAAGAATCTATAAGCAGTCTGTCGAAAATGCACAAGTATTGAGCTGCCCTCAGAACTCCTAGTACTTTTCACTGCCCTAGATGGGGCTGAGGGTATGGATGGATGCTCATGAGAACAGATTGTATGCAGACTGGAGACAGCCCTGTGATCTTCTATTCCTAGTTACAACACTAGCAGCAAAAACAGCTGAGACATGGCTGCTGCTCTGCTGTTCTCCTACCCTCTCTTAGTTGTGCACTCTGTCATCTTGCATAAAGCTCTTCTCCACTGGGACTAGACAAGTTATTTGAGTTAGTGCTAGAGCAACCCTCGGATGCTAGGCTATTAGCCTTGCATGCAATGACGAGAGTAGGCTAACATGTTGGGACAGAAAAAGTGAGATTAAATGTAGTACTAAACATTTCTGGATTGGGTTTGTACGAGTAGGGATTCATGTGTCTTGGGTGAAGGTCTCAAAATTACCACTTCCTTATGTGAACAACTGGCTAACAATACACAGTTCTAAGACTGAAGTCACATGTATCCAATTCAAGTGATTTTAAATAACTCAGCAATCTGAACTTAGTTAATGTATGCTAGTTGTCTTTCAGAATTTTCTATCACTGTTTAGAGGCTCATATCCATTTGTTTGCCAGTGCTTATTTGGTATTAACAGTGTCAGGCAGGACTTCAGGTCCAGTAATACAGCAGCAGAATCAAACTGTGCATGCTTTCATGGGCAGACTATATTTTACAGGGTGTTAAAAGCTACCTGTCATTTGTCATTCTATCCACCTATTTTCATTTTTTGTCTATTAGTATTCATTGTATTTTTGTTTTTAATAGTGTTGGTGATTGAACCAAAAGCCATGTACATGACAGACAAGTGCTCTGCCACTGAGCTTCACCCTTCAACCTACATCCCTGTCTTTCCATCTTGACTTATCAGCTCTTATCAGCTGGCCTGCGTCAATAGTGCAGTGAGGTTGTACTACCATTGTTGTATCTACAGTCAGATCAGTTTTTCTTTTATTCGTTTCAGAAGTTGGACTTTGAAGCAAAGTTTGGTTTGAAGGAAAGGTTACTTATTCAGCTGAGTTAAAAGCATTGAAAACCATTCCACATGCTCACCCTATGCTTTTCCTTGTGCAGACAATTTTACAAGCTAATTCAAGCTTTACTTTAAATTGACAATGCTATAAAGTATATAGACTATAAGAAGTGATTTTTTTTAAATCATGACAAATTTCTCTTTAAACATAATATGTTGAATACAGAGTATATTGACCATAATGCATACTTTTCCCAGTGGTCCCAATTTCCAACTTCTCTGAGGCACTAAGCACCTCATCTGGGATTTCCTTAAACATATACAGCAGTATTTTGGGTTTCATCTGACTTTTGAAAACACTTTCTTCCCTGTTTCCTGTGTTTGCTCCTCTTCCCACAGCTTTTTAATGACAAATTCCCTTTTCTGTGTTTTTCTCTGTGAGAATAATGACTCTTTTTCTTGCACTGTCTGATGACTGTTTCTTCCTTTGTAGATGACAGATAGTCCTAAATTTTGTATCTCTAGGTTCGTGTTTTCTGAGGAAACAGAGTGGTCCTTGTGTTGGCCCATCTCCCTACTGAACTCACGCCCTCTGGTGAGGCACTAGCCCTATCTCAAATAAGCTGTCTAGTCTGGGTAAAGAAGTTCTTTGTGGCATCCCAGAGGGGCCAAGGCCTCATCACCACAAGACCATGTTTTCCTATGTTTCTTGTAAGTGCTCCTACTCCTGCCCTTCTCCGCTGTGCAGCAGCATTATCTGTCTCCAGTCATCCCACTGAGAACCTTGGGGTCCTCATCATCTACCCTGGCTCAGGACCTCTTGTATGATTTGGATTTGAAATGTATCTCAGAGGCTTATATTTTTAATGCCTGATGCTGTTTTTTGGAATGGTCTGGAAACTTTGGGAGACAGGGTGTACCTAGAGGAATTAGTTCAGTAGGGCTTTGTCTTAAAGATCATATCTAGTCTATGTTCCCTTTGTTCTATGCTTCCTGTTTACCACGAGGTGCGGAACTTCACCTCACTAGCCCACTTCCACTGTGCTCTACCGGAGCACACAGGTTAGGCAACATGGACTGAGCCCTCTGAATCCTTGTTCTAGAAGAATCCTTCCCTATAAGTAGTTTAGTTCAGGCATTCCATTATAACAACCAGAAAGTAACTAAGGAAACTTGGTCTTCTTCAGCTTTGTCTTTAAAGTGTTTCCCTAAAGCAGAGCTTTGGCTTTAGTCATTGTATGTTAGGAACTCCTCACAGCTTCCAGAAGCCAACAGAATAAATTCCAAATTTCAGAGTGTATCACTCCCTTCATCTGCTTCCAACCTGCCTGTCTACATTACTCTCCTTTTACCATTGTCTGAAATTCTACTCCCCTTTACAGGTACAATTTTAGGTGCTCTTCTTAGGCAAAAGCTGAATATCCAATAGTTATTTGCCTACAAGCAACAGACACAGAGGGTACCCACACTACACATATTTGGCAAAGAGGTTGTTTATATTCCAAAGAACTTTTATAGTCACCTCTGAGCTTACAGTCCATCACAAGGGAAATCAGAGCAGGCATTCCAGGGGTCAGGAACTGTGACAGAGGCCATGGAGGGATGTGGGCCTTCTGGCTTGCTGCCATAGCCTGGGCTTCTACTTTTTTTATATAACCTAAAACTACCTGCCTAGAAGTGGCAACAACAAAGGCTGAGCCTCCCACATCAATTATTTATCAAGAAAATGCCTGCAGATTTGCCTTCAGGCCAGTCTGATATAGGCAATTCTTCAGTTGAGATTCAGTCATCCCAGGTAACTCAATTTTTGTGACAAGTTGACAGAAACTAACCAGTATAGAGCCCATTGATAACAAATTCTAGAATAGCCAGAATTACTGTCTTTTTGAGGCAAACAAATCGGTGCTTACCTGGCTCTGAGGAAAGCAGGAATTTCATCTTTTAAAAGAGCATGAGGATACTTTTGGGGCAGATGAAATTATCTTCTATCTTTTCAATTTTTTTTGGATTGAATTTAGCTGAGGATAATATAATTTCTCAAAGCTTACCAAGGTATGTACCTAAAATGCCTGTATTTTGTTATATACAATTATACTGCAGGAAAGCTGATCTTTAAGTAAAAACATCTCACTACCTATGATCTCTGCATTCACCCATTTAGTATTTCCCTACCACCACTCCAACACATGGCTTATTTTTTTATTTTCAATAAACTAAAACTCTATTTACTTCAGTCTTTCCTAGCCAAGATGAGATAAATAGCCTGAATTCTTTAGCCAGGCTGTGTAGTTGGGGGCTCTGCTACTTACACTTGGGAAATCATTTACCTTCTGTGCTTCAGTCTTCATGGCTGTCAGATGGGAGAAAGAACAGCACCGTTAGTTCAGTGTTTGTCAGAGAGTAGATGTATCCTATATATAAAAAGCCAACTTCAGTGTTTAGCGTTTTGTAAATATCACATACTCTGTGTATATGAATGCCCTGAGATTGCACTCAGGACCTTTGCATGCTAAAAAATGCCCCACCACTGAGCTACTCCAAGTCTCACTGTGTCTTCCTACAGACTTCTACTTTCAAAATTTTTATATTCTCACTTGAGTTGAAGATATTTATCTTTATTTTTGAAGTTAAGAACAAATTTTAACATATATTTAAGCACAAACTATAGAGAGAGGCTTAGAAAGATGCTATGTTCATTCAAAAGGATACACGGACTTTCTCCAGAGAGCCACTGAGCACTGGACTATGAACCCTTGGGAAACAGGTGCATGTTTTGTTCCTGTCATCTCCCAAAGACTCTGCCACAGTATTTTAGGTAGTTCATCAAATTTTTATTTACTATTAGAATGTGTTTAAATATTGACTTAATTCTAGAAACTTCCCAACTATGAGTATTTCTCCACAGGAACATTTTAACTGGCAAGACAAGCATTATTAATTCTATGTTTGTTTGTTTGTTTGTTTTGAAACAGGATCTCACCGTGTAACTGTGGGTGATCTAGAAATAACTGTATAGACCAGACTGACCCCAGACTCACAAAGATGTACCTGCCTCTGCCTCCTGGGTGCTGGGATTAGAGGTGTGCACCACTATGCCAAGATTATCAATTCCATTTTGGATGAAGATATTAGGTATGAGAAAGGCCATGTGGCCAGGTTTTCATGCTCTCATGCTTTAAGAAGATCTCCTGCTCTCTGCTAGGTATCCTGCATTGGCTCCCATCTATGTCTTCTTGATTCTGATCTCCTCCCACCCCCCTTGGGTTTCCTCCTTTTTATTTCTATCTTATCTCAACCTCCTCTGCTTTGTCAGAATTTTTATATAATTCATATTATTGTGACCAATGGAATATACCATGGTCCCTTCTCATAGTTACGGACTTCCATTTGATGATAGAGATAGTGTCTGTGTTCAGTTTTCTGTTCCTATAACAAAACACCTAAGAAATTGACTCATATGGCAGAAAGCCTTATGATGGCTAGCTTCTGGTTTCAGAGATTTCCCATGGTCTCTTGATCCTGTTCCCCCTTGGAATTGCAGTGAGGAGAGATCATAGGAAATCTGTAAGATTTTCTGTAAGAAGGAAGAAAGCCATTGGCCTGGTAGTGAGGAAGTACTGAGAAAGAGAAAGGGTCCCAGTATCCTCTTCAAGTGCACACTCTCAACGACTTTACTTACTCACCACTTTGTCAGTGTTCTGTATTCTGAATAGAGCCTCAGACTGTCAACCAGGCCTTCAGGGACTTTTCTGTAGAGCTGGCCCTGGTAGCATTGTTCCAACTTCTAGAATACACAGGTTGTGTTTACAAGCTTTGCCTCTCCCAGAGCTGAGTGGAGGCTGTACTTTCCCCAAGCCCCAACACATCTCAGGAAACAGTTCATCCTTCTGAGTGAGTATCATTTTACCTGCTTTTGCCCTGTCATAGACATTCTTTTATTTTTACCTTATTCCTTTGAGAATTCTACTGAGAATGTCCTTCTCCATACTTCTAAGTGAAGTGAAGTTGAACTTGGGGAGCAGGCAGAGGTGGCTGCGATGTGCTGCCTGACCTTCTGGCTGCATTGTCCTCCAGCAACTGAGAGAGCTTTGGCCAGTGGGCCACTGCAGAGGTAGCCTTTGGGAAGGGCTGGATAATGAACCCAGGTTGGTGTTTCAGGAAGATGCAGTTGTGTTTGGAGGATTGACACCCTAATGAAGCAGAAAGAGAGAGGAGAATGACTGAGTGACACCTATCCTGACTTTTGAAGACAGCAGGCTGGGCCCCTCTTTCTCTTCATTTTATTTTTCCAATGATGAGAGATGAGACAAGAAGACTTTGGCAGATTTGAGTCTCAATTTTTCATAAACCATGACTCTGAAGTATGCTTCAAAAAGAGGGTGGAAAGGTGCAAAGAGTGCTGTCAAGTAAGTTTAAATTTAACCTTGACTTTAGCCGTGGTGGTGTTCCACGTGTGAGAACCTCAGAACCAGTGCTGCCCCATGCTTCACAACTCTTGCTTTGGGATGTCAGAGGACACAGGCCCACACAGGCAGCTCGCTCTGCATTCCTTCTTTGGCTCAAGATAGGCCCACTTTCTTTCCCTGGGGTTCCAGCCTTCATTTAGGCAAAATGGATCTTCGGAAAGACTTTCTTAAATATTAAGAGAGAAGAGGGCTATAAGAAGCCTGGGAAATTCAAATATCTCTGAAATATCTTGGACTGCTTCCTGTGTGTGTTCCTGATGCTCCCCCATTCTTTCTGCTCTGAAGGCCAAGGTCTGCTATTTATTATCAAAGTTCTTGAAAATTCTGACGGCCCCATGAATGGATTCTAACCTCTTGTGTCTCAGTCCTCATCAGTATGAGAGGTTTGCAAATAGATGAAAATGGCATGCCTGCCCTCTATTAACCTATAGTGCACACCAGACACTCAACACTGTGGGAAGCATGCTTCATTTCATTTCCTCTTCCTAATAATCATGTATGGTGGGTACTAACCCCATTCTACAGATAAAGAAACTAAAGCTCAAATAAATTACCTAAGTCAAGGTCATGTAAACTGGTAAGCAGTGCAGTCAAGATTTTTTTTAGTGATATTTCCCAATTGTAGCAGTTATCACCATCATAATTGGATAAATAATTGCACAATTAATTCTTTGACTCCTGATATCTCCAACAGAATTCAACAGTCTGAGCATGTGGGGTAGTCTTTCTTTACATTTGTTCTGAGGTACTAAGGAACTAAGCCATTGAGGAGTATTTGTGGAGAATTTGTGGAGAAAATTGAATTTATTTAACCAAGAATACTGAGGGATCTGGGAAGACAGTGATGGATAAGATTCCCCAAAGGGACCAAATTTTATAAAGGACTGATGATGGCACCATTTTGGACAACATCAGACATTAACATTCTGTAGTCTTTCAGGGTCCTCTCTCAGTTATTTTCTCTAGAATGAGTGCTAAGACTTTTCTCCTGGTATTTTTTCCAGGAGGCATCTGGAGCCCTGCAACCAGAATACAGTTTTGTCCCTGATACCAGATGTATAGCAACTTTAGTGTGAGTCATCAAAGCTAGCACAGTAAAGGAATTGTGCAGTTAACAGGTATGTGTGTGCATGCATGTGTGTGAGTGTGTGTGTGTGTATGTGTGCCTTAGGAAGCTTCAACATATGATCCTTTCAGGAAAAAAAAAAGCAGCAGTGTCTCTTAGTAATTGCCTGGTTTCTGCATAACCATGTGGAAATGCATCTGCTCTACATGAATAATCACCGTTATAGTAAGGACAGGTACTACTTACCAAATGCTTGCTGTGCATCAAAACTTTATATGAGTATTTTCATTTATTCATAGTAAGGTACACGTGGCTTGACAGACACCAGAGACTCCATTTCCTGTTTTTCCAGAGGACTGTATGAATGAGGATGTGTGTGTCCTTCAATTGCCTTAGTTCTACCATCACATTATTACTGCAAAAAGGTTTCTCTCTTCTTTTGAGTAAAGTCTCTGATAAATATTTGTAGTATTTGAACTTGCTTCCTTTTGTGCTTCATTGCTCTTCAAAGTTACCAAGCGTCCTTCCAGCTTCACTTCCTCCTTAGTCTGGTTCCTTTGGACATCAAATCCATCATTGTCTTTCCAGACCCCGTGGTATTCTTGGCTACTTTTCTCCACAAATACTCCCTGAGGGCTCAGTTCCTGCTAGACTCTTAAAACACACTACCCCACATATTCAGTCCTTTGCATTCAGTTGGAGATATCAGGAGTTAAATAATTATGCAGTTATTCATTCAATTAACATAGTGATAAACAACATATAGGAAAGTATAATTTAAAAAATGGTCCCGTTTTAAAATTCACTTCCTGTTTGTGGAAAATGCAGAAAGGTACAATACTGCTAGCTGCTTTCTTTAATTTCTCTAATAAGTCCTTACGGGGTATCCTACTGCCATGCAATAGACCAATAAGCTGAAGCACAGAGAAGTGAAATAACTGGTTCAAACTCATGATGTTAGGGCTAGAACTATTAAACAAAGAGCTGTAAAAACATAAATGTGGAGAGCAGTATCCTAAGGAAGGAAGGTGCCCATTCTGGAGAAGATGACTGACTGGATGTCAGGAGTGTGGAGTATGAGAAAGGGTGAGTGAGGCAAGAGATAGGTACAGTGAGAGGTCCTGGACCAGGATGGGCAGGGTGAACTGAGGTGAAGAATAGTGGTAGGCTTCTGTGCCTGAGGTCGGCACGTTGACAGCAGAGGGGAGAGGCATCAACTGTGTGCTGGTGGCCAAGAAAGGCTGTTCCTTTCATCTTAAGGACGGAGTGATCTGGTTATGGGTTTCAACATAGACATGAATATTTTCCCTCAAGGAGTATTTGTGGAGAAAACTAGATGAGAATACCAAGGGGTCTGGAAAGACAATGATGGATATGATGTCCAAAGGGACCAGACTAAGGAGCAAGTGAAGTTGGAAGGATGCTTGGTAACTTTGAAGAGCAATGAAGCACAAAAAGCAGCAAGTTCAATATATTTTATCTACTGTCTACTGTAGAGCCTTGTCCATGGTACATGTGATAGCTGTTATACCCCAGGAGACTATGACTTTTCATAAGTTAAAGAACCTCTCTGAGGCTAGTTTTCTTATCCTAAAGTCCTTTATAAAATGGGTTTTAAATAGTGTAATTCATTCTGCTATGCACTTGTCTATTAAGCTACTTAAAAGCAAGATTGTTGTGTGATTCTCACAACTCACAACGAATCATGTGCATTCACCTGTGTGCTCACATGTGGAGGCCAAAGCAGGAAAACAGGAGTCTTCCCCTATTGCTTTCCATGTTAATGGCTTGAGACAGAGTCTCTTTATGAACTGGAGCTTGCTGTTTTGGCTTAGCCTAGCTGGCTAGTGAGCTTTGGGATCTACCTGTCTCTGCCTTATAAGCACTCAGAGCCATGACTTGCTTTTTTATGTGGGAGCTGGAGATTTAAGCTTGGGTTTTCATGCTTGCACAGTAAGGACTCTTTCCCACTGAGCCATCTCCCTGCCCTTCCATCTTTGTTTGATAAAGAAGAGATTGAAGCCCTTGCTCACCATCTTATAAATGGCAGAGAATTCAGACACAGACACTTAAACTGTGGCTGAGTTGTGATATCTATTTTCCTTTATTATGTTTTCTGCAAAGGGCCAGAGAGTAAATATTTCATGTTTCTCTCTTGCTTATTCCTTTTGGCAAGAAGGATGTTTTATTTTTGTTTTTCTTTTCTTAATATTTTAAAATAGCATTATTATTTTTGGCTTAATTCATATGCAAACAAGTTGTGTGTATGATAATTGGCTTTGTCCTGGTTGGGATTGGCACTTTTTCTTACTGAGATTACTTAGAGAGCTATTTCATTAGAACAGTGATGAAATACATGGAATTCGGTAATGTGCTAATAATTCCTGCCAGATAAAGACCCACTACAGAAATCCTGGCTGTTGAGACTCACAGTGTGAATGTCTGTTTTGTGGGAAATGCTTTTCCATAAACAAGCAGGTCCTGTGGTGGGGGAGGTACACATCATCTGTGGCTTGGCCTCAGTCATGCATATGGACTGAGGAAATAGGGAAAGGACCGAGATCATTGAATGTCTGATCTTTCTTCTAAAACAATTAATAGTGGATTTATTTATATCTAATTTCTATCATCACATCTGGAATATCGTAAAATGAAAGCTCTGGAAAGAAAGAAAATTACAATTCACATAGAGAGAGGTAATCCACTTCTTATTGTTTGGAGGTTGATACTCAGAGGAAAATGGTCCCTCTGAGTACTGAAACATTATGACCTGATCTGGTCTGGATCTGAACAGGCCCTTGTGCTGGCTATCTATGCTAACTTGATACAAGCTAGAGTTATCTGAAAGGAAGAAATCAAATACCTCCATTAGATCCAGCTGTAAGGCAGTTTCTTTATCAATGATTGATGGAGAAGGGCCCAGCCCATTGCTCATGGTGCCATACCTGGCCTATTGGTCTTGGGTTCTGCAAAGAAGCAGGCTGAGCAAGCCATGAAGAGCAAGCCAGTAACAGCACCCACCATGACCTCCATGACCTCTGCAACATTTCTTGTTTGAGCTCCTGTTCTGGCTTGCTTCAGTGGTGAACTACAATGTGAAAGTGTTAGTCAAATAAGCCCTTTCCTCCCCAATGTTTCATCACAACATTAAAAAACCTAACTAAGACAGCCCTGTCGTCTGAGACTTTGAATGCTTGTTCCCCAGGTGGCAGTGTTATTTTGCAAGTCTGCAACTCTTAGGAGGTGAGGCCTATTAGATAAATAATAGAAGGTATTATAACAACTCTGTAAAGGGAAGCCAAGATTAATTCCAGTCAGAAGAACTTCATTAGGAGAGGTACTGCACCATAGTCACAGATGGCCATGATGTGGCCCTGGAGCAAAAGAGCAAGCCTTCAGGTTACTTGATTATGAGAGAAAGATGACAGGGATATCTGACAGGGTTCCTGAGGGAAGAGATAGGCTCTTCAGTTCCAAAGGAAAAAGGGAATTCCTTGCTTTCATAGGTTTCCAGAGGACTGAAGAAAGTTCCATATGATGTGACCTAGCCAATAAAACAGGAGTCACAAGGTAGTAGCACTAAATTACAGTTCAAGGTTGTCTTGGGACTGGATATCAGAAAGAACTGGGCTTGAGGCTGCAAGGGGTAGAGAGATTGTATCATCTCCTTATTATCTGCCTGGAGAAGGATAGCCTACAAGGGGGTGTGGCCTGATTTAGAGGAGAAATAGAGTGCCAGCTAGATAATCTCCAGTCTAATAAGACCTGGCCAGTGAAAGCAGGAAAGAGTGGTGGGTCTTTGAAGTCTATACTGGTTCCCAGATTCTGCCACTCTGGTTGGGCCATATTTTCAGAACAATCTCTTCTAACCACCCCCTTCCATCAAAAACTGAGGTGGACCACTTTTCTTTCCCTTCTGTGATGGACTGCAGTCTTCTGAACCATGGACCAAATAAACTGTTCTTTTTTTACATGATTTCTTCTAGGCACTGTGGTTATAGTGACGCAAAACCAACTAACAGAGGACTCTTACTGGTGAAGACATTTTTTCCTCTGGGTAGAACATGATTCCATCTTGGAGTAGAGATTAACTTGACCCTGTAGGCATAGCTACTAATGAGAAGAACAATGTAGCCATACCCAGGTAATGGTGAAGAAGTAGTAGAGGAAGGAGGGGAGGTTACAAGGTCTTCATCTGGGATTCCAAGTACTCCTCTTTTCTGCCCTCCACCCTATCTGCAGGTGATCGTGGGATTAGCTAGGGCATATAGGAAATAGAAAATCAGCTAGAAGTGGGAGTTCATGATGCAATTTTCACAAGACCATCATTGTGGGGTGTGACTTTTCAGCAATGCAGCAGATTAAGGGGCACACATATATACCTGTGAACAATTCCTCATTTGTGATCTGCAAATAACCCTGGTAAAGTCATCATTTTGTCTGTTGTTGGTGCTTTATCTGAGGTAAACAAATGTTTGTCATGTTTCCTCAGGAACAATTAACAGGGCAACGCACGATACTTCACACTCTCTCCAGTGTCAAGCCATAGCTCCAGTTTCATGTGTTCTCTCTTAACTATTAGAGAAACTGTAGTTGCTATGGAAAAGTCAGAGCTCTTGAGCCTGTTCTCCATCTAGAAACAGTTCTTGAGCTGCCTGGCCACCTGCTTCTGGGTCACTGAAGTTGCTTGGTCACCAGTAGGAAAGATGCATTTCCTTGTGTCTGCAGTCTGTGTCATTTGAGCAGCTGTGAGTCTGAGCTGCTGCCCCAGAGGCATGCTCCCCTGTAGTCTTCCTGCTGTTTATCTTTCTGTGTCATGTTTTCCACCAGCGCATCTAATGGGAGGTCATGGTTCTGTAGCTCCACAGCTTCTTCTGAGTGTTTTACCACAGTTGAGGCCAGCCCTCTGGGAAGCAGGAAGTGTGGACTGTATCCTCAGACTCTTGTTCAATAGAGCATGCATTCAAAATAAATTTTATTCTCCCTTCAAAAGTTTGACCTTCGCAATGCCATACCTGATCCACAGAAAGTACCAAGGCCTGAGGAAATAAGATGTGGGTGAAGGGTCTAGAGTGGGCAACAGTCTTGTACTGGTTATGCCGGGTATCTGAGATAGATGCAGAAGCTGATCTGACATTTTTGAATCTGGCATTTAGTTCTTGCATGAGTGCTCATGACTTCTGAACTGAGTTCAGTAGTATTGCACAAATATTCATGTGCCCTAATTTGAAAATAGAGTTTTTGCATGTGAATTAATTAGAAATCTCAAGATGATTTTCAGGCAAATGGTGGGAACTAGAAAAGATCATCTGAGTGAGGCATCCCAGAAACAGAAAGACACACATGGTATATACTCACTTATAAGTGAATATTAGGCATATAATATAGGATAAACATACTAAAATCTGTATACCTAAAGAAGCTAAGGAAGAAGGAGAACCCTGGGTAAGATGATCAATCCTCATTCGGAAAGGTGAACAGGATGGACATTGGAAGAGGGAGAAAGGAGGGAGCAGGACAGGAGCCTACCACAGAGGGCCTCTGAAAGACTACCTAGCAGGGTATCAAAGCAAATGCTGAGACTCAGCCAAACTTTGGACAGAGTTCAGGGAGTCTTATGAAAGAAGGGGGACATAGAAAGACCTGGAAGGAATAGGAGCTCCACAAGGAGAGAAACAGAACCAAAAAATCTGGATCCAGAGGTCTTTTCTGAGATTGATACTCCAACCTAGGACCATTCATGGAGATAACCTAGAATGCCAGCACAGCTGTATCCCGTGGTAGCTCAGTGTCCAAGTGGCTACCCTAGTAAGCAGAACAGACTCTGTCTCTGACATGAACTCAGTGGCTGACTCTTTAGTGACTTCCTGAGTGGGAAGCCACCTTACCAGGCCACAGAGGAAGACAACGCAGTCAGCCCTGATGAGACCTGATAGACTAGGGTCAGAGGGAAGGGGAGGAGGACCTCCCTTATTAGTGAACTTGGGAAGGGGGATGGAAGGAGATGAGGGAGGGAAGGTGGGATTGGGAGGGGACAAGGAAGGATGCTACAGCTGGGATACAAAGTGAATAAACTGTAATAAATAAATAAATAAATAATGAAAAAGAAATCTCAAGATGAAATCATATTAAATTTCATGTAGTCACCAAGTCCAATGACTTGTACCTTTACAGGAAGAAAATTTGAGAGAGAGAGAGAGAGAGAGAGAGAGAGAGAGAGAGAAGAAAACTACAGGAAACTGGAAAACACAGATGAGAGATCTTTTATAAGCCAAGGAATACCTGGAGGCCTCAAGGATCTTAAGAACATTTAGGTCAATCTTGACCCTGGAGATACTTTTATCTCATGTTTTTAGCCTTCAGAACTGTATAAAAATACATTTCTGTTGTTTTATAGTACTGGTTAGTAGTGATTCCTACAGCGGCACCAAGGAGCTAAAGAATCTCCTTTAGTTTCTGTAGATGTTAGCTGGTTAACTCCTACATGGAATAAGATCTACTTCTCTGTATCCTGAAAGTATCAATGGAGAAATTAGTAAGATAATACAGCCTCTAATTTTAGAGATTTTTAGGCTTTGAAGAACCAATTTGTGGAAAACCAGCAAGTCACTTATATTTATGTGAACTTGGGACTGGGTCTTAGTGTGGAGTCAAGTCTGATTTTCTCCTTTCTTCTTGAGTTCCTATCAGAACTTTAGACGTTTCAGTGGGAAGTCTTGTGAAGAAAAACACTTACAACCCTCTACACTTCTCCTCCTTCCATAGCTTAGCTCAGAATCCAGCTGGGATAACCCTTCCATACTCATCCATAAGATTTACCAAGACTTGGATGTCAGGCTTTTCTCTAGACTGTTAGTTACTTGAGGTTGCTAGTTCATGCTCAGCCACATCTGACTCAGAGTACAATATTTTGTATTGTCCTCATTTGTAATTCATGCCACACAATACCCATTCTGAGAGAATAGTTCAAGTCCAATGTAAATGCTTAGGTAATTGTTCATTTTGGTATTTTTTTTTAATGGCAAAGAGCAATGCTTTTCTCATGAAGTTTTTCTCTCCAATGTCTTCAGAAATATCAGTGCATTTTGGTTAAAATTATAGACAATTCTCTGCTATTGAGAGCCCATGTCAGGCTTTAGATTTCAATCAGCTGGGTTTTTATCCTTACTGGACTACATATTTCTCCTAAAGTCTTGAGTGAACATCATTAAAGTTTGGGATGTACACACATGATTTTCAATGACTTCATACATAGGAATAGTGTCATAGGTGGTAGAAACAGATGAATGGGCCAGTGAAACCTGAAAGATATTGTAAGTACTGAAAATGTGTGTTAGCTATCCTTACTCCCTAGCTATTTTTACTGGATGTTTTGTTTTGAGGTGGCAAATATTCATGTATGCAATACAAAGTATATCCATCCATCCATCCATCCACCCATCCACCTTTTCATCCTTTATTCTCTATTCTACTACATCTGAACCAGTGTACTCAGTACTTACATATGTTAGTTTGGACAGAACTATCCTCCCATTTAACATATGAGTGGAAACACTTCTCAGTTCATTAGAAGGGGTATCAGAATGGTAATTTAGGTAGTCTGATTCTAGGGTCTAATGTCTTAATAACTGTGAAAGCCACATTCAAGTTATTGGCATAAACAAGCAGAGCAACAAATCTCCTTACCGAGCAGCCCAGCTGGAACCCAGGTCTACTTTAATGTTGTTTCAGTGAGTGGCAGAATCTTCACAGCTGATCCTGTAGAACATTCTGTATTAATCATGAGAGTGCTGACAAAAGCTTCATATAATTTATAAATACCCACAGTTTGCTCTCTTTCACTCCAGTGAACCAGGACCATTGGGTTGGGTACAGGCACCACTGAGACTGAAACCACTGACTCAAACTAAAGTTTCAGTCTTTATTTCTTCTTTCATAGAACACAAAAAGTGCCTGGCAAAGACCATACACACTGCACAGGTTTTAGCATTATGAACCCATGTAGCCAGTGGTTCCACGTTTGTTCTCATGATGTAATGGTGTCCCACAGCCACTCTTACAGTGTTTAGTTCTCTCTAACCCAGAGACTATGAATGCTACTACATGGCAGCTCCTGATTTATAGATTAAAGTGTAATAAATGTTGTCTTTGTGTGTCTGCTACATATGCTTGGAGAGTTCTGCAGTGTCTTGAGAAGGAAGGAAAGAGTAAAAACGATTGGTGGGAGAGATTTTACCCAGTCTAAAGTGAAGAAGAAAGCATCAGGTGTTGACTCTAAAATGAAGGGATGTTAAGTGTAAGTTGTTGGCATGCTTCTGATTTCTTTGTTAGAGGTAGAGTGTCTACATGTGAGGTGGCTACCTGGGAAGACAGGAGGTTATTATCTAGCAGTGCTTATCACCGGTGGTCTGCCTTGCTGTTATCTATACACCTTATTTAAATATGCATACACACATACTACTAGAAACACCTGTATACTAATGCATACATGCAAACATATGCACACCTACATACACAGTGCATACAGACATACATGTTTATGTTAATACATCTAAAAGCACATGCATTCATACGTACATGACTGCTTTGTAAGATTATGTGAAGGCATAACAGAGTTCATAGTTATTTCTGGTCAAGCGTCCATTGACCGCATTCAATCTTTAGTGATAATCAGTCCCCTTAAGGAGTGAAATGGGGTTACATTCCACTCAGGAAAAAAACCCTTTTAAAAACTGAAGATGGTCCTCAGGGGTGTGCAGCAGTGTTTCTTTGATGGTCACTTAGAAGGAGGCAAGAAGATGTCAAATGTTCTGAGTTAGGACCTAGTAATTATTGTAGATTCAACAGCATATTGGTCATGAGTGAAACAGTTTCATAGTTGGGGGGAGGGGAAGAGGCAGACGAGTAGGACTCATATTAGATGGGAAAGAATTTTATTTTTTAGTATATAAAAATGTGGCATCCCTTAGGAGACAGAGCCTGGAGTACAAAAGTCTGTTTTGATTCCATCTTAGAATTTTCTTAGTCTTCTTTTTGTTTGTTTTTAGTATTTTAAAATATTTTACCACATTTATATCTTTTCATAGATTTATATTTGTTATCATTATTCTTGCACCCTCCCTCTCCTCTCACAACTTCCCAAATTTATGACAATATATATAAACACACACACACATATGTTTACATAGCCTACTGTACATGTCCAGTGCTGAGCACTTAGGATTGGACATATATATGGGAGCTCATTCCTGGAGGGCACTGTTGTTCCTCTTTCAATATCCACTGACCATCTCTAGTTCTTCATCTAGGAGCAGGACCTGGTAGAGTTTTCCCTGTCCGTGTTTGCATATCCGTAGCTGTCACTATGCTGGCCTTGTCCAGGTAATCATGTTGTTGATAGCTCAAGGATGCATGTTCCTTTGTCTAGGGAACACTATCTAACAATAGGTGTCCCAGATGTGTGGTTTTTGCAATCTATCTTCTTTCTGCAATTCTCATTGAGCCTTATGTACAGGTAGGTTGCACTGCAGGTGTATTAGTGGAACTGGACATCCCTTAACCACTTATTCTCTGCATTCTGATCAGTTGTAGATCTCCATGTGTTTTAGCCGCCAGTCACTATGCATGTATGTTGTGCCAGCTCTGCATTAGTTGGTTTAAATATGGCATAACTTGGTGTAGAGAAGAGTGTGCCATCAATGTGGAAGATGAAAAAAACATGGTTCAAACTCACAAATTTCCTCCAAGCCACAGATTCAAAGGGAGCTGAATAAATGGCAAATCATGTTTCAAATTGTTTCAAAGTATGTGTTTGTAGCTTTTGAACACATTTCCTGATTTCTGTGCTTCTCCAAGCCCAACCTTACTTACATATTAGAGGCAAAAATTACAGTCTTAGAAGTCTTGTCCAAATCTTCAAAATTGCATAATCAGATTGCAAATTTAACTTCCAATCTAGCACAGATATGCAAAAGAGTAAAATATGAGATTTTATTTTTGTCTATAATTAATTTGATCTTTCCCCTGAACTTCTACTTAGTGAGTGAAATAAATGAACTTAATATCTGGTCAGACATATCTGAAGTCCAATTTTAACAGTTGAAAAGTTAGATAATTCCTTCAGGTAATGTTAATTCTCTCTCTAGAAAAAGGCGAGTTTCATTTTTTTTGGCATATAGGAATATGGGAGAGAGATGGAGAGCTTGGAACTAGGAAGGTAATAAGTCAGGATACACACTGCTATCTTCTGTAACAAACATCCTCTCCCCACCAGGAGCTTAACCTAAGGAAAAGTGACTCCTTCTTCACCTCACTGTGCAATGTGAGAAAGATGGTTTTTCTGTAAGCAGCTGCTTCATGATAAAAGCTGTTTTCCAACTTCCAAACACTCCCCATTTCAGAAGGCAGACTGGATCCTTTGTTGTGAAAAAAGAATGTACCAGACTTATGCATAGGCTTGATGTTTAGGCTGACTGACCTTGCGGGAGTTCCTATATGTGTATGATTTCTGGGTCTTTGGCTCTACCCTGGAGTGGTGGATATCAATGCTGTAATACTGCTCATATTCTGCTTACAAGGATCTGGCCTCTTGGCCCTCACCCAGTTGATAGCTATTATGTCAACTTGACAGAAGCTCAAGTCATTTTTGAAAGAGGGAACCCAGTAGAGAAAATTTTCCCACTAGATTGGCCTGTTGCATTTTCTTGATTGATGATTGATGTAGAAGGGCCCAGTTTATAGTGGGCAGTGCCATCCATGGTACCCTGCTAGGTAGAGTCTTTCAGAGGCCCTCTGTGGTAGGCTCCTGTCCCATTCCCTGTTTTCTTCCTCTTCCGAAGTCCATCCTGTTTGCCTTTCTGAATGAGGATCATCTTACCCAGGGTCCTCCTTCTTGATTAGCTTCTTTAGGTGTACAGATTTTAGTATGTTTATCCTATATCTGTCTAATATTCACTTATAAGTGAGTATATACTCTGTGTGTATTTCTGCTTCTGGGATACTAGTTCTCACCATTTGCCTGCAAATATCATGATTTCCTTAATTTTAATTGCTGAGTAGTATTCCATTGTGTAATGTACCACAATTTCTGTATCCATTTCTCAGCTGAGGGACCTCTGCGTTGTTTCCAGATTCTGGCTATTACAAATAACGGTGCTACAAACATGGTTGAGCAAATGTCCTTGTTGTATACCTGAGCATATTTTGGATATATGCCTAGGAGTGGTATAGCTGGATTTTGAGGTAGTGCTATTCCTAATTTTCTGAGAAAGCCCCAGATTGATTTCCAAAGTGGTTGTACAAGTTTACATTCCCACTAGTGATGGAGGAGGGTTTCCTTTCTCCTCTCCAGCATGTGTTGTCACTTGAGATTTTGATCTTGGCCATTCTGATGGGTATAAGGTGAAATCTCAGGGTCGTTTTTATTTACATTTTCCTGATGATTAAGGATGTTGAGCATTTCTTTAAGTGTTTGTCTGCCATTTGATATCCCTCTATTGAGAATTCGCTGTTTAGCTCTGTACCAAAGCACAGGCTCTAACATCAACAATCAATAAATGGGACTTCATGAAACTGAAAAGCTTCTGTAAAGCAAAAACACTGCCATCAGAACAAAATGACAGCCTACAGACTGGGAACAGATCTTCACCAAACACAAGGATTTTTTGAAGGAAGAAGAGGTTATGCTGCACAGATTTTGGGAGAACCATTCTAGGAAGACAGTTACAGATAACAAGGGTACAGAGCAGAAAACTATCTGGATTCTTGGAGGAAGAAGAGAATAATGAGAGGACAGAGTGATTCCTGGTGCAGATGAAGTTAAAATTTCACATGCTACAGAAAGCCACTGAGAGCCTGTATCAATAAATGATCTGGCCTCACTGTGTTGTAGAACTTCTCTGGGCTAGTGTCCTTGTCAGTGTAATATACAAGTGGGTCATTCCCCTCTGCTTGAAGAGCAGAAATGACAGAGAATGTTACTTCATGTTGAAATACACAGTGGAGAGACAGAGGAGTAGAATACTCCTTTCATGTCTTATAGGACTTGGGCTGGCAAACTATTGTCCACATGTCTGACCTGCCCTCATCTGTCTTTGCAAGTACAACGTTATTGGAACAGAACTGTACTTGTATATCTGCAATTACCTCTGGTTGCATGTGTGTTAATGTAGCAGAGCCTCAGAGTTGATGTGGAGACAGACCATGCCTACATAAAGTCTAAAATACTAACTATGCCTCTCTAAAGGAAGTGCTTGCTCATACTGAAAAACAACAAATGATGCAAAGGTATTTAAGATATTGAGTAGAATATGTCTGAAACTAAAAAAGATATCAAATATAATATCAATTATACTAAAATCAGCAATAAGATAAAATAAATAGGAATTTAGTTGAGATAAAACTTGGATATCTAGAGATTTATGGGTAATCAGCAATGAACTTTGTAAGGATGATATAGAGCAATGATTCTGGGGTACCAGCCAACTCACAGTTGTTTCCCCCATGTTGGAACTGAGTGAGTTTTGAACTAGACTAAATTTCCCATCATGAGTTAGCTTGGGTATGTTGGTGGTTGGATGTTTGCTCTAACTGCCTTGTCTTTATCTTAAGTATATGTTTAAGTATGTGCTGATTTAGTTTAAGAGATCATTAACACCTTTCCACCATCAGCCCCTGTATATTGATGTCAGATAATTGCCAATAATGGCTTTGGTACTACTAGAAATGTATATCATTTTGAAAAAACAAGGGGTTTCTTCCTCTCTTAGAACCTATTCCATGCTCCATTCTGCTTATCACTTGTATAACCTAAGGAAGCCTCTATGAAAGGACGCTGCTTGATGATGCAGAACTGCCAGGTCCTGGGTGGGCATTGTTCAGTTCCCTTCTTATCTGAGACCTCTGCGAACAGCTGTCTGGTTTCCTAAGTATCTGGCTTCATTGGTTTAATTGGTTATACTCAACGCATGTATAGTCACTAAGATGTTTTTCAAATTACTTTTAATTAATGCTCTCGTCATTACACACAGGCGGTCTCTGTCTGACTTTAATTGCTCACTCAATGGTCTGAACAGGTTGCACAGTCAAAGTGGGGTCACAGGTTCCCCAGCCACCTAAGAGGGTGGAATTTCTGAACCAAGTTATGTCTATATCTGCTGCTAAACTCATATTGGTCTGTGGCTTGGTGTAAATGGCAGTTTTTCATAGTTTGCGAAATTAGTGAAATTTGCCTTATAGACATTGGCACTTTTCTGAGAACATGCAGCACACTTTAGCAGAACTGAGGCCCATGTGTGAAGTCCTCTGGAGGTCTAACACCAACACCGGGTCACCCAACGGCAGGAGAGTCTTGCCAACACCGAGCCTTGGTCACACACTGACTATGAAACTATCTCCTAGTCCTAGGAGAGTTGAGACTGCAGAGCCATTTGGCCTTGAATTAACTGATTTTATAAGAAGCTTGTGTTGATTCTATGTAAAAGATTCCATCTAGAGCTGGAGTGAAGTTTAACAGAGTAAGGACCAGAGAGGTTTCTTTCTTTGAAAGCCTTTCCCTGAGCTCAGGAAGAGTATGTTTTCCTGATGTCTTGCTTCACTGGTCTTACTTTATCTATATTACCATCCATTGGTGAAAGTTGGCATTCAGGGGTGGTTACTAGGCTCTGTGAGTAATTGAATTCTTAGAACATGCTTATCCCTAGGCCACATCGAGAGGCATGAAATCAGAGGGAATGACTTTTTCATACATTGTCAAAAGGATATAGTCTCTATTTGGTGCAGCACAGAGATAAAATCCCTATGTGTTTATACATTTTTTCATCTTACCCTAAGTGCTATTCTGTACTGGATTTGCCTCCATTATCTTTTCTGAGTCCTTGTAGTGAGAAGCTATGCAGATGATCTTTCATGCACAGTACTGAGAATTTCAGGATGAGGTGGATTAAGAGATTTGATGTCAATCACACACTGTGGAGTCTTACTTGGAAACTGGTTCTTCTTTCTCTCCCTTTCTTCCAACTCTTCATATTCCTCTCTTGTCTCCTTTATCAGACATTTGTAAGAAAGCTGGTGAAGTTTTCCAGATCCTTCCTCTGAGACATCCTTGATAAAATAGAGGTCAGCTACACATTCACTCAGCAGGAAATGCAGTGCTGGGACTAACAGGAAAGGATCTGATAAAGCAGAGGTGTCCCATATAGAAAAGGCTGAATTATCAGAGTAACAATTTTAACACTGAAAATATTAGAGTGAATTATTAGAAATTACATTTGGCTTAGAGATGAAAAGAGCTTATTTTAGTGAGGGTTTCTTTTGCTGTGAGAAGACACCACGATCATAAAGCAACTTGGGGAGGAAAGGGTTTATTTGTCTTACACTTTTACAGTGCAGTCTGTCACTGAAGGACGTCGGAGCAGGAACCTGGGGTTTGGCACTACAGCAAGAGTCATGGTGGATTGCTGCTTACTGACTGGTTTCCCCTGACTTGCTTAGCCTGCTTTCTCATGTCATCCAGGACCACCAGCTCAGGAATGGCATCACCCAAAATGGTCTAGGCCCTTTCATACCAATCACAAATTAAGAAAATGTTACATAAGCTTGCCTACAAGTAAATCGTATGGAAGAATTTTCTCAGTTGTTATTCCCTCTTCTTAGATATGTCTATGTTTGTTCAAATGGACAAAACCAACCAAAACAGAGCTTTGTAGATGAATGAAGGAAGCTTATTCTAGATAGAATAGATAGCTGTGCATACACAAAGCCTGGCATGAGGGTTCGAATGCCAGAGAGTTACAGGATTGTTTACAAGTCCAGGGTTCTTTTTTGATACTGATGCAAACTTCCAACAGGAGCTTAATCCCTCCAATCATAGCTCAGCCTCAAGAAGAGAGTCCAGGCAGGTCGTAAACACTGCTGACATAGATTAATCCTTCCTGCTTTGTTGCCAGCCTTTGATAGCTGTTCCTCTTTCTTCAACAATGAAGAGAGCCATGTCCATCTAATGACTGTCATATTATCTCCCATTAACTTCATTATTGGACACAGTTTCCAGTAATAACTCATTCATTGGTAATGACTTGGCTTCCAATTCCTGGATAATTACTGTCACCAATGTGATCAGACGGATGTTTCAGTGGCTGTCATTGTCTGGGATAAGGTACATCAATAGAGGGCTCTAAGACTATGGGCATTTCCTGGAGGTGATACAGAAAAACTACCTTGAGAATGACATGATGGAGATGCTGAAAACTTCAACAGCTTTTATCTTACACTCAGGCTTCTGTATGGCCATATTAGTGAGTACACACACACACACCTACTCCTGTGCAAGACCATTTCTCAGTAGAAGCCTTAGGCCCTTCTCTCACTGACAGACATAGAGATCTGGCTCTGACCTGAGATTTCTGATAGATTATGTTTAATGATCTTTGCTAGGGAATTGAATCCCACATTATTCAAACTCTACTCTAGTCCACATGATTATTGTGTGTAGAAATGTGCTACTTATTTAGAAATCTGAGGAACAACCTTCTGTGCCTGGGATAATGCTAGAAAGAGGAGTGAAATCTTCATGGAAGGAGAGGTGGGCTGTTGGAAAAAAGTGCAATACAGAAGTTGAACCTGTAGAGGGAAGCTGACACAGAGCAGTATGGGAAGCCCTCCCTGGGAAAGTCTACCACTTTGGGAAAGGCAGCTTCCAGTAGAAGCAAGGTGTCAGTCTCACTGCCCAGAGTGTCAGGCCTGCCCCAAATTGGACCAGTCTTTATCTGTGGTGCAGCTTTTGCACCACACCTAGACCAGAGTGTCAAGCTGAGTGTTTAGATGCCTAATTAACTGATTTTCTTTTCTGAACATGGTTAACCTCATGTTCATGAGTTGGGCTAGTCAGAGTCTTTAGTTCATGATGCAAAATGAACTCAGTCCATGCAAGAAATGTATCTTGCTAAATAAATTCTGTTCTTATATTTGCTTTAATACCCTTTCCTCCCTGAATTTTGTATGTATTTTTGTACCTATATTGGTTTTCTTTAGTCACTTTAACAGCTCATAAAAAAAGTAACTTTGAACAATCCAGATCATCTCACAGAGTTGTGAAGTTCAGAAGTCCAGCAGGCTTGTCTATGTTATCCAAGGAGATCCTCCCAAACTGAGCTAACATTAGCCCTTTCTGGAGGGCCTGGGAGACAATTTACATCCCTTGGTTTGAAGCTCCCAACCTACCTTCAAAGCCAACAGTGGCATTCTGGCTCCATCATGTGCCTCTAATCAGAGGCTCTCCAGCTGATGCTTTGCTTCCTTTCTGCTTTCAAGGAGTCTGTGGTGGCTTGAATAAGAATGAAGCCCATAGGCTCATATAGTTGAATGCTTAGTCATCAGGAAGTAGAGCTACTTGAGAAGGATTGCTGGAGGAAGTGCATTGTTGGGGGTGGGATATGAGGTTTCAAAAGCCCAAGCCAGGCCCAGTGGCTTTTCTTTTCTGCTGCCTGTAGACCTGGATGTAAAGCTCTCAGCTGCTTCTTCATATCATGCCTGCCCGCATGCTGCTTTGCTTCTGTCATGGTGATGATGGACTAAACCTTTGAACTGTAAGCAAGCCTCCAAATACATGTTTTCTTTTATTATATGTATTGCCTTGGCCAAGGTATCTCTTCACAGATATAGTACAGTGATTAAGACAGAGTCGTGGATTCACTTCAATAGTACAGGTTAGTCTTCCCTATTATAAGGTCAAATTGTTAGTTATCTTAATTGTACCTGTAATTAAGGTTACATGAATCAGCATACAGTTCTGTGGCTAGAGCATCTTCTTGGAGGTCAATGCCTATGTAATGAATTCAACTTTCATTTGCTGATTTCATGTGCTCATTCATGGGAATAACCTTTAAAATCAAGTGTTATTGGAATATACTACAACATTTTAGAATAGTTTTGGGCTATATCCTACTGCTTTTTACTTTTGCTTACTTAAAACTATAATTATATATATATATACATATATATATAAACACAGTGGATAATTTTATATAATATATATATATATATATATACAGTGGATGCCTGTGTGCCCGCTTATAAGTATATTTGACATTGCCCCAGATACACAACCAAAAGTTTGATCACTGGGTGGTTGGGTAAAGCACATCTGATTCCGCTGTGTCCTGGCACACATTACCAGACTGACATTCATTTAATTGTGCATGGATATGTCTCCTCCCACATTCTTAAGGGTACATGGAACCGAATCTTAACTCGGCAACTTGGGCTAAGATACTTAGCATCCTTTGCCCCAGTTTCCTTATTTGCAAATGGCAAAGCCTAGCTTCTTCTCACTAAGTCTTGTGAAGCATAAATGAGTTAAAATATATTTTGCTAAACTACACTTAGTAGGTACTAGCAATACTATAATTTTATTTTAAGGTGCTTATGGTATCATAGGTAAAAGGTAGCATTTTGTAAGTTTGAACTTTTCAATGAATACGGGCAAATTAACTATTTAGCTATTTATTTTTCTTCTTGTGACTTATCTATTTTATTTAGTAAATAATATGATCTACTCTTTCATGGCCAGTGTTAAGTACAATTAGGGGTATGCATTTATCTTGTCTGGTGTGTCTCGTTTTTTCTCAATCCATGATGTTATTTCCAAAGGATAAAGTGTAGAGACTGGAACTCTAACCTTTTAATTCTGTCCTATTGACTAAAAAACTATGTAAAAGGTTTCAGGACAAACAAACAAACAACAAAACAAAATAAAACAAAAACAACAACAAAAACAAAACAGGACAAGGCCATTATAAATGGACCAGACCATCTACAAGCTGATAAATGAGACTTTATAAAGGGTAGAGAAGGCATGATTCATGGCTGAAAGAGCAGAGGGATTTAATTTAGTAAAGCATTTTATAGAGCTTGAGATCAGTGAAATCAAACACCATTAAAATAATTAGTCTCAATTTTTAATCCAATTGGACTATTATATTTTAGTTTTTAGCTCTATTAAAAAGGCAGTTGGAATATTGCTTTTGAAAATTACAAATAGGGTATAGTCTGTGGTTTGTGACATGCCCAGGGGTCGGTATTCCTATTTTTCTTATTCTTTTCAATTCATTATAATTTTTACAGTTAATGTTTACTGTTTGGGAATATTTTAAATCAAAAATGACTACCTGGGACAAGTTCCTAAACAGCAGAGGTTGGATGATGGCAGCACAGATGACCGGGTGGTGCTGGCTGGGCTGAAAGTTGAAGGCTGTGGTTTGAAGGGGCAGAGGAGAAAATAAATGCTACGTTTAGAGTGAAGCGGGCCCCAGGAGACCAACCAAGCGACACCCAGAGCAGGCATGCTGACTGGTAAGAGAGGACGCTGAGGCCCTGTACTCATCTGCAGCATCACTCTGCTCGAGCTTCAGCTCTTTACAGAGCTCTGACTACAAGCTGAAAGAAAAAATTGTCAGGCCCAGCCTCTCCAGCAGAGGCTCCAAGAGTGTGGCCCTCAGGGTCCTCCAAACCCTGGAGAGGCTGAAGATGGTAGAAAAGGACCAAGGTGGGCCACAGGCTAACACCTCAGCGACAGAGAGATCTGGACAGGATCGCTGGACAGGTGGCAGCTGTCGACAACAAGCATTAGAACAAAGGATACTGGCTTAAGAAATTGCCTCATTCACTTAAAAACCTAAAAGCAGGATTTTCTGAAATCTTCCTATTTTCTAGCCTCATAAAAGGAGTTTTCCTAGGTGTGTGCCTTCAATCTCGAAGCAGGCAGATCTTTGCAAGTTCAAGGCCAGCCTGGTCTACACAGAGAAACCCTTTCTGAAAAAAACCAAACAAATGAAAAAAAAAGATTTTTTTCCTTTGCTTTAATAACCAGAAAAATATAGTTTTATTTACTGGTTAGGGCACATGTGTGCTAATAGATATAAGTAATGAACACTGTGGAGAGTGGGCTTTCCCCTTTCATCCCAATAGCACAGTGACAGAGGAAACAGTTCTGGTAGGTTCTGCCTCAAGCTTCCTCAGATCCTGTCCTTCAGGCAGTGTGGTGGCTGGTGAGACTTCTCAGTTCTTGTTCCATTTTTAATGCTCACGGTGGTTGACTGCCTTGGTCAGTGCCCTATTGATGTGAAGGGACACCATGACCAAGGCAAATCTTATAAAGAAAAGCATTTAACTGGGGACTGGCTTACAATTTCAGAGGTTTAGTCTATTATCATCATGGCAAGAAGCTTGGTAGCACAGAGGCAGAAATGGTGCCCAAGGAGTAGCTGAGAGCTACATACTGATCTGCTGGCTGAGACTCTAGGCCTTGTCATGGGCTTTTGAAACCTCAAAGCCCAGCCCTTGTGACTCGCTTTCTCTAACAAGGCCACACCTCCTAATGCTTTCAAATAATGCCACTCCCTGGTGACCAAGTACTCAAATATATGGACCCATGAGGGCCATTCTTATTCACACCACCATATAGACTTTATAATCTGTGTGGCTTTTATAATGTACCAGTGCAACAGCTTGACCAAGGAGTCCAGTCCTGAAAAGACGCATCTCACAAGTTCTCCCAGTGCTTGACTTCTGTCTTAAAAGATTTCTGGGTGCAATAAAATTCACTCCCATTTTGCCAGAGGCATTCCTCTATCCCATACTCTGAATTTATGTTGATGCAAGATATCTGCCTTTATTTTTCACAACAAATCCTGGGGAGAAGCAACATATGCATATCTGAAAGCTCTCATTGAAAGGATTGTAGGGAGCAGCAACAAAGCAACAGTAGCTGTGTCCATAAATTATTACCAAGACTGACAGGCACATCCAATACTCTGGGTAACACACACTTACAAACACTGCATTAGGCTCCTTATATGCATCATTTCACTTTGCCTTCGCAATGATCCATGGAGTATGTCTCATGGTAATCGTTTTCACTTCACAATGAGGAATTTGAAATGTGGAGAGGAGCACCAACTTTTCAATTGAAGAGGTTGCAATTGAGCTCAATTGTTAGGATTCTTGAGCCCATGCTACACACCATCATTGTGACTGCTACCATAGCTAGGAGAGCATAGGTGTAAGGCGGCTAGGGATGCCAAGAGGTAACAATCGTCTGCAATGAGAATATAGAGGGTGACTTGAAGTCTAGATACTCAGTGTTTATAAAAATGGATGGCTCTGTGGGCTGAAGGTTTTAGAGAAGCTGTTATAGAGTAAGCAGCCCTCAAAAACATTGAAAAGGTGGAGATTTCTCCTTTAGATCAGGGAATGTTTTTTATATAGTAGGTAAAACTGAATGATGCTCAAGACTTATCTAAAAGTACAGAGAAGAAAGAGTCTTGAGCAGTTGCTTTGGACCTATGGCTAGAGTAGCATTACGGAGTCCCATGTTATCTCTTTCTTTTCCTTTCTTCTAAAAAAATATTTATTTATTCACTTTACATCCTGATTATATCTCCCTCCTTCCTCTCTTCCAGGTCTCTCTCTCCTACCCTCTTTCCCCCTTCCCCCTCCCCTTCTCCTCAGAAGAGAGGAGTCCCTGCTCCCCCACCAACCCACCCCAGCTCATCAAGTCTCATCAGGATTAAGAGCAACCTCGTCCACCAAGGCCAGAAAAGTCAGCTCAGCTAGGGAAAAGTGATCCAAAAGCAGGCAATAGAGTCAATGTCAGAGGCAGCCCTGTTTCACTTGCTAAGGGACCCACATGAAGACCAAGCTTCCCATCAGCTACATATGTGTGTGGGGCCCATGTCCAGTCCATGCATGCTCTTTGCTTGGTGCTTCAGTCTCCGTGAGCCCCCATAAGCCTAAGTTAGTTGACTGTTGGTCTTCTTATGGAGTTCTTGTTTCTTCTGGTCCCTCTAGTCTTCCCCATCTCTTCCACAACACCCCCTGAGTGCCTCCTAATGAGTGACTGTGCCTTTCTGCATCTGTTTTAATCCACTGCTAGATGGAGCCTTTGAGAGGACATTTATGCTAGGCTTCACAAGCATAGCAGGGTATCATTTATAGTGTCAGGGGTTGTGTCTCTCCCATGGTTAGGTCTCAAGTTGAGACAGTCATTGGTTGACTCTCCCCTCAACCTCTGCTCCATCTTTATTCTTTTACATCTTGTAGGCAGGATACATTTTAGGTCAAAGATATTGTTGGTGGGTTGGTGTCTTCCTCCCTCCACTGAAGTCCTGCCTGGCTAGGAGGTGACCACTTTAGTCTCCATGCCCTCTGCTGCTAGGAGTCTTAGCTAGAATCATGTCCTCCCCAGAGTCTACCCTGTTGCAGATTTCCAGCTTGTCCCAGAGATGCTCCCCCCATCTCTCCCTGCACTCTCACCTCCCACGCCCTCTCTCCACACCTGATCTCCACCCTCGCTTCCCTCCCCACATACTCTCCCATCCAGTTCCCTCTCTTCATCCACTTCTGATGTATATTCTATTTCCTTTTCTGAGTGAGTTTCAAGTATCCTCCCTTGGGCCCTGCTGGTTGTTTAGCTTCTTTGGGTCTGTGGATTGTAATATGGTTATCCTATACTATATGGTTACTATCCACTTATAAGTGAATATGCACCATGTGTGTCTTTCTAGGTCTGGGTTACCTCACTTAGGATGCTCTTTTCCAGTTCCGTTCATTTGCCTGCCAATTTCATGATTTTCTTATTTTAATAGCTGAGTAGTATTCCATTGTGTATATTTACCACATTTTCTTTTTCTTTCTTTTTTCCTTCCTTCCTTCCTTCCTTCCTTCCTTCCTTCCTTCCTTCCTTCCTTCCTTCCTTCCTTCTTTCTTTCTTTCTTTCTTTCTTTCTTCCTTTTTGAGATAGGGTTTCTCTGTGTTGCCTTTGCTTCTCTCAACTCACTTTGTAAACCAGGCTGGACCTGAACTCACAGAGATATGCCTACCTCTGCTTCCCCAAACTAGGATTACAGGCTTGTGCCACAGCTCCTGGCAGTACCACATTTTCTTTATCCATTCTTTGGTTGAAGGGCATCTGGGTTGTTTCCAGTTTCTGGCTATTATTAAGGCTGCTATGAATATAGTTGATCAAATGGCCTTGTGGTATGGTTGAGCATCTTTTGGATACTATGCCTAGGAATAGTATAGCTGGGTGGGATGTAGAACTTTTCTGAATTTTATGAAAAACCACAAGATTGATTTCTAAAATAGACATATTGCACTCCCAAAAACAATGCAGGAGTGTTCACCTTGCCCTACATCTTTGCCAGCATTTGCTATCACTTGAGTTTTTGATCTTAGCCATTCTGATGGGTGTAATATGGAATCTCAGATTTGTTTTGATTTGCATTTCCCTCATGACTAAGGATGTTGAGCATTTCTTTAAGTGCTTCTCAGCCTTTAGAGATTTCTCTATTGAGAATTCTCTATTTAGCTCTGCATCCCATTTTTAATTGGATTATTTGATTTGTTGGTGTTGAATTTCTTGAGTTCTTCATATATTTTGGATACTAGCCCTCTGTAGGATAAAGGGTTGGTAAAGATATTTTCCCAATCTGTTGGCTGCCATTTTGTTCTATTGACAGTGTCCTTTGCCTTACAGAAGCTTTTCAGTTTTATGAGATCCCATTTATTAATTGTTGATCTTAGTGCCTGAGCTGTTGGTGTTCTGTTCAGGAAGTTGTCTTCTGTGTCAGTGAGTTCAAGGCCACTTTCTCTTCTATTAGATTTAGTGTATTTGGTTTTATGTTGAGGTCTTTGATCCACTTAAACTTAAGTTTTGTGTAGAGTGATAAATATGGATCAATTTGCATTGAGAATTCTATTTAGCCTTTTACCCCATTTTTAAATTGGATTACTTGATTTGTTGATGTTTAACTACTTGAGTTCTTTATCAGTGCTGGGATTATTGCTGGGTCTTCATTTGATTCCATTGCTCAACCAGTCTGTTTCTATGTCAGTACCATGAAATTTTTAATTACAATTATTCTGTAGCTTTGAATCAGGGATGGTGATACCTCCAGAAGTTCTTTTATTATACAGGATTGTTTTAGCTATTCTGGGTTTTTGGGTTTTCCATATAAAGTTGATAATTGTTCTTTCAAGGTCTGTCTTTACAGACCTTGTGTTGATAGTTTTAGGGGAATTGCATTGAATTGGTAAGATGGCCATTTTTACTATGTTAATCCTACTGATCCATGAGCATGGGATTTCCATTTTCTGATATCTTCTTCAATTTCTTTCTTCAGAGACTTTAAGTTCTTGTCATACAAGTCTTTGGCTTACTTGGTTAGAGTTACACCAAGGTATGTCATGTTTTTTGGGTTTTTTTTTAATGACTATTGTGAGGGTGTTACTTCTCTAACTTTTTTCCTCAGCCCATTTGTCATTTGTATACAAGAGGGCTACTGATTTTTTTTTTTTTTTTTTTTTTTTTTTTTTTTTTTTTTTTTTGGTGAGTTAATTCTGTATCCAGCTAATTTGCTGAAGATGTTTATCAGCTGTCGGAGTTTCTTGGTACAATTTTTGAAGACACATAAGTATACTATTATATCATTTGCGAATAGTGATACTTTCACTTATTTCTTTCCAATTTGTATCCCCTTGATTTCCTTTCATTGTCTTACTGCTTTAGGTAGGACTTCTGGCACTTTGTTGAAGAGATATGGAGAGTGTGGATAGCCTTGTCTCTAATTTTAGTAAAATTACTTTAAGTTTCTTTCCATTTATTTTAATGTTGGATATAGGCCTGCTCTATATTGCCTTTATTGTGTTTAGGTATGTGCCTTGTATCTCTGATCTTTCCAAGACTTTTTAACATGAAGGGGTGGTGGATTTTGTCAAAGGCTTTTTCAGCATCTAATGAGATGGTCATGTTTTGTTTTGTTTTTCAGTTTGTTTATATGGTGGATTTTGTTGATAGATTTTTGTATATCGAACCACCCCTGCATCCCTGGGATGAAGCCTACTCGAACGTGGGGTGATGTTCTTGATGTGTTCTTGGATTTAGTTTGCAAATATTTTATTAAGTATTTTTGTATCAGTGTTCATAAGGAAAATTGGTCTGAAATCCTCTTTTTGGTTATTGGGTCTTTGTGTGGTTTAGGTCTCAGGGTGACTGTGGCCTCATAGAATGAGTTTGGCAATGTTCCTTTGGTTAGTATGTTGTGGAAGAGTTTGAGGAGTAGTGGTCTTAGCCTTCTTGGGGAGGCAGATGGGAGGAGAAAAGGGAGGGAGGGTTGTATTGGGAGGGGACGAGGGAGGGGGTTACAGCTGGGATACAAAGTGAATAAATTGTAATTAATAAAAAAAAATAAATACATTTTAAAAAGAAAGTCTGGTGGAATTCTGTGAAGAAACCATCTGGCCCTGGGCTTTTTTTTTTTTTTTGGTTGGGAGATTTTAATGACTGCTTCTATTTCCTTAGGGGTTATAGGACTATTTAAATTATTTACCTGATCTTGATTTAACTTTGTTAAGTGGAATCTATCAAGAAAATCATCTGTTTCATTTAGATTTTCCAATTTTGTGGAGGGCTTTTGTACAGACTTTTGAAGTAAAACCTAATGATTCTTTGTGTTTCCTCACTGTCTGTTGTAATGTCCTCCTTTTCATTACTGATTTTGTTAATATGGGTATTTTCTCTCTGCCTTTCAGTTAGCTTGGCTATGAGTTTATCTATCTTGTTGATTTTTCCAAAACATCAGCTCTCAGTTTCGTTGATTCTTTTTATTGTTCTCTTTGTTTCTAATTCCTTGATTTCATCCCCAATCTTATTTCCTGTCATCTACTCCTCTTGTGTGGGTTTGCTTCTTTTTGTTCTAGAGCTTTCAGGTGTGCTGTTAAGTTGCTAGTGTCGGATCGCTCCAGTTTCTTCATGAAGGCACTTAGTACCATAAACCTGCCTCTTAGCATTGCTTTCATTGTGTTCCATAAGTTTGGGTATGCTGAGCCTTCATTTTCATTGAACTCTAGAAAGTCTGCAATTTCTTTCTTTATTTCTTCCCTGAGCTAGTGGTCACTGAGTAAGAGAGTTGTTCAGTTTCTATGAGTTTGTAAGCTTTCTGTTGTTTCTATTGTTGTTGAAGTCCAGTTTTAATCCTTGATCTGATAAGAAAAAAGAGCTTATTTCAATTTTCCTGTATCAGTTGAGGCTTGCTTTGGGACTGAGTATATGGTCAGTTTTGGAGGAAGTTCCGTGAGGTGCTGAGAAGAAGGTATATTCTTTTGTGTTTGAGAAAAACTTTTTGTAGATAACAGTTAGGTTTGATTGATTCACAGCGCTGTTTGTTAGTTTCACTATTTCTCTGTTTTGTTTCTGTTTCATTGACCTGTGCATTGGCGAGAGTATTAAAGTTTCCCCTTATTAATGTGTGGAGTTCAATGTATGATTTAAGCTTTTGTAATGTTTCTTTTGCAAATGTGGGTGCCCTTGCATTTAGGGCATAGATGTTCAGAACTGAGATGCCATGTTGGTGGATTTTTCCTTTGATGAGTATGAAATGTATTTCCACATCTTTTTAAATTAATTTTTGTTGAAAATCTATTTTATTAAACATCAGTATTGCTGCTCCAGCTTGCTTCTTGGGTCCATTTGCTTGGAAACCCTTTTCTAGTCCTTTACTCTGAGGGTAATGTCTATCTTTGTTGCTGAGGTGTGTTTTTTGAATGTAGCAGAATGATGGGTCCTGTTTTTGCAGACATTTTGTTAGCTTGTTTATTGGAGGAATTGAGTTTGCTAGTGCTGAGAGATATTAATGGCTGATGATTGTTAATTCCTGTTATCTTTATGTTAATTCCTGTTATCTTTATGTTGGTGATTGTCGTGTGTGTGTGTGTGTGTGTGTGTGTGTCCCTTCATTCTTTTGTTTTTGCTGGTATGGAGTTATTTATTTCCTGTGTTTTCTTGGGCATAGTTAACCTTGGGTTGGAGTTTTCTTTCGAGTGTTTTCTGTAGGGCTGGATTTGTGTATAGATGCTGTTTAAATTTGGCTTTGTCTTGGAGTATCTTGTTTTGGTGATTGAAAGTTTTGTTGAATCTAGTAGTCTGGACTGGCATCTGTGATCTGTTGGAGACTGGAAGATATCTGCTCAGGCCCATCTAGCTCGTAGAGTCTCTATTGAGAAGTCGAGTGTGATTCTGATCAGTCTGCTTTTGTATGTTACTTGGCGTTTTACCTTGTAGCTTTTAATATTCTTTTTGTTGTTGTTGTTCTGTACGTGTAGTATTTTGATTATTATGTGGCAGGAAAATTTTCTTTTTTGGTCTAATGTAATTGTTGTTCTGTAAACTTCTTGTATATGTTATAGGCATCTCTTTCTTTAGGTTAGAGAATTTTTGTTCTATGATTTTGTTGAAAATATTTTTCTGGGCCTTTGCTCTGGAACTCTTCACCTTCTTCTATTCTTATTATTTTTAGGTTAGGTCTTTTCATAGTATCCCGATTTCTTGCATATTTTGTGTCAGGGAATTTTTAGACTTAAAATTTTCTTTGAGCCATGTATTGATTTCTTCAATTATGTCTTCTATGCCTGAGATTCTCTTTCATCTCTTGTATTCTGTTGGTGATGCTTGCTTCTGTTTGTTACTGTTTCCTTCCCTAAGTTTTCCACTTCCAGGAGTCACTCAGTTCATATTTTCTTTATTGCTTCAATTTCCATTTTCAGGTCTTGACCAGTTTTATTCTTTTCTTTTACCTGTTTAATTGTATTTTCCTGAGTTTTTAGTGGGATTTATTCATTTCCTCTTTATAAGCCCTCTATCACCCTTATAAGACTGAATTTAAATTCATTTCCTTATGTTTGACTGTGTCAGCATATCCAGGGTTGCTGTAGTAGTATAGCTGGGCTCAGAAGGTGTCATGTTGCCCTGGCTCTTATTACTGTGTCCTTACACTGGCCTTTAGCCATCTGGTTGTCCCTGGGGTTGGATGGCTGTTTCTGGTGCCCGCAGGACTCCTTGGAAAGGCAGGTCAAGCCTGGATGTTCCTGGTGCAGCAGGCCTGGGGAAGGTGGCCATGGGGTGGACAATGGACCTCAGGGGACATCATGAATCTCAGGGCAGCTGGGCATGCCCGAGTGAACCCAACAGGCAGGGAGCTTGGAGAAAGAGGTCCAACCTGGCTATTCCTGGTATAGGAGGCCTAGTGAAGGTGAGGAGAGATGTGGAGCTCAGAGGATAGAGTGCAGCTCAGGGCTGGTGGTCACGCCTTCATCTTTTTATTTCTTGAAGAAGCTGATGTTATCATTTATCTCAGGAGATGAGGAAGGTCATGTCTTTGAAAAATTTGTCCCAAGGTCCTTATTCTATAGCTTGTTGCACTGAAAGTAGTCATATGCCTAGGTTATTTTTATTTCCTGACACTTGGAAAAATCCCATACGAGAGGATGCTGACCTATGACACTGAGGCAATTTTATTTAATGGGAATAACCACATTGGGCGAACTAACGTAGAAGTGAAGCCTCATGAGGGCCTGAGCCATAGAGAGGGATAAAGCTTCTCCCTGTTGAGGAAAGGGATGATATTATAAAGGGCTCTTTCTCTTTG
The DNA here is from genome assembly GCF_030254825.1 of Meriones unguiculatus. Classification (NCBI taxonomy): domain Eukaryota; kingdom Metazoa; phylum Chordata; class Mammalia; order Rodentia; family Muridae; genus Meriones; species Meriones unguiculatus. The sequence goes on along the minus strand of NC_083359.1, from coordinate 112,583,474 downwards.
ATGGTAAGTTTGCCTTCCTGTCTGAGGCAAAGTATTTCCCATTCGGAATAACCAGGTGATATAACATGTATAACATGCATCCAACAGAGCACATTATTATTATTCAGCAGTGAGTGACCTGAACTTGAAATGCTCACATGGTTGTAAACTCCAACAGAGTAAGACAAGTCCATTTATCTGTCCTACATTCTTGGGCCAGGCTTCTTCTCCATTGGAGCCCCCTCTCAAATATGTGTGAACTGCACATTGAACAAGATCGGATGTGACTTTGCAAAAATAGAATGCCTGGTCTCTTCTCTGTCCCTCTTCATTCGACAATGCAAGATAAATTCACTCCACAGGAACCTTTTGTGGGTTGTACTGCTCACGCAATTTGCAGTTTTCTGGAGGAAAGGCAGCTCACGCTACATTTATCACCCCCTGCCGCCGGCTACAATTCAACCCACTTTGAGCCACTGAGCAGAGGTTCTGATGGGGGCCCTGGCATTAGAATTCCACATCATAATGGAAGTGCAGGGAAGCAAAAGACAGATGAATTAGGGCCACTCAATTCTCCACTAAGAAAGAGGTCAAAATGTACATGACACTGAATGACAGGGACCCAAGATGAACATAATGAAATAATGAAGAAAAAATAAAACCCAACCATAGTTGTTCTCTTCATCTTATCTTTTTCTTCTGCTGATCTTAGTTTGAAAAATGAGTTTCCTGTCACTATTAGAATCATCAACTTGAATTGAGATGGTGGCTTCAATTTCACTCTACAATGCTGATCAATGCAACATATCCAAAGTAAAGAAGATCCAATTGATCTGCCTTCTCTTTCTCTTTTCACTTTACTAAGAGGTGTGAGTTCTCCAAAGAGTCCGAACAGCCAGAGAGTTTCCAAGTGGGGTGAATGGGTGAGGTTAAACCTGAGTCAAAACAAGCTAATATGTGCTGCAGAAGTGAACAACCCAAACCTTCCCCCAGAAGAAAGGTGTCTGTCTCATGGAAGCTTGGTGAGAGGTCAGAGCACATGGCTCCCTGGCAGCCCAGGAGAATGGAATGGATTTTTTTTTTAATGACTGCAGTAGCTAATACAAATCTCACCAGTCTGACAAGGAGTATGCAGAGAGGTCTCCCACTGGCAGGGAGTTCTTTGACTTCAAAGGAAGCATATTCTTTGGATTTACAGTCTATTGGCCAGATCAGTCATGCGGTCTTTATAACTGGACAGATTCAGAGAGGTTCAGTCTTCTTGCTCCAGAGGAGGACAATTGGCTGTGGGTGAGCCCTAGAAGTTTCACCCATTTTTCTTTTTTTCTGTCTTAGTGAGTAGGTCCTAGTAGTATGGTAGTACATCTTCAGGTTTAAATGAAATCAATAAATCATTTATTCTACAAATACACTTGCAAATACAGTGTGTCTTCAAATAGTCAAGCACTTTCAGTAGCAAAGACATTAACTCAGCCCTCCATTGGAAGAATAGGAAAGCAGAGCAATCTAGGTGGTAAGTCACCTACACACCAACATCGCCTGAGATGGGTGATTGTTGGGGCTAGTATGCCTCCCATGGTGTCACAGAGCTTTTCTGTTGCTGGGTTGGTTTTGGAAGGCAAAACAGTGCAAATCCGCCCAGCACAGACATGAGAAGCTGTGAAGACAAGTGGTGTAGTGTGTGACCACATGCAACATCAGCACGCAGGGCATTCACTGCTCTGATGGAATTAATACATTTCCCACCACTTATTCTTGTTTCACCTGATGCCATTGTTCTGAAATATTTACCATAATATTAGTGGTAATATATTTCTTCTTGGTTTATCTTAAAAGTTCATGGTTGGGTCTAGAGTGTTGAGTATATACAGAAGCATGCCCTTGCTTCTTTAGGTTTTCATGCAGGGCTCATGTGAAAAATTCCAATATTGAGCAATGTGCTGGAGTGAACCTACTGAGCTGCTCAGCTTCAAGCTCCACTTGCACTGGGTGCCAGCTTGACTATCTAAGGCCTAAGTATTAGTGCTTTAGCATACAACCATCAGACTGCTATGCATTCTGGGAAAAAGACTTGACTGTCAGGGAAGAGCCCAGACTTGGGCACAGGTTCTTTTTCTCATTAAAAGAATTGGGGACAGAATTACATCCATATTTATGTGGACTGATTTGAATATTTAGAGAGAAACGTTGGCTGGATGTGAATGTTAAGAGGAAAAACACCACTTCCACTTGACCTCACTTGAGACTCGGGATGTCTTTTTGAAAGAGTCAAATTTCCAGAAATGTTTAGAGAGTTGGAATGGATACCCATCCTGTTTTAACCTGTAACCCCACGGTGCCATTTGGAGCCCATCTGGAGGTATAATGAAGCTGTTTTAAATAGATATTTCCGGTATAAAGTGTGTAAGAGATCAAATACATCTAGGCTTCTGCAGGTTTCAGAGGAGGCAGAATGGAGAGCCATGCTGATGAAACATGCTCACAGGCAAATATTCTCTTTTGCCACGAGGTGGGCTGCTCGTGGGGTATGAGTAGGGAGAGAACACTTTGGTGGCTGTGTAATGAGCCTCTGCTGGCAGTACCTAGTGTGCATTGTTTGTACCAATGTCTGTGCAAAGAAAAGTTCCTCCCTTGATGGTGTGGGGATTGAAAGAAAAATGAATTGTATCCCATTGGATAAAAAGGATCCGGTCACTGTCTGGCCCCTCTGTTTGGTCTTTTATAATTCTTTTCTGTGTGACTGTTTGACACATATCATTACAAAGCTGCCAGACTATTTCTTCCCACCCTTTTTACCACAGGGAGAACGCTCTTAAAAAACATTAAAAACAAGGATGCTAACGTTTTTACTGTGTTTATGCGTGCATGTGTAGTGATAGGATTGTCTGTGGAACACAGATGGGGGCCTGGAATTTCATTCTAACACATTTATTGACTCTGACTAGCAACTGGAAAACTGTGGAGCAGACAGAAGTAGGTCAGGGTGGAAATTGTCCTATCTCAGCACATTATAAGGTAGGTGTGACAAGCAAGTCAGCTGTCAGCTCAGAGACAGAACTAAGAAACCCAGAGATGGGTAGATGACCATATAATTTATCATCTATCCTAGGACACCATGAGAATGAAAGGGAGGCTGTTAAGAAGTACACTGGGACAACATGTGTATTTGGAGGCCATCTCAGGCGATCTGGAATGAAGAGCAAGCATGGGAAGGACTGTGTGTCAGAGTGCCAGAAGAGCAGCCAGTCTCCTGTTAATGAAGGCTGCAGCACAGCCAACATTACACACTGCTGTGAGATAGAGGAAAGTACAAACCAGAAGCCTTCCACAAGCAGTGCTGACTTAAAGGCCAACAGGAGCTAACAGGAATTCTTCCTCAGAGCTTAGAACCATGTTGGCCTGCTTCAGTCCAGGGCAAAGGGCTGTTAGTTCCTTTTGAAGGCTAGTAGCTTGCTCCTTACCCCATGAAAATCTTTTCATCACTCTGAAAGGAAAAGTTTTCCACACTTGACACTTGTCAGAAGTAGGCAATCCGCATTATAGAATCTGCCCAATATTACTATGTTGAAGGTCAGAGAGCAGGCAGTTCAAAGAATTCTGGGAGAAGACTGTCATAAATAGAAGGGTTATAACATTTGAGAGGCACTCTGTGTATTCTTTCTACTCTGGATCCTGCCAATAAAATGGGTATTAAATGTAATAACATAAGATAACAATCAGCCTAAGAATGTCTATGGGCTATTTTTAAAAGGATACATGAAATGAGGAAAGAACATTATTAAGAAATCCAGAAGCATTAAGATTTTGGAAGAAAATATCTAGCACTCAGCCAATCTCAAATCCAACAAATCTATAGATTTATCCAGATATTATCCATTCATCTATCTGCTTATCCATTATCCATTCATCTATCATCCACCTACTAACCATCCTACTTCATCCATCTACCCATCCATCCATCCATTTACCATAAACAGTTCTTAGAAATTGAACACCCACAAGTAGGTGGATATCAAATGTGGAACAAAGGAGACGTAGATAAGCAAGATCAAGTATGTGGAAGACTTCAACTCAGTAGAAACAATCTAAGATATTACTCTGTAATGCCACATTGTTGAAATGGGAAGGGATAATATGCTAAGTGGAGTTAGTAGGGTGATATTTAGGGCCTGTGCTTATAAAGTGTGTTGGAGTTTGACAAGTATATAAGGCAAAGAAAAAATTTCTAGCAGATGAAGAAATAAGTGAGATTCCAGCAAAGGTATGAACTACTTGAGAAAGGAGCAAACAGCTGGGTAAAAGGACCCAGTGTAGAAGGGGAAAGAGTGGCAGAAAATTCACCTGGCCTCTTGCAATGGTCAGTTAGCTAAGTGACCATCAAAGCAGGACAGACTTAAGTACCCCCAAAGGTGAAAGGTAGAAACCAGGGAACTAACACGTATCAAGAAAACAGCAAACATAAAGGGGCAGCACAGAGACACGTGCTTCTCTGGAGAGAGTAGAGGCCTACTAGGCACACAGCCTATCTTCGGCGACCGCTTTTGTGAGCACTAGAATTAGCTGAGGCTTCTGGGGCCAACAGGGTTCAGCACAGATGCTAGGATGAGACACCAGCTCCCCCACCCCCTGGTGCTCCGGTGGAACTGCAGGCCAGTTCCTGGCAGTCCTGTGGCAGGACTTCAAGAAGTGAAGAGAATCATTTTACTGATATGCCTAACTACTTGCTGACACAGAGAATACTGAAATGAGGTGTTGTGCATGCAAGTGTGTGCATGTGTATGTAGACATGTGCATGGGTACATGTGCATGTGTGCATGTTTGCATGTATGTGTGCATGTGTGTGCACTAATGTGCATGAGCATGCATGTATGTGTAAGAGTGTGCATGTACATGTGTGTACATGTGCGTGTGTGTGTTCCTAAAAATATGCTCATTTTGTTTGAGACAATGTCTCTCATTGGGACCTGAGTCTCATAAGGTCTCACAAATAATACACCTATTTCTGTTTCCCCAGTACAGGAAATACATAGCATATCACCACATCAGGCTTTTTACTCTGGTCCTAGGGATTGAACCCAGGTTCTTATGATTGCATAGAACACACTTTACAGACTGAACTCTCCTCAGAACTCTAAAACACTTGAAGTTAGAAAAAGAAGTCTTTGGATCCTGAGCCACATTTTGACAAGAAACCTTCCAGCCTTGGATGAGGCTCAGCAGACTGGCCCCAAGCTGTCCCCATAGAGAGGAATGCGGCTCCAAAGCCCAGCTCAGGCCCATCATTATGAAATGAAGCATGACTCTCTACCATCAAACAAACAGGCACAAGGGCATATTTATTTTCTTCATTTTGCAATCCCACTTCCTTTGGAAAAGTAGGGATTATTGTCTTTAGCCCAGTTGCCGATGACTGTGCTAAAGGTCAGAGGCAGCCCACAAAATCCACATATGGGGGAGGGCTGTGAGCAAGAGAAAAAGGTCACAGAGCTTTAATTCAGAACCAGAAAACCCATTTTACCTTAATCCACAAGAAACGAATCAGTGAATGAGGCTGCTGCTGGGCAGTTGGGCATGAGGTTGTTGTAACCAGCCTTCATTGTAGGTGGGGACACTTACCTCATTTGTTTTCCTACAAAAAATCATTTAATAGTCATTCCCAGAAGAATATCAGAAGCTGTAGAAAGAGTGACAGACATGCCTGTGAAGGGTGCAGCATTCTAACAGGTTCATAGACAATAAATGAATTGATAAGCGGAGTGATTATGCTGTCACCTCATGCCTTCTTCTAGGGCAGCACTTATATTTCAGGTTGATCCTTATGAAATTGTTGGAGATGGACCACACATGACTCCATAAAAGACAATTGCAGCTAGTCAATCTTCACAGTCCTAGAGAAAGCTATCATTCTAGCCATGTAATTGGCAGGGAGTGCAAACAAACAAAACCATGGCCTGAATTTACAGAGCAAGTTTGTGAGCTCATCTATTTAAATGAGGACAATTGCTTTTGTAGTCCATGCTCTTTGCCATCAAGTCAGACACACAGACACACCATACCATGTGGTGTGTCACAGAGAAAGACATTTGAGCTAAGACCTCACTCATGATGGTGACCTCAAGGATGAAGTGACCCTGAGAAGTGCAGTTAGCCTCAGTCAAACATTCCAAAACCTGTGAGGACACCCAGGGCTCCATTCTAGGGGTGCAGAACACCTATCCCATGGGTTGCCCTTCCCAGTGATCCCAATCCCTAGGGCGACTTTCCTATGCATGACTCCTGGAAGAAAGGGAGCCTGGGAACTGAACTGTGTGTCATTTCTTGTATTTGTAAATGAAGCTGACATCAGATTCTTCCGCCACCGACACCTTCACCTTCATGCTTGAATAGCCACCAGATGGTGGTGACTTGGGCTTCTCAGCTACCACAGACCCAAAATTTTACCTAACTTGGGCAGCAAGAGAAAGAATGAAGAAAGGCCAGACATGCAGGTTCAGAAAAGTTGTGGTGAGGGGGCCTGGACTGTTGGAAGGAGGAGCTGCAGCAACTCACAGGCATTTCTATGGGTGTAAACTCAACATGTCTTCATGGACTAGGTTGTCTTGTTCATTGCTGACTCAATTTTATCAATCTCTTTAACCAATGTTTCTCTCCACTGAAGTCTGCAATGTAACCAAGGCAGGATATCTGCTGCAAGGAAGTCCTTAAAATCTCTCAGTTCTGTTTTTCTGTTTTTCAAGGATATCTATCTTTACTAGCCTGGATCTTCCAAGGTTTTGAGACACTGACCAGCATACTGTCAGTCATTCTCCCTCTGACTTTTGCTTAAGGATTTGGCACCTGGTTCTCCCTCCTGACTTCACTGACCCCTCTAGCCATCACACCTTTATTAATGGCACTCATGTTTTGAGAATAGATTCTTGCCTTCATCCTGGGTTCAGATTATAACACTATAAGCCATATTAGAAGATAAGAATAATGTCTTGACTTAAAAACTAATTAAACAGTATCTGATGTGAGAAGTAGGCAGGATTAATAGGTGAATGGAGCCATCAGAAGGAAAGATGGAGAAACCCTGGGGCACACTGACAAGTTTAGGTCAGACTCAGATGAAAGGCTTGGAGAAAGCCTGTAAATGCTTAGAGCTAGACACAGTTGGAGAGCCTAAAGGTAGAAGGGAGTCAGGAAAAATGTTTGCAGGTGTAATGAGCTAATTTATTTTCTAAACATGATGACAGTTAGGAAGCTGTGGGTTCTAAGCAGAACATCCTCCAGCTTGTAGTAAGTTTGAACAGTGCTGCTGATGACCTTGGCCTGATAATAGCCATAGAACAATTCCACCCCAAAGCAGCAAGAACTACGCTCCTTCCTGGTTTTTACAGGGTATCACTAGGGATTTCTTTAAGATTAGAACAGTCCTCAAATGGCAGCCTTATGGATGAGGAGCTTACTACTGAAGACCGCTAAGAAGAAATGCTCTGGGGTATAGAACAAGGTTCAGTTACCTTAAAATGATTTGTGTCCTAGGAAATACAGTCTTTGATCATAAATGGATTGAATCTGAAATCAATAATATAAAGACACCTGGAAAAATCTCCGAACATTTAGAAATTTTAAAACTCACTTCTAAATAGTGTATTGGGTCCAGTCATATATCAAAGATATTTTAAATAGAATAAGAATAAACAATTAGAATTTATAGGATGCTGCCATAGTAGTATGGGGATTATTGTAGTTGAAACTGCTGCATTAAGGAGTCATCTTTAAACAACAATCTTTTATTTTTTAATTCCTATTATCAAACACAGATTCTTTTCTTATACAATATAATCTGAATGCAGTTTCCCCTCCCTCTGCTTCCCCCAATTCTTTCTCACTTCCTCTCCCATCTAGATCCACTCCCTTTCTATCTCTTATTTTAAAAGAATAAACTCCTAACAGATGACAACAAAACATACAAAATAAAATAAAATAAAACAAAATACAATAAGGTAAGCAATAACCATAATGTCAAAGATGGACAAGCCAACAGAAGGATGAGTCCCAAGAGGAGGCACAAGACACAGAGAAGCCCTCATTCGCACATTCAGTAGTTCCATAGAAGTGCTCAGCTGAAAGCTGCAGTGTATATGCAGAGGGCCTGGTGCAGACCCATGGAGACCCGTGATTGCAGCTTCAGCCTCTATGCGTTCAGATGAGCTTTACGCGGTTGTTTTAGAGGGCCTTGTTTTCCTGGTGTCTTCAATTCCCTCTTTTTCCCTCTCTCTTAACAATTAGCAGAGAATAGAGCTGGATATGATGGTGTTTGCTTGTTCCCAGCACTCTCCTGGGCTGGGACAGGAGAATTGGGAGTTTAAGGTCATCCTGGTCTGTATATTAATGCCTCTCCCATCAAACAAACAAACAAACAACCAGAGAAAAGGAAAGGCAAGATAAAGTTAAAAAAAAAAAAAAAACAACAGAAAAATAAGGCAAGTAAGTCAAAAACAAGAATGAAAACAACAATTTTCAAAGCAAAGACAAAGTAAAAACAGACTAGCCAGAGGGTTTGTCAGTTCATTTTATCTCTTTGAGCCACAGTGATGAAGAAATGAAAAGACACAGGCTCCTACATCAGTACAAGAGACCACTCACCTCAGATACTCAGACCATGAGAAATGAGAAAAAAAAAAAATACAGTGAGCAACTTCATGAGCTTATTCTCAGATGATGACAGTGAATTCTTTAAAAGATGCTTATGCAAAAAGATCTCAATAACCTTAGCCTAGAGGTACAGCTCAGCAACAGGCCACTTAGCATGAGTGAGGCCCTAGGTTCAATCCTCTGTGCCACAAACAAATCAAATTAAAATAAATAACCCCTGAATTCCTGTACTCAGTACACTGATAAACGGTTTCTTCTGCAGTTCCTCCAGTTTTGACTCAGAGAGGCTTACTAGTAAGTCACTCAAATATCTAAACATCTAAAGAAGAAATTCCAGTTCAATATAAACTGACTCAGTTGAGGAAGAGCTATCTCAGCTCATTCTTTGAGGACAGAGTCTATGCTGATATCAAAACTAGACAGAAGTACAAGAGGTAAAGGAAACAATAGGCTTATATTCCTTATGACTATACATGTAAAATTAACACAATTTTTGCTAAATCCAATTGGACAATATGTTAAAACATACCTTGAACAAGAGGAGTTTATGAAACAAAAGTATGTTAATATCTAAACATCAATTGATGGGTTACCAAGCTTCAGAAGTACATGATCCAGCAAACAAGGATTAAAAAAAAATGAGACAAAGCATAACATCCATCCCAGAGAAAACTCGACAAGCTGTAAGTACAGGAGCAAATTTCTGCCTGATAAAGAGCCTCTGCCAAAACACTGACAGCTAGTATCCTACCTAGCCGTGAAGACGGAATGTTTCCCATCAGAATCTAACAGAAATGCCCATTCTTGTCTCTTTTGTTCAGCACATATTCTGACTACACAGGCTAAACAAAACAAAGAAACAAATTCAACCAAACCAAACCAAACATACCAGCTTGAAAAGTGGAGGGTGAAGCTGTTTTCTTTTAGATGTGCTTACCTGGGTAGAACAACTTTCCCACCTCTGCTGGGCATGTTTTACTCACTGACTCCTTGATTTGGTGGCTGCTCTGTATGTGGCACGTGTTCAGTTTATGAGCCTTTGCCCACTAGCTAAAAGCACTACTACCCCTTCAAGATGTGACAATAAAAAAAATATCTCCAAGAAATACCACTTGTCTTCCCATTAGGGTAAAATGTACTGAGAACCACTGGTAACAGAGAATTGGATGGAATGTACAAAAATTAAAACTAACTAAATAAAACCTTTTAGACTGATAAGTTAGCATAGCAAGCTTATGTGATAGAAGATTAATAGGCAAAATAATTGTATTTAATATGCTAGCAATGACTAAATAAAAAATTAAAATTAAATAACTGTCATTTGTAAAAGTATAGCACATGAACAAATCTGACAAAAGAATCTAACACTGTACATGTTGAAAACCAAGACTTATATTGGTTAACATCAACTATTTAGTTGCTCTCTCTATATAGAATGCTTACTTGAATATTGGTAAGCTGATACTAAAATTCACACAAAATATAAAGAATCTAAAAAGCCCAAGGAGATTTGTAATAAAGTTTCAGGGCAGACACCACCTGATTTTAAGACAATTTGGATGTTCAATGGAGAAAGAAAAAACAAAAACAAAAATATTCTTTGTTCATTGAATTGTGCTTAGCAAAACAAGTAATCATGATTCTATCTCTGCTCTGAACAATTTTGAAAATTTAACTCAAATTAATCATAGGCAAAAGTGTACAAAAATTCTAGAGGAAACTATAGAATAAGTATTTGTGATCTTGGATTAGGCAGAAGTTACTGAGGCTAGAGAGATGGCTCAGCAGTTAAGAATGGCTACTGCTCTTGCACAGGTCCCAAGCCTGGTCACCAGTACACTGAGAGATGCTCACAAATGTCTTTAACTCCAGGAGACCTAATACCTTGTTCTGGACTAGGCAGGTAACTGCACACATATGCACATACCTACACAAGCATACATACACATGATCAAAAATAAAAATAAAATTTAAGGTATAGAGACAAAATACTGAAAGTATAGTCTTTTTATTAAAATTGTTAAATTGGGCTTCATGAAAATTAGAAACTTTTTCTCTAAGATATGGTTAAGAGAATAAAAAGACTAATTAAATTCAGAGAAAGTATTTATAATGCAATTTAAAAATGGGCAAAGCCGTGCCTTTAATCACAGCACTCAGGGAGGCAGAGGCCACAAATCTCTGTGAGTTTGAGGCCAGTTTGGTCTAAAAAGTGAGACCAGGACAACCAAGCTACACACAGAAATCCTGTGTAAAAAAAAAAAAAAAAAAGAAAAAGAAAAGAAAAAAAAAGATAAAGAAAAAAAAGACCATTTTCTAAGATTCTATTTAAATGACCAGTGAGCAATAAACAGGAAATAAAGATTTTTCCACATATTCCACACCATTGGCCATCAGAAAAATGCAAACGTAAACTTTAGAGAACCTCTCTTTGGAATTCCATACCCACACTTGGTTAATTATGTACTATTTCCTTTCCCAAATACTTAACCCCCTCTCTGCCTTTCCCTCTGCCATCACTTCCTCTCTCTCTTCTTCTCTTCATGCTTGAATCTGTTAAAACCTTATGTGTCTGCTTCAAACAACACAAAACTACAAGGAAGTCTCAGATCACACCACCAATATACCTTATGAAAGGAAACACAAGGGACACAGGATAAGTCTTTTCCGGAATGTGAATTTTGAAATCATTCGAGTCTTCAGGAAACTGTCCATCAGCCTCGTAGCATTTTACTGTGTGGTTTACATCTAAGTGAGATGAAAGAATATATTTGCACAAAAACTTTTAAATAAATATTCACGGCATCTTTCTCTACATAGTCTCAAATAGGAGCTATGCAGCTGTCCACTAAATGATCTATGGACAGGTAATGATGCTTTTGTTCTACATCAATATGATGGAATGTAATTTGGCACTGAAGAATGAACTGCTACCAATCATTTTAATACAAATGATCATTGGAAATTCTGGCTACAGGAAAGAAGCCAATCTCAAAAGACCATTTATTTTATGACTGTACTTACATGAAATGCCGAGAATAAGCAAATCTCTAGGGAAAGAAGGTAGATTAGTGATTGTCTAGTGCTGGGTAGGTAAAGAATGATACATTGTAACATGTGAGGTGGTAAGGAATAATACATGAAGCAATGAAATGTCTTAAACTTAGTTATGATAGGCACAAAATCTGTGAATATATTAATATGCCAAAAGGGAGGCATTGTGTTGTATGTGAATTTTAGCCAAGTGAAACTGTTATTCAATGTGCACACAGGCACACATGTACACGTACAATCACATATACACACATGTACACAGACACATACGCACTCAATATATACACACACACATATGCACATACCCAAGCAGAAGGATCAGCAGTCAAAGGGGGAAGGAAGGTGGAGAGGTTGAAATCGATCTATCAGTTGTGCTGGTATTTATTAAAGTGAGCAAATTTACCAAAATTCATTGAAATTTATGTAAATTAATTCACTATGAAGTTAATTTTTTTCTAAATCTCAAAATGAAAGAAAAATAATCTAATTAAAAATGGGCAAAAGATTTGGAGGACACCAGAGAAGATAAACAGATGGCAATAAGCACGTGGAAAGATCCTGTCTTAGTGAATGAATACATCTACATAGCAGAGTCAGGAAGCCTGAGTGGAGAAAATGCTTCTGAACTTGCTCTGCAAAGCTGGACCTTGGTCACATCAGGTCACTAGTACATTGGAACAGTGGCCACATTAGAAGAAAAGTAGCGAAGTCCAAACTTTTGTTTGTATGGAAAACAAACAAACAAACAACTTGAATAAAAATGGTTGATCTTTTTGTTTTAGGAAAGGATAGAATGAAACTTCAAAGGCATGCCACCCCCTGTGGCAATTGCTGAGATGAAAATTATCTGCTAAGTATTGTCCGTGGTGGGCTTGTAGGGCTGGGCTTCCCACAGCCAATGTAGCACACCTGATGCCTGGGCCCTGGAGGTGATGATGTAGGGCAGGCAGGGACAAGGCTCCCCTAAGCAGATGGAGGAGGACATAAGGGCACTGGAGTCCCCAAGCTGATGGTGCTGATGATAGTAGCTCAGGCCAGTCACTCACATCATTGGAGTTTCTTGAACATACCTCCACCACATGGCCCAGCTATCCACTCAACAGAAATGAAAATATGTTTATAGAGACTTTACACATTCAGAAGTTTTATCTGTGATTGTGCAAAACTGGCAAGGATTCAGATGCCCGTCAACAAATAGTGTTCTGCCAGCACTGATGCCTGCTTATACAATGGAATGAAGGCCATATGGCGAGAGTCCCTGACTCTGAAAATGTTAGAAAATGCAAACAAACTTATAGCAACTTATAGCATCATTGGTTGCCTGGGGAGAAAGGGTGGGAAGTGCATGTGTATGTGGGGGGGTTACAAGGAAAGTTTTGGGGAAATAGATATGTTTGCTATTTGATTTTGATGATAATTGTATGGATGTATACATAAGTCAGGCCTTATCGGAGTGCATACTTCAAATATGTGTGGTTTATTGTATGTAAATTATGCCTCACTGAAACTGTAAAGACAAAGATAATCCATTTTAAAGTTTCTGACTTGCAGTAACAAATTGTTTTCTCTAATAGCTCCCTGGCTCCAGACAATGAAATTATAGGCAGACGACTCCTACCTGGCTGGAGAGGCCTCTGAAGCACTGTGCTGACTGATTCTCAGTGTGGCTTTTCCTCCCAAAACAATTTGTTGGGGGCTGGGGTCAGCAATGACTCCTCTGCGTCAGCAAGCATGTCTATTTTCAAGCCAGTTATCTATCCTTTCTTCCCCTTTTCTTTTTCTCTCCTTGTTTCCCTTGCCCTCTTTTCTTTTGCAATACTGTGAACTGACCCCAGGACCTAGTTCATGCCAGGCAAGTGTTCTACCCTCTAACTAAGCTCCTGTTCAGAATGTCTTTTTCCCCACATGGGATCCTCTTGGGGTCTTGACTTGTAAGATTATTTCTCACTGTTAATTTTTTGTAAATTTTATTATGGCCAGGAACACAGATTAATGCATGCACAGAACTCAAAAAACTCTACCAATGTTTTGCTGTATGGAGTGTATTGCAGCATGGCACACATTAAGTCTGCAAATACAAAAGGAAGCCAAGATGTATGGGAAAAAATGTGAGCCTATAAGCAACTCCTAATATACAAGATGTCAGTGGTTATATCCAGGGGTTGAATGGGGTTTAGATGAGGGACATACAGAGACCTATATGGGATTTATAGAGACAAATGTATTTTTGTTCCCCCTGTTTGAGTGTTGTGGGCCCATCCGGATACTCCAGGCTCTTTTCTTCTGCTGCTCCAGATCCATCTAGTGACAGAAGGCAAAATGCCTAATGTCTTCTTGTTTTGGGACCTTGAGGACCAGAAGGGTTCCAGGTTACCAGGCACCCACCAGGGCTGGCATCATCTGCTGACCTAAGCCACTGCTCTTCCCAAAGGTCTGCACCCAAGATTTCATGTCTGATTTACTTCTTTGTGACGTAAAACAGTCACTCAGGGCTACAAATACGTGAACTGTGAAAGGAGGAGGGCGAGAAAAGCAGACGCAAGCTCTCATATCTGGAGGTTCTGTGTCACTGCCATGTCCTTCCTGAAGCTTTTGGGTGGCTTTTCTGTCCCACAGCTGCATCAGAAGCCTGGGAATCACTTTATAGGACAGTGTGTGTATAGGGAAGGAACCCTATAAAGCAAGTGATTGTGGTCCCAAGGATGCCTTACAACCCAAATGCTATGACCAGAGGGCGCCCATCAGTACCAGGCCAGGCAGAATAGGCCTGCACAGTTATCAAATCTGCATCAATAAGGGAGTGCAATGGAGGCAACTGTGAGGATACAGCTCTTAGAGTCTGAGGGCTACAGCTTTATGAAGGCCGGGTCTGCCTCGTCATTAAAACATTTGCTCATTCAAAGCCTCATTTTAAAAGAGGAACAATGGAAATAACAATGCCTGCCTTTTCAGGATTGTTGGTAGGAGCAAGTGGAGTGATATGTAAGCAGGGAACTGAGGGACCCTCATGCCAAGTCAAGAAACGTTCCAGGTGGATTTAAATATGGGAGGCAAAATATTGGCTAAGGAAAAAAAAAAGCTGCCAAAGGTGTTTCCTTGAGCATAAAAACCAAAGGTAAATCAGGTTGTGGTAAAAGATTAAAAAAACATACCCTCAGTGACCAAAGACTTTCTTTCAAATTTAGACCATAGAGAACCTGCGGGGTTCCCACAGGCTGCAGCCAGGACCCAGTCAAGACTGCCTTGCTTTCCTCTTTTTAACAGTAGAAATGAAATGTGTGCTGGCCAGAAAGGAAAGGCTTGCCTCAAACCAAATAAAAATCCACTACTTCCAGGTATCAAAATGATTTGTATTAGCCAACTTTCTATGAAAGTGGCCCTCTCTAGACACTTTTTTTTTTTTTCAGAGCAAGGAGACCATAAGGCCACTAGGATACTATGATGATGTTGGTGGGATATTTTTTTTTTTTGCAAAAAAAAAAAAAAAAAAAAAGTCTTTTTACAACATCAGATACACTAATCATACATGAGACTTCGCATGAGCACAGGATAGTTGTGCAACCATTCCCTTCCCATTCTAAACATCATGGGAGATCAGTCCTCTAGAGTTACAGTCTAAGTGGAAAAGGGGAAATGTCTGGGGTGTCTTGTAAACTGGCATTTTCTGTAACCTTCCCTGGTTTTTGTTCATTTTAAGTGTCTTCTTCCTTTCTTTGAGTATCAAAACATGTAGGAAATAGAAAAGGTTGGGTGTGAGGAAATGTCTTTTTTATTAATTAATTTAATTTTTATTTGCTTTACATCCTGGCTGTAGCCCCATCCATCCTGCCCCTCCTCCTTCCTAGTACCACTTTTCTCTTTCCTCCCGCCTGCCACCTATTCCTCAGAAAAGGAGAGCTCGTTTTCCCATCCACCCCAGTTCATCAAGATCCATCAGGACTGAGCATGTACTGTTCCCTTGTGGCCCATCAAGGCAGTCCTGCCAGGGAGAAGTGATCAAAAAGCTGACAAGAGAGTCCATGTCTGAAGCAATCCTCACTTCCCTTACTAGAGGATCCACATGAAGCCTAAGCTGTCCAACTGTTACATCTTTGTAGGGGGCCTAGATCCAGTTCCTGTATGGCTGTTGATTGATGCTTCAGTCTCAGCAAGCCTCTCTAGGCTCTGGTTAGTTGGCCCTGTTGGTCTTCTTGTGGAACTCCTGTCACCTCCAGGTCCTTTTCTCTTTGGTAGGAGGCATCTTTTTCCATCAATGTTGTCGATGTCTGACTTTGAGTTTCTGTTAGTTAATGAATGAAATTTAATGTGCAAAGGGGAATGTCTGCCATTCCCTGCTCATCATTGGCACACTTATCTATCACCATCATTACACCTAAAAAAAAAATAGGACTTTGGTGCATGAGTCTCAAATGCTTATGTGATATTATGCATTTCTTAGAGTTGCTGAATTTTTCCTTGTACAACATGGAGATAGTCCATTGAGACGCAGGGGTGGTGTAGATAGGACTAATTTAATGGTGTGTGTAGGGAGTGGGGAGAATTTGGCTTTCCCATTCTTCCTAGATGCATTGTTTAGGGAGTCACCCTCCGACCCATGCTGTGCAGTACTCAAGCATAGTAAGTACCTGATGCTTGAAAAGAGCTGGGCTTGTTGCAGTTGTGCTTGGGAACCATGTCCAGGCCTTTTCTACATGCTCCAGGAGGACATTGCTTACTGCCCCACAAGAGAACAAGGTCACATGCTTCTCATCCCTATCTGGTGCTTACTCTAGGAGACATTATTCCTTCACTAGACAGCTTTTTGATGGGTACTCCTTTTATGCTAGGTCTCATCTCTGTTATGAACTTTTGTTTAATATGCATTGACCATTTGCAATACCAAATCCTCTCCTTTGAACAATGCTTCCTATACTTTAGATCAACTCCTCTGCTATTCTCTTATGTTCCCTTCATCACAACCAGGTAACAGGAATAAAAGGGCTACCAGCATTTCCACTTTATAGACAAACAGAGACACACATTTGTCTAATGTTACACAGCAGAGAAGTGGCAGAATTGAAACTACAATTTGGAACTTCACCTTCAGGATGAGAGTTTTCATCCATGGATAATTTTGGCAATTATCATATTAGCAGATGTGGGGGCAGGAGGGAAGGAACCAGCCTTAGGTTGCTGAACCCCAGGGCTGATAGGGAAGAGCTCTTAGAAACAGCTGAGGGAATGCGGCAGAAATCTCACACTGTCAGGCTTATGATGAGCAAGAGGTAATTGTTAGATGAGAATTTAAATAGACAGGCAACACAGCAGGCAGGCAGAAGGCCTGACTGTCTAAATGAACACAGGAATGAATGGTATCTGAGAGAACTATGTGTTTTAGCCATTTCTTCTCAGAATAGGCACGTAAGTTTATAATCAATTTACTTGCCTTAAATAAAGGAATTAAACCCCAAATCAGCTGCTCTGTGATATGATCCCCAGAGTACATCAGACAATACGTGAAAGCACAGGGCCTGAATCTAATGAGTAAGGACAGAGATGTCTCTAAACATCCTACAAGGCAGAGCTTCCTCTGAAAAATCATCCACCCTGACATTTAGCACAGCTGGGTTGAGAGAGCCCTCTGCGGAGTCAACAGGCCCACACTTGACCACATGCAATGTGGATGACCATCTTGCCAATGGTCTTTTTTAAAGAATGGCTCAGCCAACACATATCCCTTTTTATGAAACAAGCTTCCTTTCTGTTGGGTTATAGGGAGCAGTGGGGGCAGTGGGGTGACACAATGGGAAGTGCGCCCAGTGTTGGCACCAGGAGATCTGGAATAGGTATGTTGAGAGCACGGTGCCCTACTGAGAGCCAGGGAGCTTCAGAAGTCTTGCTTGGGAAGAAGCACGTTAGTGCTGGGCAGAGTGGACATTACAGAGTCCTGTTCTTTCACATCCGGGAAACCCTGTCTGTGTCTCATGAACGTGCTGAAAGCCAAGCCATGTCTGCGAGTGAACACTGAGAGGGTGCTGCTGTCAGGCCTACTTGCACAGGGCCAGCCTGGTGCCCAGGGCCAGCTTGGTGCCCAGGGCCAGCTTGGTGCCCAGGGCTGGATCAGTTGAGGCATGGAGACAAGTGGGAAAGACTATATTGGGAGAAATGAGTTCTTTGGTATAATCTTGGCAAAAATGATCTCTACCTACTGAGAAGGGATCCAACATTTACCCTTTCTGAAATCTCTTCATAATATAATCTTTCTTACCTCTAAGTTTATATGTGTAGTGTTCTTTTTTCTTCTTTCCTCATTCATCTTTCCTATAACAGTCTCTCCTCTATTTCTGTAAATCATTTCTGGGCTGGAGTGTACACACTCATACATACACACAGCTCAAATGGAAAACACCTCTTCAGACTGCAAGCTTATTTTATGCTTTGCACATATTTCTGCTGAACAGTAACCTGTATCATGTTTGGTTTTGTGGAAAATAATAAATAACAACCTTTTCTTCCCCCATTGAATGCAGAATCAATTGAGAAATAAGACACAGTTGTCAAACAGATGGAAATACAAATATAAACTTTATTGGCAAAATTTACTATAGAATATGGTTTAGTTCTGCAGCCAAGTGTAGATCCCTCATAATTTCCTCCAGTGTCAAACTTACCCATCCAGCTACACACACATTACAGCATGATACAGGGGACTGAGTGAGAGAACAGAAAAAAAAGAACTCTACCATTTTCATCTAGGAGGCTAGTAATTTTTCCTTTTCTTTTGACTAAATATTTTAGAGTTGACATTAAAAAACATAATCTGTCTCTTTTGGTAGATCCCAGGTAGCTTAGGGGCACAATACCACATGGTTAATCTTTGTTTGCTCATCTCCCAGTGTAGTGTCTGGTCCATGGCAGGTCTGCTCAATGAGTGATCTTACACTGTGTGTCTCTCTCTTCTGCCTCACTTCATTCCTTTTAAACAGAAGCTTGCTGCTTAGCACCCCAGGTTCTACCTCAACCATGTATGCTGTTCAAAGCAACATCACAGTGGCCCTGGAAATAGCTTCACTCCATCTTCTGCAGGGAAAGCCCCTGAGTGGTTTGGTAACCTGTCTGGTTATTCATCAGCCAGCAAGCTGTGGAAAAGCCAGTTTCAGCACTTGTACCATCCCAGGTGTGCTGTGGAGCACTCCATTCTGGCTTATAGCCTGCTCTTCCTACCTCACCCCTAAAATTTTCAGGCAGTCCTGACCGAGACAGGGATCTTTTAGAGACTTAGTTATTCAGCCAATGAGTTTGTGAGTTTAAGGCTTGCCTAGGTTCAGCTGGTCACTATGGGAAATGTGCTAGCGGAACCATGGCAGGCTACTGTTATGCAATGCAACCTCCGGCACTGTGTAGGCCCCATACAACAGATCATTCTCCTGTTTCTCAGACCTGCCATGGACCAGACACTACACCGAGAGTTTCTCAGAGCACTCTTTCAAAGTTTTAACTGTTCAACACCATCTTCAGGTCAAGAGAGCTTCCCTGAACTCAGTGCTACTGGACAGCTGTGTCTCAATGAGGACTTATTTGCAAATGTTGGTGGCTTTCAGAGGACCCTCTATAGTAGGCTCCCATCGTGTTCCCTCTCTTCCACGGCTTCAGTGTTTATCCTGTTTGCCATTCTGAATGAGATTTAAGCATCTTCCCTAGGGTCCTCCTTGTTTTTTAGCTTCTTTAAGTATGTAGATTTTAGTATGGCTATCCTATATTATATAGCTAATAACAATTTATAAGTGAGTGTATACCATATGTGTCTTTCTGCTTCTAGGTTACCTCACTTAGTATGATCTTTTCTAGTTCCATCCATTTGCCTGCAAATTTCATGAATTTCTTGTTTTTAATAGCTGAGCAGTATTCCATTGTGTGAATGTGCCACTCTGTTGCCTGCTCTTTGATCTCTCAGCCCTGATGAAGCAGTCTTGCCAGGCCATGGGGGAAGAGGATCCAGGCAGTCTTGATGAGTCTTGATAAGCTATGGGTAGATGGCAGAGGAGAACTACCCTTTTCAGTGGACTAGAGGAAGGAGGTAGGGGGGAAGACAGAGGAAGAGGGTGACTGGGAGGAGCTGAGGGAAGGGGCTTCAATCAGGATATATAAAGAACAAATTGTAAAAAAAAAATATAAAATAAAAAAACAAAGAAAAAAATGTTGGTGACTAATCTTACATCCTTTGTTCTTTACCGGAGTGTTAGGCATGGCTGACTAGGACCTCACTGTCTCCTCCTGGAAAACTCAGGGGCTTGCCTAGACCTTGCTTTCTTTGTCCAGCAGTTCCACCTTTCACTACACAGCTGCCTTCTGGGGCAGTGTTCCAAGGTCTTCATGAGCCCTGGTGAGTAGAACTTTGGTGAGATTCTAACACATTGTTTTCTCTTTTTTCTCACAGAGAGAACCACTTTTTTTTTTTTTTTTTTTTTTTTTTTTGGACAAGATCTGCTGTTTGTGAGGCAGGTGGGGACAGGCAGATCTCATAAATTCCCTCTTTGTCATATGAAGACACTGAGACATGAGAGGCTGGAAAGCTTGCCTGAGACCCTTCAGGGAAGTTGCTCTAGGGAAAAAATAAGTGCACCATCCCAGGCCCAGTCCTTTTCTTGTGGCCTCTGTGAGCCCACAACTTTATTAAATTCGAAAGATATCAAAAGAGAATAAAGAAAGAACACAGAAATGACAAAAATCTTTCTCAATTCAACATTGTGCTAATCTGACATGACAAGGCCAAGCCCATATTTCTACTGTGCCAATTACTTAAAGGGCACCAATGCCATGGCACCATTAAAGAAATAGCAGAGATGGATTGTAGGACACTGTGGATCAATGTGCTAAGTGTTGTTCAACTTGTTCAATGAAATAAAGCATTGGATCATTAACCTTACCAATGTCAATGTTGTCACTATCAAATTCCACTAAATTGATGGCCACAGCCCTCATTAAAGGTGCACTTGGAGGCAGCTGCTGCATTACCACCTTATTGGATGATGGTGAAGGGTAAACACTCCAGGACAGGGCAGAGGCTGGACTAGAGCTAAGGACCCTTGACACAGAGTGAAAAATGCACATGTAGAGATGTGGGCTGGCTCAGAAATAGCAGTGGCAAAAGGAGGAATGTCCAGATCTATATGAGCCTTTGCCTTTCTGCAGAGAGCTCTGGAGTGGGCAGGCCCTGCAGAGGAAATGTTTGTTTACTTGAGGAGATCCACTTGGCTCAGAAAGGGTTAATTGATCATTGCTTTTCCTTAATCCAGTTCATAACCTTTAAGACTGAGAGAAAGCTGGGAATGGATTTCCTCTGGTAAGAGCCCATGGATGATATTTGGTATCAAAGGCTAAAACTGGGAATCAAGAGACCTAGGATCCTTCTACCTCTGCTATCTTTAGTAAAGCTTCAGCCAGGCCTTTCCACACTGATTCTCAGTTTCCTTCTGTGTAGAACAAAGAACTTGGAAGGACATCAGTTCCTAAGGAAGCTTCTTTTTTTAACTCTGGGCCTTAAGCATCTTGGAGTGGTAGGGACCACTGAGGGCAAACAAAGAAAAAAGAGATGTGAGCTTATTTTTTTTAATTTAATCATATATATTATATAAATTATATATAATAATTTATTCACTTTGTATCCCTGCTACAGCCCCCTCCCTTGTCTCCTCCCAGTCCCACCCACCCTCTCTCTTCTCACCCTATGCCCTTTCCTTAGTCCCCTGATAGAGGAGGACCTTCTCCCCTTCTATCTGACCCTAGCCTATCAGGTCTCCTCAAGGCTGGCTGCAACATCTTCCTCTGTGGCCTGGCAAAGCTGCACCACACAGAGTGAGGTGATCAAAGAGCCAGCCACTGAGTTCATGTCAGGGACAGTCCCTGTTCCCCTTACTAGGGAAACCACTTGGAAACTGAGCAGAAATGGGCTTCCTATGAACAGGGCCTTTATCCATGCATGATCTTAAACTCCACAAGAACAACAGAGCCGAGATGTGAGCTTTTTATCAGGACACAATGAAGTATTCATATGTGCATGCACACATGCATACAAACATAGTACACATAAACACATACGGGAACACACATGGATGCATGCACACATGCATGTACGTAACCTCTCCAGAATATAAACAGCCTGAAAGAAGCTTAGGGAGTGGAGGGTGGATGAAGGGGAGTGGAGCATGGGGCTGTCACAGCCATGGCTTTAAAATGGCTTGAGTTGCAATTAAAAAAGGAAGGGGCCAAAGGTCATTTCCTGGCATTTCACTCCGGTGGATAATTTTAGAGGGTGATGTGTCTCTGCTTGTTGAAATATTCTGAGAGACTTGTAACAGCTTAAGTCTAGCCAGCCTGAAATAAAAATCAAAGAGGCTGACACCTTCAAAGCCCAAAGAGCCCAGCAGCACATTGGCAGACGTCAGTGAGGGAAGAACTCGGCATGACTGGGACTGCTTTGGTATTCTTACTTCTGATTAACAGCAGAGATCGGATAATTTTAATTATTAATTATTTCCAGGACGCACACATGATGTCAGGTGGTCTTTGAGTCTTGTCACTGGGAAGGTTAAACACTCTCCTCACTTGGTAATTACCTAATCACCATTACTCTTTTACATTAATTCAGCCCCAGAATTCATTATGGCTGGGATGGGTTATTAAAGCGCATGTGGGAAGATCTAAGCACCCCATTGTTTGCATTGATTTAGGAGCGGATGTGATGCTCTGCTAATAGCTAGCTTAGCCAGAGTCTACCCTGCTGGTGTGTGAAATCTGCTTCAGGGTTTTCTTTGTGTGACCACCAGCAAGAGGCTTGAAGAAGATTCAAATGTGCTTCTGCAAGAGATGCAGGTCCAGGACAGAGCTAGGAGAGTGGGGAGTGGAGAGGAAGGTAATTAAGTCTGCTATCCTTTTCAAATGTTGCATGCTGGCATTCCTGGAAGCTTGTGTTCCCCATCCCCCTCCTCATGGCTGCTGCCAGCAGGTCTCTCCAGTGAACACTACCCTGAATGTTGTCCTCTCCTAGACCACCATCATTGTCACCAAGCAAGACCACAGTCCCTCAAGTCCCTTGCCTTGGCCAAGACAAGAACTCGTGGCCACAAAGGGGACAATAAAATTGCAGTCACAAATATATGTGTGGCATTTACAAAAGCTGACACACTTGGTTAAAATTACCTTGAATGATACCCTCATGTGAAGGCCAGAGAGAAGAGAAACAGGCTCTGGTGTGTAACTATTTGAACCATGTCTGCTAGAACAGCTTTTTTGAAAAACAATATTGCAAAATGAATGAATGACTTTAAGAAGGTTAAGATCTTTTCAGTTACTCTCTTTGTCCTCGGAAATGCATAGATATGTGTGTGGATACATTAAACTACAAGTAATAAACATACACATGGAATTACAGCATTTCCTCGGTTGTGATGGAGAGAACATGACAATCTGCTCTTTAAAGATTAAGTTACTATTTCCCAGTTCTTACCTAAAATTCCATTCACTCTGCCCAACAGTTGCCTATCAGGCTCAGCATCTGCTTTGATAGTCTGAAGGGCAGAGGCTTTCAGAGGCCCTCTGTGGTAGGTTCCTAGGTTGTTTCCTGTTTTCTTCTTCTTCTGATGTCCATCCTCTTTGCCTTTCCAGATGGGGATTGGACATTTTAGTTAGGGTCCTCTCTCTTGCTTAGTTTCTTTAGATGCACAGGTTTTAGTGGGTTTGTCCTATGTTGTATGTCTATATGAGTGAGTATATACCATGTGTGTCTTTGGAGAGCAACAGAACAAGGAAATTTGAACACAGGGAACTTCCCAGAGACTCATACTCCAACCAAGGACTATTCATGGAGATAACCCAGAACCCCTGCACAGATGTAGCCCAGGGCAGTTCAGAGTCCAATTGGGTTACATAGTAATGTGAAGAGGGACTGCCTCTGACATAATCTGATTGGCCTGCTCTTTGATCACCTCCCTCTGGGGGGGAGCAGCCTTACCAGGCCATAGTAGAGGACAATGCAGCCACTTTTGATGTGAACTGACAGACTAAGATCAGAAAGGAGAGGAGAACCTCCCCTATTAGTGGACTTGGGGAGTGGCATGCAAGCAGAGGGAGGAGGGAGGGTGGGATTGGGAGGGGAGGAGGGAGGGGCTTATGGGGGGATGCAGAATGAATAAAGTGTAATTGATGAAAAATTTAAATAAATAATTAAATAATTAAATAATTAAATAAAAGATTGTACCCCCCCAAAAAAAAAGATTAAGTTACAAACTACTCGTTTACATTGGAATATGGTCTTCATCCACCTTTAATGTTTATATTAAATAAGATGTAAATGTGGGGCTGGTAAAGTGCCTGCTGTACAAGCATGAAGACTAGAGTTTGGATTCCCAGCACCCTAGCTACAAAGAAAAACGAGCATAGTGGTGTGGCATAGGCTTGTAATCCTAGCACAAGGGAGGCCAAATCAGGAGGATCTCTCGAACTAGACTGGCCATATCAGTGAGCTTTGGATTATAGGAGATAATCCATCACACACACAAACACACACACACACACATACACACAATGATTATTTAAATGTAAACTATGGTAACATTTAATCTTAAAAGGCCAACAAATACATGCATTATAAAATATGTACAGAGACACATAATGGTGTTATTAATTATGAACCTAAACTATAGGCGCTTGATGGTAGACACTAGTGACCTGGATGGTGGATCTTGGGTGATGATCCCTGGCTGGCCCCAGGATGATGAGTTCTGGATTATGGACCCTGAGTAGAGGGCAGTGCAGTTGTGGATTGTTTCTATACTGCATGAAAGGGCAGCTGGGTGTCATGTCCAGGAGCTTTCCATGGCAACCACCTGGAGGCACTCAAAAACTGACATGGACTTGCTGGTATCTTTGATTGCCGCTGCTTACGTTTCCTTTTCTGCAGAGGGGACTCTACCATCCATGCAGTGGCACAGGTGAGTGTGAGTGCTCCATTCTCTGACATGTCTAGTCTGGGGGCTTAGGGGAGTTGGTGTCTGTGGGCTGTTCCTTGACTAATGCAGAATGGGACTAAGGGATAAATGCTTCTCAGTACATTTGTGAAATTCCTAGAGTGTCTAGAAAAGTTATCAGATGATTTGGGGTACAAGGCAGTAACTTCCCATTACAAAGATGGCTAGGAGCACATTTGTGTCTTGGCTTTGCCTCCTGCCAGCTCTTATGCTCCACTTCTGAATCTGTCCTTCTTGGACAAAGAGATTCTGATTCATATTTACAAATGCTTCAGACTTCTGTCTTGGAATCTGCTGTCAGAGAATATAGTCTGAAAGAAAACTTGGAATAAAATGTTAGGGAATATCTCTATTGCTAAGTAGAAAGAGAAAGGAGAGAATAATTAATAAGTAGCATTTAAATATTAGCAAACCATTTTGGAAAGAAGAAATTTACATCAAGCGCATAGAAATTCTACATGAATTAAAGATTTAATCACAATTTTTTAAATGCAAGGCTGTAAAAGCACCAGAATAAAATATCAGAATATTTTTTATAATCTTGGCCCATGAAAAGCCTTCTAAGTAGAGACTTCAAATAAATAAAAAATGATAGAAATAATTAAAGTTTAATAGTTTGCATAGAGCAAAAAAATCATCACAAAGTAAAAAGCATAATCTTAAGAAAAGAATTTAAGAGTGTGGACTGATTTCCAGAATTGAAGGTTCTCAGTAAAAACATGCTTTCTTTGTTAGCCTCAGCTGTCAGCTTGACATAGCCCAGAATTACCTGAAGGAGACTCATCTGGGAGGTTTGATTTGATCACATTGGCCTCTGAGCATGTTCATAGGGCATTTTCTTGATTGCCAATTGATGTAAGAGGGCCCAGTCCATTGTGGGCAAACCACCCCTATGCTGGAGGCCTAAACTGTTTATGGAAGTTAGCTAAGCATGAACCTCCAAGGGAGCTAGCAAGCAGTTTTCCTTCATGGTTCCTGCCTTTACTCCTGGTTGAGTTTCTGCCTCAGCCTCCCTTAATGATGGGCTGTGACCAGGACATGTAAGACAAATGTGTTCTTCTCTTTCTAAATTGCTTTTGGTTTTGGTGTTTATCATAGCTTCTTCTTGCTGTCCCCTCACATGGTGAAAAAAATGAATGTGTCTTCATTTGGAGGAGGGAGCAGAAGGGACTAGGATGTTTTCCTGGACCGTTTCATAAGAAGACAGAATCAGGGCATTGTACTCTTGCCTTACCACTCTCCTCTTTATTTTTCCTTCCTTTTTGTTCCATATGGACTTTATTTATTTATTTATTATTTTTTAATTATACTTTATTTATTTTGTATCCCCCCTCTAGTTCCCTCCCTTCTCCCCTCCCAATATCTCCCTTCCTCCCCCTTCTCCACACACTCCCCTCCCCAAGTCCACTGGTAGGGGAGGGTTTCTTTTTCTTCCTTCTGATCCTAGTCTTTTAGGTCTCATTAGGAGTGGCTGCATTGACTTCCTCTGTGGCCTGGGAAGCCTGCTCCCACCCTCAGGGGGAGGTGATCAAAGAGCAGGCCAATCAGTTTATGTATTTATTTATAATAAACTATAAACAGTAAGAACAGTTATGAAACAATCATGAGAGCCAT
Organism: Meriones unguiculatus; assembly: GCF_030254825.1. Classification (NCBI taxonomy): domain Eukaryota; kingdom Metazoa; phylum Chordata; class Mammalia; order Rodentia; family Muridae; genus Meriones; species Meriones unguiculatus. Next base: position 112,557,183 of record NC_083359.1, on the reverse strand, counting down.
ATGTAAAAGTTATGTTCAAAATGTTTATCTCATTTGTATTTGGCAACCTTGAAGAAAATACTACCTATCCTATCTAGGTGAATCTAAAGTTTTGTAACTAAATTATTCCCTGTCATATCTTATATTTATCAACTTAAAAAATCTTTCTAGACCTTAAAACATTTTCTTAAATCCTAAACAACTTAAGCCTAAATAAAACTATAGCTATCTAGTCTTCAACCCCATCAGAGACTTGAGAAGGAATAAAATTTAAAATTATTACTTAAGTAGGAAGTTCAGGCAAGCATCTTCCAAAACTAAGAGATGACAGAGACAGTTTACTACCTGGTAAGTCACCCATTCTCTCTCTATAACACTGGAGTCTTCAGCCTTCTAGCCCAGAATATCCGACAGACATAATTGTGAACAGGAAGTACGAAGGACTTGCTTAACCTGTAATGGCAGAGCTTGGCAAAGACATTGATTCTTAGGATCAAGTTGTATATTAGGTTCCAACACACATTTTGAGGAGGCACTAAAATTCTGAATAGTGCCATCCTTAAAATTATTTCAGAAAATATATAAGTAACTATACTGACAACAAGATTATGAATTTGTGTATGTTATATGCATGTATGTATGTGTGTGTGTATGTGTAGGCAGAGATTCCATAGGATGTCTTTCTCTATCATTTTAAATTTAGAGATAGGGTCTTTCACTTAACCTAGAGCTCATTGGTTGACTAGACTAGCTAGCCAGCAAATTTTGAGATCCTCCTATCTCCATCTTTTAAATGTTGGGATTCTATGTGAGGACCACCACACCTCAATTTTTATAATGGGCACTGGGATCCACACTTAGATCCTCTTTATATATTCTGGATATTAGCCCTCTGTCAGATATAGGGCTGGTGAAGATCCTTTCTCAATCTGTAGGATGTCGTTTTGTTCTGATGACAGTGTCCTTTGCTTTACATCAGTTTCAAGAAGTCCCATTTATTGATTGCCTGTGCTGTTGGTGTTCTGTTCAGGAAGTTGTGTTTTGTGCTAATGAATTCAAGGTTCTTCCCCTCTTTATCTTCTACCAGGTTTAGTGTGTCTGTTTTTATATTGAGGTCTTTGATCCACTTTGATTTTAGTTTTGTGCAGGGTGATAAGTATAGATCTATTTGCATTTTTCTACATGTAGACATCCAGTTAGACCAGCATTATTTGTTGAAGACACTATATTTTTTCCCATTGTATGGTTTTGACATCTTTGTCAAAAATCAGGTATCTACAAGTGTGTGGGTTTATTTCTGGGTCTTCTATTCAATTCCATTGATCCACCATTCTGTTTCTATGCCAGTACCATGCAGTTTTTATTACTGCTGCTGTATAGTACAGCTTGAGATCAGGGATGGAGATACATCCAGAAAACATTTTATTGCAGATCCTCATTCCTGTTCATTAACTGTTTTAGTTACTGGTTGAGCCATTTCCTTAGCCTCTAACTAAGAATTTTTATTACAGTACTTGTTCACTTAGGAGAAAATTGAAGAAGACTAAATACATATTATTTGATGGGTGGTCAACTCAGAAAAAAAGCCATGGGAGGTACTATGTAGCTGATGAAAAACTGAAGTGTATTCATCAGGGTCCATTTGCCTTGCTAGTGTTATTGATTGATTAACATTGCTACCAAAAGTAAGTCAAAGTTCCACCCCCGTACCTCAGTGTATATCCTGTTGTAGTTTGAATATGTCCCACATAATCAGATCATTTGTGATACAACTGGTCCTTATTTGGTAGTGCTATTTTGAGTGGGTCTGACAACTTCAGGAGGTGGACCCTAGCTGGTATTGGGCAGTATCTTTCTTGATTTCTTTCAATCTACCCACCTCTAATTCCTCTAATTCACTAAGGTGCGGAAACTTCTTTGCCACACATTCCCACTGCCATAATGTTCTGCCCAAATACAAGGAGCCCCGAAAGCATGGAACCATGCTCTGAAACCACGACCAGTAGGTTATTTTGGTCATGTCAGAGAAAGGTAGCTAATATGGGCTTTACTTGGAAATAGGGATTTACACAGACTAATTCTTACAAGCCAAGACAGTCAAGGTGAGGTGAGGTAGTGAGGGTAGACCCCAACCCAATATTGCTGACTACTTGCCCTAAAAAGGTAAAAGATTAGACCCTGAGACAGATTCCAAGATGTGCACATAGTAAAGATAGCCTGTGACTGTGTGGGAAGAGAAAGCCAAAAAGTGTTGACAAACTCTAGAAGCCAGAAGAATGAAGAAGTATCTTCCTTAGAGCCTCAGGGGGAGCACAGCCCTACTTGATTTCTGATTCTGAGCCTCTAAAACTACATGTAAATAAATCTCCATTGCTCGTGCTACATAGTTTTTAGTACTTTGCTATGGTAATGCTTGGAAACTAAGACATCAATGATCTACCACGGAGTAAAATACAGTTGCTAGACAATAAACACAATTTAAATTTATTTTCTTCAGAAAAAAAATGCTGTATATATTCTCTCATATTTGTTTATACATAGAAAATGCTCTAGAAGGAAATCCATAAGATAACCAAGACTTGGAGAAATTAAGAGACTGGGGCATGATGAAGCGTTTTACTTCTTCACACATCCTTAATTTGTTTCTCAATGACTGTGAGCCTATTTCCTATTAACAGCCTCATTCTGCAATGTCTCCCAAATGTAAGGAGCTTGCTTGTTAGCTGATGGTGTTATTGGGGGTGGCTGAATATTTAGCAGGTATAGTATAACTGGAGGTCAGCAGTTCCAAAAGCTGTGTTAGAAGAGCCTGGCATTCTCTATCTCTGTCTCTCCTGGCTGCCATGCGTGGGAGGTTTTGCTGAACTTCATGTCTTTACCTAATTGCAAGTAAGAAATGATGAGCCAAGTGATCACAGACTGAAGTTATGAGGTAAAATAAATAGTTCCTCCTTTTAAGTTGATTATTTCTTGTATTGTCTTACAGAATATTGACTACACATGCTGTGTTGAAATGTTCAAGTCCCAGTATATGCAGGTGCCTTTCTCTCCATAGAGAGGAGACACAAAAAGCAAAGGACAAACACATCAGAGAGACACCTGAACCTTGAAAATTTTTCTCTTCTTAAGTGGTAAGTGGTACCTTTAATATAACCCTAATGCTATGGAGCTGCCAAGAGCAGTAATCAAATCTCGCCATGGTGGAGGGAATACCCTGTTTTCTATTGAATCCTCCCCTGTCTAGAGATCAGGGGTCCTCTCTATTCTCACTAGGTTGAGGATTAGTTCCTGGGTTCACATTAGCACTGTTTCTGAGACTTCAGAATGCATAGGTATCACCAGCAGGACTTCCTACTGGGGAAGGTGACCACAGAGCCACAGAAAACCCATGTTATCATACCTCATTTTCTTTCTGAGCTCCCAGGAGCTTCAGGCTTCAAGAACTGTGCAGAATGCTGCAGGCAGTGGAACAGGAGTATACATAGAGTTTCTGGAGATTTACAGAGCCAGTCACAGGAAAAGCCACCTTGTGATATCATGGAGATTTTCCAGTATCTCTGGGCAGCTCTGTTAGGCCACTTGCCCTTCTTACTGTGTCCTTACTACTTGTTCTCAGCACTCACTGTTATTCTATTTTCTCCTTTCTTCAGTTTAAAATAAGACAGGATGTTGTTTAAAAGAAGGAACATCCCAACTGTTCTATTTTACCAATAAAGATTCAGGTAGCAGATGCTGGAGTGAAAACCTGCTAGCTCAGAGAGGCAGAGAAAATAACCAGCTAACCTTCCTTCTCAGCTCAGGTCTGGATGGAAAAAAAAATCCAAATGTTCACTGACAGACAAGGAGCAAAGGACAAAACAAAACAGAACAAAACAAAACAAAACAAAAAAAAAAAAACAAACCAAAACCAAAATCAAACAAAACAAACAAACAAATGAAAAAACAAGGCCAAAGTCTTGCTAGCTCAAAGCCCCAAAATATGGGGAGCTGAAGAACTGAAGCCTAAGCTAAAGACAGAGCTTGAGCTAATAGCCCTTTCTTCTTCTCCACACTGTCTTAAATACCCCTCATCTCAAAATCTTTCCTACTCTTTAATCCCTGTCACCTGTCTTCTTGCTCTGCCTCTTGGCCTAGGGTTAACTATTAAATTCTGTGTACAGAAAGTGTTTAGATTTAAGTTGTGTGCTACGGCTGGGTTGACCATACCATAATCACCACTTTATAATAAACAGAAAGTTTTTGGATCAAAGGTGTGTGATAGAGTTCAACCACACCAAAGAAACAGGGTCTTACAGTTCACAATTTTGGGGTTCACAATGGGATCAAATATCCTGCAAAAACAGAATTTGATTTCACCAAGACAGTGAATTTTTCACTTATCTATTAACCATCTCCTTGTGTGGCACTAAAGACTGGAATTGAACTTGAGTTATAAAGGGATAAATCTCTTAGGTACAGAAGGAATACTTCCTATGGCTGTCTTTCTTGCACTCCTGACACAAGCCTGTGTGTGTGTGTGTGTGTGTGTGTGTGTGTGTGTGTGTGTACACATGGGTGTAATTCACAGTATCTTTTCCACAAAGTCCCAAGGTAAAATATACTTGATGGAAAGACTGACAAATTGAAAATGTGTCCAGGCATCTCAGCTGGTGTGACAAATTGACGTCAGAACATGTGGTTCACTGTGACCCATGACTCTGCTTTGTGAGGATCTGGTCCCATATTCCTGGATTCAACTTCCCTAAATCACACACAAACCTTGGTAGTATGTTCTCGGAGCAAAGTCAGGGCTGTGAGTGAGAGAGACAATTGGGTTAGATGGGGTTAAATAACCCCCTCAACACCTGGCAGAAGGATCCTCTGGAAGGTTTCTGTTGAACAAGCCATTGTAAAACCTTCCATGACAGCCAATGAAAACCCAACAGCAAGAGGAATTGCACTCCTTAAGGGCTGAGAGAAACCTCTCTTTTGGTGAGTTTCATCCAGAATGGTATATTAAGGAAAATGTTAATTTGCCTTGTAGAGAATTTAGATATATCCCCCTGCCTCCATTACCCCAGATCAGAACTTCCTAGGAAGGACAGGGCAAAACTAATTTCCTGTTTCCAGGATCTGTGTCTTTGGTGATTTTAGCTCCTGGTTCTGGCTATTGAAGTGTTGCAGTCACTCGATGCCTCCTGAAAGCTGGTGGATGGAAACTCCACATACAGTGCAGCTTTGCAAGTGAAGCATTTTATAGTTTTCAACCCAGCAGCAATGGAGTCCAGCAGACAGCAGCAGAGGAACTTTGAACAAGGCAGTTGGACTCTGAAAGTTCTTTACTTGTATCGAAATAGTCCACTAGCCTCTGTCCTCTTCCCACCTTGTTCTCTCCTCAGAAAAGGGACTCTTTGGCTGTTCAGGAAGCCTGAAGGATCAGGAGGGCTGAGATCAATATTTAAGACTCCAGCGAAGCAAGACCTTCTGCCTCCAGATAAGCAGCCAGGACAAAAGGCAGTGCTGGAGACTTGACTCTAATTCCCACTGATTGCTTCTCTCCAGCCCATTATGCATGAGAAATGCACAGAGCTCACCCTCGGGCACCCTGGTAATCCAGGAGCACCTCCAAATCACAGACCCATAGAATGTTAGCACTGGCGAGCATAGTAGAGGTCATCAAGCAAGGCCAGCTTCCTCATTTTACACGTGAAGGACTTTACGCATGTGTGTGTCCTGCAGACCTGGGGGCTGGTTCTTACTGACTCTTTCAGGGCAGGGTTAGCGTAGAAGGCTGTGAGGTAATTAGATGCACCATGAGTCTGTGGGAAAGAGGTAGTGAGTAAAAAGTGATTGTAGATGTGGGTTACCAGGGCTCCCAGACAGGACAGGGGAAAGTGTGCCTCCTGCTGTGTAAGAGGAGGGCATGGCAGTTGTTTCTGAGCTCTATCCCTGAGAAAGTTCCTCACTGAGTGAAAAGAAAATTATTTGGTCCTATCTAACTCATTCTTGTTCAATTGAAGAATCTCAACATTCCTATGTTGCCTTTGTTTGGCTCAGTGGATTCTCAGTGGAGAATCAGGATTCTCTATTTCCCTTTGCCTTTGCCTGTTTGAAGCATGACACTGACAGCTTCCGGTTACTGGGCATACTTTCTGTGCACTGAGGAACATATCCAGGGGGCTGCAAAGATATGTACTTGCAAAGCATCAATGAGGTCTCTATATATTAATTGCATTTCACAGATGAAGAAACTAAGGCAAGGATGGACTTAGCAAATTATTCTGTCACACAGCCATGTCACCTAAGCCCCAGGACTTCACAGTTCAGTGGGAAGAATTTCTGGTCAAGTGTTCAACACATTGACAGCTAAACCGGAAGAAAACTTTTATATACTGCAGACTGCAGACAGGCTTTAGAGACAGACACAGATGCAGACACACACACACACACACACACACACACACACACACACACACGTGTGTAGCCTGTAGAGACAGAGAGAGGCAGAGACATACAGGCTGACGGACAAAAAGACAAGACACAGCCAGAATGTTGGTCACCCAGCTGGTAAGCATGGAGTGAAGCTATAAACCCAGGCAGTCTGGCTTTGGAGCCACACACTTTGATGCTTTGCCATACCAATTGCTTGGAGGACAAAATATACACAGTATCAAATATCCCCTCTCCTGTGGTACTGGGAAGGCTCTAACGGCTGGATGTTAGAGAGAAACAGTGTGGAGATGTTTACCCAAAGTAAAGACTCAGTCTGTGCTTTGAAATTAGTTGGTAGCTTTGTCTCTGCTCTGGAGGTGAGAGGCTCATGACCCACGTGTCTTCACCCTTGACATGCCCAGGAAGGTTTCTGTTCACACCTACTTTCCTCCTTCACTATCAGAATAGTATGGTTTGGAGATAAATTATATGGTTGTTCTCTGCAGTTGGCTGAGAAATGTTTAGAGAAAGAATGAAGGTCATGGGCAAGGTTATTGGCCTACTCTCTAAAGCAGAGGAAAAAAAATCTGGTCACGTTATTTTATTGAGGGCTGTTTAAGTTGGTGCCACCATCAACTAAGACCACATGACTTGTAGGAATCTAGGCTTCTTGCTCTGTCTGGGCAGTGCTGTCTTTGTTCTTGCTCGTGAATGAACCCTGATAATGTAGTCTGAGGTCTGTTAGAGCCCTAAGCCACAGTTTAGCGGCAGGCAGCCACCCCAGGCTTCTGTTGATATGGGCAGGAGCAGCTCATGGGCAACTGCCAGTGACAGGGACACAAAACCTGAAGTGCAGAATGACCTGTGCAGGCTCAGGTCTTAGAGGTAAATTTACTGGCCTAATTGTGAGATGTGATTTTTTTTGTACCTCTTTCTGCTAAGTGCTGTTTAAGAGCAAAGCACTTAGTAAATTGTAAGGAGGTACCAATGCAAAAGTGCTTACAAATAAGAATAATGAAAAATTAGAAGCCAAAAACTCTTAACAGCATTTTTGCCTTTAATCAGAAACAGAGTCAGACAATTCCAGAGGGATGAAGTTTCCTAGGCAAGCAATAATATAATCTGTTCATATATTTTAAGATCTAATCTATCATTTTAAATTATTTTATTATAAGTCATATATATATATATTCCTGATTATATATATATATATATTCCTGACTTATATTCTGCTGGATGCCCCACGGGTAATCTTAGAAAGAATGGAAATTAACTTTATAGCATTAACCCACGAGGTTTCAAGAGAAGAAAGCACAGTTGGTGGACAGATGATTCAGCTGCCAAGGAACCCACACAGATATGTCTGGTAGCTGCTTTTGTGGTATTCATTTCAGGAAAGGGAATTAGTCACTCAGAAGATGGCCTCTGACCTCAGCCACAAATTATGGAGAAAGAAACAAAACTCAGGCATTCTGCAATTGTGGGTGATCCCAAAGGAAGACATGGGCTCTCAGAAACAGGATCCTGAGGAGCCAGCCTCAAGTGCTTGTTTTCTGCCAGCTCGACACTGGTTGCTTCCCATAAGGCAGAACATTAGCTCAAGAGGACCTAGGTTCCTTTCATGTCTCACCACTGTAGCAGGGTGGTGAGGAGCTGGCCTCATTAGGAACCACATCTACAAAACATGCCTGTATATTGAGTAGAACTTGATGTCCCAGCTGGCCCCTCCTCTTCCCACTGTATCTCCACAGAGAAGGCTTTTAGAGAATGCTGCTGTGGTGGAGGTCTTAAGAGCATACTGACATTAACCCCGTGTGTTAAATGTGTGGTCTAGATCATGGCACTATGGGAAAAGGTGGGATCTTTAAGATATGGATCCTAGAGGCAGACTTTAGGGCCCTGGTGTTATATACTGAAAGAGTATTATGGAACTCTGGTCTTTTTTTCTGTCATTTTTGGATTTTTTAAACTTGGGTAGTAGGGAATCAGTTTTGTCCTGCCACATGCTCCCACCATAGGCATATCATACCCTACTGAGATGTGACAACCATGGGCTGGGCCTCCAGTACTGTGGACATGAAGACTTTTTCTCCCTGTAAGCTGATTATCTTTAGTGTTTGTTATCTCACAGTAAGCTGCACAGGCCTGGAGTTAGGACCTTGCTGCACTCTAGCCCTAAGCCACCTTGACTCCAAAAAGATTTATTATTAACTCACAAATTTCAGGAAGCATGGCTCTTATGATGAAATATTTGCATTCCAGCAGTTTCCACAAGTGTCTGAAAAGTGTTCTACTATGGCTGCAACCATCAGCTTGATGGCTGACTCAAGCCTAACAGCTACCGTACTCCTTCTGCTTTGGATAAAGTATAGCTGATAAATACAACACGCAGTCCTAAAGAGGGGATGACTCACGGGGACTAAAACACTGGCACATCTACCAGGATTCCCTTATTAGTCCTGGGCTATTCCTGGATGTAAGCTTTTCAGGTCAGGAAATCTTTCATGAAGCTTCTTTCCCACACACATTCCCTCCCAGAGGATAGGAAGCTGTTACCTGTTACTTGCTCACCCCTGCACCTTCTACCTCACACCTACCCCTTAGAGAGACACATTAGCAAAGGCCAAAGCAGGCAGGCCTGTGTGCAGCATGCCCTCTGCCTGCTCTCTCCTTGCTCCACATCGTCAGAGTGTCTTTTGACCATGCATTACTCCCTCTCCATACTGTCAGATAGGATGCAGGGCTAAGCCAATGGCCTGACAGATAAATGGCAAATAAGCATTTTTCCCTGTCCTTTCCATTTATAAAAGATTTTACAGAGAGTTGAAGGAGGAAAGATAGCCTATTTGTTAAAATGATGGATACATTATCAAACTCCATAGCTTAAGCATCCAACTTGCTGAGTTTTAAATGGGTTGTCACCACTGGACTGTTCGCTAAAGTATGAAAATCAAGAAAATACCTTTTTCTTGCTCCATAAATTCTGATGAACAATAGCCAGACAGCAGAAAACAAACATCGACTTTGGAGTGATCACTCTCTGTGTGTCGCCAATAATGAAGAATGAAGGAAATTGAAGACTTATCACTTACAGACATTATCACAAACCCAGATGGCCCAAGGTTTTTTTTTTAAACCATAATAGATAATTCTTGAATTATGTACCTAACAAAGAGAAATTCTCAAACTAACGGAAGGTGTTTATTATATTAACAAGTGTGTTTTCAATTCTTTCAAAACAAAATGTAATTTAATCTTGGCTTCAGAGACAGATTGGAAATGTTAAATGTCTGCTTTTCAGAAATGATTTCTGGAGGGAAGACGCATTCCCCATCAGCTTGCGTGTATAACCAAGGAAAAGGATGTTTGTCTTAACGGCACAGAAAGGGAGAAGTCATGAGATTTTTTTCCTCATTTTTTAAATTATATAGCAGACTGTATATATTCTAGTCCTTCCCCAGGGCAATTTCTGCCTTGCTAAATGAAACATACCCCACTGTGAAGAATGATTATCTGATGCTGAGGGACAGCCTCTTGTTGTTAGATGTGTATACATGAGAAACTGAAGCCAGCCCACTGTCTCGACTCTCTTGTTACAAAGTGAGTTCAGTGGGTATGGTTGATTGGAGAGTGGGGCCTGGTGATTTCCAGAGTGGATTCCAATGGTCTCAATTAATCTGCATCCAAGAGAGAAGCTGGGCTGGGGATGGCTGCACTGGCCCCAAGAGCAAAGGAAGGATCCAAAGCCTCAGACCACTTAACACAGAGAAGAGGCAGTTTTAGGAGTGAAAGGAAAGGGCCATGGCCAGAAGGGAGAGGCTTTAGGGGACAATTTGGACCCATGTCCATATCAGAGAAGTGAAATACTTGCGTAAACAATGTCCCAGTTGACCAGGCAGAGAGGAGGAAATAGTGCTACACTCCGCAAGAGGCTCAGGCACGCATACTAGCGTAGACTGCGGAGGACATAGTCAGAAATGTGGAAATCGAGTGTGAGTCTGGAAGCGAGGTAACCTGGCCCTACTGAAGTCCCTGTCAGTACTGGGAAGAAAGAAGGAGCTAGACATCATGCAGAGTCATAGAAATAGGAATCATGGGACTGCAAATGACTCCAGAAGTATTCAGAGATGCGAGCCAGGAAGGTTTTCACCAGTGCTGCTCATGCTGTAGGCTTACTGTACGTCACCTATGAACTGTCCCAATCAGAAGTGGGCAGCCTGGCTATTGTACCAGTTTGAATGAGATGAGGCTAACAGCAAGAACAGTTGAAAGACAAAAGTAGGAGTTTGGAAGAAGGGATTCCTTTTATTCGTTTCTGATTATGAGGACTCCACCGACTCTCTTCTTCAGGGTCAGTGTAGGGGATGCCAGTGTGTGCAGCACCCTTGTCTATGTGACCACTGAGGTTTGTCCAGCTTCTAAGATGCCACACAGATCTCCTGCCACTGTGATTCATTCAGTATTTTTGTAGTAATCTCCTAATATATGCCATTCAGTGGTGACTGGGTCAACACAAGAAAACCATTCTCTTACACCTTTATTGCTTTCTCAGAAGGGTAGGGAATGTGCACAGGGACTCTGGTAGATATGAAGATAGCCAGTGAGACAAAAATGTACACATTATGACAGGTGGGGTACTCCCCACATCATATACATATAACATATATTATACATACAAATACATCTACATACATACACATGCACACAGACAATGCACACATACATAGACATAAGAACACATATACACACCACACATACACATGCAAACAGATAAATGTAGAGTATGGTTTGATACTGCCATCTGTACTCAACGTACACATCAGAGGGTTCTTGTCCTATGCAGGTGATAAACTCTCAGAGGGGACCCGCAAAGGCCCTCTCATGGGCTATTCCACTTTTGTCTTATCTTAAGAGTGTAAGCTTGTTAGATAAAGTATGTGTGTCTTAATTGTCTTCTGGAGTAAAAACAGACTTTCTACAGTGGTTTTCAGATAGACTTATGATGTGCCTAGGAGACAAAGAAGAAGTGTTGGGAAAGAAGGAACAATGACCCTTTGCAGAATAGTATGAAGGAAGGAGAGGTGAGTCTCACACAGGAATTGGTTTGTAGTTTTGCTGTTTGGACAAAACAAATTCTGGGTCTTAGAAAAAACCCTACACACACTCACTCGAACAGCTTAATTAGCTTTATTTAATTAAAAGTTCAGGTAGGGAAGGCAGAAAGCAGGAATATACACATCTTGATGTGGTTTATAGTATTCCAGGAGGGATTAAAATGTGGGTGTTATTTCTTACAGGCAGTGTATTGTTGATAAAAGCCTCGAGGTTTAAGGGCAGGTGAGAAGAAAGTTTAATGAGCTGGGGGTAGGGAGGGGATAGAGAGAGATTTTAGAACTATCAGGGCACAGAGGCACAGAATATGAGTGTTTCCAGCTCATTGCTAAGGCAAGCCTTTCTCCTAGAAGTGTCATGCAGTAGAACTCTATCCTAAGAGTCCTTTATTCACAAGAGTTGTTAGTTTGGTACCAGCAAGAGAGCTTAATAGGAAAAGGAGCTTGCTGTCAGACCTGAAGTCCTGAGTTCAATCCCTAGGATACACATGGTAGAAGAGAGACTCTACTGTCTTATGACCTCTACATGTACTCCAGGGCACGTGAGGCTCACACACCCCAGGATAAGTGAATAAAGTGTAACAAGAATACTTTTTTAAACGCTTTCAGTTTGACCAGCCTGACCATGGCTCCTGTTTCCTATAGGTCTTATTATTAACATCTTTTGGAAAAAAAAAAAAAAAAAAAAGCATCCCACTGTGTGCTGTACTTTCTGTGGTGCTGTGTAGCATGTAAAACATGCAAAGGGCTTGGTTATCTTTGTTTAGAACAGGAACCGAGATTCAGAGATAGGAAGTGGCTTGCCCAAGACTATGGCTACATTTTGAACTAGCATAGGCATATTCCTGGTTGTTTGGTTCTTTATGTGTTTGTCAGTGCTAGGAACAATGGGCTCTTTCCAAAAAAGTCCCCTGTACATCAAGTGAAAATAAGTAGCAAAGATAACAGGCAAACCTAGCAGGCTGCTCTCCTGCATAGCTGTGTGTCCTTGGAGCATATAACAAGGACTTTTCTGAAAGGGCCCATCCGTAACAATACCTCCAAACAGTTGATAAGTGGTCCCTCTTCTATTCTGGTTATTTTTCCCTTCTTTTTCTCTGTTGCTTTGCTTCGGAGTTGAAACTGGCTGAATCAGCACAGAATCATTTAGAGGAAATGATGAACACTGTCATTTTCCCCTGTCTGCACAGTAACACAAGGCAGAGAGCTCGGCAGATGACGGCAGGCTTCCTGACAACACCTCAGGCCGCAGATTGGATTGTGGGTGGGAAGAGCTGCATTTAATCAGCAGTCACTCCCCAGAGGGTTGGAGGGTTGGGAGTGTGAAAGTGAGGTTGTCCCTGCAGCAAGGACACCCGGTCCACAGAGCTACAGAGGCAGTTCTGGTGAGGTGAGGAGCCAGGACAAAAGGGTAGCTTCGTGTCCTCCTGAAACTGCTGCAGTGGAGAGTGAGCATGCCGAGGGTGAAGGATGGGGTAACTCAGAGCCCTCTGGTACTACACCAGCCAGGGTGCTTTTCTGACAGGAAGACAGAGATCCTCTAGGCTTCCCACATTAACAGGTAACCTTGCTGGGATCTCATTTAGGAGAGAGATGTGAGGTGGTATCACTTTCTGCTCATGTTAAAAACACATCCACGTTGTCAGAAAACAACATGGTCTTGCAATGTTTGTCATGGTACTTTTTGGTTGAGCCTCAGTTTCTTCCTCTGTAAATCACAGACTTTAATACCTAAAGTGCTGGCATTATGAGCTGAGTAATAGCATAATGGATGTGATGGTACAGCGAAGAGCACACATTACATTATTCAGAATCTAGAGTCCTTAGGGGCACTTCAGAACTCTACGCTAGCGCTCATCTCAAGCCAACAAATACAGCCACCTCATCTGCCCCTCCTGTCCCTGCTTAATGCCTTTAATGCAGCTTTGAATGTGACCCCTGATCCTCACGCTCCAGTTGGAAGGTGGTAGTAATGGCCCCCAAGTCTAGAGCTGCTTTCTGTTAAAATGCGAGTCAGCTAAGTCTTCAGCTATACTGAGCTGCATTTGGAGTCCAAAAGGTAATGTGCAACATTGTCAGCTACCCACATGTTTCTCAAGGTTCAAGTTGCTGACATCATTTGTATGATGGTTCAAAAACTAATCTTCTGTGAGTAAGGATGGAGAGGTGGAGAGGGCATGGCAAAGAAATGTTCTTTGTGTGTATGTACACACTTGTATATATGGGTAGAGGATATAAGCCAGTGTTGAGGACTGGACAATTTGATGTTTTCTTTAGACACTCTCTACTTTAGGTTTTGAGATAGTCTTTCTCATTTAATTTGGAGCTTGTTGATTCAGCTAATTGGCTGGCTAGCAATCCCCAGTGTTACTCCTATTTCTGCTATTGGAATTATAAGTTCTTGTTCTCTTTTGAGGTCCAAGCTCCAACGCCAGGAACCAAAAGGGATGGAGGAGGCTGGGAGATGAAAAGGAATTTGAGAATTAATAAACAAAAAGATATACTCCATTCGCCAGCACACAGTTGTTAAGCAGGCATACTCTAGTAGGCACATGCTAGCCCACATGGGCTGCAGAGAGATGGGCTGCACAGGTTCGGACAGGGGCACAGGCTGCACAGATCTAATAGATAATACACAGGCATGAAGGAAAAGGGTAAAGGTGCTTGCTTTTGTCTTCAAGGCCATATTTACACAGAATCACATAAAAGTGGCATATGTCAGAAATAGTTATTTAACAGATTACATTACTATTTATTTGGGGTTCCTCAACATCTGCTGTCAGCTGTTTTGTGCTGCCCCATCACCCCCTGGATGTCCATCTGTAACCATCTTGGTCCATGTCAAAGCTCCATATCAGTGTTATATTATCGAAACATAAACTGACCTATACAGCCCTCTGTTCCCTTCACCACTGCACAAGTTTTGTTACATGGGTGCAGATCCTCTAAGAGGGTGGTTCTAAGGACTATGGCAAGCCTAGCAGACATACAGGGTAAGTGGGGGAGTAATTATACCCTGGAATTATTTTGTGGAATGATGCTGAGTTCATTGACAGTGAACATACCAGGGAATTTCTGCCAAGTACCTTTTTTCTCATGCATTATTAAATAAATTTTGCTAAATTTCTACTATTTAAACCTTTAAAAAGAATTACATTGGCATCAATGTGGAGAGTGAATTTTAGGGAGCAAGAATAGAAGGAAGTAACAATCAAAAGTTTAGGAAGCAAACCCCAATAATGATTGAAGTTAAGATTGTTTCTGTGAAAATGGAAAGGAGACATCTGTTTGTCTCTGAGAAATAAATGTCATGGCTTGTCAATAGATGATGTATATGTTACATATATATTATGGTTGAGATGAAAAAGATAACACAAAGAGCGAGATTGGAGAGAGAAGAATAGGGGAAGTTGCCAACATACATTTGGCTTAAAAATGGGTAGATAAGGTATTTTCTCAGATAAATTCAGGAAACATTTTGATAGGTCAATAATAGCAAAGAACTCTGGTCTTACAAATTATATTTTTTAACCTCTTTAAGCTGTTCAAGTGAAGATAAGAAAGGCACACTTGGGTGAGCATGTTCAGAGGTCAGGTGGCAGAGAGAAGTCTACAGAATATAAATCTGGATGTCCTTATGTTCTACGGTTCTGTGATGTCTAAATCCAGCTGACTGAGTGGAGTCTCTCAGGGAAGATGTGCCCCCTAGAGAAGTTACCATAGCATTAAAATGAGAAGTCAGAGGAGTGGACAGGCAAGTGAAACCTGGAAGGGAGGTGGTTTTAGAAAACTGGTGGTTCTGTGCAGTCAGTTCTCTGAGATCTCCACTGTCTTTATGTGTTGTTTTTCATCATGAATGCACAGGTTCAGGCAGGTGGGCTTCTGCTTACTTCTGGAAAGGAGTCCACATGTTTCTAAGCAGCAACATACCTGTCCATTTGTTACAGTCCACACTGCTTCATTCTGCTTTACTATTAGTGTTTTTAACTCAGACTTTTGGGAAGCTGCCCCTATTCGTCTGTCTGGATGACCCACTGATTCCTCTGCCTCTTTCACTCCTGCGTCCTGACCACACTGCTCTGCCCTCTCCAAACAGTGAGTCTTTAAGCATATCATGACTTATCTTCTGGGCATCTACAGGTTCAATTGTCTTTTGGTGTTTATTTGAAATATATCTTTTCCAAATCTGAAACTATATATCTCTTTGGTATACAGTTGTCTAGCTATTGTTTATCTAATGCAAATATATAATGTCCCATAACTTGTTCCTTCTTCCAAGTTGGGGACCACACATCATATCCAATGATGTCAAGTCATCCCCATAACTGCAGAGATAAGACGAAATTCATCACCATCCCGGTTACCTTCACTGGGAGAAGATTCTGGTCAGATTGATTAGCTTTTGAATAGTGCTTAGACTTTAATCTTTCCCTTCCTCCCTGTCTCTCTCCCTCTGTCTTTCCTTCCCTTTATCCCTCTCTCCCTCCCTCCATCCCTCCGTCCCCTCTTCTTTCTCCTTTCTATCCCTCTCTTAACAGATTTGATCTCAAATGTTTTATTTGCTTCTTCCTCTGATTTGAAGGCCATCTCTACCGAGGTTGGGTGTAGTGTAAATATTTTATTTTTGAGATTTGTTCAGCAAAGTCTGTTCAGACCAAAGCTGAAATGCCAGCTGAAGTCCATGCATGTGAAGAACATTGTGTTCAGCCTTTTACTCCCAAGGCAAATTATTTGCTTAAGTAAGTGTTTCTTCCCTGATTACAGCTTTTATTATTGAGATCTTGTCTGAATTTCCCAGGTGTGTTTTGAATCCTACAGCTTTTCTTGAGGAAGTCTTGAAAATGTATTTTCCCATGCTCTGGGCTTGGAGGGAAACAGAGCCCCAACCTAGACAATTAGCCCTGGGAGCAAAGGGCCACCCAGTCACCCAGCTTCTGGCTGTGATAGTTACATCTCCTGTCTGAGCACCTTGTCTGGCTCACCATGCACACACAGATGCCACACTGGCCTCTCTCCGTTTGCAAAATTTTAAAGCAGATTGGAGAGAATAAGTTAAAATAGAATTTTGATTTATTGACGGGATCATTCATTTCAGAAGCACACACTGGGTGCCTGTGATGTAGGTTGAACCCATCGGTGTTTCTGGCTACAGAGTTGGACAAGAAAACACACTGGTCTCTCAGGACCACCTCACTGAGAGGCATGCAGACAAGCAGCTAAAACACACTAATATGTTCTCTCACAGAAGCCTACACAAAATGACAGGGCAGCCCAGACAATGGAAGTACAAATTGTGAGGTACTATAAGGGACAACCTTGCAAAGTCTGACCCCCGTGTACATCTGCTCATATATGTGTTAGATATAGCCACCCTCAGGCATGAGAAATGTGGCCCTCAAGCATAGAAATGACAAGGGTGGCGTGGAGCAGAAAAGTCAGAAAACAAGCCAATAATGTAGAATGGATAATAAAAATAGAATTAGGGATCCTTCAGTGAAATAAAGAAATGGGCTCAAGGTGCCTTCTTTCTGGTAGGAGAAAGGCAGACAGAAATCACAGAACTTTGGAAGGTAATGCCACAGCTACCCCTGGTTAGCTTGATGTAGACTTCTAATCTCTGTTTGGAAATGACAGCATGTTACAGCTAAGGTTTCTGTCCCAAGCCTGCTGCTCTACTTTGCTGCCACAGCTGTGCAGCTTGACTCAGAACTTTGTTTTAGTGTTCCTGTTTCTGTTTAAAAGACCTGTCTTCTTCATTGTTTTCTTCTTTTGTGTTTGTGGTATGCATGCATATGTAAATATAGTTGTATGTGTCTGTATACGTGTATGTGCATGCATGTGAGAACCCAAGGTTAATGTCAAGAGTCTTCCTTGACCATTTTCTGGCTTATTCATTGTATTAGAGACTCTGTTGAACCCAGAGCTGGCTGATAAAACTAGTCTAGCTAGCCAGGTTGTGCCAAAGAATCTCTTCCCTGGCTTTTAAGCACGGGATTTGTAGGTGGGCTACCACATCAACCCAACATTTTGCATGGTGTGTGAGGATCAGAACTCCAGCCCTTATGCTTGCTGATTGCATGGTTGATACTTTAACAACTGGGCACTTTTATGACCCCAAACTTTCCTTCTTTTATTTACTTGGCTTTAAGCTATGATGGACTAATTATATCCTGTGTTGGATCCTATTTCAATCAAGACTCTGCTTTTGAGAATAATAATCAGGTTTGGTGATGCTGGTTTATATACTGGAAGCAGGTGACTAAAAAGGACCAGCCAAGGCTTGTTGTCACAGGGACCATTGATATGGGCTCCAGGAAAAGGTGGGATGTGATTGATGTGACCTCACACTGGGTCATGCTGGCCAGGATAGGGAAGGAGACAACAGCAACTTGATCTGAAAGTAGGCACATGTGACACTGTCAAACAGGTAAGAAAAGGTGCAGATTCCAGTTCTGAGAACTTCTACAGATTATTAGATATGCATGTTATTAGAAGAGAAGTGTAAGACAGGAAAATATTAGGCTTGGTAATTGTAACCCTGGCTTTCTCTTCAGACATTGCCTCCTGTATTAGCTAATACAAAATACCCAACTCAGGAAAGGGATGGGTTATTCTAGGTGGTAGTTTTAGGTTCAGTTCATCATGGTGGAGAAAGCATGGCACCAGGACCATGGGGCAGCTGGTCACACTGCATCCACAGTGAGGAACCAGAGAGCTGGATGTTGGTGCTCAACCTTCTTTCTCCCTTTTATTCAGTCTGTGACTCTGTCCATCCCATGGAATGGTGCCAACCACAGCAACAATGGATCTGTTTATCTAACATAACCTAGGAAATCCCTCACAGACACATTCATGAGTTTGTTTTGTAGGTGACTCTAGATCTTGTTAAGGTGACAGTCATTATTATCCATACCTCTTCTCCTCAAGCCCCCTTAGCTAATTCAAAGGTATTACAAGTAAGTATGTGGAGTGAAGGAAAGCAGGAAGAATAAGATCACTCTTTCTTTGTCACAGGGCTCCAAAGAAGAAGATATGTGACGCCAGCAGCCCTCTCACTTGGAAAAACAGAAGACAACCGTGGGCTGAAGTTGCCCCTGTAGAGGGAGGAGGGGGCACTAAAGAGAGTGCATTTCTGGAACAGGGACTGGACTTGAGAGGAGCCTTGCAGGAAGGGGGATGGGTGGGAGGTAGCACGGACTTGAGGAGAGCAGTGTGGAGGCACCAGAGCAAGCACTAGGTTTCCCTCCACACCACTCTGGAAAAGGAGAGAAAACCATCTGTTTGGTGCTGTGTAAACACCATCAGTTTCTGCCCAGGGGATAGACTTGTTTTTCACTTTAAACAACTTTAACTAGAAGTTTTATGTGAGAACACTGTTAATACTGATTTTCTTAGAGTTGCAATTAGAGGGCCATTTGTATTTCTTGAGATGATTATTATTTTATTTTTACTTAACATTGTAGCTCGGGTGTTTTCTACATTGCTGCCTGGTCCTCTCAGTTATTTAAATGCAGCATAATAACCCAATGCATTGTTGAACTGTTGATTTAGTAATACATCTGGGGTTAGCTCTGTATATCCTTTTCTGAACCAATATTTTTGTATTTTATGGTCACTTTAATCCTTCAACTCTGCACAAATTAGTCTAGTTTTTCTTTCCCAAAGGTTCTAAAGTTTTCCCTTGCAACCATCTGTACAAGCTGAAGCCCAGTTTAGCCCCATCTGCTGGCTTGCAGGGAGGGGCGGAGTGGAGCTTATAGCCTTGACGTATGCTGCCATCATATTCCAGATTGCCATGTGCTAGTTTGATGATCATTTGACTTTTGTTAAGTGATTTAATCATGTGAGCTTCAGTTGGGATATAGTCACCATGATAAATACCCTGAAAGGCTATGTGAGGATTAAAGATGCTTTATGTATAGGGATTGCAGTTACCAATATATGCTCCATGGTCTGGTCATTCAACCTCCAGCCCCATGTGCTGTTGAAAATATACTGCAGGTGGAATCTCCTTTGCTCACCCTGAAGCTCCTAGTGATTTGGGGACAGTCTATGATTCCTTCTTGTTAACCGACTGTGTGGATCATATGATTCAAGGACCATTTCCTCTTGCCAGATGGTGAGTATAGGGTGTTAGATACTGGGGTAGACAGAGCAGAGGGATGGGGCTATAGAAACTTCCTTTCTGGAGTACTACTTACTTTTGAGCAGGTTCTAAAATGGTGGCAGCTGGCAGTCCCAGATTCATCTGCAGGGAAAAAGCTACTGCCAGCTCCAGGAAGCAACTACCTGTTATCAGCCTCCGTGTGGGGACCCTGCATGAATATTCAGTGTATGCTTTAGAGTGTGTGACCATTTTAGCAGCCAGGTGCACCTATACACAGGCAGATGAGAACTGGAGAGGAGAGGGGAGGAGGAAACCTGTCCCCAAACAAACCTGATTTCTCCGTTCCTCAGAAAACATTTGCCTTTTCCAGGCACAAAGATAAATCCCAGCAGAGCAGGGAGTGTCTACTGAGAGGGAAGCTGGCATTTGAAGGGCTTGCAGTATCAGCTAATTGGTCTCAAACCTTAATCATAAAAAGACCTGTAATTATGCTGCTCAGAATTAACACGGAATGCTGTTGGGTGCGTGGTGTTGGGAAAAGGAGGGTGCCAGTGGGAGAAGAGTCCATTTTTTAAGTGAATTTATACTATTATAAGGCCTGTCGAGGATGAGTAATAAAAATGGCGATGCAGCGTTCAGCCTTGTGTTATCCTGTTTGCTCAGATGCTGTTTACACCAGCTGTAGCCAGCAGAAAGCACTTTTCAATTTATTTTTATGACTCTTCTCTAAAAGCATTCCATTAAAGGAATATTACCCACTATGAAGTTTGGAGGCTCCAATGCAGTTTATTTGCTTGTGCTGGGAAAGAATAAACAGTTATCTGTGGTGCCCATTATTTCGGTTTTGTCTTTCCCTCCTCCAGTTAAGGGTCAGATGTGGGTTCTGTTAGCTCCTCCTTGGGGGAGTGCCCCTTCCTAAAGATGTAGGGTTGAATCTGGGCCACATTCTAGTCTAATATTCAGAACTGCTGATTCTCAGATTTGCAACTTGCTGAGCTCATTTCCTCCAATCCATTGGTGAGAAGAGGTGCCTATTGCCAAGTTTCTCACTTGGACAGAAGATATCTTGGCCAGGCAGGGAGAGGCTTCCACATCTGGTGTCCATATCATCTTTTGTGGCTTTCTAAAATCTGTAATTTGGTTATTTTGGCAAAACGTTCTACAGAAACTGTGATGTATAAAAGCAAAAGCATCCTTTCCCCTCAGGTAAAATGGCTATAGAACACACAGTCCAACCGTTGATGGTTTTTGGAATTGTGTCACCAAGGAATAGAATTCAGCTTCATCACCCATATCTGTCATCTTTGGCAAGCTCCTTGTGACTGCAGCATTGAAGATTTCTAACCTGGTAAATTGAACACATAATAGCCGCATCTCCTAATGGCTTGTGAGGAACAAATGGAAGGGTGGATATCAAGTGTCCAGCACAATGTCTGTCACATAGTATATATTGTCTGTGCATTAGGGGTTTTGTAACAAACAGCACTGCTGAGAACTCAGGAGCTATAAGAGGACACTGAATATCTGGCCCTGGTTCTGATTTCTCTACTAGCTTGTCACCTCAACTTAAACTCATAACTGCTTTGGGGTAATATGTCAAGTTATGCTTTTATTCACTGAGGGAAATAGAAACCAGTAGAAAGCACATATTAATTCTTATTACAATGGCTTTATGATTATCCATGGATCTTTCATAAGCAATATGAGTATAGTGTAAACTAACTCTTGGTCTCAGCAAGGTCTTTGGTTTTTGAAGATCTATCTATGGACATTGGGAAGTAACTTCTCTAAAGCTGTGGGTTATTATTTAAGCAATAGAAACTCTGAATAGGAAGAGATCTCAGAACCCATAGAATTTATACTTTCATGCAAGAATTTCTAAATTGGTGATTAGTCTCAAGTCACAGCCTATGTCATAATCTACTCTTGATGGTGAACTTATCTCACAAGCTCATCTCTCGTAGTTCAAAATGGCAGACTTTCTTTAAGTTCATATGGATTCTTTCTATTTCTTTAACTACATGCTTAGTCTTCATGTGGAAAGTTCAATTCTTTACACATGAAATCTGTCCAGACATTTGAAGACAGCAAGTCTTAGTTTTATCACTCATGATCAACTTTCCGCAAACCCCTTCATGAGCCAGAATGATCCATCATCACTTTGGCTCTCTCTGTGGATGGGTTACAATCCCATCAGCAGTGTCCTTCAAAATGTCTGACATCTGATGCTGGATATAGGATTCTGTTGTTGGGCCACTTGACTGAGATGTTATTCTTCAGGGTGACCAAGGAAACACAACGTGGACAAATCCACTACTGCTCTGGGACCATGTTTCCCTTCTCCTTAGAGGGAACAGTGACATTTGCCTGTACAGCCTTGCAGAGTATAAACTCTAAAACTGATCTGCCCCAAAGCGCTTGGAAGTCATTGAGGAAGAAAGATGAATATCAGGCACTGAATCTATGACTGCTGTATTTCTGGGGTCCACTAACACTTGTTTTTAGGGGTAAGCACTGGTGTTAGCCACTTGTTACTACACATTTCTAACCCTATGGTTTACTGTTGCTTACCTTTCCAACAGTCTTATCTATATAAATAGTACAGAATCTTGACATCGCAAACCATTTTATTACCCACCATACCTAACTCTAGAAATGCCCTAGGAACATAGGGTAAAGTATGAGAAACAGAAAATTTGGAGAACTATAGCTGAGGGGTCAAACAAATTTTGCAGCCAATGTAGGGGGCTTCCTTGTTCTCATCCAAAGTGAAGCTCCAGAGTAATCTTTACCCAAACATGCCTAAGAGGGGGTGGAATGAATTCTTCTTCCTTATACACATGTGTGTGGTGTGTGGTGTGTAGTGTGTGCTGTGTGGGGGTGTTGGTGTTAGTGTTGGTGGTGGAGGTGGTGGTGGTGGTGGTGTGTGTGTATGTG
This sequence comes from Meriones unguiculatus, assembly GCF_030254825.1. Taxonomy (NCBI): domain Eukaryota; kingdom Metazoa; phylum Chordata; class Mammalia; order Rodentia; family Muridae; genus Meriones; species Meriones unguiculatus. The sequence continues at coordinate 112,534,638 of NC_083359.1, read as the reverse complement.
TGTGTGTGTGTAACCTGTATGGAAGTCACTAACTTTACTTCATTCCCCTCCCCGACCCCTGGATTTCTTCCTTTTGTTGCCAACTTGAGAAACAAGCACATGTAGCTGGGTGTGAGATTGGAGATTCTTCTTTGACTGTAAAGATGACAAACTCTCCCAATGCTTTGGTTAGAAAATACGATAAAGTGGACTGGAGTGGGTTCTCTTCAAAGAAAATTGGCTGGATTGACATGTGAGTATTCTAGAAGCTGAACCCATAAATACACATTCTTCCATCACCTAGGGAAACGGTGTAAGAAGAGAGTTTGCGTTTAATGCTCTGGGTGTGGGACAGAATGTGTGCAATTCTTACCCAATCAATAGAAATCTCTACAATGAAAGATTGAAGCTGCCAGGACTTGTTACATCTCTACAATGAAAAATGTCCGTGAGAATTGTGTCTGCTAAGTGCCACCCCCCTCCCTTAGCCCCCACTTGAGTGTTTGCATAGCCCCACTTTATGTTGTCCTTTGGCTCAAGCTGAGAAGGTTTGAAGAGTGCCACAGAAAACAACCTGGTGGGTGATTCAGGCTCAAGAGGTAGGGAAGAGGCGGTGTAGGACAGCATCTTTCCTTGTGTTTGTTTTACCCTAGGTTTGAGGTCACCCTACACACAGTACTTTTGGAAAGCAAGACTGCGTAACTCCTGAGACGCCTAGGGTTAGGGATGGAGGTCTTGCATAGGATGTAGCTCTGTGTCTGTATTTAGTCCTGGTATTTAGCTTCTTAATCTCAATTATGTGATCCCTTTCCTTGTGCTTCCATGTTAGGATCATAGCAGGCTGTGTGACCTATTAGAGATGATGTCTGTTTTGTTGGTTGTTTTTGTTTCTTCGTTCCTTCTGAAAAAGGGTCTCACTCTTAGTTAAGGTCTGGGATTCACTAGGTTGCTCCCTGCTGGCTTTGAGCTCATGGAAGCTCTGCCAGTGTCCTGAGATTCTTGTCTCTGCCATCTCCCTGTCTGTCTCCTGAATGGTGTGAGCTACTTTCCCCATTGCACAGCCAGCTGCTCTGCCTCAGAAGACACCAGCTCAGAAGCAGCTGAGCCAAGGGGCCATGTACTGAAATCCACATAGATTTTCCTTCCTCAAGGAGTTTACCTCAGGTGTCTTGTCACAGCAGCATAAGGCTGCTTATCACATGGGTTCTAGTGAAAAAACATTAACAACCACAGGCCTACAATTTAACTATTGTTGAGTTTTCTTTTCTTTTTTTATTATTAATTACACTTTATTCACTTTGTATCCCCCATAAGCCCCTCCCTTTTCCCCTCCCGCTCCCACCCGCCCACCCCCTTCTTCTCCAAGTCCATTGATAGCGGAGGTCCTCCTCTCCTTCCTTCTGATCTTAGTCTATCAGATCTCATCAGGAGTGGCTGCATTGTCATCTTCTGTGGCCTGGTAAGGCTGCTCCTCCCTCAGGGGGAGGTCATCAAAGAGCAGACCAATCAGATTATGTCAGAGTCAGTCCCTCTTCCCATTACTATGTAACCCACTTGGACACTGAACTGCCATGGGCTACATCTGTGCAGGGGTTCTAGTTTATCTCCATGCATGATACTTGGTTGGAATATGAGTCTCTGGGAAAACCCCTGTGTTCAAATTTCTGGTTCTGTTGCTCTCCTTGTGGGGTTCCTGTCCACTCCAGATCTTACTATTTCCCACTTCGTACATAAGATTCCATTCACTCTGCCCAACAGTTAGCCATAAGTCTCAGCATCTGCTTTGATGGTCTGCAAGGCAGAGCCTTTCAGAGGCCCTCTGAGGCAGGTTCCTAGGTTGTTTCCTGTTTTCTTTTTCTGATGTCCATTCTCTTTGGTTTTCTGAATGGGGATTGAGCATTTTAGTCAGGGTCCTCTCTCTTGATTAGTTTCTTTAGATGTACAGATTTTAGTAGGTTTATCCTATATTACATGTCTATATGAATGAGTATATATAGTGTGTGTCTTTCTGCTTCTGGGACAGCTCACTCAGGATGATCCTTTCCAGGTCCCACCATTTACCTGCAAATTTCATGATTTCCTTATTTTTCATTGCAGAGTAATACTCCATTGTGTAGATGTACCACAATTTCTGTATCCATTCCTCATTTGAGGGGCATCTGGGTTCCCAGCTTCGGGCTATTACAAATAAAGCTGCTACAAACATGGTTGAGCAAATGTCCTTATTGTGTACTTGAGCCTCGTGGGTCCTTCTCATTTCCTGATAACCTCAAGTGAGAGAGCCGAAGCTCAGCTTCAAGTTGATGTCAGGCAAACTATACTCTTATTGTGATGATGTTAAAATATACATGTTGCAGTTATGATTTATCAGTCTTTAAATGTACCTGGTCTGCACTAAATATGTTCATTGTGGGGAAGTGGTCTTCCCCTTCTGTCATCCATTTCAGCATCTCAAACTAAAAATTTTATACCAATAAGCAGATCTCCATCATGCCCACCATTTTGTTTTCTGTCTGAGTATGTCTACTGCAGGTACCTCATGGGTCTGGACTCCATACAACCTTTGTCATTTTGTCTCTTCTTCATAAGATGTTTTCAAGGTTCTTCCAAGCTGTAACACATATTAGAATGCTATTCCTTTTAAAAGCTGAATAGCATTCTACTATGTGTTAATGCCATATTTTGCATATTTTTTCTTCTTTGGTGGGTATTTGAGTTATATGGAGAGATTGTTGGCATATAAATATCTCTGGAATTCTTTCTTACCAAGAAGTGAGGTTGTCAGATTATGTAATAATCCTGTGTCTACTATTTTAAAGAGCTACACAACTATTTCCATAGTGGATGCTCCATTTATGCTCTAACCAGTAGCATACATGGAGCTCACTATCTCTTTATCCTTGACAAGGCCATTGGTGCTCTGTCTAGCCTCAAATATGAACTCATTATATTGCTAAGGATGAACTTGAATTTTGTGTTTGTTTTTGCTTTTTGATACAGGGTTTCATTGTACACTGTACTCTGACTGGCCTGGATTTGCTATGTAGACCAAGCTGACCTCAAACTCACAAAGCTCCATTGGCCTTTCCCTCCTGAATGCTTAGATTAAAGTGCCACCATGACTAGTTCAGTTCTCATGTTCTTATGACCTCATAAAGATTACTACGTTAGGAAAAGTTTGCTGAATTCTCAAGGCCTTACTTCCAGTGTCTCCTGACCTGAGTTTATTTTGCTTTTCACCAGGACTCGTTTTCCTAGAACAGCCTTTTCTGCTAATCACTCATATTAGCAAAAACCATCAGTGACTTTCTGAATTGTATTGGCTGTAAGTACTACATTCTCCCTGTCCAAAAGCAAAGGCTTCTAGTGACTCCCTGCTCATGTCAAAGGAGTCCTGCTTGTCAAATTCTCACATATATCATAAATTGCATTCCTTGTCTATCATTTTGGGGTGCAACCCTTCTCTGGGCCTTCAGAGACTATGTTTTTATGTGATGCACTTCTTTTTGTTTGTCCTTTCATCATTCCAGAGCTCCAATCCTAGGTAATTGTTCACTAGAACTGGAGTTTTTCTTCTGAACTCTAGCTCATTTATGGTCCATCATCTTGTGGATCACAGGATCCCAGACCACTGTCAAGTATCCCCAGGTTATGAAGAAATGGAAATGCTTTTTACACCCACCTCAAACTTATTTTATTTCCAGATAGGTCTAAAATTTTCTTACAGTTGTCATCTCGGAGGTTTACTGCTTCTGTCTGCTAACCTAGGCCTAGTTCTGGAAGCTTCTAGCATCTGCACAATCTAGGTCTAGAATGTTTTCAGCCTCTGAGACTTACTGCTTAATAAAACTACCCTTACTTGTTATTTCTGAGCTCTTGGCTGTCTAGCTCTGGCGCAAATTTCTCTCCCAGATGACTTTTTCAGTCTGGCTTTTCTCTCATCCTCTGAATTGTTCTGCTTGGTCGCAAACTAATGCAAGCAATCTGCCCTAATCTCTAGCTCCTTATTCTCCGGCTTGTTCTGCCTTCACCTGAGTTCTCTCTCTCTCTGCAACCTGTCTCCTACTAATGTCCTGGTAAAACTGCCTCCTCTTTGTCTGTATTGCCCCTCAAGCAGCTTCCCTTTCCTCTCTCTTCTAATGACAGTTGAGTATATACTATTCTCTCCAGTCTTTCTCTCATTCATCACCTTTTCTTCCACTCAATTCCACATCCCTTTCAGGCATGGATGTGTTTTTTTTCCACCCAGATCACACAGATCTAGAAGGTCTTTGGGGATATGATCTCTTGACAGAACAGCCATGTTCTGAATTAAAATTACTCTACAGGACAAACCAACTTATTAGTAAAATAAAGGCAGGCACATCTCTTCTAGAGTTGTCAGCACGTAAGAAATTAAATAAAAACAATTGCTGAGAACAAAAGCTGTTTAAGTAGATGATAGTGGTATTCGCGTGATTGTTTTAAAGATGTTCTTCCTAGGCCATTGCTTTTAAATAGGTAAGGAAGACAACAATATCCAACCAGCTAAACAAAATCAACTTTATTATGAAGAAAGGTGTCCTTTCCTCAACTTCCCCTCTTCGTGCTTACTTCAATTTTAAACCAACCCCGATTTTATACTAACTCCAGTCAGGGAACCCCCGTCACAGCCAGGTGGCCTGGACAGTCTATGACTCATGCCACCCGGGAGCTATCTGGACTTGTTTTCCATCATCTTTCCAGCAGTGCCTTGCTTATTCTAAGACTAAACATGGGAAACAGCACACCTTCTGTCACAGTAGCCACACGGTTTTTCTCGACGACCAATTCGTACTTCTTTAAGTTGGTTAAAAGTTGGTAACTTCAGACTTTGAAAAAATAAAAAGCTTCTTGATGGGAAATAAAGTCACCTGCAGTGTTCAGAGACCTCGCAATTGCTTAAGGCAACACATTGTTCCCTAGAGTACGAAGATCCTGTCCCACACCACCTGAAGCTTCCCGAGTAGCTCCACCGAATCTTCATTCTTCCTTCCCTCAGCTCTGCAGAGATTCAGTATTTGTACATGCCATTTGGCATTTGTGTCATTTCCTGTTGTTGAATATGCATGCTTTATTTTTCATTAAACGATTTCATTTATAGGTCTTGAAGTAGCTATTAACCCAGTGAAGGTAGTATGGTTCTTTACCCTGAAGGACATGCTAGGAATACAGACTCAACTCATTTTGAGTAAATGGAGTGCCTTGTGGATATAAACATATTTTTGTTTATCCCAGGTGTGGGATGTGGGACTGATTCAGATAGTCTATAGCCTCAAACTACTTGGCTTATGTGGACTCTGGGAGGAGCTCTTTGCCAGCTGCAGTTAGCTTAAATCTGAGGACTGGAGAAAGAATAAATGCCAGAGCCCAGAGAGTGTTGGGGAGCTCCTAGAAAGATCAGGGCTGCTGTAGCTCCTCCCTGCTCTCCCCTCCTCCACACCTTACTCCTGGTTGCTGTTGATGCAGTGAGACAAGAAGTTGGAGATCTCCTGAAAGTTGGATTGGACTGTCTCCAAGGAACCTGAAGACCCTAACCAGCAGGAAGCAGCTAAGAGAATTGTGACCCCTCCCACTAACACTTTTTCTCTTCTACCTGGTGTTGGGGTGTTGGAAGGGATTGGGGTGGAGTAGGGAGAAAGAGATATAAAAAAATGTAAATAAAAGAGTTGTTTTTTTTTTAAGTGCAACAGTGCCTACTGTTTACATCCTGGGCTGAATGATAAAAATAACATCTACATATTTACATTTTAATAGACACAAGTTAAATCACTCCTAAATTTACAGTTGAAGATGAGGACTTTTGTGGGATACTGAGCTTATGGCATTGTCTGCTCTGGAGATCTACCCAACCTGAAGGAGTCCTGAGCCTTTCTATTCGAGTATCCTAGGTCCACAATCTGATGTCTTTTTGGTCTCTGATATTCTGTTATCATATTCGAAAAGCTTTTCTCAACTTCATCATCTTTCACCACTCATAAAATATATGTGAAAATCAATGGTGTTAGATCACTGTATCTTAAGTCTTAAGTGCTTTTCTTGTCTCCCCAATGATGTAGTGAATCAGAAAATAATTAAAAATCACTTAGATTGCAACCTCCCATTTCCTCCTCCCAAGCCCATTTCTCCCAGCCTGCAAGGAGCATTGTGATTTGTGTCTCTCCCTCCATCTGATTTCTTCAGAGAGTGCAGGGCCATCTTCCTACATGGGAACTTTGCCAGTATGAGCAGATACCTCTCCTCACCTGTACTCTCATGAGCACACAGTGTCTGTTGACTGAGATACTCCCAATTTTGGATGACGGCTTATTGTTTTCCCAGCAGCAGCAACACCTCCGGAAGCCACAAGTGACATTTGCTTAGCAAATTTGTGGGCTGGTTGCACACCCATATGCTTTTTGATGCTCGTAGAAAGTTCCCAATACAGATGCTCTTTTTCTGATGCATATCAGCAGGTATGGCTCAGCTAAAGTTGGGGGACTTTGCCAACATCACTCTTTTCAGGAGGCAGGAGACAAGATTGCATCCCTGGGTTCATGTCCTTCTCCCTTCCATTGAGAATGAAGAAATGGAGACAAAGGAAATTTAAAGAAGGCTATATATATATATATATATATATATATATATATCCAATTTCAGTAGATGTATTTTTATTTTTATGTAATTAGAAGAGATTTGCTATGTTATCTAATCTCTGTTCTGTATAAACCAAATGATAGTGTCAATTAAAAGATCTTCCTCTGAGCTTAGGATGAAACTCTGTGAAAGGGAAACATATTTAACATATGCAAGACCCTGGATCCAACTGGAAGTGAAGGAAAGGGAGAGACAAAATGGGTGTGGGGGAAGGGGACCTTCATCTAGCTCCTCTATGTCAAAGTGACTTGCAAGGCTTATTGAGTCCTTTAAATCTACAGTTGGGGTTGCTTTTGGGACTCTGTTATCATCTCCTTTTCTCATACTTGGCTAGTGGCAAGGAGCTGAAGGTCCAGAAAACCTCTGGCCTGCTCAGATCCATACTGAGATCTGGAAAGTAGGCTCAACATCCTAGGAGTACCTGTGTGTTTGGATTAAAGGTCATTTACATATTTGACCAACAAACTAGATTATTTCTGGTTTTGGCAAAAAGGGGCAGAGATTTTTTATTCATGCAGATCACAATAAAACCAACAGGAAAGTGCAGGTGTTCTAGGTCCCATCTCCAGAGCCTTTAATTTGATTGCATAGGGGTAGGTTGGGATTCATGTTTTTTAAAGCTTCCCAGGAGAGATCAAGATTGAAAAGGAACATTTCAACCTTGTATGCCTATGGGATATGGTTTTTGGACCTGTAGGGCTGTCATTTCTTTGGAGTTCCCAAGAGATGCAGAATCCTTGGTGGTACAGGGGACCTGCTGGTTCTAAGTCTACAAGTTGGCAGGCTCTGAGTCTGAGGAGCATGACTGACGGTGACACACCAAGAAAGCTTGCTCCTCGCATGCACCTGTACATGAGTTTTAAGGTCAATTTGCAATTCCTTGTTCAGAGGCTTTGTTAGTGGGCAATCCTTAAACGCATGCTTTAACCTTCTTCAGGGAGATTCTTTAAATCACTGATTATCAGTTACAGATGATTGAGAACCTGTTAAGGATTTTTAAAATCCCCAACTCTTAAGCAATGCAGTCTGTCTGAGGTTGGATGTGATGCAGTCATATGAGATTAGAGGTGTAGCTAGTTGGCAAACTTTCCTAACATGTTCAAGGGCCTAGGTTTGGTTCTTAGAACTAGAAAAAGCTATCATGTATGTACCTCATGAGCAAAAGTCATCTTTGGGTTCAGATGGCTATTGTAATAGAAACTATGGCAAACAGTGTATTTTCCCAAAACACAAACCAGAGGGAAAGAACCAGCTGGATTGATGATAATACCATGAGGGACACCGACTTGACCATTAAAATGCCCAACAGAGAAAGAGATCAGAGGCACCTACCCTGAGGCCAGTCAGCAAAGGCCTATGGAGGACAAATGGGAGCTGGTGTTGCAGAGAGCTGCTGCCTCAGCCCATCCTGGCACTTCCAGAGTAATAAATCCTGTGGGGGCACCAATATACCCCGATAGCAGGGAAAAGTCACTCTCTAATGTGGGTCTGATAATGTCACTGAGCTCAGTCTTCTTAAATTTAAATGATTAGCAATGTCCAGACTTGCTCCTGCTTGATGCATCGCCTGCTCTGGTAATCAGGAAATCTATTCTACTTGCCTACTTAGATTGATGATGTCACATTGCACTGGAGATGGCTTTCTCCTCATAATGGGGGAAGCCTGTTAGAATGCACTGGCCTTAAGCATTCTGGCCTCCACTTACTCCTTGAATTTGATTAATATCATGGTCTCTGTAGATACATCTCAGAATTGCTGGATCTGGCATCTCTGGGAAGGCTATGTTTAGAGAGCATTGAGATGTTACTAATGGAGTCTGTATTGGATGATTCTGTTCATTCCATGACTTTTTGACTTAGAAAATATTTTGCTAAGAAAGGAAAAAAGTATGGGTTTTGGTTGGCCATGTTGCATGAAGGGAAAAAAAAAAGATTTATTATATAGGCTGGCCACCTAGATCTACCTATGTGTTACATGCAAGAAGTCCTACTTGTGGGCTTAATCTCTTTAGGTTGTGCATCTTGCTTAGTGATGAACAAGGTAACTTTTCATCATTTTATTGTTCATAGTTATTATTGTAAACTATTCCCACTCCCTTCTTTCCTAAGCAGATACTTATTCAACTGGAAATAATAATGGTAGGATCTGTTTTGTCCCTTTTCCCACTCCGTTGTGGTTACATTCTTTCATTATGCTTTTGCTCTCTGATGATTCCAAGCAATGCCAAAGAATGGAAAAGTGCCCTTTCTTCAAGAAAATTATTCGGATGATTTCCTAGTAAATCCCAGTAGTTATTATCAGAAACCATAATCTCCAACTTCTGGAAGATCTGGAGGTCCAGATGAGGAAAAAATGGTATCAAGGTAAAGAAGTACTTTAATTGCATTGGTGGTGGCGGTGGTGGTGGTGGAGGTAGTGGGGATTGTGGGGCAGGAAGGTAGAGCTAGAATGCAACTCCTCTGAATAAGCAGAATTAGCTGATACTTCTGACTTATGAGCTAGAGTTGGGTCCTGTGCTCCAATATTCGAGACACAGAGCTAAGAGCATAGGTCCTGTCTTCACGCCCATCCACTTCACAGGAGAAACCGCTATGACACAGCTCCAATGCTCTGACAAGTTCAGAAAAGCCCTTCTGGAAGGCTTTATATGTGGTGAATTACGATGACTGGCCAAGGAGTGAGAAGCAGTGTGCATTTACCAAGTGGAACAGTTTTTGAGAGAAAGAAGTCACCACAGAAACAAGGGAATGGCTTGTCTTTTAATCAAACCCAGGCTTGGCTTCAGTGTGGACAGGATTGTTACATTGCTCCTCGTCCTCAACACATACTCACTGAGGTCTGAGAAAGTTTCAACACTGGGTCCAGCAGAGCTCTACCTCTTTCCAGGGACCCTAGCTCCATATCTCATCTATTTCTCCATTCCCCAATCATGGACCAGTAAGTTATAATTTTAAAATTTGAGGTAACTTGGGACCCTTCAAGGCATGGATTAAGATTTCTGTCTGTCTAGAAACAGGCCACTCTTTAGCCTCTTGCCCTATCAACCTGGCTTTCTGCAAGCTTTTCCAACATCCTTTGTTTACAAACTGGACATAGCCAGTTGCAAATGCCAGTGCCCTGGCTGTGCTGATCACCGCGTCTTTCTGAGTTGGGGGAAGGCTTTGCTAGAAGGGAGCAACTGATCACCTCTTCAAGAGAGACAGAGCATCAATTCTGAGTTTGGGAACAGAAAAATGCCCTGAGCCAGGGCAACCCCACTGAGATTGCACACAGCAGATTGAGGTGAGCTGTGTGTCATGCAATAATGGAAACTGCTGAAAAATACATGGAGGAGAGAAACACATATTCCCAGGCTGAAGGAAGATTGAAGGGTTAGAACCCAGGAAAAATATCATTTTAGAGGGGAAGAGTTTTCTTGGCTCCATGAATAAATCATTGACCAGACAGCCCCCTTTTCTCTTCTTTCCTTTATTTTGAAGTCGGCAAATTGTCTCTGATTTGGAAGGAAGTTGGAAGCACCCTGGCAAGGCTGCCTGCCTGGCGCTGCAGACAAATGAGTCTGCTGTGTTAACTTTTCATGAAGATGTTTATTAGGCTCGCACATGGATCTCCTCTAATGTTTTCTTGTGGCAGTTCATTTTTTCCCCATGTAAAGCACTGAGCCAGTCAGATGTGGCCATTCTTGCTTTGAACACTCAATTTCTTTTTCCCTTTTTTTTGGGGGGAGGAGAGAGGCTGACCAATTTTAACCAAGGAGATTAGTATCTTCCAGATTTTCTTTTTCTTGTGTTCTGTGAAAGCAGTGCAGACTAGACCCATTTTAGGGCAGTCCCTCTGTTTTTTAGTCACACCAAGGTCCACATTAGTATCTCAGCAATCAAATGGCTGTCGTTCTCTGTCATCTCTGTCAGAACTAGCCCAGAGTGTTAGCCAAGAGAGGCAGCCTTCTATTCCACTTCCCTTTGTAAATGGCACAGTTTGTCTTCGGAAACAGAATTCTGTCTTTGGGAGATTTTATACCTTGAAATATCGTTTTAGTCAACAAATGTTTATGATATATTTTTAATATGGTGTTGAAAATATGTATCTCCCTTTGTCTTTGTGTTTCTGGCTTATTATTCAATATTTATGGGAATTTCTGGCTGCACATTTTCTGCTGTTGAAATACAGCTCATCACGTTCACTAACACACCCCATATTTCTCTTCCTTGAGGATCCTTACATCAGAACATATTACTGATACTTTTAAGCTGCCCAGGAAAATAATCATTTTTTGATTCAGGATGCAAAGACAGTTTTTACTTCCAGTTTCTAGTGTCAGGCTCACCACTGCCCCTGAAGCCTGTGTGTCATTGTGTCATTTCTGAGATATGAGGGCATCCACAAAGTGTTGTTCAGTCTCACAGTTAACCCTATAGGACAGTGTTTATGAACCTGCTGGTTTTTTGTTTTGTTTTGTTTTGTTTTTTCTGTCAAATGTCTCACACAGGCTCATGTGTTTGGACACTTGGCTTCCCCAGCTGGTGGTGCTATTTGGGGGAGGTTGTGGAACTGTTAGAAAGGTGGGGGTGGACCTTGAGGTTTTATGACTAGGCCAGGCCTAACACCTGTTCTGTTTCTTCTTCATGTGGCTACAGTATGACAAGCAGCCTGTTTTCTGCTCATCATGAGGGAATGTCTCCCCTCCAACTGTGAGCTCATATAAACCCTTTCCCCCTTAGCTATTTCTTAGGTTTCTTGTCATAGTAAACAAATACAACTACTTTTTAAATTTTAAATTTATATACTTAAGTGTTCTTGGGCTTAATCTTGCTGACTAGATCCTTTCTAATGAAACTTTGTGTTTAGCTATAGCCAACAAGATACAAAAAAGAAAGAAAGAAAGAAAGGAAGGAAGGAAGGAAGGAAGGAAGGAAGGAAGGAAGAAAGAAAGAAAGAAAGAAAGAAAGAAAGAAAGAAGGAAAGGAAGAAAGGAAGGAAGAAAGGAAGGAAGGAAGAAAAGAAAAAAGATAAAGACGTGCTTTCTAGGTACTAATTCTAATGTCGCAAAGCTGCAGTTATCTGATGGCAGTTTACTCTGAGACCATGAAGCTGTATGCTGCTGTATGGATCAATGAACTGGGAATGGGATGGGTTTTCTTTCTGTCTCCAGAGAGCTTGTTGAAGTAAAGGCTAGGTATATATTACAATCAGGCTGTGGGGGGAGTTGGGGAGTTTCACAGAACACTACTATTTGAGTGGAGAGGTTTAACAAGCCTTTGTTCTGAACAGTGCTCCTGGAGTTCTGTGATACAACACACGACCATGGTAACTCCAGTTGGAGGAGGGCTTACTCCAGGAATAAATGTCCTAGTGTAACCCAGCAGGCTTCTAGCTGGAACTTCCCCATTGACTTCCAGAATTAGGTCAATTAGAATTGACCTTCAGACAATTGATGAGATATGGCCATATCTACAATATACATATTTTCTTAAACACATATAAACACATATAATCATCACCACTACCAACAATAATAAAATACAGAAAATCCTACTCACCAATACTTCAATGTGGAAAATCTCTGTGTGCTGATTCCAGTTCTAGCTTCATTTGTTGCTGGTTCTGGTAACTCAGAGTGAGGCAGCCAGCATTAGAGACAAGGCTCTGCTGCCCTGAACAGCCTTGCGCCTGATCTCATGCTCCTGATCACTTTTGCTTGTCTGTCTGTGACCCCTTTTTACTAACCCAAACAGTCTGGAGATTTTAGCTGGAAACAATTTACTCTTAAGACTGGGCAGCATTTACAATTTTTCTTTGAACAGCTGTCTCTGCCCTCTGGTTTTGCAGAAAAATTTGCATCTGCACACCATTAAGAAAGCTCTGGCCCAGATCTTCTGCTACCTGCTGGGCTCCAGTCCAGGTAAGCTGTTCCCTCTCTGCAAGGCCGTTGCTTTGCCAGCCTTCCCTCTAGATCTCTGGCTCAAAGGCCTTCATTTCACAGGTTCTCATATGGGTAGGGTGATGTTTCAGTCTCTACAATGAGAGTGAGAGGAGACGCTCACACCGGGGGAGTACTGCTCTGAGGATTAAGCCAACAATGTAATGCCTTCTGCTTTAATAAGTCTATCTTTGTTTCTTTTCTTTAGAGAATGAGAAACCCTTGCCCCAGATCCCTGCCCATGCTGGCTTTGCAGGGCTGCTGTCCCCTGTTCTGGGCTCATTAAATTAAGTTTCTGTTGATAACCTTTGGCCATACTCATCTTCCAAAAGACTCTAATGCATGTTAATAAGCCAGACTTGAAAGGCACAGAGATCTCCCGGCCCATGGTCCTTTTCATGCCTCAGCAGCTTCCATGGCAAAAGGATGACATGACTTTTATCAGGGCTTTGGCTATGTTCATATCTCATGACATAGATTTTTTTTAGCACATTTTCAAAGAGTTCTCTTTATCACAATATCTTTAGTCTTCCTCAACAGTTCATATGGATATTTCTCAGAAGTAGCATAATCAAAGTCATAAAATCATTTGTACATTTATATAATTTTTTTTATCTTCAGGGCTTAGAGTTGGGAGAATTGTGCCATTAAAAGCAATTGCTGCTACAAAGCCCAGCTTTGAATCAGCTCTGACCTTTTGTTCGAAGCTCCTCCTGTTCCAGGGGACATCACACAGCTGTTTAGATAATGAAGCAGAGCAAAGTCCAGTGATCTCTTAGTGAGGGGGTGTTATTGTGTAAAGAGGCTTGGAGCAAGGAGAGGTGGGTCTGCCGGAGGTGCTGGCCTGCAGCTGTGGAATGACTGCTGCTGTACTGGCACCCAGTCCCTCTTGGTCAGCTGCCCCAGGAACTGAAGCACAGGGCCCACAGGTGTGTGGATGTACCAGAGAGTGGAAAAGACAATACAAAGGGCTCACTAGACCTGTTGTTTGTCGGGAAATGGGCAGAGCACTTTGTGGTCTGCATAATCTTACAAGTCCTAATACAAGCTTCCTATAGGACTGACTGCTTTCCTCTGCTATTAGTGCTAGTCAGCAAACTGTGTACAAGTTCTTGTTGGCTACTCAATGCCATGCTCCTTTTTTCTTTCTTTACATCGTGGTTGTAGCCCTCTCCTTCCCTCCTTCCATTCCTCCGAGTCCTACCCTCCCTTCTTATTTCCCCTATCCCATAATCCCTACTCCTCAGAGAAGGGGAGACCCACCCTCCCACGCATCCCATCCTGGCACATCAAGTTTAATCAGGATTGAACTCATCCTCTTATCCTGACAGGGTATCCCCACCAGAGGAAAGTGATTGAAAAGCAGGCAACAGAGTCCATATCAGAGTTAGCCCCCTTTCAGACCCATATGAGGACCTAGCTGCCCTTGGGCTACATCTGAGTAGGGGGCCTAGGTCCAGTCCATGCATTGTCCTTGGTTGGTGCTTCAGCCTCCACACGGCCCCCTAGGCTCTGGTTAGTTGGCGCTGTTTGTTTTCTTGTGGAACTCTTGCCCCCTAGGACCTTCTATCCTTCCCCCGATTCTTCCACACAAGACTCCCTGCCCTCTACCCAAAGTTTGGCTGTGGGTCTCTGTATCTGTTTCCGTCAGAGGCTGGGTGGAGCCACTCAGAGGACAGCTATACTAGGCTCCCATCTGCAAGCACAGCAGAGTGTTGTTAATGGTGTCATGGGTTGGCTGTCTCCCATGGGGTAGATCTCAGGTATGGACAGGAAATGCCATGGTCTTTATTATTACACTTACCATCTCACACCCTGTCTTACCTTGGTAAGGGAGATTTACCTGCCTTACACATGTCTGTGTTACTTTAGTCAACAGACATTGTGATTTAAATGAACACCTCAGAAATGTACCTGTTTTGGGCCAGCTTGGAACTCAGACCTGAAACTCGAGAGCAGATCTCTACTGGCTATATTTCCTTTCTTCAGACCACATGGCCCACCTGGGATCTAGGCAGGAGTCCTCTCAGGAAGAGAATCATGTGTATTGGTGGAATTTTTCATGAACAGCTACTGACATGGCAGTGCATTCTGGAACATCCCTAGGAATGTGGCATCTTTACTAGCCAGCAGCCTAGGATAAGCTTATAAAGGCTGTAGAGCAGCCTAGCTGACAATAGGCACAAAGCACAGCACTGTGGTTGCCAGCAGCATGCTGGGTTTATAGAAGGCATGCTATTGTAGTTGTTAGGGTCAGAACTTGGGCCATGGAGGCCTAACAACCCAGGCTTTTCTATTTGCCCTCAGAAAATCAACTGAAAAGACAAAATAAAAGTGAAAAGCAGAAACAGGAGATTTATTCACTGTGGCCATATTGGAAAGAGGGATAAAGAGGTCCAATGAAATCTATCTTCAGGCCCTGAGGCAGAGTTTAAGATTAAAGAGAGGCCAAATAAACTGTTTTGGCCAAGGTGTAGTCCTGTCCATCACCATTGTCTAGCTTGAATCTCTCCTTTAAAGTTGTCTGAGAAGTTGTCAGACCATTTGAAATCTCATTCTGGGAGACAAGTTTCCTCTCTGGCTAGCACCAGGCTTCAGCCTTTTCCTTCTCTCAGTACAAATCTCCTGGAGGAAATTCTGGTTTCTTGGGTCCATTGTGTACACAGGCAAAAGGAGAGGCATAGGTGTCTCTTTAGATTATCTTCATTCCAGCCAGAACAGAATAAGCACTAGCACAAAATAGAGTTCCTTTAGCCACTTCCAGTAAGTACTTCAGAGTGACAAGGCCATGGTTCTCATTCCCCCCTCCCTCTCTCTCTCTCTCATTTTGTTAGTTATTATTAGATTTTTGCATAAACCATTCTATTTCCTGAATTCCAGGCTTATCTTAGTCATTTTTCTATTTCTGTGATGAAACACTGTGATCAAAGCAAGCTGGGGAGGAAGGGGTTTATTCAATGGACAACATTCCACATCGTCCCTGAAGGAAGTCAGGGCAGGAACTCAAATGGCTCAGGAATCCAAATAGGGCAGAAACCTGGGGGCAAGAGCTGATGCAGAAGCCATGGAGTGTTCTGCTCACTGGCTTGTTTCCCAAGGCTTGCTCAGCCTGCTCTCTCAGCAACACCTACAATGGGTTGGGTCCCTTCCCATCAATCACAAATTAAGAAAATACCCTACAGCCTGACCTCATAGAGGCATTTTCTCAAATGGGGTTCTCTCTTTTCATATAACTATATTTTGTATCAAGTTGATATAAAATTAGCCATCACAAGTTTAAACTGTTTACCCATTTTTCAAATTTAATTATCTTACAACTTCCTAGAAAGTACATTACCTGTATTTCATAGAGAAGTAACTGGCATAAAATGGCAGTGGGATTCAAACTCATGACCGTCTATACTGAAGGCCTTGGCCTATCCTGACACTCAGTGACTGGAAGTCCTGCTGATAAGAGGTTATGCCCAGGTCCAGGATCCAGGGCTTACCACCTTTCACCCATCTGAGACCAGAGACTTGGGTTAGAGATCAGTGACCATCACATCTTGCCGCAGGTTATAATCACCTAGATGGAGGATGATTTCAAAGTCTTAGCTCTCAGATCAAAGGTCATACTGATTAAATGTTTAGGAGTGAGAGCACGAAATGAGCACAGTTGCCTTTAAAGACCCTGTTGATTCCAGTGAGCACTGCTTTTGAGATACAGACCCCAGGCATCAATCATCTTGGAACCCTGTAGCACTGCACACACATGTAAGAAGCCGTCTACCAAGGAAATAAAAACTGGGCAGGGCCTGAAAGCCATCTGTCCACTAGAACACAAGCCTTAGAATTCATCATCAGTTCCCAAGAAGACTGTCTGCCAGCTTGGCACACTCTGCTGGAGGTGATTTGATGCTGTCAGGCAGAGCCCAGAGGTGAAAGCAACAGCTGTCTTCCAAACAGAACTCAGCAAGTTTGTATGGCAGAGCGTGTTTGTGACCACAAGAGGCACATATATGAGGGTCCATGTTCCTAGACACATTATTCATAGCCATCTGCCCTGCTCCCCGATGTCACTCCAAGCCCTCCTTTCTTTCACTGACTGTCACCATATGGCCCTTAGTAATGATTTATACATCATACCCTTCATTAACTGATGGGAAAGAAACTGGCAGTAATTGGCTTCTATCAACTCTCATACGCTCCCAAATAAGTTCATAAAGTGTGGTCTTTGGTTAAGTTGTTAATGAAGCAACTCTAATTAACATTAGGGGCGTCCTTCATACACACCCAGAGAGAATGGCGAGATTTTAAAGGGCCTCATCATCATTAAATTAGTAAATGATCACAGCAGCCTATGTGTGCTCTAACTTTTGATTTAAAAATTATCATAGTGGGTTGATATGTTGTGTTTACCCTTCACTAATTGAACACTACCTTGCACTTAATCACAGTAAATTGGCCTTCCCTCTAAATAGATCTGAGGGGCTTTAGCACTTAATGCAGAGCAGCTCCCAGAGGAAGAGGAAAGGTGGAGGAAAGAAAGGCCTGAAGGAGAGTGTGGCCTGACACTACTCCATGCTCTGGGCCCATCGCCCTATCAATATGCATTTTCAGGTTTTAGACATAGCCAAATCACTGAATTTTTGAGTCTGGTTTGGGAAGTTAGGAATGGTCTTAACTTTGAAAGTTAAGAGAGGGTATGAAAAGACATGGTTAAGAGTTGACATCTGCAGCATCTTTTCAGAAAAGGCCAGCTTTGATGGCCCGCTGTTCATACAGGAGTGACAGGAGCTGATAGGTTAGTGCCAGGCTGAAGTCTGCACACCAC
This sequence comes from Meriones unguiculatus, assembly GCF_030254825.1. NCBI lineage: Eukaryota > Metazoa > Chordata > Mammalia > Rodentia > Muridae > Meriones > Meriones unguiculatus. The sequence goes on along the minus strand of NC_083359.1, from coordinate 112,517,271 downwards.
GTGGGGGGTGAGGTGGGGAGGAGACGATGATGGCTTTCACAATGGAAACAGAGATGGAATGAAATTTTCTAGTGGGCAAGGAGTTTAAAAAGACAATGCTGGTTTTTAGTGCCAAAACAGAATTTGGATTTTTGTCTCTGATGTGGTCCCTGGTTGTCTTGGGGACATCCCCTTCTCCCCAGTGCCTCCCTGGCTTCCGGGGTAACCACGTCTGTAAGTTCCCTACTTGGAGATTCTGAATGCCTCTGCTGCTGCAAGCTTGGCTCACATCAGCTCAGATCCTATGTGACATACAATTCAAACTTCTGAAGGAAATGCCCCTCGGGCTGCAAACATGGCTAACTGATAACAAAGATCTTAGTGGCCCCATCACCCAGTGCATGCATATGTCCGTGCACAAGTCCATCCCTCTTCTCAAGTGTGCTGGCCACCATCCTCCGGTTTAAGAATCACCAGCATTGCTGCCTGTCAGACATTGCCAGAGGGTAAGAGGAGCAAGGAACTTTCTCTACCTGGTAAAAACCTTATTTGCAGTTCAGGTTTTTACTATAGTCCAAGTGTCACTGAATGAGAGCACTGGTTCCTGCTTGGAACCAACTTTTACCTGGTAGTTCTTTATCATTGTTTTCACTACCATGAAAATTTGCCAAGGACTTTCCAAGTAGACAGAACCAAGTATACAGGAGGAGTGTGCAAGAAATGAAGAGCATAAACATATATCAAGAGGAACTGCAAAGGGGAAAGGAGAAACATTTTAATTTTTAAAAAGCCATATAATTTTAATTAGTATGTATTAATTATTTGTATAAAGTGAGCAATTTCATTGTGATGTTTCCATACATGCTTATAATGAAACTGATAAGCTCCCCCCTCCTAATGTTTCTATTCACTCTCCTCCAGTTCCCTTTCCATATCTCCAGTGGTTTCTCTTTAAAAATCTATACACTCAGACTGTACAGCTCATTTCCTAGAATCTACCATCATGACAAATGGGGACTATGACTTGAGTTTTATGTATAAAGATCTTTATCAAAGTGTTATTTATAACAGTGATAAACTGGACAGATTCTAAATGCCCTACACTGGGGAGAGGTGAAACTACCATTTCCCAAACTTTTGTAGAAAATGAGTCCTTTGCAAGGTTTGTTTTAACAACTACAACGACGACAAAAGCAGAGCTCAGTATAGTTAGAAACTACCGCCTGCTGTGGTCCCGTTTTGAAGATTAAAAATCCACATCAGAACACTTGAGACTTACAGAATCCAGAAGGAAACATTAACTAGTCCAATCTATTAACAGGCATTCCTGATCTAAATACAGGGTTAAACAGAAGTGGAATAGTTACATGATAGAATATTGGGTAGCCATCAATACCCATCTTGTAATGAAGACACCTCTCATTATTTTCAAAAGAAAATGAAAAAAAAAAAAGTTTTGGTACTGAGTACTGAACCTAGGGTCTTGTGCTTGCCAGGAAAGCACTGAGATAAATTTAAAAGCCCTGCATCTTCTTGTAGACTACATAGGACATATGGGGATTAGTAATATGATGTATTAATAATCATAGCTTCAAGAAAGTTCCAGCAGTATGGGCTGTGCTCACTTCACTGCTGAATGGAAAGGGAGAGATAAAACTAGTACAGTTTGTTTTAGTGCTCACACAGGCTTGGATAAGGGGGGGAGATTAAAGACAAACTGCAGTTATCTCTATGCAGTAGATTTATGTGTAATGTTTAGATTTTACTGCATATATTTTACAAAATTTCTCTAATTTAACTGTTCTTAAAACATTTTATTCCCTTTTAGAATTTCATACACAAATATTATATTTACATCATTACCATTCTATCCTCTCCCCCTCCCCACTTCTTCTGTGTTCCCCAACTCCTTCTCAACTTCAAGATTGCTTCTTCTTTAATTATGTGTGTGTGTGTGTGTGTGTGTGGTATGCATATACGAATACAAATTGCTGAGTCCACTTAGTGTCATTTAGTGTTGAGCTGACCCTCAGGAACACATACCCTTTCAGGGGCTCATTCCTGGAGCAGACTGATTTACCCTCTCTATGGAGCCATTAATTGCGTCTTAATCTAAGGATGGGCTCTTGTGAGATCTCCATCATCACGTTGCTATACTGTCATTGTGTAGGTCTTGCTTGTCATCATGTAGGCAGGCACATTGTGGAGATTTCACGGGTACAACTCCCTGACGTGGATAAGACACTATTTAATGGCAGACATCTTGGTCCCCTGGTTCTTACAACTGTTTCATAATGAGAAATAATTTCACTTTTAGGAACACGTGAAAAATGGTTTGACGAATAGATTTGTGTCCTATATAGTCCATGGAAAGTTAGGATTGGAGATTTAGGTCAGTGTCATTGTACTTACCTCACAAGCACAAGGTCCTGGTTTTGGTAGACAGCACTAAAACAAGCAAACAGAATCCACCACAACCATGACCCCCCCCAAAAAAAAAAACCCACCAATATATAGTTTTTAGTTTCTAATGAGAGGGGATGGGAAAAACCACGAGGCCTAAGAACAAACTGATAGCCATCAACCCATTAGTGCCCTCTCTGACTGAGTACCTTCTCAAACACTTAAGTCCAATCTCTTACTATCTTTCCTCTCTCCTAGCTCTTTGCTCAGCCTTGATACTCCCTGTCTTCAGGACACACAGAGTACTTACTTTAAAGCAACTTGAAGTCACCATTCTTGGGTTAGAGGCATGAAGATCTTTGTTGAGGTTTCATATGCAAGAAAATTCCAACATTTGCTTTGATGAAAGGCAGGACCTCAGAGGGTAATGTCCCAGGGGGAAAGGAGATCCTGGCCAGTACCCTGATGTAGGAACACATGAGTATGTGTGCTGGAGTAGTTAGAAGGGCTGGTCATGGGGTATAGGGGAATAAGAAAGAGGACAGAATTTTCAAGGTTTTTTAACATATCAGGAAGATTTCCCCTTAACATGTAATAAATGTTTTGATATCCTACATCATGTATATACCTGCTGGCCTGTATAACTTCTGCTGCTGAGATAAAATACCCTGGCAAAGCAATTTAGAAGAGAAAGGGTTTATTTTAGCTCACAATTCCAGGTTACAGTCCATCACAGCAGGAAAGTTACATTACATCCACAGTCAAGAGCAGAGGATTGGATGCATGTATGCTTAGCACTCAGATGGCTGTCTCTACTCTGACACAGTCCAAGGCCCCAACCTAGGAGAATGGTGATGGTAGTCTGAGTCTTCTCAGGTAATAGCCATTCCTCACAGGCATGCCCGTGCCTTTCACAGAGACTCTTCCCAGGTGAGTCTAGACTGCGGTGGGCTGACAGTAACCTAACCCTGACACCACCTGCAGTGCTCTCTGGCTTTGAAGAAGCCTCCAGTCCCACAGGAGGGACTTCTGTAGAGCTGCCCTTCTCTGCTTGGAGGAGCATGGCTCCAGGGAGGTGGGAGAAAGAGAACTGTCCAGAGAAGACAGAAGAGGATCCGCAGAGGGAATTCTAGTGAGAAAGCTGAGGCAGCAGCACAGGCCCCCAGGATTGAGATTACAGTCAAAGGCTTCCTAAATCCTGAAGTTTTAATTCTCCCCAATTCCTCCGTGTTGGGGACTCTGTCTCTAATGCAGGAATTTGTAGATGTGGTCCTTCAGGGGTTCTTTTAGATGTTTCACTCCTTCCAGGAAGTCCATACAAAGAGGAAAGGAGACCCTCTGAGAATCAGATCCCAGAGCAGAGTAAAATAAAGTGCTGGAAAGCAGCTAGAAGAGAGAAACAGCATAGAGAAGAAGAGACACATTTTACTGTCACAGTTCAAAGGCCTTTGCAGCAGCCCTGCCCCTGCTCAGAGCTGTGGGTGGCTATTGGTATCCAGCAGCTGCTGGCATTGCATTCTAGATAATACTTTGCAACTATTAATGTGACTTTCTGATCCATAATATTATTCCCTCTGTGCAGATGAGGAAACTACAGCTTTAAGTGGAACAACCTTTTTCCAATGCATGCTGCTAGAATGCTCCAAAGGGAAATCTGGAATGAGGTACTGGGTAAAAAAAGGATGTTAAAGAGCCCTTTATTTCTCAGTGATCTTTGAGGAGGCTATTTCTTGTTTGGTACTTTTAACATGAACCTTCACGAGGAAGTTTTGTCTACTTGCAGATTGGATGGGAGCGACACACTGGAAAGGGATGGTGAGGAAGAGCTGGAAAAGGATTACAGTGAATGAGTTGTGAGGCACCTTGGGTCAGGAAAATAGCTGGATTTGCAGAACACTGGTGTCAGAGTCCTTGATTCCTACCTGATGGGGCCCGGTTTACATTCATTTTTTTCATCTAGGAGTGGAGAGGAGACCTTGTAGCTGGGTTTTAGGCCACTTTAACAGGTTCTTTTTTGTTGAACCCCCAACACTAGGTAGGAGAGAAAAAAGGTTACAGGCAAAAGTGGCATCAATATCATTAGTTTGCTTCCTGGTGATTAGGGACATTGAGTTCCTTGGGGCAAATTTGATCTTTATTGTCAGGATATTGCCAAAGAGCAATCCAGCCACCAGCAGCAGGAGCAGGAACAAGCAACAAGCAGCAAGCAGCAAGCAGCAAGCAGCAAGCAGCAAGCAGCAAGCAGCACAAGGAACAAACAGCGTCAACAGCAGCCACCTCAGCTCTCGGGGCTCCAACACTTTTATACCTTCTCAAGAGTCCCCAGAGTCCAAACATAAACTAGCTGCAGCTGGCAAGAAACTCCTGCTAGAGCAGAGGCAAATCATCGTCAGATGCTGTGGATAATCTGAAGCAGCATCACATCCCACACCCAGGATTAAAACAAAAACATTTCTATGTTTTTAAAGAAACAACAACAACAAAAAATCTCACTTCAGGACCTCATTACAAACACTGACTTTTGATGGACAGAGGCCAAGGTGGCGGCACCAGGAGAACACTACATCTAAGAAGCAGGACAACATTTTCCATGCAGCGACCAAAAGACTGAACTTTGGGCCCTAAAACAACAGCGATCGTGTTTCCCAGGTGAGAGGAAACCACCATGGCGTGGGAATCAGGTGGGTACAAGCTCAGGCCACCCAGCCAGAACCCAGAAGAGATCCCGGGTCACGCAGGCACTAGGTTCCCAGAATAGACTGTTAAAGCCAGACTGGCAGAGCAGGGAGGGAAAGCCTTTGAGAAACTGTCAGTCTTTCAGAGAAAAGCTGTAAGGGCTGGAGGTTAGAGAGAGAGTGGAGAGCAGAGTTTGGGCAGAGTTTGAGGAAACGTTAAGAAGTTGATTTAACAGGACCTGTGGCTGGTTGGAAAGAGTGTGAGAAGTCAAGGATACTGTCAGACCCTTCTGACGTTAGGGAACTGTAAGTGGGATGACAAGGAACAAGCCGACCTGCCTGAGAGAAAAGGCTGGTTTTAGTAAGCAAGCAAGGCAGAGGAATAAGCCAGGAGCTCCAGCCCCTTTCTCTTGTGTGTTGCCTCTGCTAGTGTTAAGGCCCTGTTTAAGCTGAGGAGATCCTTAACACTCTCCAAACCTTGATTTAAGAAAGATCACCCAGGAGAGAGTCCTACAAGCCACAGAACCTGGAAAGGGAAGAGAAGGCTGCAGGCAGCAAAGCATTTGCTTGTTTATTGTTGAGCTTTACCCTGAGTGTGATCTAAGATGCCCCACAAATTACCTTAGTTCCCTCATCAATCTGAAGTCATCTCCAGCCATCACCCACCTCTCCAAGCAGAGCAGAAAAAGGGAGTGCAGGAATTCACCTCAGAATAGAATAAAACAGAAAGTAGGAGTGATCAGTAAGTCAAGAGACTTCCTGGATGGAATATTCCCAAGTGGAAGCTGAGAAAACAGTGGCCTTGCATAGTAACTAGCTATGATGTTCCCTCAGGGAATATTGTATTCCCAGTGAGCATGGTGGCTTGTGTGTCCACCTAGCTCTGGAGGGTGCTGGTGCAGGAGCTGGGGGCACATCTCTCACCAAGGAGCATACACAAGATCATGGGCTCACACTCCACACATAGGTGCCTGCCTGATGAAGGCAGAAATGAGATGAGACGTGGGGGCAGGGATTCAAATATCCTGTTCTGAGGGTATGCTTTAGAAGAAGAACATGGGGAGATTTTGGAAGTTTTAATGCCAGGGCTTGAGAAATTCCTGGAGAAATTCTAATCTGATTCCTCGTTTCTATAGCGGTTACAAATTATACATTGACTCGGAATCAATAGCCAAGCTGCCTGACTCCAGCACCCTTGGACTCTAGGTACAGTGTCTCCTGCCCAGACTAAGAAACTACAGAGTTAAACAACAATCTGGCTGATTTAATCAAATTATTGTCCAAAACAAATAACAGCTTTCCAGTTCCCCAAAGAGCACCATTCCTTTAATCTCTGTCTCATGCTTGTTTGCCTGTGTTATAAGCCTAGTTTCCCTGCTGGGAACCCTTCAGAATAAATGCATAAAGGGACCAAGTAAAATTCAGAAATGGAGTCTTCTATCTTAGTTTTCCTGACTTACTTTCTTCCTACCGAGTGGTATGTCCCTGCCAAATGTCAATGTCTCAAATAGGTCAGACACTCTCCACCTCCTTCTACCCCGCTGCCAGGCAACAGCTCACATATAAGCTCCTTCCTTCTCTCATCGGTTCACACCCTGTTTACCTGCTCAGTAGTTTCTCTCTTCTGTGTGGATGCCACAAAGAAGTAATAGCTAATTCCTATTAATAGTTATTGATATTAATATTAATATTAGTAATAGCTGATGATACCTGGATAATTTTCATACATTTAAAATTTAGCTTTTATTTTCAAAAAAATCAATAATGCTTATGGTAAGAATGCAACAGAAAAAGATACAATCCATTTTATATGTGACTGTCAATCTCCAAGTCCAAATTGCTAAGCCAAGATTTGTGTAACTTCACTAACCCAGTTTGTGCATATAAAAGCACATACCTGTGCATTTTAAACACGTTTAGAAACATGCTGTAGATACCCTCTTTCCCTCTGACTTTTTCTTTTAATGATGCATGTGAATGAGTTTGCATATTGGAAAACACAAATTCATCTCTTGTCTTTAGCAGCTTTCTTGTCATCTCTCTGTGCAGAAGCACTGTAATTGAGAAGAGTAGACATTTAGGCTATTCCCAGTTTTATCTGCCCTGACAAATGATTTTTAACATCCTGAGAGTAAAGAATCTTTTCTGTAAACGTTCTTACATGGAAGCTCCCTAGCTAAGAGGAAAAGAGTAGTTCCTCTCATTAAAGCTAATGACTGAGATATGGTATAGCTCAGTGGAATGGCACTGGCCTAATATATACTTGGCTCTGGGTTCATCTCCAGCACTGAAAAACAGAACAAAAATGAAAATCCTCCCTAAACCTAGTGATGCTGGTAGATTAGATACAATGGCAAGTTTATCAATGCCTGATAGGCTTTAGGAAGATGTTTGGGGAAGTCACTGGGAGTCTGGGAAAAGTTATAAAATAATTGCTATAAATTTTTTCTTTGGCAATGGCATTTCCTTCTGTTTTAAATAAGGTTTACAAGGAGAAAACCGATAATGGGAAACTTTGAGAAGCTTCATCAGGCCAATTTAAAGAATGATATTTCAGTGATGAAGTTGAGTAATGTCACCGAGTAACATTGAGTGATGCCATTGGATGACATCATTTAATGATGCCATTGACTGATGTCAGGTGAAGATGTTGCATGATTATTCTCTGTGTGCTCTTGCTTGGTGGTATCATGGAGCCATTAAGTAATGCCATTGAGTGATGCTGTTTGGCTATGGTATAGTGTGGTCCTGAAGTGATATCCTTGAGTGATTGCATTCAATAAGAATGTTGAGTGGATTCATATACCACTCAATACATTGATGGTGAAGTTGGGTGACAATGATGCTGATAAGTGACACTGTCAAGTGATGCCATTAAGTATCGGCACTGAGTCTTATCACTGAGTAATGATGCCAAGTGATGATGTTGGGTGATGCCATTATGCTGTCCTCTTGAGTTGTGTTATTGAATGACACTGTTGAAGCTTGTACTGAGTGATGTCACTGTGTGATAACATTTAGTGAAGATGTTTTCTTATAAAAAGTTCTTAGTATTCTAATCTGTGGCATGCAATTCTCATATTTTTTCCTTAATCTTTGGAGATTATGAACTTAAAAGAAAAAGTTAATTTGAAAATGAAAAGAAATATGATATATTAGACTTTCTATATGTGTCAAATTTTTTGATGGTTTTTAGGTGTGGTTATTGGACTCGGGAGTGAGATCATAGGTGAAGCAACAGAAGCAGCAGCTATGATGTAATTGATGCATAAATGAGTGAAAGAATGACTGCCTGCATGAGGGGATGAGAGCAAGATGCCAAGAGAATCTGACTATTGGGCAAACTAATCATTATTTTTCTTGAAATTAGAAAAAAAATCATATATATTTGGCTTATTTTTAAGCACAAATGACCAACCTCAAAGATGGTTGAATTTTCTGGTGGTCAAAGAATAAAGGGACTTTCATCCTGTTCCCAAGGCCTTGTGAAGACTAAATCCTTGGGCTTGAATCTTCTGGGTAATTTCTGAGTGCCACAGTTTCTCCGGTCCTTACTTTTGTATCTCTGAATTCAAGTTTTCCCAAGAGTGTACCTCAACCCATCCATATTAGAATCATGTAAATGAATTATCAAAAATATTCTGTCCCAGTCTCAATTATTCATTTATATTCTACCACAAATGAGAATCAAAACACTGACACTAACTCAGACGCAAGACCTCGTGTTTATCACCTTGCTGGCTTCCTATCTACCAGCCTACTTGTTTGGTTCTCTATATACATAATGATATTGACATGTGTTGCTATGGTTTCCAGATGGAATGCTGTCTACTTGGGTATGCTTCTCACTGAAGCCTTTCACTGGTTGTGTCTTTCCACCATGGCCTTTTTCCACTTAAGTTAGCAGGTTCTCCAAGGCTCCAACTCATTCCATGGGACCATTTCCCATCCTATGGGTTCAGAGATTTATTTTCCTTCTTCCTGTACTTCTTTCTCTCCTTCCTTTCATTTCCTGTTTTTGTTTGTTTTGCTTTGTTTTGAGGGTCATGCTGAATAGCTCAGACTGACCTCTAACTTGAAATCCTCCTGCTTCAGCCTCCTGAGTTCTGGGAAGAGTATGTGTCACTTCATTCTGAACATTATAAGAAAGCCTGAGACTATCTGTGTGATAAATGACAATTATACCTTTGTCTCATTTAATCATTGTAGATATTGCTATTTTGCTATATTTTGGCATAATTGCAGAAAAGCTAGATATGACTTATCTGTCACAAGCATGTGGCATAGTAACCTTTCTGGGTGACATATCTTCCAGATAGTCACATATGAGTCCTGTCCTTTCAATTACCTTGAAATATCCATCCTGAAGTTGTTTTCTGGACAGGTCCATGAAAAAGTGCTTTGGAAAAGTCTTTATAGATAGCTCTCTAGAGCTGGTCTGGGCAAGAGATTGGATTCTGTGTAGTTTGAAATGGACTTTTTACTAATGAAGAGGCCTGAAGTCAATGTGTCTAGAAATTCCAAGCATTAATATTTACAGGGAGAGGTTAGCTCCAGAGAAGGTCCTGGGTTATAGGGCTCTGAGCCTTCCAGAAGAATTCATGAAATTGATCTCTACAACTGGAAATGGCTGAAACTCTACAGTCTAGAGGATTCAAGGTCACAGAGGAGTAGTGAGAATTGAAAGTCAGAGTGGTCAGAGCTCAGGGTCAAGGAGAGAGCAGAAGGGGAGACTGAATGCAAAGCTACTGCACCTGGCCTAGGCTTCTCAACTCGGTGAAGGCCTGAATGTGGTGTGGAGGAGCAGGTTGGTGACAGAGCCCTACACATATGGAGGGTCACACAGAAGCTGTGGAAACGAGAGCCTATGAGAACCAGGTCATGTGCCTTTCAGTACCCGAAAAACAAATGTAATGGGGAGGGGGCACAGCAATTTCTTGGCTGGCTTGGATTTAAAACCAAAATCAATTTGTATTAGATTAGCTGTATGTCAATGTGGGCCAGGCTTTCAGGCTCCACCAGTTTTAGGTAAATTGAATTGGCAATTCAGTATCCTTCTCAGGTCTGAGGGTCAGGCAGCTGACTCCAGGAAAAACAAAAAAACACAAATAAAAGTACACAGACCAGACAAGCAGGAAATGAGGCAAAGGGCCATGACTTCAGTGAGGCAGACGGCTGGCTCCTTCAGATGGAGTCTCCAGAGGTTGTCTAATCTGGCTATCAGGTTCCTTAAAGGATGGCTGGGAAGCTACAGACTCTGGCTGCCCTTGTGGCTGCTACACTTTCGTTCTAGGGCGCACATGATTGGGCTCTGTGGCCAGTGTTACTTCACGTGAGCACTGCCACACGTGACAGGTGCTTATCCTGCAGTCATTAGAGAAGTGCACATTATGTATGTGTGTGTGTTTGCCCAGAAAATGTTTCATTTGAGATTATTTAACCTTGACTAGAAATATTCACTAACTAGAATGTACTCTTACAAGATCATTGTATCTAGCCCCAGCCCTGGGGAAAACCAATTCAACTAATTGGAAGCCTCTCGGCAGCCTGTTTGCTGATCATGGGCTTGTAATTCAGCATTGTTCTCTCTTTCACACCATCCCAAATGCAACAGGGGCCAGAAATACAGCTCCAGTGAATCAGAAGGCCTCTCTCTCCTTCCTGCTGCCTCCTATGAGCCCAGCATCCCCACACAGGGGCATCTCTGTCACCCTCATGAATTATCATTTCTCCAGGACTCACCAGGTGCCTGGCACATCAGAGAAGAAACGGATTGACTTGACTGTCAACAACCACCCTGAAAATAGCCAAATAATTTTGATGTTCTTCAAACATATTATAATTAAAAAAATACATGCTGGGAAAAATTATAAGCGTTTAATCAGAAGAGAGGGTCAAGCTGATGCAATTAGGGAGGGAAAGGCAGTAGCTTTCATCATCAGAGATGGTTTCATTGCTATTCTGTTGAAAGTAATTGGATTGAAGCTAAGATGTTTCCAGCCTGTTACTGTTTGAAGTATTGCGTCTAGACCAGTGGTTCTCAACCATCCTAATGCTGCAACCCTTTAATACAGTTCCTCGCATTGTGGTGATTCCCAACAATACAATTACTTTCACTGCTACTTCATAACTGTAATTTTGCTGTTATGAATCATAATGTAAATATCTGATATGCAGACATAGGTTGTCCCTGTGAAAGGTCATTCAACCCCTAAGGGGTTGTGGCCCACAGGTTGAGAACTGCTGAGGTAGGCTGTGCAGCGTGGTGCCTAGCTTGGATGCCACGCTCAGGGGTCACTATCCTATCTCATCCTACAGCTTGCTTCTCAGTGCAGATTCATCTGGTGGCAACTTTGGACATAAGTGTGTTTAAAAGCCATCCAACCCCAGTGACAAATTACTAATTCAGGGTAAGAGAGTGCTCCTGGGTGGAGATGAGCATGGCTTTCCAGGGGAAGTGTCTGTTGGTGAATGATCATGTTGCTAAGAAAGTCAAGCCGCTCAGTGAGTGGGGAAGCCCAGTCTTAGACAGTGAAACCTGCTGTAAGACAGAAGAAAGCAAGCGAGACTTGCAACCTCTCCAACAGATGGTAGGGCTGGCCAGCTAGACACTGGGCTGGTCCCAAGCATCTCGAAATGTGTGCATTTTCTTCTCTGGCTGAAGCAAGCCTCCTATTCCATGTATGTGACTATGTGTGATATGCATATATTTGTGTGATAGGTGAGTGTGTATGTGGCATGCATGTGAAGTGTCAGTGATGTGAGTTTATGTATATGAATATATGTGATATGTATATATGCATGTATATATGTATGATATCCAAGTGTAAATGATATGTCAGTATATGTGGTATGTGAGTGATGTGGGTATGTGTTACAGAGGTATGTGTTATGTATATGGCATACATGTTTAGTTGTGTGGTATGTGTGAGTGTATGTGATGTACATGTATAATGTGTGTGATGTATGTATGTGATATACAATCGTATGTGATATCTATGTATGTATGCATGTGATATGGTGATGCATGTTGTGTGAATATGTGCATTATGTGTATCTGTGTGTGTTGTATAAAAATGTGCTATGTATGGACATGTTTGGATGTAATATGTGTGGCATGTATGCGTATTGTATGTACGTATGGGTTGTATGTGTGATGTGTGCATGCATGTATATGGTATGTATTATATGTTGTGTTCTGTGTGTATTTATTTTGTTCTATGTGTTATGTATACATGTGGTATTTGTGTAGTGTGTGGGATGTATATATGATATGTATGTTTATGTTCTGTGTATACAGTGTGGTATTCATGTGGGGCGAGTGTGTGTGTGTGTGTGTGTATTTGTGTGTGTTTATACTGCATCCTTATCGACTGAAATGACCAGGTGCCAGGACCCTTTCAATCACAGCACAGGTTACATGACGGGGAGAAATGGCAGTAGAAGGTTTACGTTCAGTGACAGCACGGAGAAATGGCAGGTAGATAGTCTGAGTTCTGAGGAATTGCTCTTCTGCCAGGGGAGAGAGATACTTTTTCTTCAGGTGTATCTACTGGAAAAATGGTCAATGCTTTTGTAAATAACCCCCTCACCCATTCTGTGAGTGATCACATTTAAACTTAGTCTTCCTTTCCTCCCCCTCCCTACCTCCCTCTCTTTCTTCTGCTATTTCACAATAAGTGATAGACAGTAGCAGCCCTTTGGGGTTGCTCCTAACCACTTTTGATTTTGTAAAACTTCATTTTTATACTGTCGTATGTGAACCTTGTAACCACCTGAGATGGTTAGGGGCACATTGTCATGTATTCTTTCCAGTTCTACAGGCGGGGTGATAAAAGGTGCCATTTATTACTGTTTAATGAATGGGAGACAGAGGATTTGAGTAGCAAATGACCTGTCCAAGCCCACTGTAGTAGACCGGAAGTGCTCACCTGTAAACCATGTTTCCAGGAGTCTTCAAAACATTTAGTTTAGGGTCATGATGCCTATTCCATACAACCCTTTGAGTTTCAAAGGAAATGATGTTTTGAAAGACCCTTAGAGGTCTAAGTTCCTGCAATGCCCAAAGGTTGTGGGAATGTTCTGGGCTCAAACCAGTCACATAAATTTCTGGTTTCACCAAGCATACTAATCTCAGTTCTGAAAGCAAATTCTAAAGACAAGGCCTCACCTAAAGATAAAGTCAGAGGAAAAAAATTAAAAATGACAAAAAGGTATGGGTCAAATAATACAGTAAACAGAGCAACAGAGCAATTGCAGCTGCCCTCCTCTTCACGGAAGGAAAACACTGCACACCAACCAGGAGGCTGAAGGACAGAGACAGGAGCCCGGGGTGGGAGAGGAGCCTCAACAAAGCTCCAGATCCACACAGTTGATATTAAATATGACAGTCTGAGTGATGATGAGCTGAAACTGTTGACAGATGAAGACAGAAGATAGAAGCAGAAGGCCACATCACCTAGGCTTACATTCAACAGCACAGGAAGGCACAGCCCAGCAGGCATTCTCAGAGGTTACTGAAGGAGTCGGTAAGCACAGCTGTGTGTGTGTGTGTGTGTGTGTGTGTCTTCACACATGTGTACATGAGGGACTGTGTATGTGTTTGAGAGAGAGGGGGGGCACTATAGAACTATTCTCTGGGTCTCTCACTTATTACATACCACTGGGCACAGGGGAAGTACTATGGACACAAAGATGAAAGCAGGGAGGGTCTTTGTTCTCCAGAAGCTTTCATAGTGAGACACATACAGAAGTGAGCAAGTGATCTTTTCATAAACAAGTGATGCAAGGGGCCAGGCCAGGTGCTGTATGTGCGCCAAAACCAGGCCAGTGTGAAGACAGAAAAGGGTGAAAGGAAGGGGCTGGAGACAAGACAGTTCCTCAAAACTCCATACTGGTCTGCAGTACTGAGGTTCCTGTTTTTAGAATTACTAGAACTGTTACTGGGGTGCAAATAGGGAGTCTTCTCCAACGCAAGCAGTGTTACCAACTCAGACCACTCACTTCCACCTGTCTCTACACAGGAAGCTCCACTGCCAATGACAAGATTTCTGAAATGTTCCCAAGTGCTCTTCCTTGGCATGCCCCATTGGCTGTAACAGCTTCTAAAAATCTGGTATCGGCCACTATGGGGCAAGCTGTCACATCTCCATCCGCCATCACCTGACTTATGACACATCTTTTGGAGTCATGGAAGATAGCAGAGCCCTGTGTTTACCTCTGTTCAAAGCCATTCCCAGTTTAAAACTGCATTTCCTGCTCACTTGTACTGATGTTGAATTCTTGATAAGTAAGCATTGTTTTTGTTTCATTGTGTAAGTAGTGGGCTGGGTCTAGCTGCTTGTGAGTAGCATTTATGTTGACTTTAGCTTTGAAATGAAGGCTTTAATCTGGTTTTCTAAAGGCCTTATTCTCTATTTTTCCTCAAGATAAAGATTTTTCAAGTTTAGATAAGACAAATTTTGTATGGCTGTATCTTATCAATAACGATGTGCTAATGAGTAGTTTTCATCACTTCATCATTTTGAGGGAAGAATATGAGTTCTTCCAGGTTCTCACCTTGCTCTTGTTTCCAGGCATGCATTTAGCCTACTTTCTGCAATAGCCTGGAGGAAACTTGCAGCGAGGACCTCACTACCATTTCTGTGTGCTGGACTAATTTGAAGTGTTAGTCAGACACATCCAGACTAAGAATATAAATCATTTGAAGCCTCACAAAGTCATGAGACCTGTTGAACCCTGGCTGCTCTTAAAAAAAAAAACAAAAAAAAAAACCTCAATTTTTTTCCAAGCAGGACGTTTTATGATAGATTTAGAAGCAAGTTTATAAATTCTTAAAGCTAAATTGTCTCCCTAGTACATTTTAATAGAGTAATTTGTGTTCTACATGTCAAAAACCAGGGGAAACTTGATGTTCTTTTAACAATTTTCCTCTATTGTGGTATTCCTTCAATGAATTCTTGATTTCCCCTTAAACCTTTTCCAGGAGGGGCAGGTCCCCTGTGACTGTTCACAAATGAGCCAGCTTCCCACAGCTTCCTGCATCCGTGAACAGATAGACAAATAGGAGGACCAGAAAGAGTGCAGTGTCTGATACAGATGTGGATTATATAAATCAATGTTTTTACACTGTAACAATGCTTAACTGATGGGATTGAAGATACAACTAAGAAAGCTAGCACAGCGGTTGCTAAAGGGATGAATTAATATAACATGAAGAACTAACTAGATAGTTCAAAGTCATGTGAGAGAAATTTCAGATAAAAAAAAATGTTACAATAATCAAAAAGAAATACCCAGACCTGAAGAGATGTGTGAGGCTGTACATGAGGAAGACGATGACATTCACAGGTGGTAAAGAACAACCCACATTCAGGCACTTTGTAGGTGAGTTTTATAATAGCAGTGAAAAGCTCTTAAACCAGCAAAAAAGAAAAATCAGATCAATTATGGACTACTGAATAGCAGCCAGGACAGTGATCCTATGTCAGAAGCAGAAGCAGAAGCCAAAAGACTATGAAAGGGTATTTTAAAACTGCTATTCACTTATCTGACAAAATCCTGCACATGTGTGGAAAAAAAAAAAAACAAAAAAAAAACCAAAAAAAAACTCTGCCAAACTTAGGGGGCCTTCTTAACCTGACAAAGATGGAAGAGGCGTCTTCTCTATGCTCCCTTCGCGACCTAGGATTCTTAGACAACTACTGTTCTAGCAACCCTAACCTGTGAGGTATAAAAAGAAAAAAAAAACAGGGTATAAGGAATTTGGAAGAAAGGGGCCCACTTTCATTAAACAGAGTTGAGGCAAATGTTTACCACAGCAACAGAAGAAAATAAACTAGAACAGAAAGGAAAAAGAATAAAATTAAATGTCACAGGAAATGAGCCAATATTAAACATCTACTTCTGGGTGTTGGTGCCACTGAGAGGAGCAATAGGTACAAGGAACACAGAACAGCAGGGACAGACCATTAAAACAGTCCAGAGAGAGAACTCAGGAAATGTGATTCCACATATGGAAAACATGAGCGCATGTACTCTCTCTCTCTCTCTCTCTCTCTCTCTCTCTCTCTCTCTCTCTCTTCACACACACACACACACACACACACACACACACAGCTATTGTCTGTGCCTAATAAAAACATAAAAATCAAGTAGCGCACATAAAAATCAAAGTGATTATGAATGTCCTGATTAACAATGTTTTGGTATGGATATGAGAAGTTCCCCCAGAACACCTGTAGAAATCTTTGTCCCCTAAGCCCTTGTTTGGAGAGGGGCTTTCAGAAGTGATGGGATCCTTTAGTTCTCTGACCCCACTACTAATACTGCATAGACTGAGTAGATTGTATTTAGTTATCTATATGTGCATGCATATATATCTGCAATAACCATTAATGTAAAAGGCCTTAAATTTGAAAGACAGCATGGAGGGGAAAGTGCAAGGGTTTGGAGGAAGGAAAGGGGAGGGAGGAATGATATAATTGTATTTTAATCTTGAAATAAAATAATTAAAAATAATATTACTACATAAGGATTTCTACTTATAATTAAGGAAGAATAACAATGGTTAGATTTATCTTCCTCCATAGAAGACAAACAAAAGTCTTTAACAATGTTCAAAGCAGCAAACAACAAGTAATAAAGAGTAACAGCCTCAGAGAAATAGGAAACAGTGAGGTCACAGTTGGCTGAGCTCTGTGCTTGGAAGTTTCTGAGGCGTGCCAGGCAGAAGAGCCTAGAAGTCGGGCAGAGAACAAGTCAGTAGAGAACAAGGTACCTAAGGGCGTGGGATAGACCGCCGATACAGAGAACTCTGGAGCTCTGCGGGGCCCCAAGGCCTGCCAGACATTGTTTAAAAAGTTTCCCCAGGAAGCAAGGGGAAGAAAGAAAGGAATGAGACATATAAAAAGAATTACAATTGAGGAAAAATGAAGGGTTCAGGCTCTTATGGCTTTAATGGTAAATTCCATTAAACACTCAAAGAAGAATGTTATAACAAAGTCTTTGCAGAAAAGTGAAGAGATGGAAATATTCTCCACTTTAATTCATGAGAGCAGTGTAATTATGATACCAAAGTAAAATAAAATATCACTAAAAATTAAATTATGAAACAATGTTCTTCACAAGTATACATGTAAAAATTCTAATAATTTCATTAACTGTAAACCAATGACAAATAAGAAAGATAATACATCATGACCCCATGTCTGTTGTTTTAGGAAAACAAGGTTGGCTTAACATGTGAAAATAGTGTAATTTGTGATTTATGAATAAACTTTAATTTTTTTAGATCATATGATCACTAGATACAGGGGGAAAAAGACAGTTAACAAAATCCACACACTATTTAAAAAGTAATTCTCATCAAAGTATAAAGAGATCTCAGCACAAGAAAAAGCACAGAAACTAAATATGTCATATATATCAGAAAAAGACTGAATGATTTGAAACACAGCAAGGATGTCAGTTGTCTAAGGTTCCAATCAATGGATGAAGGAAAATACAAACACATACATATATGCACGCTCACATATGTGTGCACTCACTCACACACTTGCATATGCATAAAACACACACGTGCACACACACAAAAAAACAAATACACGCATGTGAACAAAGAAAGAATATACACAAAATACACATAAACATAGCCATCCACACAAACATGCACACACAGAGACATAAATGCACACAGAAAGACAGAGGCCACGCACAAGACACAGCTTAAATATTCCCTGAGGACACAGTCTCCCACCTAATCCCTACCTCCATCACTTCCCAATAACCCTTCAGACACCGGGCTCATTCAAACTAATGGTTCTGTTTTTCATCAATTGTTATTGCATGCACACATATATATATAATACATATCCATATACACATACAAAGTCACATATATTATATATGTATATAGATATATTCCTAAATATAACCTATT
Source organism: Meriones unguiculatus (assembly GCF_030254825.1). NCBI lineage: Eukaryota > Metazoa > Chordata > Mammalia > Rodentia > Muridae > Meriones > Meriones unguiculatus. Next base: position 112,499,274 of record NC_083359.1, on the reverse strand, counting down.
CTTTCTGTACAATGTTACTTGCATATATATATATATATATATATATATTATATATATATACACACACACACACAAGTGTATATATATATTTCAGGGCTAATAATTTCCCCATTGCTGTGCTCTTCATTGGAGAAGACTATTTTTCCCACTCTCAGCATTTCTTAATTGCCTATAGTTCTTTGTGTAGTGTTGAAACCTCATGGGCTTTCCCTAATCTACTTTGGTATATCTATTGCTGTCATCCTTGTTTAATTTTAAAAATATGCTTTAATAAAAAAATTAAGTATTAGAAACAATCATAAAATTTAAAGAAGTTACTTTATACAAAATATCAAGTGTAGTATGTCAAGAGTCATGGCAGCATCTGATTTCTTTTACCAAAATAAATATTTTTAAATCATAAGCAAAAAATAAAATAGATGTGTATTAAATCTCCCCAAATATTGACAGGTGATCTAAGAGCTTGGAGACATACAACAGAAACTTCCTTGTGAGGACGCAATGATTGCTGTGAATCATATAAGGGAGCATGCACAAATCGACCCTAAAACCTAGCACAGAATAGCCTCAGAATCTAACACACCGTTGTCTCAGAAAAACTTTCCAGGAAAGGGTTCTCCATTTCCTCATGATTGGGGCAATGCCAATTATCACAACCGTAATTCAGGGAGCCTGTAACTTGCCCGACATATGGGTAATGACTGTTTAATCTCTTTTCCTTTATCACAAAACCATGATCAGCGGCAAACATGAGACAAAGTATATGTAATATAGCACAATATATTCTGTGTTTTAAATTACCTTGAGTTTCCTGGGCCAGTGACATTTATTGTTGGTTGCCCACTTAACGGTTCTTTACAAAACTTAAAATGCTTATGAGCCAACACAGTCATGGCTTTTACGTCACCTCTGTATTTTCTTAGAACAATGGAACAGCCCAGCTATTTGCTCATCGTTTTTATATCTACCTAATTATAGCTTCAGCTTTGACCATTTGATGATGGTCTAATGTCCGAACATTTAATTTATGTAACTGTCTCAATAATAAATGGATTTTCATAAAACTCATTTTCTTCTTAATTCACAGTTTAGTTTTAGAATGAACAGTTAGATGGCTGGGGGAAGCTGATTGGTAAAGTGTCCTTGCTCAGGCATGAGGACCTAACTCTGCCCCAGAACGCACATAAGACCAAACATCATGGCACACACTTAATCTAGTGCTGTAGAGGCAAAGAAAGGCGAACCCCTGGAATTTGCAGATGACCCTGTGAACCACAGATCACAATGAAAGTCCCTGTCTAAAAAAAAAAAACCAAGATGGAGCTCTCTCAAACAATAACACATGAGGCTGATTTCTGGTCGGCAAGTGCATGGCCACACATGTGAACACAGCTGCATGCACATGTGCCCGCACACACATGAGCACACACGCATGCTGTATATGTACAACAAGGCTAACAATTACTGAACACATTTTAGCAGTAAGAATGTTTTTTCAAATTCAGCAGGAGATTTCATGTAAGAACTAAAATTTGCACTTCTAATAAAGCTAACTTCACAGTTTGTACTCAGTTTCACTGCTTTAAATATTAAACACAAATAAATACTCAAGTGGTCACATTGGATGACAAAACTGAAAAAACACAAATTTTCTTTCTTTGCTTTTTCCCCCACTGTGCTATCCTTGTTTGTTTCACAGCTGCTATTTAAACATGAAGTACACAGTGCCATGGGGCTGAAGATGCGGTCAGTACAGAAGGCAAAGCAAACACGCAGGCCGTGGTAAGCCTGCCTTTGAAATGGAGGTGGGTAACTGAATCAATGTGTGCAGAGCTGACTGTGTAGCTTGGCATTCTCCAGCTTAAATTTCCTGTAAAATACAACGGTATTTTCAAAAATTGTTATGGTAAAGCCGGTTATTGACTCTAGAGCCTTGTGCATGCTAAGCAAGTGCCCTACGACGGAGCTACATACCAGCCCTGTACTATTTTTTTAAGTCATGTCTCTGATAATTTGAAGCTTCTATAATGCAATATAAATTTAAATAATAACTGTCAATGAGTTGATTTCCTAACCTGAAGAATGAGTTGGACATTAGTTGTCCACTGAAAAAAACCCAAAGCAGTGGCTTTAAAGTCTATGGAGACCAGGAGTCAGGTAAACAGCTTGTCTGAGAAGGACGGTTCTATAGACAAGATGAGCAAACACCAGAAGGCCAGCAGGCCATGGAGGACAGCAGCTGTTGACATGGTGGGAGGGGCAGCTCTGCACAGAGAGCTGGGCTATAATCAGTGCATCTGAAAATCCACTTAGACATCTAGTTAAATGACATCTCCAGATGAGGGAGACCAGCATTCTATTCTGAGGAACACATATTTTAAGTGGATTAAGAAGGGAAATTATTTTAAATGTAGGAAGGTATATAATTAACCCTAGGACCCTGGTGGCAGTAAGATATCACTGAGAGAAGAACTAAAAGAGATTCAGAGCACATTAGGCATATGGTTGAATAAACAAAGCAGCCTGTCTCCATGGGAGTATTGTTCTGCAAATAAATGTCAATCTAGGGGCCACAAAGCACTATGGGCCTGCCCCACAGTCAGCTGTGTACATTCAGACAAGATTTAATATAAGAACTGCTCACATGTGCATGTGCTGGAAATGACCATCTCTTTGATTTAGGGTATTTGGAGAGAATGTTTCCTTTCCATTTATATCCTTGAAACAGATGCCAGAGCAAGTGTCACATAAACCACAATGGCTGACCTTGGGGTTCCCAACATTGGAGTGTGGAACACAGGCCACCACGTGAAGGGAAATTCTTCTTGGGAGAATCTGGAGACCAAAGTTGCAAGAGGGCAGGTGAGAAGTGGGAAAGGACAGGTGAGAAGTAGAAGAAGCAATGAGAAGAGCAATATAGAAAAGCTTAAAGGTTGGAAGGAGTAAGAGACAGTGGAAGAGCTTGGGGATGCTAAACAAGTGCCATACCATTGAGCTACATACCAACCATGAACTAGAGAAGAGAAAGGACATCAGGGAGCAGCTGATGGCAAGGACCCAGGAGTATAGATGCCAAAGAATTCAGCAAGTCCTATGAGATCAAGTCCCAGAACTGAGAGGCAGCTAATGCAAAGAGGAATTGCAGACAGACAGGAGCTGAGCTGGGCCCAGATGTGGGTGGCTTCTGCTGTTAATTGTCACGATGGACCTTGTGTCGTTATCTTTCATCCTGGTGCTCCTCACATATATTTATCTAATAAGACAGGCAGGCACTTCTATTGATTTTTGTCACAATTATATCCTTAACACCTAATGGAGTTGTGCTTCCCATTTGTTGAATGGGTAAATGAACAAATAGTGTGGTTAATATGTTATTACTCAGCTGGCTGTCACTGCCTAGTGGTAGGTCAAAGGTCAGAGCTGGTGATTATAAAATTTTTGAAATCAAGTTCCATGTGCATTCATAGGCATTTGTATGAGATTTCTCAGAAAGGCAGATAGATGAGCAGTGGGTAGACTGAGGTCTGGAGCAGTCAGCACACCTGGCCTGCTCCTCCTTTCTCCAAATAGCCTCATTGTGAGAATGTGGCTTGATTACAGGCCTTTGAAATAGCCTATGGAGGACAGATTTTTGTGAAGAGATAAATCTCTGGCTGGTCCTGGGGACCTCCAGAATAGAATCCATCCAATTTGCTTGTGTATAACTTATTTATTTGCAGCTTTGTTCTCAAAAGTATATTACAAAAGAAAAGGGAAACATTTCCTACAATGTACCAGCTTCCTTTTCACCTTTAGTAACAGTGGGCTTGCCTAGGGCCAGGAATGCTGTATTACAGCTGCCATCCCACCCTGTTTTGAGATAAACAACTATACCAGGCCTTCTGAGATAAAATGAGACTGCAATAAATGATGGGAGGCATGTTTAACAGGAAACAAGAACATTCACTCAACTATGTTCATAGCAGCTTTATACATGATAGCCAGAAACTGGAAACAACCCAGATGTTCCTCAACCAAAGAATGGATAAAGAAACTGTGGTACATGTACTCAATGGAATAATACTATTCAGCTATTAAAAACAAGGGCATCATGAAATTCACAGGCAAATGGATGGATCGAGAAAAGGTGAGGCAACCCAGACCCAAAAAGACAAGCATGGCATGTACTCACTTACAAGAGGATATTAGACGTATAACACAGGATAACCATTCTACAATCCACAGACCTAAAGAGGCTAAGTAACAAGGAGCACCCTAGGGAGGATGCTTAATTCTCATTCAGAAGGGCAAATAGAATAGATGCTGGAAGAGGGTGAAGAGAGAAAACAGGATGGGAGCTACCATAGATGTCCTCTGAAAGACTCCAACCACCAGGGGATAGAAGCAGATGCTGAGACTCACAGCCAAACTTTGGGTAGAGAACAGGGAGTCTTATGGAAGAGTCAGGGGAGGGATAGAAGGACCTAGAGGAGACGAGCTCAACAAGAAGACCAACAGAGCCAACAAATTTGGGCCTAGGGCAGGGGTGTCCTGCAGAGATTGATGCACCAACAAAGGACTATGCATGGAGAGGACCTAGGCCCCCAGCTTAGATATATCTGACAGGCAGCTCAGTCTTCATGTGGGTTCCCTAGTAAGGGGAACAAAGGCTGTGTCTGATATGGACTGCTGTTTTCCCTTGGCTGGGCAGCCTTGACAAGCCATAGAGGAAGAGATGCAGCCAGTCCTGATAAGACTTGATAGGCTGGAGTACATTGGAAGAGAAGTGCTCCTTCTTTCTGGAGACTAGGAGAGGGGATGAGGGAGAGAAGAAGGGAGGTGAGGACCAGGATGACATAGGGGAGGAGGCTATGATCTGCATGTAAAATAAATAAATTTAAATTTAAAAATCTCAAAGGAAAGCTCAGCTTTGGACTTTGTATGTCAGTGTGGCTACTTTGTTTTTTACTTTATTTGTATTTTTTGAATGAGTAATTTCTACTTATGAATAGAATGTCAGAGTCAAAGTAGCATTGAGTTTAAGCAGCAGTGGGAAGACACTATGCACACTGTAGTTAAAATGAGGAAATTGAAAGCCAGAATCAGGAGTGAAATTTGTGAGGCTGAGAAGGGATGAGAATTCCAGACCAACTTGGTCTACATGAAAGACCTTATTCCAAAATAAAACCAAAGGATGGTAGATAAAGCTATCACTTAGATCATATACTTTTTGGGATGAAGATCAACTGTTTAAAGTCAAAGTATCTAGCTCTGGACTTGGCATAGTGAAGAGTCTTAATAAATAGACAGAGGCTAGTCGTCAGGGAGACAGTGTGCTCTCGGCAGTAACCCCTGGGTAGAGTGAGCACAGCCTGCTTTCCCAAACGAGGGCTGATGGCACCCAGCCTAGTTCAGAGACCCATGTGAGAGGAAGACTCCAGTCAGGCTTGTCCAGTGCCTGCCTGGAATGAAGATACTGCTCTCTAGACCACTGAACTTTTCTGAATTTTAAGTGACTCCCCAATGTAGAAAGTACTGGAGGGGTGAGAAAGGGGGTTGTGGAAAAGGAGAAGAAATGAGGGAGACAAGAAAAGCATTTTTGAAATCATAATAAACAGGCATGAAATTCAAAGAGGGAAATTTCTACACAAAGCCACAGACATGATGTGAATTGGCTATGTCTTGTTTTCTTTCTTGTTCAATCGAAAAGTTGATCAGATCACTGCTTCCGTCTGATCAGAAACAAGATGTATACCTGAGAAAAGCGAATAGCCCGCTGGTGAGTGAAATGTTTTAAAATGGGAGTTTGATTTTCATTTGTTTGTGTTATTGTTCTTCAGGGGGAGCTTCCACCTCTCTCCTCTCTGCTATCCACGTGTGATTAACATTTGAGGTCAGAGTCTGGCCTGTGGAGATCTCACCAGCTTCACATTAGCATTTTAAGACTTCAAGGCAGAAGAATACCCAGTGCACACAGGAATTACATCTCTGTGTGAGTCTTCCAGGAGGAAGATAGATGTTGCAACCTCGAAGTCAAGGGAATTCAAGACTAAGCCCCAAAGGGCTGTGAGGAGAAAACAGGGCTACACAATACATAAGACAGTCTGTCTCTCCTTCCCCTCCCCCCAGGATGGGAAAACAGCATGTTTAGCACAGGAAACCTTGTGAATTTTTTTTTTTTCTGGAATAAGATCATTCCAGATGATTCTTCCCAAACATTCCCACACAGGAGACCTGTCCACCTGGATCAGATTTGCAGATCACTGGATGCAGATATCTGATAATAGAGACTGTTTTACAGGTTATTGGCAAGAATAGGTAGCGATTTCCCCCTTCTCTTTCAGAAAAGCAGCCTTTTAAACAAAGCCTCTATTAATCAGAAGTTCAGATCACACATAGCAATCAATTGAGGCTGTTTAGGGCATTTACAGTAATTGATCTGAAACAAGTTCCTCACAAGTGCAGTGCGCTATCCATACACATGTACTTTTCAAAGAATTCAAAAGCCATTAGGATGTTCTCGACTTCTGTCTGATAGTCTGAGGGCCATTGACTGGATACAATCATCAGAGATGAGCTGGGCGAGCAGCAGGGGGCATCTTGATTAGAGGGAAAGCAGTTCATCCAAAGGAGAGCTCTGTGCATCCTGAGAGGAGGGTGGGGAAAGCTGAGTCAACTCTGTCCTTGTAATTATGACAGTTTCCACAAAGTACCAGCTACTTCTCATACAGTGATTATTTTATCCTAGTGTCACACAACCAAGTAAAGATTTTAATATGCTTTACTTTGAGATTGGGAAATCGAAAGTGAGTGCTTTTCCCAAGAAGGAAACATAAGTGCCAGGACTATGATTTGGACATTTCTGAGTCACAAAATAGCGTGTTCTCAAGCCCCAGGTCCCATCACCCCTTGTCTAGATTTTAGGGGAGGTTCGTTTTTAACTTTAGAACATGTAGAGCATATCTATCTGTGGCTTTTAAGTATTTTTTTTTCTAGAGTAGGAGGGTCTTTGTGTTTTTGCTGGAGAAAAGGGTCCATTAAAAAATCTGACAGAAGCTCCATGAAAACCAAAGTCAGAACAATGAAGAGATTAGGGAGAGAAAAGTGGTGAAAGCAATGATTGCCAAAACAGAAGGCTGTAGACTTCTTTTGGGGGGTACTTTATTAGGTTCTTATGTCTATCACCTTTCCAGCCCTTATCCATCCTAATCCCTTCTAACTCCCAGTACAAGAGAAGGCACAAGAGAAGAAAGGTTAGAAGGAAAGAGGGGCACAGTCCTCTTTATAAAGCTTCCTGATGATTAGGGGCATTGGCTTCCTAGGGGCAAGCCCAGTCTTTGTCTTCAGAATCTCCAGCAGCGCCCCAGACCAGCAATCCAGCAATAGCAAATGCAGCAGCAGTAACCACCAGCAGCAGTGGGGGCAGTAACAGGGGGAGCAGCAGCTGGCAGCTGCCACAGGCTTTCTGAGGCTCTCCCTTTTATACCCTCTTCAGAGTTCCCAGAATTAAGCTATCTGCAGCCACCGGCAAAAATCACACCCCTCCTAGAGCATGAGACAAGCATAGTTAATGGCTGTGGACAAACTGAAGAAGCCCCATATCCCACATCTGGAATTAAAACAAAAACATATTCATGTAACATAACTGGTTTTTAAAAGAATTTTAAACCAAAATTTTCACTACAGAAGGCATTATCAGAAAGCTGATCCTGAGGGCTTGATGGCTTGTGAACTCAGAGAGATCCTATCCTGGAAGTTCAGCCACCCTAGTTCAGGACATCATGGGCTGATCACATGACCCTGCTGCTACCCTAGAGTGGATAGAACCCCACTGTGGCTTCCTAGCTAAGAGCCATGTAGCTTCCCCCAAAGCCAGTTTGAACTTCCCAGCTCTGCTCTAAAGTCCAGAGCTAAAGTCCTGGCATCATCTTCACTTTACTTATGTCAGTTCATTTGGCTGGAGGTCAGCAAGCCTAGGTAATCGCCTCATGTTACCACACAGGGCATGAGAAACAGATTCAAACTCTGGACGTTTTGAATCAGAGCGCAACATGGATCCTCCCTTGTGAGACCCCTCCGAGGCATTGAAGTAACTGTCACAAGACCAACTCAAGGGTGCCAAGCTGAACTTCTCTTTCTTCTTCTGCCTCTTGGTCCTTAAGAGATCACCAATGAAAAGCAAGCAAAGAGCTGAAAAATAGACCAGAGACTAAAATTTCAAACTAAAAACTTTTAGAGAAAACAGGAGAAAAATCTTTGTAACCTTGGGCAAAGCAAAGATTCCTTAGATACAACATCAAAAGCATGACCTGTGAAAGAAAACACTGACAAACTAGAATTCAAAAAAAAAAAATTGAAAACTATTCAAGAGACACTGTCAACAGGATGAAAAGACAAGCTACAAAGCAAAGAAAATGTTTATAAAACACAAAGGATTTGTATCCAGAATGTACAAAACCCTTGAAACTCAACATTAACAAGACAAACTACTCAATAAGCAATGGATAAATATTTTTAAAGACATTAGGATACATGCTAGTTAAAAACTACAGCTAATATCTCACTACACAACTATTGTAATAATTTGAGTATACAGAAGAGAAGACAAAGCGAAGTACCTAACCAATAGTGTTTACAGGAAGCAGGGTATCTAGCATGCATTGCTAGTAAAGCTGTTTCAGAAGGCAATTTTATAATTCTGATAAAGCATACATTTCCATCATGACCCAGCAACTCCGTTCTTGAATACTTAAGAAAAATGAAAATCTATCTTTGTCGAAAACCTTGTAGGCAAATGTTCACCACATCTGTACTCACCGGCACCCCAAACTGGAAGCCACAGAGCACTTTTCCACAGAAGAACAGACATTTGCTGCCACAATCCTACAAGGGTACCGTTTAGCAATGGAGAAGCTCAGATCAGGAATATCTATCTGTTCAAGCAATTCTGGTCATGAAGAGAGAGCCACACAGCCTCCAGATATTTGCCTTATAGGTAGAACTGGAATTTAACGACCCATGTGGTGAGATGGAAATATAAATGCCTGTGAGGTATTTGGTTTAACGAATTTTCTATAACTTAGAGGTACTGTCTCTCACCCATTCTCCTTGTGAGGCAAATGCTACTTCCTTTATAGCTTCAAGTGCGTTGTGCTAAAAGAAAGAACCTGAATGTAAAGGCTAAATACTTTCCAATTTTAATTATAAACATATTACTTAATATAAGCTGTAAGTAATAATTTGCAAACTATAACTGATTTGTAGGCTAGTTGGGGGTAGGAACTAACTGCAAAAGAATACTCCAAGAATTTTTGTAAGATTTCTGTCCTCACAATAGAAGTAGATATATATGACCCTATGCCTTTGTGAAACTATAGACCTATAGAGCTAAAGGAAAATATTTCTCCATGAAAACAAGGAGAAGAATGAAGTTCCTCTTCTTTTCACTGCCCTTGTGGGATGTGTTTTTGCTTGTATTTCTTTCTTGTTTTCTCAAGGCTTTTAGGATTAAGTGATTCTTAGTCAAGCATGGCCCTGATTCTCTGTGGGTTTATATGAGGGCAGGTGATATAGTCTGATCCAATTGGGGAGAGATCTAGGTGAGTAAATGAAGGGTTGTACCTCAGAAGACATAGACTCACAGTCAGGGTCACTGCCCTCTGCACAACTGGGCATATTTCTTTGGGAAAACAACTTTCCTTTTATCCTCAGGCTTTGCATTTGATCTGGTTGGTTCAGTAATAAACATGTGTGTTGAAAACTAACCTCAATATCACTCAAAAAAGTATCAGTTTTTTTTTTTTTTTTCAAAAAAATACCTGGAACTCAAATTGGGCTAGGAAGGACATTGGGGTAGCAAATTCATTTTGTTTTTATTCTAACACAGAAAGTGATAGTATCATAGCCTATTGGTAGGAGGTCAACTTTATTATCTGAGTCAGCCGGCTAATTCATAATCAGTACAAAGCAAATGAAGCCAAGGGGAAGAGGTCAGCTGCTCTTGGCCATCAAATTCCTAAAATGCAGCAGGGCCTTTCTGCAAACAAAATTTCCACCAGGTGGGGTGATTAAGAGTTGTACCAAAGTTTTCCAAAGTGGGGGAGCTTTAGGGAAGCCTAGCCACCTTTGAAAGGAGGAGGAGGAAAAGAGAAGGGGAAGGGGGGAGAGGAGGAGGAGAAGGCAGAAGAAGAAAGAGGAGAAAGAGAGAAAAGGAAGGAGGGGGAGGAGGAAAAGAAGGAGGAGCGAGAGGGGGAGGAAGAAGAAGAAGAAGAAGGAGGAGGAGGAGGAGAAGGAGGAGAAGGAGAAGAAGAAGAAGAAGAAGAAGAAGAAGAAGAAGAAGAAGAAGAAGAAGAAGAAGAAGAAGAAGAAGAAGAAGACCTGTTTCCCATAAGCTGAAAGCTGTTGTTTGAACAAAGGAGGTGGAATGCAATGTGGAATTGACTGGGAGAGCATGATGGCAAGCAGAGTGTTCTCTGCACGAAAGGGGCTGCTGTTTTAGCTTAGAGCTGGGGACAATCTTGGTGATGGCCTAGCCTGCACACCTTCCTAGTCTGAGGCAAGGTTTTGTTACGGTCTTTAAAATATGAGTTGTTGATAAAGGATAAAGAATAGGAGCTGCCCATTAATTCCATGCCTTGGTATATGATCTCCTTCTCCTTTAACTGTCATGGCAAGAGAGCCACGAGCCACACAGCCTCCTGATATTTGCTTTATAGGTAGAACTGAGGTTCTGTCAAGAAGAAAACAGAAACTTTAGTCTCTGGAGTCAGAAAGATGCAAATGGTGTGCTTCTTAAATGCAGAGCATTGCCTGAGCTCAGGCATCTTTATTTGTAGGGCTAAGATGCCAGCAGAATGTATGTCTGTATGTCTGTAAACAACCTTTTACATAGCCCAACACTTACTTTAAAATATCATGTAATACCTATTGTTTTGATGTTGTCTGTTTATTTAGTCCATTCAGCATAAGGCAAAAAAAAAAATATACAGGGAATGTAGATCCATATAGTCCATCCGGTTAATAAATGTCTCCTTTTGCCTTTGGGCCTGGATGTATCTGTGTATGTATACTTAGCAAACAATGTCAGACAACTGATCTGCACTGTCTATGTATAAGCTATCATTTAACTTATATTTCTAGCTTTGCCCTGAAATAAGAGAAAATGTGCACAATTCTTTCAGTTTTCAAGCCAGACTTTCTAGAATCTTCTCCAAATGCAAAATCAAGGCAGTGTAAGAAAAGTATGTGGTATGATTTCCATTTGCGAAAGCTTGCAGTAGTAACTGGCAAGTAATTATTATTTGAGAAGAAACGTAAAATAGTGTTTTTCTTACAACTTATATGCATTTTCAAAATATACATAAATACTCATTAAGTCCTTTGCACCTACCTGCTTAATAAGTACAACTGTTAGGTATTCTCATTTGCCTCATGGGACTATGAAAAAATTATTAAAACGTTAACGATGTGAAGAATGGAAAGTCTGTGAACCTCAGCCTGGCATCAAGTCTCAAGAGAAACTGCAAAATGCTTTTGCTGATAGTGTCACTGGCCTCGTGCCTGCGCAGAGGGAGTGTGGGTCAGTGAGAGCAGCGTGGTGCATCAGAAATGGGAAAGTTGCTTAAAGCACTGTAGGTTAGCCCGCACCACCACCACCACCACCACCACCACCACCACGTTACAAGCACATATTCTGAGTCCTATTTCACTGGTGTCTGGGCCGGCAGTGAGGAGCAGTGGTAAGCAGGTATATATCAAGAGGCAGGAGTGCAGAAAGTAAACCACTGATTCAATTCAGATTCCCAAAATCACACCGCAGCCCAAGTGGGTGGAGGGCATGGGTGAGGTGTTATGGGAGGGTTCTGATGTCAAACCCAGAAAGAACTGAAATTCCCACAACAGAGAGAAGTATTTTGACCTGTGGGGAGGGATGTCGCTGCTTTTCTTCCAAGCCTCTGGCTCTAAGAGGCTCTTGCCTAGTTTGTTTGTTCCTCAAGGGTACACTGGGACATTCATATCTCTCCAAACCATCTCTATCTAAATTAAATCTTTCTGTCTAAAAAGGCAGGGCTGGACTCTGCAGTGGGAGTGGTTTGGGCTTTATGTTCCTGTGTGCTTGGCATTAAGGCAGCATCCACATCAGTGAGCACAAGTGATGGGACTATCTGAGAAGGAGAGGTATCTGTGGGGAGATGGGGGTTGGGGTGAGGGGAGAATTTTTGGCAAGAAAAACAAAGGGTTCAGTGCCCTGGGGCAGGTTACTCAGGTCAAGGGCAGCAGCTCTGCAATTTACCTAAATGTTAGAAGATGAGCTACCTGTCAGATAATGCAAACTCAATTATGTCTGAGGGGATTCTGGAGGTCAGCTGGGCTCAGTCTGGTTATCTGTTTGCAAGATACAAAGGAATGTGGAGATAAATTGCTAATGAAAGGGAGGCATGCAGAGCTTCACTTGGCTACCCAGAGACCTGTGCAGAGAAGAGGAGTGCTTAAGAAAGAGCAGAGCATGAAGGAGGCAGCCTGGTGTGGTGGACACAGCTGGATAGGGAGTTGGACGCGTTGGCCTGAGTCTTGCTCAGCTGCTAATTAGCTGTGTGACCTCTGGTAACTCACTTTGGTTTTCTAGACATTAGTTTCCCATCTGCCCACACACAGGGCCACTAAGAGACCAGGGTGACACACAAATGGGGCCATTTATCAAGCACTTCCCAAATGCCAAGTGCCGTTTTAAGAACTGCACATGCTTTAGCTCATTTAACCCTCACTGTCCCTATTAGGGATAGAGGTAAGTATTGTCTGTCATCAGAGGTCCAGCTGTGGAGCCTAAGTCAGGTTTCTAGAACCTGTGTTTTCATCTCTCTGAAGTTAAGGTCAAAGCATGGTATCATGTGTAACAGACAAAGTCGGGGGGCTTAAGGGTTGGCAAGGTCCTGATATAGTAGATCTGGAGTGGGACCCACACATTTGCAGGTTTGATAAGTACCTGGGTCCTTTTGTTGTGAGTGGTCCTATTTGAAAAATTATCAGACAATACTCACACTTGAGAAGCATCTATGCTGTTGGGATCAGTAAGCAGACATCTCTACGGCTAGCCCTAAGGGACCTGATGAATTGGTTATCCGGCATCTGTGAGGCCATCTGCAGACCACCAGACCACCTGCGGACCACTTGAAACTACCTGCACATACTCAGGGTTGTCTTATAAGAGAACTCGAAGCCCCTCCTCTCTGTGTCTTCTGCCCTGTCCAGAGACAGTCTCTGCGACCCCTTCTTCTAATAAACCTTCCACGTGGAACCAGTCGCGTGGCATGATTTGTGAACCCACCATGTAACTCTTTTGTACAATCCTATCATATGTAACTTGCACTTACAAGATATGGTGCCTTGTAGCGCAGAAGTAATAAAAGGAAAGTTCTGTGAGGAACATCAGGAAATGTGTGATGTCCATGTTTTCCAGAGGCTAGCCTCAGCCTTCCGTGGCTACACCTGTTGTGAAAAAGCACGAGCAGGCCACAGACAGCTTAGTAGCTGAGTAAGTCCCCTGAGCAGGAAGGTTAATTACAACATTGTGTGCATTCACAGAGTTCTGAAATTCTCACTGCAGTTAACCTATTCACCTCTCAACCACTTCATATAATGTGTGGGATTTCTAAATACTGTAGACAAAAAAGTTCCAAGAGGTAAATACTGCTATGGACTGAATACAGTTTGTCTCCACCATGACTCAAGTGTCGAGGTTTGGCCCCTAAGTAACAGTGTTGACAGACATTTGGAGCTTTAAGTGTGGTTTGTACTAGTCTCCCAGTAGTCAGAGCTCACTCTTGTAGACAGCTTTGGTTACCTTTCAGGAGACTTGGTATTCATCCAGAACTTTCATTTCATCTCTGGAGAATGTGATTTCTTGCACATACCTACTTTATCTGCCCACTTTTCCACTGTGAGATAAATTGTCCTCTGACTCTTTCGAGAAGCTGAGCTGATGCTGGCACTGTGCTATTGGATCCTTGGAACTATGAACTGAATAAACTCCCTTTCTTTTCAAGTACCCTTGTTATAGCAACACAGTATGACCTAAGGCAAGTGGACACTTGGAGATCTATAGTTCATTAGTTACAGGATCTGAACTGAATCCTGGTCTTCTCTGATTTCCCTGACTCATGGGTTTGTCAACACCTGAGAACCCTGTATGCATGATGGTGCAAATGGCAACTGAAGACATAGAATGTCAAGAAGAAAACAATCAGAGATCACAGCCTGTGGGGAGATTGTGTTTGTGACTCAGAAGCTACTCAGGCTGTGCTACCATCAGAGGCAGCATTTCTTCAGGCTGATGTGATAGAGGAAAGATTTTCTGATTCCTCCATAGTCTCACCTGATCACAGGGAAAGTCCAAACCCACCTTCTCTGTTGGGTTCATCTCATGCAGTTCTCCCTTCTTCTTGTCCCTACAGTTTCTCTTCCCTAGAAAACTGGTTCCCTGTCATTCACCTTTTCCCTTTGTCACCTCTCAGAAAAATGCTAACCCATTATGAACACTTTGTAACACCTGTCCCGTCTCACAAAATCTCTTACCACCGATCATACACCTACTTTCTCTTGCAGTGATAAAGTACCATAACCAGAAGCAAGTCATAAAGAGTTTATTTTGGTTCCAGAAGGGGAGTCCATAATTGTAGAGGAGGCATGGCACCATGCAACCAGAGTAGTAAACTGACTGAAAATAGTTCCCTCTACATGCAAGAAGCAGAGAAGAGGCTATAACCTCTCAAAGCACCGCCCCCACCCCAGTCACATACATCTTCCTGATAAGCTTCACCTCTTAAAGGTTCTACAATCTCCCTAAACAATGCCACTAACTGGACAACAAGTGCCCAAATGCCTGTGGGGACATTTCTTCTTCAAATTACTATACCCATCATCCTCCTTCCCCAGGCACTTCTTAGGGACTCTCTTACCTATCCTTTAGGTCTCAGTTTATTCTTATGCTCTTTAAGGATTTATCTTCTGACTCCTTTCATTGTACCTTACTGTGTATATCCTGGGATTTTTATTTGAAGCGCTTATTATTTAATATTTGCCTTATATAATGTATTATAAGTTGCATGGGTGAGGTCTAGTGCCTGCTTTTTTCATTACTATACTCCAGATACCAGGGATTGGCCCATAATAGGGATTGATCGAAACATCTGTTACACAAATGAACAGACTAATCCAGTCAAGAATAGGTGGTTTGCTTAAAGAGTGAGTAGTAGAAACAAGAAGTGTGTTCTGGGGCCCATAGCCAATATACTATACTCATTCCAGTTCCTTGGGTCTTGACTGGCACTGTGTAGATGAAGCTAAGCAAGACCTTGTTCATTAAATAATGTTTACAAGGGAGGAGGTACTGAGGAAAGATAGGAACATATGAAACTTACTTTTGTGAAAATTAATGTTTAGTTTTAGCAATGTTGTAGCTCAGTGTTTGTCATGACTACTTTTTCCAGTGCCTTCCTTTGGGCCACGCCAGGACATCAAGGGAAGAAAGGATTGTCCTTAAAAAATGAAAATGGGGTGAAAATGGGGTTGCTGTGGCCTCCATGGCCAGAGAAAAGTCTCGTAGCATTCATAATAATCCAACTTGTATAGGACTATTCTTTGAGCCAAGCTGCCGACATCTTCCAGAATCCAGCTGGGTCTACTGCCCAAAGGTCTTCCCAGCTGGGTCTGATGACTGTTGACACTGATGTGGAAGGAGGGAGTCGGGAGGCTCATAGGACCCTCATGTGAGTGTTCAGCCACACTTCCCAACCAGCTGGGCGTGTAGGGGCTAGAGCTGTAGGTATGGACAGACAAGGAGACTGCATCTGCATAGCCACAGGGGAGTCACCTATCCTCAGTGCAGAGCGTTCCATGTGGCTGCCTTAAGGCCATCCATGCTCCTGCCTGTAACCCTTCACCCACTGCTCTGTAAGGAAGCTTAATAACCCGTGGTTCCCTACTGTGATGTTTGTAGTTGGGACCATAGAAGGAGGTGGACAGGAATTTTAGCCACACTCGGTCATTTATAGTAATGCCTGGGAATTCTCAAGCCTCATCTGCTCGGGAACTTGAGGTGGGACCTGGGCAGTGAGGCTAGAACAGGCTGGTGTGAGCATGACTGTGCCTAGTTCTTCTAGATTCCATGATCAGTGAAATCACACTGGTGGCTCCAGACTGGCTGATGTGGAAATATTCACACCACTGAAATTGGCAATATTAAATCCGATCTCATATACCTAAAAAAGAGAATTGTTGAAAAGTTACAGGGACACCATCTAGTCCATAAATCTGTGGCTTACCCAGGACAGCGGGGAGCTTCCAGTGTTTCTCCTGGGAATCGAGGGCATCTTATTTTCATATCTGTGCCCATTTTTATGAGACCGAGCCTGGATGCCTCTTGGTATTATGTTCCAGGTTCTGACATGAATATTATCAAGGGAATGGTGCCCCTCCTCCAGGCATCTCAACCCTGCTCTTCCTCTTCATGGAAGGAAGAGACCAAGGGAAGCAAGTAACTGGAGAACTGAATTTTTCGTTCCTACACCCTGTGTCCTTAAAAAGAAGTCTGGTTTGCAAACAAAGCTTTCATCACTGTGAATTTTAGCTAAAAATAGCCCCATTCTGCCTACAACAAATTGAGACCTTTTTTTTTTGACAGAATTCAGAGCCAGTCTAGATGACAGTGATTTACTGAAATAGCCCAAGCCTTATTTGTGCTGTGTCAGCACAGTTCATCTCATACACCTGTGTGCACTCGCACAGACTATACTGGTGGGTGGTGATGGGAAAGGAAGAATATCTGTAATAAACTAGAGTTCCTCTGGGCAGCTGTATCTCTCCACTACGTGGGGGTAGGTGCAAGGTCTCTGTTTTAGAAGTAAATAATGCTTTACTTGCTTCATCAAGGTTATTAGCTGCTGAACCAGGTACATTGGTTAATGAGGCAGGTAGTTCCCCCATGAGTCAAGCAAATGACCTGCTGAAGACACAGCCAAGACTCAATCATCCCACAGATGTGCATCATCTTTTGCAGCTGAGGGGTAGAAGCTGGACCTGACTTCCAGCCCATCTGAACATTTCCTGTTATGTGTCTCTTGATCAGAAGCAAGCACTTAATATTTGACAGGGAGAGGTTTGGACTTTAGCTGGCCACCTGTGAAGTACTGTGACATACAGTGAAATACTGTCTGGGTATCTGCTAGGTTGAATAAATTTGTTGCCAAGATAGGGGAAAGGGTGTCAGAGTCACTAATTTTTTATACCTGGCATATGACTGATCTCTGATGAAGCTAAACATATGGGCAGTAGAGATGAATAAGTGAACATACCACATGTGTCCAGCCAGTGAATTGTGGGTGGAATGTGGCAAAGCACAAATATTATGAAGTTGCTTATTATGAAGTTGCATTATGAAAGGTTTTGTGATTTTTTTTTGGTAGCTTGATTGAATTGTTGTCAAGTGCTAACTTTGTAGATGACAAAGTCATATCAAAAGGTCATATATTCACACATGTGATTTGTGGATTCACATGTCTGAGGGTTTTCTGTTAATGTCGATTCTTGCTTGCTCTCACTGCTGACCCCTTTCTTTTTTGAGGTAGCCAGTGACTGCTTCTAACATCTGCAGTCACTGGTGTTCACCTATCAGGCTGAATGTTTGAAACACAAAAGAATGTGTTGCCCAGTTATGCTCCAGCTGGAGAAGGTGGACTTGCCACTCAGCTAGCCTTTCAGACCACACTGTTCATAAAAGAAATCTGCATTCTCCCTGACCAAAACACCAACCCCGTGGCTATTGTCAGTACATTTCCAAGAAATGCTTATCTCATGGAAAGCTGGGGCAATATGGGTCATCCTGAACCTATACCCTATGCTACATACCACATTTCCCACAAATGAGCTCGTTTAATCCTCGCAACAGTCTTGAGGGTAATAATTCTTCATCCATTCACAGAGGAGTATGTGGGTTTGGGGGGGCTGAGTAATTTTCTAAAGACCTCCTAGTTCAATAACAGTAGAACTGAGATTTACAAATGCTCTAACCTCACTTCTTTCTTTCCAAATTGCTCTTTAGACCAAGAGAATTCCAACTATAATAAGACAAAATAACACACCCCATGTTTTTACATATAAGACAGCAAACTTGTACACAGGGTTAGCGTTGTTAAGCAATAACACATCAGGATAGTGGTGAGCAAATGGCCTAATGAGGCGCAAGTGCTTTGCTGGCCTGTAGGGCCAACTGCAAGTTTATGGGTATACCTGCTGGGATGCCTGGGGTCCACCGCCAGGTTCCATTTTTTTCCTCAGCATCTATAAGCAGTTTTCCTCCTTGTGAATCCATTGAAATCCCTGCTCCATAGTCAGCATTTATCAGGAGCTCATCACTTCCTTATTCCCAGGCTTGTTTTGGTTACTTTCCTCCTATACCTGCTCCCTCCCTTTGCTTTTGTTTTTACTGTTGTATTAGATGTGAGCTCTTGGTGATGAGCATATAGCAGGGTCTGTCTAATCAATAGAACAATCTTTCCCTTCTAGCTGAGATACAAGAGCTTTAATATTCTCTATATAAATGTTGAGATTATATTTTTAATGTGTAGTTTTGCTAGTCATTTTCTGTTTGCCATTCAGGTATTTGTTTTCTTTATTCTTCATTTTGCTACCTTATTTTGAATTGACCATTATATTTTTGTTGTATCACCAGTCCTAATATTTTAGTTATGTTGTTGCTTCGTGGTTTACAACATCAAATTTATCTCAGTCTAGTTTAAAATAATATTATGTCACTGCATTTGTCAGAGTCTCTAGAGGAGCAAAGCCAATAGAACATATACTGAAAGGGGATTTATTCATTTGGCTTATGTTATACAGTCTGGGTAGTCCAACAATGAATGCCTAACAAACCAGAGAGGCCGAGAGTCAGTGGCTGCTCAGTCCATGAAGCTGTATGTCTCAGCATCCCAGTGTTGAACTGAAGGCCTAGAGGACTCTTAGACATCCGCTGGTCTTCGGTCCACTTGGAAGCCCAAAGAAGCTGTGTTCTTAGCTCAGTAAAGAAGTAAAGGAGAAACAGTAGTAGCGGCAGATGTTTTTGTCTGAATAAAAGACCAGTGTTCTATTCCAGGCAGAGTGTGGAAGCAGCTCTCTGCTACTCAGTGCTCTGAAGGCTATTCAGGTCTTCAATCAACTGGATGAGGGACATTCAGAGAGAACAATCTGCCTTATTTAGCCTCCTGATTAAAATATTAATCACACCCCATCTAGAAACACCTTCAAATACAAATCAGAAGAAAGTTTGGCCAAATGTTTAGGTGGCCCAGTCAAGTCGACATGTAAAACTGAACATTAAGTTTCTCTTCTCTGTCAAGCTTTGGGGAGGGCGGAGTGGGAGAATCAGTCCAGTCTGTAGCTGATGGAGTAGAATTCTACCACTTTAAGTAAATATAGAAGGTAGCTGAGATCCTGGAGGCCCTCTGTCAAGGTGCCTGCTCTTCCAGCTTCAGTTAAGTCCAAAGGTCTAAGCTGCAAGAAGACTCTCTCCACAACTGACATTTCATACAGTATTCTGCATGAGTACCTAATGAAGGCCAGAGGCAAAAGAGGACATCCGTTCAGCATCTGTGTTTTCCAGTGCTTTCAGAGAGTCTTGATCATAAGTCAAACCTGAGTTTTGACCTTTTAAAGTGCCTTTGAGATTTGGGCTGTTTCTTCTTATACACATGTGTGCTGTCAACCTCCCTCCCCTAATTTGTAATGATATAAACCATAATGTGTCCCTTTCTGAATGTGAATTTCTAAATTTTAGTTTTAGTTCTAGGATTTCTTTGTGCATGTTAGGATTTTTGATGGGTTTAGAAATTAGATTTTATAGATTATTTTATTTTACTTTAAAAGGAAACCAACATCCTCTTGTAATTTTCTATACTTCACAAAAAAAAGCTGAAGTCAACTCTTGTTGTATTGAGCCTATGAATATTTTAATATCAAACTTATATAAAACTTTCTGACCCACTGATTGGAAATTTTACATTTTTTTTTTGTTTCCTATACCTTTAACTCTGTTCCCTATGAATCTGCTTCCTTTTTGTACCTTCCAACAGATTTCTATGATAGATCAACCCATACCAAACTTTGTTAGGACTTACTGTGTGATCTCTCCTGAGGGAACATGAACCAATGCCCATTTCCCCTAAGGGACACCAGCAATAGTCCAAGGAAACTGTTCTGCTTCCATCTAGCCTAGTGCCCGGTGAGCTTACTGGGGCTACCTACAATACATGGGTGACTTAGAGGCAGCTGTAGCACTGAAAAGCCCAGCAGAGGGGAAGACTCACAAAAGGTGAATTCTTTGAGCTTCCTGCCCAATTTTTGGTTAGCTCCACTTGTCAGGCTCCTTTCCCCAGCTATTTTCCCCAGTGTTTATAACTTTAGGATGGGTCGTGGTAAACCTTGTGAGCCTTGCACTTCCCATTAGCTTCCACAGTAGGAGATGCTTCAGTTAAGAGTAGACAACTAAACAAGTCTCCCTGATGCTTTATGGGATCTGTGGGAAGAAAATCCTGTTATGAAATTTTGTCCCTCTATGTTCTTCACCATCCTTCCCTTTGTTCCTGTCTCTGTCCTACATTCAGGTGGGCTGAACTCTTAAGATACTTCTTACTTTTGTTTTGACTCTGATTTCTAAGATCACATTGTTATAGTGAAAGGTTAGGGATAAAGGGAATTCTAGGGTTAAAATGGCCATGTCATGATCACTTAGAAAGGCTAATAAGAGAGCTTGCAGCTTGAGATAGCCAAGCTGACCATATAAGGACAATACTCTGAGAAAGACCACAGGGCTTGTATTGGTACATTCTGGCTAGCTCCTACGAGTTCTCCACCCCTTGAAGAAGAAAACACTGTTGCCCTTTTACCTATTCTTCCATTTAATTACAATACTAAATTGTGGGTAAGGATGGCTTCTGAAAGGCCTCCACCTATCCCAGGAAGGAGGCCGCCCTAACTGCCCTACAGACAGGAGCTAGACAATGGTGTAACCAGGAAAGCTGCAGCTTTGCCTTGGAGGTGTGGGGGGAGTTAGAGCCCCACAGCAGCAAAAATAGGTATCCATGACGAGCTCCAAGCAAGTCACGTAAGCAAGAACAAAGAAAATGCGACTAAATTAATCAGTAGCAGTACTAAGATTGGCAACTAGTGGGCCACAGGTTGGGGGCTAGTACACCCAACTATAGCATATGGCTGGCAAACCAAGCCAAGGTCAAAAAGAGAATGAGTAGGGGTGATGCTGATGTGTGGTTACTTTGCTGCTTCAACAAGCAGTGCAAGATCTTTTACCAAATTGGGTCAAGAGGACATATACAAGGCATGTGTCCTCTCCATTAACTCGGCCCATGATATGCCCTGAAAATTAACCAAACTCAGTATAAATTACCTTGTCTTTGTCCAGTTCATGCCACAAGTCCTGAAAAAGGCCCTACAGTGGCAGCTCAATGGTCTTCCCTCTTTTAGGATACACACACACACACACACACACACACACACACTTAAGGGCCTTTCCCACTTTTTCTTAACAGACCTGCTTTTTTTGCTTTTCTCACTTCTTTGTCCGTGTTATTCTTCATTGAGCTACTGACTTAGCAGCTTTTATGACCATTGACTGCCCAGAATTATAGACCTTTGTGCTAAGCCCACCAGAACTGAGAGAGGCTTCATGACTCTCAAAGATTATGTTGTCCAGATGAATACAATAATATTCCAAGACTGTCATCCTGAGGTATTCAATACCTATCTTTCAAGTACCAGGACCTGCCCTGGAAGGAATCACCTGCATTTATTGTTGCAACATATTTTCCTGTGTGTTGTCATATTACAAATAGATAGTTATCTTACTAAACCAGGGATTAAATTACATGACTTTTTTTTTTCCAGTACCTGGGGTTGAACTCAGGATTTCATGCATACTACTGAGATACTCTATTGTTGAGCTATATCTTCAGCTCTATTCCCACTCAATTATGACTCTTAATACCCTTTTAATTTTGAGGGCTATATAGAAACATAGACTGGGCTCAAGAAAATAAGAAAGTTCAGAGTGAACAAATATTTGACTAGTGGCTTTGTTAAATTCCATGATGTTGAGAACATTCCAGAATATTCATTTAATGCTCATTGTTTTCCATGAAAACTAACACAGACTACCATGAATTATATGGTTCATCAATATTACCTATGAAATAGGTCCTATTATGCATTTCACATTACAGACAAGGAAACCAGGGCTTGGAAAAAGCCCATTACTTGCTCAAAGCTGTTCATCTCATAATTAGCATGGCACACAAGACAGGTCAGGTCTGACTCAAGAAGTTTAATGTTCATCACAGCACACAGAGTGAAGCTCTCTTGACACAACCTGTCCCAATTTTCACAACCCTGAAAGGTTGATATTTTAGCTTCTAATTGGATAACTGAGAAAGTTCAGAAGTGGCAAATCTAGATTTCTCTGGTTACATACCCAGTCAGTGGAAGGGAGGCAGGATAAGACCAGTTCTGTTTAACTGGTAAGGTTTTGCTCTTTCTGTTAGCCTTGGCCATTCTGGCTGGGTAGCATTTACATAATTGGTGGTAATGCATGATGTGGGGGTAGGGGTGAGAGTGGAGGTGGGGTGAATGGGGGTGGAGGTGAGAGTGAGGGTAGGGGAATCTGACCAAAAATTTGTGCCATGACAGGGAAGGGCAGTGACTCTGGAATGGAATTCAGAACTGTGGCTTCCAATCTTATTTTTAATCTGTGGTACTAGGGCTCAAAATCCCTACATTTTCCCTCCAATGGAGCAATAGGGCTCCATTCTTGTATTGAAAGCAGTGAGCATTTCTCCTTCTCTAGTGATTCTCTCTAAACAGATCATGAGCCAACAAAGGCCTTACACAGTGTTACAAGGAAGAGATCAAGTAGCATGCTTAAACTAAAGTGACCCTGAGCCAGACCAAAACCAGAGGCTGAGAGACAGATGTGGCTTGACTATGGTCAGCAAAACATCTGGTGAACCTGGCCCATTGCTTCACAATTAATCTTGGTGTGGCATCTAAATACACGATGGGATTGAGAAATTGAAAGATTTGATTGGACACATTTTGATAGTTTAATTTTCAATAACACATGGTCAGAGCTTGTTCACATAATTACTAAATAGATTAATATGCCAATATCTCTGACCAGCTGGAAGGGAAGGATTTAAGCTCTGAAAGCCTTTGACAGGCTTTTAAATTAAAGTTGATGTTCTGGAGAGAATGGGGTGCAGGCCTTCGGAGAGTGTAAAGTCAAACGAGGGTTTGTGATCAAGGGTTAGAAATCCAGGATTTTATTATCCTTAAAAAAAAAAAATCAACAAGAAAACAGCAACAAAAACACAGTTTTTGAAGTGGCTGCATATGTCAGCTGCTCCATAGGGCTCCAACATCAGGAGTCCGGGACAATGGGAGACCTGTTATCCTTCCTCAGGGCACTGGAAAATCCTAAAGTATGATCACACAACTGAGGGGACAGTGCCACCCAACATGATTTGGTACAGATGACCACCTGGCCTTGAGTTATCTTGCTTGTACCAAGTTGTTTCTAACAGTCTACCCGTAGTTACCCGTAGGATCAGAGGGGGAACCTGGGGTGGAGCGTACCTACATCTTCATACACCTTCAGATACGACTGGCATCATTCAAGAGCCAGGGAGCTGATGGTGTTTCCTTTTCTGAGAAGAACAGCACAAATGTTTGTCACTGAGAAGGGTCAGGATGGCCAAAGCGAGAGTAAAGCCAGAAGGTACACTTTGCAATGACACACACGGTTGAGCCCAACAGGGAAAAACCAGTGAACAATGGTGAAACTTAGTTTCCTCATCTATAAAGTGAGATATTTTAATGACTATGTTTAATGATAATTTGCTTAGACAGCAACTGAAACCAGTAGGCCTCAATAAACATACAAAAGGGCTGAGTGATGGCTACTGGTAAGGAACTGGCCTTGCAAACACTTGATCTGAGCTAGGTGGCCAGAACACATGTTTAGAAAGCTGAGGGAAGTGGTCTAACAAGCACTGGGGATAGGGAGACAGGAAAATCTCTGGGGGCCCTTGGCCAACCAGCCTATTCATGAAGCTCAGGCAGACCAGTGAGACCAGTCCTAAAAACAAAATCAAAGCTACAAACAAAACAACAGCACACACACACACATGCACTCACAGAAGGCATAACTAATCAATATAGTCTAAAAACACGTGGGCATTATGCATTGGGATGAGACCAGAGTAAATCAATAATGTGGAAGAGTAATACATTTTAGGGATATGAAGTGGGGTAGTTGGCACAGATGAACAGGAAATCATTTCAAAGAATAAGATTTCAATTTGGGGAAAATTTCAGGAAGTGGGAGTCAGAGATACACACTAAGACACACACAGATACATGCACAGACACACGCATGACTCACACACCCACATACACACTCTCTCACACAAATAAAACAAAATTATACTAAGGCTAACCAAAAAATGTCCTCACCACTGCCCAGCTCCCTCCTGCCACCCCTACCCAGCCTCACCTTTTCTTGCTGTCTCAGATGCCTCAGATATCAGGGTGTTGCCAGGGCTCTTAATGGTGACTGTTCTGAGGAGGTGCTTACCAAGCTTAAACCTGGTATTTGTGATGACTGACAGGCAGAACATTTTAGCTGTCTGGGTGGAGACCCAAGAGAGGGCTGATGAAATTCTGTGCATTTGTTAATTTTTTAAAAAGTGGTTTAAGTGGATTTTGTGGTTGAGGAAAAAGGTATGTGACTGGCAGCGCCTGGAGGACTCCACTTGAAAGAGAAGGTGCTGAAGTGGGGGCTGTCACCGAGGAGCCACTTACTGTCCACCAGGCCTTTCACTTTGGCATCAGCCACTCCAATTCTGGGCAGCCTGGCTACAAATGGCAGTGATACTGGTGAGGATGGTACCATCAGTCTGGGAGGATGGCAGCATGGATTTCTGTCCCGGGGGATGATTTATCTTATGGATTCCCATCCACCGAGGAGAGGCTTCAGTTGTTGTGCCGAGATGCTATATTCTGAGTAGAGGAGAAGAAAAAGCAAAGTTCTGTCACTGAGTCTGGTGCTAGCTTCCTGTACCTGCCCAGCTGGCTGGTCTTTGCTGTCATCAAGCTGTATGTAAGCAGACAGGATGGCTTCCTGGGACAGGCAGGGACGCTGGAACCCAGGAAATCCAGGTTTTCTTCTCCTGATGAAAATTCAGTCTAGTTCAACAACTATTTATTGATTTATTTAACACCTACTATGTGTGAGCCCTGTGCCAAGTCAATGGAGGGTCTGCATCCCACCGTGAAAATGTGGCCTGACCCTCAGAAAACAGCATGGAAGAAAGGGAAGGAGATAATGCCAGGCTTTGAGTCCAGAGTTGAGGGTTTGAATCTCAACTCTGTGGTTTATCATATGCTGTGAGTGCCTCACTTACTTTCAGTTTGAAAACTTCATTAGCATGTGGCGATTACACACAATTATAGTTTTAGTATGATATCTTATAGACATATCCCGTTTGATCAGATTTACCCCATTATCCTTCCTTGTCCCTTTCCCATTCCTTTGACTTCTTACACTTTCTGACTAGTCCTCTTTTACTCTCATGATTCTCTTAGGTCTCAGTACCCACAGGGGTGAGTGCACGTCCTAATAGCTGCTTGTGTAGAGATGACACAGACCCCATGCACCACTGCTCAGGAAATTCAGTGCTTTTACAGAACATGCCAGCTCACTAGTTTGCTAGAAATCTCAGCCTCCTGCTCAAAGAATGCTCATCCCCGCAGCCTAGCAGATTTTTAGGTGATGCCCCTGCACACAAAGGTCAATGACCCTGGCTCTCGGGTCTACCACCATCGCTCCATGAAATATTCAAGGCGGTGGTATCTGCTGACAGTCATTAGCTCTGCCTCACATTCCTCTCACCACAGAGGAGATTCATTAATATTTATTCATCTTGATCTGCTTTGTTTTCTCACTTTTTTTTTCAAAGCCCATTTCAGGATTTATGGAATAATTTTGTGGAACGTGTAACTCACGCTCTGTGGATTTGGGCCGCTTGAGTCGCCTGCAGCAAAATCCTTCCAGGGCTGGAGAGGGTCAGAGCTATTCCACACCCACCCAGCCTGTTTAATCAAAGCCCCACACAAAGGCTTTTAGAAACCTCCCTGTGAGGGCCCACAGTGGGACCACCCTGCGAATACCCGATATTCCCAGAAGGTTCTTTCCTGGGTCCCAGAGTCCCTGCCTGTCCCAGGAAGCCATCCTGTCTGCTTACATACAGCTTGATGACAGTGAAGACCAGCCAGCTGGGCGGGTACAGGAGGCTAGCACCAGACTCAGTGGCAGAACTTTGCTTTTTCTTCTACCTACTCAGCATGTAGCATCTCTGCACAACAACTGAAGCCTTCCATTAGGCCAGCCTCCTAGAGGACACCTTGGCACATAGGCAGGAATCTGTCTGAGAGCTGCTCACCCCTCTGCTGACTGAGCTGCTCCTTTCTAAGAGGCAGCTCTGCTCCCCATTACCAAGTGGTGCCCTACCTGACTCTGGCACACTGTGGGTCACTGGAATTGGATAGGAAGGAGCAGAGACTGGGAAAAAGGGTACATCTAGCAACAAGACTTGCCATCATCCTGTTCTTACTCATTCTGGGAACTTGCGGCAGCCTAAACCAGCTTCAGCTGATTCAAGTCAAAGCGGGATCTGTCCGTGCACAGTGAAGGATGCAGTGCAGTTTCTCTAGCAGTTCTGTGGAGATTACTGCTGACATAAATAAAACCCAAAGATGTTTTATACTCTATTGTCAATAAGAAAGGGAAACAGCTTTCTCTGTGTTTAATTCAGCTGTCTTTCTTTCTTTCTTTCTTTCTTTCTTTCTTTCTTTCTTTCTTTCTTCCTTTCTTCCTTTCTTCCTTTCTTCCTTTCTTCCTTTCTTCCTTTCTTCCTTTCTTCCTTTCTTCCTTTCTTCCTTTCTTCCTTTCTTCCTTTCTTTCTTCCTTCCTTCCTTCCTTCCTTCCTTCCTTCCTTTCTTTCTTTCTTTCTTTCTTTCTTTCTTTCTTTCTTTCTTTCTTTCTTTCTTTCTTTCCGTTTTGAGATAGGTGAATTGATAGGAAGTTTCAGACACATTGAGACACCTACTTGAAGCTCAAGAACGGGAAAAGTACAAGTAGTCAGCAATCCCAGAAACTGCAGACATTTGCACTGGGGAGTTGGAAGCCCAGTGTGCATTTTCCCCTGTCACTGGAGGCTAGGGTGGGAAGCAAGGTTGGCTGCTGCTAAATTCATGTCAGTCACAGCTTGTTGTTTGTTTGTTTTTAAACAGTAGAGTTACTGCAGCATTCTAAATGGTGGGAAGTCAGTCAGTAAACACTTGTCTTGAAATCATGAGTTTAATCCCTGAACACACACAAAATATAGGCAACATAGTGAACACGTGAAATCCTAGTACCACGGAAGAAGACACAGGAGGACCCTGGGGATCACTTGCCAACCTTGAAGAATCAGGAAGTTCCAGACCAGTGACAGACCTTCTCTCCAAAAATAAAGTAGACAGCATGATAGGGATGGCACCTAAGGTTGACCTCTGCCCTCCCTGGGTGTATGTGCTCATGCTGACAGAAATGAAACACTCACACAATGCATGAGTGAGCACACACATATCTGCACATACAAACACGCACACACAAAAAGCATGAGTGAGCACACACATACCTGCAAACATACACACACACAGAGAGAGAGAGAGAGAGAGAGAGAGAGAGAGAGAGAGAGAGAGGGAGAGAGAGAGAGAAAGGAGAGAGAGGGAGAGAGAGAGAGAGAGAGAACATGAGTGAATAGGCATATACCTGCACAAAGCCTGAATGTCTCCTGAGCCAGGTGTAACTGAAGACACTTCTTGGGACAGATACTCTAACCCAAGGCAGAGACAAGCCCAAAATGAGAACCAGGACCATTTTCCACCCGCCCTTCATTCTTGGGCCTAGCAGGTGGGCACACAGAAGGGAAGCCCTATTTTCTGTGTCACGAGCAAGTTTTCATTTAGTTCTAGTGAAGAATAGTTGGGCCTCTATGTCTGTGGGCTGCAAAGCCAAGGATCTCACCAAACACAGCTTGACAGTGTCGAACAAAAGCAGCTGCATTTTTAGCGCACATTTATAGGTGCTATTTTTTTGTCATTATTTCCTGAACAATACAGTGTGACAACTATTTCATGGCATTTATGTGGTATTAGGAATTAATAGTAAAGTAGAGATGATTTGAGTGTGTGGGAGGCAGTGTGAAGCTGCAGGCAAACAACTGCACTATGTCATACCACAGTCTGGAGCACCTGCAGGATTTGTATTATCCCAGGCTCAGAAGCCACTTCCTCACAGACACCAAGGGCTGACTGTGTTTCCTATTTAGTGTAAGAGTCTGTGAAGGATCAGAGGCATGCCACAGGCTTCTTACAGTAAGAGAAGTTTACGGCTCATTGAGACTTCAAGGCCACTGTCAATGAAGCAATGAGCAGTGAGGACATCTTATCACAGAATTCCTGAGTAAGATCTCAAGTGAGATGGGATTAGGTCAGAGCAGACCACAGATAAGCCTGGAATACACTGGGGAGACTTTGTGGCAGGGCAAGGCTTGACTTAGGTCATGAAGGGGTGACCAAGGCTGGAGGAAAAGGAGAAATATGTATCATTCCTACCAACATTTTAGGACTCTGGGACACTCTAAAGGGAGGAGACCCTCTCATTGAATGTAGATTTTCTTAAGCACATGTGCTGATTTTCCTCTTCCTCAAGATGTTTAGTTGTTGTTCATTTATTTTTTTAATGTGTGTGAGTGTTTTAGTGTGCCTAGTATGCACAAGCCCTAGGTTCCATCCCAGGACTGCACAAACCATGCATAGTGCCCAGTCCTGTAATCCTAGCACGTGGGAGGTAGATGCAGGGAGAGGTCCTACTGGGCTATAAAGGGAGTCGAACTTCAGGTGTCATTCCTCAGGGCCTCTACGTCCTGTGGGACTGGGTCTCTCATTGGTCTGGAGCTTGTTAACTAGCCTAGATTGTCTAGCGGGCAAGCTCTAGAGACCCCTCTGTCTCTCTCCTCAGAGCAGGGATTACATGCCAAGTGTTTTTTCAGGTGGGGTCTTGGGATCAAACTGTGGTCCTCATGCTTGTGTGACACTTTACCAACTAGGCATCTCCCAGGCACAAGCTCCCCTCTTACCACTTCTGATTTTTGCAATACCTATTTCCAAACCTTGGGAGTAGTATTCTCTCTCATGACCCAGATCTTTAGTGGTAAACTCAGATCAGCTGCTCCCAAATCAGCAGCTCATTAGGTGATGACAATGGTTAAATCAAATCGCTTGACCCTGCTGGGGCACCTGTTAGAACTGATGCGACAAGAGAAGACAAATCGAGATAAGATGCCCCACAGCAGTAGCCTAGAGCATGAACACTAGCAAGCTCTGAACAGGAAACAGCTGCTTCCCCATCCTACCCAAGTGCTTGAAGAAGCTCGGGACTCTGGCTTCAACTTGATCTGCTGGGAAATAGGATCCACTGATTGTATATCAATACAGTGAAAGAGGCCATGACACATGTATGTGGTGGGGATGGCAAGGTAGGCCAGATGGGGGACTGGGTGAGACTAAAGGCACAAGATGATATCATCAGTAGAGGCTGCAGATTCCTTAAGCCTGTCTATCTGACTTTTCAGAGACAGAGGCAGGAGAAAGCTAAGGAGCAAGTCAGAATTGCCCCTCTGCCTCTGCCACTAGACAGCAATAATACCCAGGTACTATATTAGAATTCCATAGAACTTGTGCTATCTCACAGATGTCAGCGAGTGGTTTGTGGTTCTAAAGCACAGGCTGTGTACCTTGTCCTGCCCCACTGCACCTCCTGGGATCCCACTGTTCTATCTCACTATTCCTGTGCCCACTTAGAAGGCTGCAGCTCAGCTTTCCCAGCTCAGGTCATCCATCTTGTACTTCAGCATCAAAGGAGAGGGACAGGCAGGTATGTGTCTCTGTACTTTGGGTCTTCTCCTCTCCTCTCTTCTTCAACTTGCTTTTATCATGCTGATTTTCAAGTGTAAAAAAGCTACAAACATTTACTAGTTATTTGCTTTGACTCATTGCTTTGCTGGGTACTTTATTTTTATTCCTATACCAAATTTTTATGTCATGTTTAATATACTGGAAATTTATGTTCTGTACTTTTCAAACATTAACTTGAGACTCTCCAGTGAAATAGTTGCTAATATTATTTCCATTTCACAGATCAATACTGAGGCACAAAAGGACAAAGAAACTCACAAACTCTCACTAGGGACTGTTAGGGCTCCAGCTTTGCTGCCAATGCTCAGACCTGCCTTATTTCACATGTACTTCATGCTTTCGACATTATATCTGTCACACAGCAGAGATATTTTGATGGTAGGAAAACTGAGGTTCAAAGAAACGCTTACTTGCCCAAGGTCACACAGTAGAAAGGGAAGACAGCAGAATCATAAATTTACTCCTGGGTCTGTTTCTCCTTCAAAGGGCCTGCCCTGACCTTCTGGTTGGTCCTGCATTTAGGAGAGAGGTTTTGCTGAATCGCTGGCCTATGGGAGTTGGGGCCCAGACTGTCTTTCCAGAGTTGAGCCCCACTCTTGTGTCAGTGAGATGGCTGCCAGGACAGACTGGAGGCATAGAGATGAGGAAGGCACCTGCAGGCCCTGCAGCTGTGTTTGCTGCTGGCTTTTAAAAATGCCTGTCTGGGTCTGACTGCAGACAGCTGTCCACTCGCTGATGAGAGAGAGAGGAAAAGGCCTGCCTGGGGGTGCAGGAAGCAGTCTGTAGACCTGCTCCACGTAGAGTTGAACATTCATGCAGGTCTTGGAGCTCTGTTAAATGTAGGTTCTGATGCAGTGGCTGGCAGATGATACCCCGAGGCCAGGTCACGAGACTACATTTACCAGGCCTCCTAGGACTCAGCCCTTCGGGTCTTGGACATTTTCTTGTATAGATCTGTGGTTGCGGTCCTCAGAAGTGTCCTCTGCAGCCACATGATTGCAGTGGAATTCCAGAGCGTAGGAGTCAGGAGAATGATTGGAGCCACAGGCTTTTATCTGCTTATTTTCTTTGCCTCTCCCACCCCTTCACTTTAGTCAAGGCCCTGGCATCCTGCAAGATTGCCAAGGACACCCTCTCCTAAGCCCTTCTGGACAAGGTCAAGCCCCTAAGCATCCATTTCCATAGCAACACTCTGCAGTTGGTCTCTCCCCACCCATTCCCTGTTTAAGCTCACATTAGGTTTGTTCTTTAGCAGCCTCATGACAATATGCTTGCTCTCTCCCACTAAACAGCAGCAG
This sequence comes from Meriones unguiculatus, assembly GCF_030254825.1. Taxonomy (NCBI): domain Eukaryota; kingdom Metazoa; phylum Chordata; class Mammalia; order Rodentia; family Muridae; genus Meriones; species Meriones unguiculatus. The sequence goes on along the minus strand of NC_083359.1, from coordinate 112,467,859 downwards.
CAACTTGTTCTTTCATCTTCATCCCTAGAGGGTACCTGGGACACAGAGTGTCCTCCAAACTTAACAAATGAAACCAGGAGTGACGTGAGACCTCCTTCACATGTTGACTTCCACAGAGACTCCTTTTGATGGATGTTTGGCAATGACTTGAAGTGTTAGATAAACACTTTAAATTTACTTCTTAGCTCAGCGGTCAACTTCAGTGGTCAAATTTTGGGGGAGAGCATGTGGGAAGGACCATGCATGTGGCTGGACCATGTTTCTGAGGCACAGGGAAAAGCTGGGGAGAGCCATGAGTTAACTGAGGAGTAGGAATCTGAAGTTTGTAGTGAGGAAGGACTCGCTGGCTGTGACTGGCTCTCCCTCAGCTTCTCACAGGTCATGTGTCACTCCAGCTCAGCAACTTCAGTAATGTGCTGCTCCTGCACCTTTTACTGTAAGCCTGTGGTCTCAGATTTCCAATTGCATTTATCAAATCTATGGAAATCTCCCTTCTGTGCCCTGCAGGGGAGACTTCACTAGGGGAGTGGGGTGGGGGAGCTAATAAGTTTTCTTGCTGGCTAATCAGTTGCCTGAGGCAAACTCCAGCAGCTCTGGGATTGCTTGCATGGAACAGGCAGTGAAAGATGCTGGGACCTGGGTGCTCAGCAAGGCAGTGCCCAAAATGCAAATGGCAAATTGCATGCTCTGTTCCAGGGCATTGTTTTTCCAGGACTCCAGAGAGCATATATGCATCAAACTCTGAACCTTAAAGGGACCCAGACTTCCTCCATTTCCTTAATCGCTAAACACAATCAGTTTAGGGAGTATGCTACCCAGACCTCTGGCTTCCCCCTGCCTACCACTTTGTAAGGAGTAGACATCTGCAGGGATGTGAGACTTTGTGCCCACTGGTCAGACTTACAACTCCAGATTTGTCAACATTCTGTAATGTAGTCGGCACTGGGAAAATCCAGCCTCTCATGGTGGTGATGGGGCTTGGGAGACTGTTTCTTCTTGTGGAGTTGACATTTCATACATGCAATGCTTGAGACCTCCAGACCATATTATAAAGAAGAGACCTTTCCAAGCTGAGCTGCATCACCAGTCCTCCCTCTGCTTGCTAGGCCCCTGCTGCTATTCATCTGGCTTCCACAGCCAGCTGCCTCCCACCACCAGCCTATGTTGGACCCCTCTTGTAGGCACTCTGAAGCTCATGTACAGCTTCTGAAGATCCCTCTGTATTCATCTCCTTACAGATTTCCATTTTGATGAAGGCTGTGTGGAGGAGTTCTAGAGAACAGATGGGAGGCTGTCATTACACGTTACTGATGCGCAGAGCAGCTTTAGCGCCACACACGCCAGAGCTTGCAGCCACACTCGTAATTCTTCCTCTGTTCCCCAGCCCCGGCCAGGAACACAGCCAGTTTTGGCAAGGAGGAAAAGTATGTGCTTTCTAGGGCATTTGTATAAAACATGCTAGGATTGACGAGGTCCTGGGGAACCAATCTTTTCTTTTATTAGCAAAGAAAATACTGTGCTTCTCCTAGTCCCTCATGGGATCCAAAATTAGAAGTCAGAAATACATCAGCCTAGCTTCTGTGCCTCTATGAGCTGATCTGGGAGCCTTCTGGAGTTGCACTCTCTGATGATCTCAGCTCCCCAACAGCCAAGCTTTTCAAAGAGCATCCTAGTAGCCAAGGTCATTGCACTATGGAATCCACACTAGCAGATGAGCTGGCATTAACTTCCTTTGTTTGACTGTGGACACAAATACTGGCCAGAGGAGAGAAATAATCAGCCAAGGATTACTTAGCAGGAAAGTGGGAGTTCAGCTCAGGTCTAGTTCAGTGCGTTTCCAGGAAAGTAGAGTGAAGTTGTACCAGGATGGAAAGATTTTCTTTCCTCTCAGAAGGAGGTGGAGGGTGGCTTTCCTCTTTTGATATGATGGCGTGGAACTTTCTCTCACACCTAAGATGGCTTACTGATGTCACACAAGGGAGGGACGCTGATTATGCTCATCACTTATCTTTTGGAGAGACCCCAAAGTTTTTCTTTGGACTTCATATCATTAAGTTGGTCCTAAGCATTTAGACTTTTATAAAAAAAAATAGAGAGAGAGAGCTGGAACACCTCAGTTGAACATTGGCATGAAGCTCGGTTTTTCTTTTCTCACACTGTGTAGTACAGAAGACATACTTTTGATACAGAGACTTCCTTTGACTTAGGAAATCAACTATAAGGCTATGGGAAGTTCAGGCTACAGCGCTAGGCTCTCCTGGAGATGACACAGAGGCATCTTTGAAAGAGCTGAACTGTTCTCTTGTATAGAACAGTTAGCAGATCCCAACTCTTCATGCCTTTCCTTTAGGGGCTGGTTCTTTTTGAAATATGAATTTGGACTAAACTGCACCATGGTTTGCTCTTCTGTGGATGTCTCTGTTCTGGTCTGCAATGATGCTCACAGGAGATAGACGGCTGGGTCTCAGATAGTGGAGAGTAGCTGCAGGCTGAGGAAGAACCATGAGAAGGAAATGGTTGCAGTGAGAACCGTTCAGTCTGAACTGTCCTGTGGTTTGTTTGCTGTGGTGTGAAGAGACACTGAACAAACTTGGCTTTAGGAAGCACTGATAATAAAGGGAGTAGGAAGAACAGATAGAGGCTGCTCTAGCTCAGGTCTGGCTGAGCTATGCTGAACAAGTCATGATTACCAGGGAAGAGGAGCTTGGATTTAGTGGCCGATAACATCTAGGGGATTAACGAAGGTAAATAATTGTTATGTCCAAGAGCTCCAGCCTGCTCACAGCAGATCTGTATCAGCAAAAGCTGAAGAGGGAATTGTGAGAAGGGAATCATCTGAGTCTGGTAGTGGAGCCTTCCTCCCGCCTCTAACCACACTGTGGACCACACAGCCACCACAAGCCTAGGAAAAGGCATCTGGACACTGAGTGCTGTGTGGCTTTATACATGTTCCTATGAGTTCATCTTTGGTTTCCTAGAAACAGTCCAAACAGTAAACTGGTATGTGCTAGGGTGGGGTGGAGTGAAGGTTTGTGGGATAAGAGGGCAAGGAGCAGCCAAGGGCTGACAGTCACCATGCAAAGCACAGAAAAAAGGGAGCTGATCTCTCATGTAGAAGATCTTGATGAATTTACATAAATGGATTTTTAAAGTTTGAAACCTTTCTCCCCATTATTCTTATTTTCCTCTCAAATCAATGATGAATGCATGGGAGTTTGATTTTCTATAATCAGTGTCTTGCCATAAGCATTTCTTTTCTGCAATTTAAAGAATTGTAAATAAACCCATTAGTTTACCCAGGGGACAGGTATGTAAAAGCATCTTTTTTATAAAGTTCATTGTGGACACTTAATGCATTTCCATATGGGATTCAACTTTCTGAAATGTTATACTGAAAGAAGGCTTCTCTTCAAGGTGGAGGGCTGGGTCCTTGTGGAGGCCTCTATTTAATTCTAGTCTAGGATAGCCCCGGCCTTTTCTTCTTAGCTCCTTGAAAACAATGAGCTCTCTCCCCACTAGTATTTGCCAAAAGGAATTTCACAGGCCCTCTGCTTGTTACAGGAGATACTTGGGCCTGCTTTTGACCTTGCCTTTCAGAAACTTGTTCCTTGCCTTTCAGAAACTTGTTCTTATTTGTCATCAAGGCCTGGTGTAGAGTAGCTGAGACAGTTTCACAGCAGGGTGACCCCCAAGTTGTGTCTGCAATAACCCCAGAGCTCCAGAGCCCTAAGGGTGGTGATTTAACAAATCATATGCTTAAACAATGTGATGGCATACTGCTGTTTGAGGGTCCTTTGAAGTACATTTCTAAATAATGGGGGAAATAATGAATACCCTCACAGTGAACTTAAGTGGCACATGCATGGGGGGAGGGCTCTTATAATCCTGCATAATGAACTTTCCCCCTCTCCTTTATCCTGTTTTATGCTGCCTTCCTTTATGCTTGCCAGTGGTCACTGGGAGAATACCCCTGGGCTCTATGGGAGCAGAGGATAAAGGTGGATCACTATCCTTTCTAAGATTCTGAAGTCCTCCTCCTCCAGACCTTCCAGCTCACCAGCACCTGCTAGCATACTCCCTCCCTTGCACACAGCGACTTCTCTGTAGGAAATAGGATGCCGGTTTACCCAGCACACAGAGCTTCTTTAGACCGGGGAAATACTCCATGGGAGGGAAATGTTTGCTTATACGGTGAAGTGGGAGCATAGGAAAATACCATGGGGTGAATCCCATGTTCTCAAAGCAGACATAGCTCCATCTCAGTACTCCCATTCTCTCGCCTGACTCTCCGCAGCATGCAGACTCCTCGCTCTTCTCTTGCACACCTGAGTTGCTGGGTTTGGAACATATGTGTGTGCTGGTCTGTACAGGAGAATCTATCCTGACCTGAAGTTGTCTCTGCTATCCAGAACTGCTCTAATTTTACTGGCCTCAGCCATATTGCCTTTATGGAGGTTATTTATTTATTTATTTTAAAACAAAAACAAGTAAACAAGCAAATAAATAAGCAGCAGAATTTGCTGTGTTGGGGTAAAGACTCATGATATACAGACTAAATTCATTGCTAGGTATTTATCCGTATGATATTCATTTATTCTTTTGAATGAACATTAATTTTCATGAGCTCCTAAAATGTCTTGGCCTTGGCCTGAGTGCTGGGCTCCTAGATATCAGAGCTAGACAGGTTATCCTTTGTGTGAGTGGCTTTCCCTGCCTTGACAGCACTGAGACCTTTCTTATTCTTCATGTTCCGTGATCTTCTTTCTAATAGTGTTCCCTGCCTTGCAGTTATCTCTTTATCTGCCTGTCTCTCACTAACTTGAGTGCCGTTTGGAAGAAAGAGCTGCTTTGTCCACTGTGGAATTATACATAAGGACCCAGGGATCCAACCTACAGACTCCAGGGGACATGTTCACACTAGACTGCAGCAGATGAAAGTAGAACTAGTGGGATCTAGTCTTGCAAGTACAAGCTGGGTCAGCACACTGGTACCTATGGGGGTGTGGTAGGAGCGGGATGGAGGTCTGTCTTGGCTGTTCCCCTTGTTAGCAGGGGCCTGACCCACCCACCGGCAGCAATAGACCTGCTACTGTGGTCAAAGTGACCTGTGAATATGGCAGGACAAAGGCTAAGTTACTTTCTGGCCAGTGAGGTTTCTATGCCCCAAGGTAAATGCCTTTCAGAGCCCAGCAAAGCAACCTGTGCGTGAGGGTCCTGTGTGACCACAGCAAACACAGAAACAAAAACAAGGCAATCAATAAACCCAAGCAATTTCATAACTACAGTTTGGGGTCAGTTTGGCCGGAGGGGAGAATTTAATTGCAAGGCTCCTCTGTCTCAACTGCCTGAGGCTAGCAATTGGAGTGGGAAGATGGAGAGCCAATGCTGATTATGAGCAGAAACTGAGGGCTGAGGGTGCAGGGAGGCCTGCCACCATCTGTGGTTAGAAGGCTGCAGATAAAGGTATTGAAAAGTGAGTGTTTTGGATGTGGCATTTCTGCTTTGAATGGCCTTGAACTCAAGCAGAGTGATCATCTGTTTTACATTCTGGGATTTGTTTCTACAAAAGTAAAAACCCAATTGGATATTGTGTCCATAACCAACTAGAATATCTTTTGGAACAGAGGGAAAAGAAGCTTAAGAGACAGTCCCTGACTTCCAACAGCTAGACAAGTTGTGTGTGAATCTCCTCTGTACAATGACAGTGTGAAAGCAAAGCCCTCATAGACCTCTGAACTGAGAAAAGGCAAAGAACAGGAGTGAAAGAGAGGTGGGTGTTCATGAGTGGGCTGCAGTGCTGAGCTGGTTCCTTCTGCTAACTCCACTGTTAGGTTGTACTGAGACTCTCATTATCCTGTGGCAGTACTGGGAAGACTTATGGTTTGAACAAGAAATATTCCCCCATGGGACTTCTTACTGAAGGCTTGAAGGCTTGGTTCCTAGCTGGTGACAACACACACACACACACACACACACACACACACACACACACACACACATTTACCTTTGGAGACCATAACATTATTACATCTTTTTCCCATTCCTTCCCCTCCCTCCAAGTCCTCCCATAAACTTCTCCTTCTTGATGATACCTATAGACTACTTTTAGTAAATATTCTGCTAACTAAGTGGGCCCTAGATAGAACAAGTATGTCACTGGGTGTGTCCTTGGGAGTTGTGTCTTATTCCAGACCCCTCCTCTTCTCTCCCCACCCAAAATGTAGCCTCTGCTATGTGCTTCTGTGTCATCATCGGTCTAGAATGAACATGACCAAGGACTGAAGTCTCTGGAGCCATGAGCTAAAATAAACAATCAGCTCCTCAGTTTGTTTTCTCAGGTGTTCCCAATAACTACAAAAAATCCTAACAGGAGCCACAAGGAAGAAGTTAGGAGGGGAATATAGCACGAAACCCCTTCATCTTTTCTCTTTCTGTGCATCCTGACTGCTCTGAGGTGATCTGATTGGTTCATCAGACACTCTCTAACATGACATTTTGCCTCATCACAGTCCAAAATGACAGGGCCAAGTGACCCTGGACTGACACAAGCTAAAATATATCTTTAGTTCTTATACATTGATTATCTCAGCTGTTTTGTCACAATGATGGAAAACTGCTTCTGATTTGATCTCATCTGAACCACATTTTAATTAGCCTTTGGGGATGTGCTTTTTATGAAAGATCACTATCACCTACATAGACCCTGTCACTTCCTCTGGCTCCTGCTGCCCTCCCTCTTTCTATTATTGGAATGTCATTATTCACTATGCAGTTAGGGGTCTGCTGCAATTGCTTCTCTGGCCTTGCAGGTTCGTTCCTTACAGCCTCACTTGGGTTGAGCCACAGCCCAGCTCATCCTTTCTACTCATGGTGCCGTGGTGGGCTGGCATGGACACAGTGCCTTGTTTTTCACCCCACCAGTTTCCTTCCACATCAGACTCTTCCTCATCATAGAAAGGCTGTCCTAATAGTTTCATCCTGGAATTTCTCCAACATTTGTACTATCCCTGGAAACTTCTACAAACACTGTCCTGCCAGAAGGTGCCCACTGGATTGATGGTTGATGATGTGGAAGTGATAGGAAGAGGGGAGGGTAGAGGCCAAGTTGGAAAGGGAGGCTGTGGTGATGGTAGCTTTAAATCTCAATCTGACACAGTCTTGAATCATCTAAGAGACCCTCACCTGAGGAACTGCCTGGATCAGACTGAGCTATGGGTATGTCTGTGGAGGACTGTCTTGATTGTTAGTTGACACAGGACAGCTCAGGCTCTGGTAAGCTGCACCACAACTCAGGGTGGTGGTCCTGGGCTTCATAGAAGATCTGAGTGTGAGCCTGCTAGCCAGCCAGATGGCAGCATCTCCATAATTCCTGCTACACTTTAGCTGTGAACTGAGTTCCTTAGCTGGAGGTAACCTAAACTCGTAGCTAACAGGCCAGTTTCAAGTTCCCTCAATGATGGACTGTGACCTGGAATTTTAAGCCAAATAAACCCTTTCTCTTCTAACGTTCATGGTCAGAGAATCTGTCACAGCCACGGAAATGGCATTAGAGCTGGGATTCAGTTGACAGTGGCACTTTGGGGCTAGATAGAGCTGATGGTGAAAGTATTATTTTGTTGTACCCAGACACCATAACTTCACCATTGAAGGGATGGCATCAATATGGAAGCATCAGAGGTTTTCTTCCACCTCGTAGGTGTTAGGATGTTACTGCTAAACAGTTCTCTATCTGATGGAGATTTTTTTTTTGAATGGCAAAGATTTTTGTTTGTTTGTTTGATGTTTCAGTCAATGGTTTCTCTTCCCCACCACTTATCTATTATTTCTTCCAAGATGCTAACTTTAAAAACAGTGCTTGAAAATATGACTTTTGTAAAGTATTACCAATTTCTGTGAGTGTGCTGTATGACTTCATGTGCAGGAGACGGAGTCCAGGAATTCCCATGTGCAAGCCAGTGTCAGATGCCAGGTGTATTTCTCTATTGTGATTTGCTTTACAGCCTTGAGGCAGGATCTCTCACTGCATAATAAGCCTGCAGTGTAGGCTAGGATGCCAGCAAGCTCCAGATCTACCTGTTTTAACTCTAATGCTGGGACTGCAGCACAGCATGCACAGCTGTGTTCTGCTCTTTACCTGAGACCAAAACACAAGTCTTCACACCCAGTCAGCACTGTGCCCGCCCACGAAGCATCTCCTCACACCTGGCTTTGGTTTTAATATGGGTTATGCTTGCTATTCATTATAATGAGCAATGCAAAATTTTAGAAGATCTGAAGATGAAAAAATATTTAAAAAGAAAACGAGAAAGTAAACTCACAATAACAAGGAGCTGCTCAGAGATCATCGTGTTCATGTTCCTGAGGTCTTACGATAGTCCCTGGGACCCACCCCCCTTCTTTTTCCTTCCCTTCCTTTCTTTCTTCCTTCTTTCCTTTGTTCTTTTCTTTCTTCCCTCCTTCTTTCCCATATTTCTTCCTTTCCCCCTTCACTTCCTCTCTGACTTCTCACCTTCCTGCCTTCTCATTCTATTCTACATTGTATATTGAAATTTTGAGTTATAGTTGTATTAAATTTGATATAAATCTAATTTATTTTGTGAGATTTTCTCCTGTCACTTGACAATCATTCAAAAATGTTCATAGCCTGAACATTATCCTTATTATATAAGGATATTCCATAATGTATTTATAAGGTTGAATACTGGGGTTATTTTCAATTTATTTTTCTGATGAAAAGGTCAGTTTTCCTGAGGCCATGTGAGCAGTGGACTTGGGCAGCCTATATTCTCAGCATGCTGGCTCTATGTGCTGTTATACATATGTTATCAGAGTGGCTGCAAATAGGAACCAGAGTAACTGCCTCAGGGAATTTTCATCCAGTTTGAGAGAGAGATTGAAAGAAGTCACAACATTTATAAACTAACATATCACCAAGAGAGAACTATTGTGCTGCGGAGCTGTAGCTCACAGCTGGCACCAGGTAAGGATCAAGATCAAGCCTAGCGGCTAATTCTTGGGCACCATGGAAGGATTTGAGGCTCATGGTTTATCCCACACATATCCAAGCTAGGGAAGTAAGTTCTGCTCCGGTAGAGGTACACGGAAAGGTGCCACTTTAAGCTAATGCTTGAAGAGCAATCAAACGCATGGATGAGCAGAAGGGAGAAACTTTCAGATCCAGAGAATGAGAAGCCAGTGTGCGAAGCAGAGGAAGGCAGCTTTGAGGAGAAGCAAGGAGTGGCTCTGTGGAGGCAAGACTCACCTGCGATGGAGATACGGGGATAGAAATCTTGTCTTTCTAGAGATTTTCCTGGAAGTTCTGCTGGACATATTAGAGTACAGGATCTGGAGACAGGGATATCAGTGTGGAGGGTGCTGAATTAAATCAGGCGTGGCTGACAGGGACTAGATGGAGGGTGGTGTTGGTGGGGCCAGAACAGAAAGCAAGGTGAAAGAAACATCTTATCAGAAAAGAATATTCAGCATGTAAAGTACCAACTAGGTAACATGAAGTGAAAAAAAGAGAACTTGAAGTCAGCTTCACTGACTTGGGACAGGTGGAGCGGCTCCCCATTGCAGGAAGCTGTGGGGATACACAGCCTGTTTCTGCATGCATCCTATTCATCTCGTGGTCCAGGACCTCATGAGAGGCATCTAGTGCGAGGTCCTGGGCAGAAAACTCTCCCAAAGACAGTAGACACATGCATGACACTCCTGCTCTGGTTTTCCTATTCATTCTTCTAGCACAAACTTTGAAACTTATTTTTTTTTAATGTTATTAGTGAATTCAACTAGTTTATTTTCTTGACCTTAAGTTAATCTGGTCTGTTGGACTCTAGACTCACTTCTGATTTTATTTTTCTGACCCACCAACATGGTGGTGGTGGTGATGGTGGTGATGGTGGACCTTAAGTTAATCTGGTCTGTTGGACTCTAGACTCACTTCTGATTTTATTTTTCTGACCCACCAACATGGTGGTGGTGGTTATGGTGGTGATGGTGGTTGATGATGGTGGTGGTGGTGGTGGTAATGATGGTGGTATTGTGATGGTGGTGGTGATAGTATGGCGGTGGTGGTGGTGTGGTGATGGTGGTAATGATGTTGGTATTGTGGTGGTGGTGATGGTGGTGGTAATGATGGTGGTGGTAATGATGGTAGTGGTGGTGTGGTGATGGTGGTAATGATGGTGGTGTTGTGATGGTGATAGATGTCCTGAGGTCTTTTGCTCCACTTGTGATTCCTCAAGCCTATCTATGATGTTGGTGATCACATTAGTGACCATAATGGTGATGAATATTTTAGTCTTGCTCTTGTAACATTTTTATAACATATTTCATGCATTAATTTCTGTTTTTAATATAAATATAGCTCTCTACTTTGTTAAAGGAAATTGTAATTTAGAGGAAATGTGTTTTGCCCAAGTTTTCACAACTGATAGCAGCTGGAGCTGGGATTTTTATAGGCTAGTAAGTTAATTCAGTAAATATTTTTAAGACACACTACAATTTAAGCTTTAAAACTGGCCTAGTCTACATAAGAAAGAGGTCCAGGGCCCCCAAGATATAAATTTTGTGAAGTTGCTGTGACCAGTTCAACCCACAAGTACTGTTCACTCTGACCCTGACTACTGGCATTGAAAGGTTTGTGAAAACAGTAAAACCTTCTCTGTCTGTCCCTCCCCTTTCCTCTGTAAGAGCTAAGGCTCAGACATGGATCTTCACATCTGAGTGGTTTCGCTTTTTTATAGTGGCTTTCATTTCTTAAATGGGTTGAGCCAGCTAATTGCTTTAGGAAATTCTGTCTAAATCATGTATTTTTACCACCTACTGAGTCTAACCAGCCTCCTCTCTGATATGCAAAAATTGGAAGGCTCAAAGAGAAGTGTCTGGAATCAGAATTGCTTGGTGGAAAGGCAAAGAAGGAGGTGAGTCCTGGGAGAAGTCTACCCCCATCTTTCCCAAAATTCTCCATTATTAATAAATGTGTGTTGTCATGGTGATGATCAGAGAGGGAGTGGAACTAGAGGAAGACTTGAGAAAATATTGCAGCCCTGAAAGGTATAAAATCTTTTTGACAGTGTGTCCCTCTGAGGACTTTAGGACATCACATTGCTTTCAACCTGACTGACTCAGACATGAAGTCAGCATATTACCTGAGCATGATTTGAACCACATGAGTCTTTTTCTCCACTCAACTTGAATCCTCAGAGGTCACCGATAGGACAAAGAATCCTAATATCTGATATTGATATTAGCCAACACTCTGACTTATTCACAAAACCCACTGAAAAAATCTAGGTGAGATATCTAGGTTGGCATACATTTATCATTTGTTTCAGTGTTTTATATAATGTTATAATACAATGCTAATTGTCAGCCTCACAGAATCTAGAACCACATCACAGACAAACTTCTGGGAATGTCTATGAGGGAGTTTCCAGACTGAGTTAATTGAGTTGGAAGGATCAGCCCTAAATGTGGGTGATGCCATCTGATGAGATGGCTCAGGCGTCAGACTACATGAAGAGGAGAAAGCTAGCTAACACTGAGCATTTGCTTCTGTCCTTTTCTGAATGTAGACACCATGTGACCAGCTGCCTCAAAGTCTTGCAGCCTTGGCTTTTGCACTGTGTTTGGCTGTATTCTCCTACTGCCAGCCAAATAAATTTTTCCTTCCTTATTTATTCTTGTCAGAGACCTTGTGAGCATTTTGTCAGTATTTCTCAGAGCAATGAGAAAGTAAGTGTTACTATGCAGGTGATTCTGAGAGCAGGGAAGAGAGAACATTCCCAGTAGAAGAAAAAAAATCCATGGCAAGTGTGTGGTAGTCAAAATATCTGGGAAAAGTAGTGTCCACCTTTCCTCTGAACACACACAAAACAAAATTCAAGGAGTTGGCTAGAAAAGTCTATTATAGCCAGAACAGTACACTGTGTTTACAAGGAAGAAGTGGTTACTTCAGCACCCAGTGCAGAACAATTCAAGGGCATTTCTAAAAGAGAAAAATGATGCAGCTTAGGAACTTAATCCCAAGAGGATGACATGGACAGTAGTTAGTTGACTATTGATGTTTTTCCCTTACTAAAGTGATAAAAGATCAAAAAGTGACCTTAAATAGAAAATCAAGAGCAAAGAATACCATTGATTCAATACTATAGAAATAAACCCGAGAGGGGGAAAAAAAACCAGACAAATTTGTCATAAATAAAATAAAAAGTAAATTCATTAATATACTCAATAATTTTTTTGAGAAAGATAAACTTTAAAATCTTTTGGAATTTCAACATAGAAACAAAGTAAAAGTATCCAAAGTATGGAATGAGAAGGAGGATACAAAATCAGTCAGTACACAGAACATCTTAAAATTCAAGCATTTACACATGAGGGTTTCAGGCTCTTAACTGACTTACTGCATGTAGTATGACTAACTGGCTCAAAAAGACAAGAAAGGAAGAAAGCCCAGTAACTCCCTGTAAGGGTCGTTCTCTCCTCCCAGTTATGAGTTGCTCTGCAGCTGTTTCCTCACAGTTTTTCAGTCTCACAGTGCATAATCGATTAGTAGTGTTCCCAGAGAAAAAGAAGGACAAGAAATCTTCTCGGTTCATGAGAATGAGCATTACCAGGATGCTCAGGCTTGACAGAGCATCACCCCACTAAACAAAACAAAACAAAACAACACAGCAGAAGCCTGACGACATCTGACTTGTAAATATTGACGAGAAAATCTACAGTAAAAGCCCACAAATCCTATTCAGACTTCTATTAAAAGAACTGTAGTAGCACACTACAAAGCTCAGATTATTGGAGATGGACATACACTATATGACAAGTGAGGGGACAGGCCTTACCAGAGCTCATCTGAATTCATAAGAAAGTCCCAAAGTCCCCATAGGAAGTAGGCAGCACATGAATGGACAATTCACATTTAAAAAAAGGCTAATAAGCATATGAAAAGTATTAACCCTGTTAGTTATCAAAGAAATGCAAACGAAGCATCACTTTCTGTAAATCAAATTAGTAAAGCTTAAAAATAAATAATGGTAATACTGAATGCCAATAAACACATGAAAATATGCCCAACCTCATTAATTCAGGGAAATGCAAATTAAAATCACAATGAACAGCATTTAACACCCACTAGCTTGGCAATAACTGAAAACTCCAGCAATCCCAAATATTTGAGAGGATACACAGCAATTGGGATTTGTGGTTCTGGTGGGGTTGACAGTTGACAAAGATTATCCAGAAATAAGGATGACAAGTACCTTCAATAGAAAGTCCTTCCAGAGTATGTATTACCCAGGGATAGTGGCTGACAAATATTTTTACCTGTGTCCACCAACTTCTGAAAATCTTGTCATAGTTCCCACAATTTAAAATTGTCATCTAAACTTTTCATTGGAGATTTTACTATAAATAATGAATATCTGAATATCCTTACTGTAGATTGACTTTTTTAACAATTTAAGATTTTAGTTGCCCTTTTATTCTTCAAACCTACAGTTTTAAATTTCATAACTTCAACAGTTTTATGCTTCAAGTCTTTAATTGGTTGCTCTATCATACATCATTAGAGAAAATTATGTGCATAAATCGAATTCTTCAAAGATTTTCTGTATGACCTTTTGGTTCTAAGGATGAACAATTTCTTTCCTGGGAAATGTGTCATTCAGAGCACTTTAAATCCATGTTCTAGGGTTATGGTTGTTTATATTTGACTAATAACAAATTATAAAATTCTTCTAGCTTGAATTACCACTTTATCAACTAATCAAATGTAATTGATCAAAACAATATGATAAAGATATATATTTTGTTAACTAATTACTAACTTGGAAAACTGGAAAACTGAATTTTTTTTTGAGAAACGCATATATTGTTGAAGTGAATAAAATTATTTTCAATTTGTTTATATACCTATGACTAATTATTATTTAAGGCTAAAAGGAAGTAGAAACACAGCATCAACTGTATTCCAATCTATTGTTTTAATAAATATATGTCTGAGAATCTTTGTTTCACCTAGTATATAGAGGATGGAAGAGCTTTCTTAAGCAAGGACCCTTAATTTTTAAAATTCATCCCCAGTTATGTGCCAAATATCACCCAGTGATTTATGACTGATGGTTTCATCATCAGAAATTATTTTTAAAATCTAACCACTGAGAGCTTAGATGTATGAATAACAAATAACTGGAGATCATCTGACTTGCAAAATGATCTGTTCTCCCCCATTAAGGTCATTTGCTTTCTCAACATGATCTCAAGATTTGAAGCATCCCTTTGACTGCTGCCTTGGGGGTTTTACAATCTAGATTCATAGTGTTGGTGGGATAGGAATTAAGATACCTGAGAGGCTAGAAGGATCCACTTTGGGAAGTGCATGTAGAGAAGTCAATGATTTTAAACCTGTCCTTGGACCCTGACAATTTCCTGGAAGCCACTGGAATGCCGTGTGTCTCCCCAGGCCCTAACACATTAGGTTAAAAATCTCTCTGGAGGAAAATTGCACTCAAGGATATCAGGAGACAGAGCTCTTTCCCAAAACACCAAGCTAAAAATATCCCACATCCCCATCTTGGGGAGAATGGGTAAGCCAAATACATTCATACAATAGCACTACAAAGCAGTATAATGAATGAGTTAAAAACAAACAAACAAAAACAAGTTTGCTGGGCAGAGGTGACAGTTGCCTTTAATTTCAGCACTCAGGAGGCAGAGGCAAAAGGATCTCTGAGTTAGAGGCCAGCCTGGTCTACAGAACAAATTCCAGGACAGCCAGGGCTACACTGAAAGACCCTGTCTCCAAAAATCAAAACTAATAAACAAACGAAAAAAAACCCTCAAGTTTCCACAAAAAAAAACCCACATTGTTTGATTATATTTATAAACAAAAACCACCTACTGAAATTGTAGATTAGTTCAACCATATGTAAAATTATTCAGTCATGTAGCAAATTATATAAGGAATATCTCACAAAAACTCAATGTTGTGTTTACCTTTGGAAGAAGTAAGAAAGGGGACCTTGGCCTCCCTTGTGTACTTCAGACTGAAGCTCCTAAGATGCCTAGCACTTTAGATTCTCTTCTGCCTGCTTTGCTAATTGGCATTATGGACCTGGGAGAGTGGGGCCTAAAAACGAGGCAGATCAAAGCCTCCTGTGATAGCCAACTTTATTCAGGGCATCAGACAGTTTATACTCTGAGGGGTTAGAAGCGTCACCTGAGTGAAGTTTACAATCACAAGGACAAGCTGCATGCTGCAAAACCTTGCTTTCCCGTAGAGATAAACAACCAATAGCCAGTTGTAACGCATAGGCTGAAGTAAACTTGCTACACCTGGGATAGCCACAAACATGCATTCCAAGAACAACCTATGTTGTAGAGAAACAGATTACAAGACTCTTCTCTTGCTTACTTGAAGTTTTCTCAGAAATCTCCCCATACAGCCTCATTTACGGACTGTGTTCCAACATTCTTCTCTAACTTGTGCAATGTATTCTGACATGCTTTTCCATGTTTTAAAATTTGAATGAATTATTGTAAAGTTATATATAGACTTGACACCTGGAAAAATAGTACATTTCTGTAGAAAAGTGAAGTAGTTTAAAATGTAAAATATAAATAAAAATGCACATATCATTGAATATTTGAAGTAGTTTTAGTGAGACTAACCTTAAATAATAATACTTCTGGGAATAAGAATGGGTGTAGTATTTCTGGAAAGTAATTTAGAACTGTTTACAGTGTTAAAACTTTGTGACTCTATAATTCTATTTCTAGGATTATGTCTTAAAATTAATAAAATGTTATTACAGATTAATAGTCAAGTATTCTTATCACAGTGATTGTAGGGAAAAATTGGAACTTGTATAATAGGCTAAATAATAGAGACTGTTTAAGTACAGTGTGGCAAACAACATGATAGATCATTCAAGCATTACATTTGTTTAAAAATAATGTTTATTTATTAGAGTAGCCTCCACCCCCCCAACTACCTCATGGTTTATGAATAAAATGGAGCTAGATGGCTCTATGTATCTGGCACATTCAAGTACTGTTATGTATGCCATTGACTCTGTGTGGATAAGTTTATATTATACAATGTTACAGCCCAAGAAATGCCAGTCTGTGGAACCTTCTCTTACCTAGCTTTAGCATCTGCAGCACAACTTTTCTCTTGGAGACGTGAACAAATATCTATTCAACATTGGTAGGGATTCAATGACAGACCAAAGAAACGATTCCACATACATCAAGCTTGGTGAACCACTGTATTTATTGGGATCACTTTGAGGAGTGCAGGGGAGGAAGATTAAGTACAAGAGCATGGATAACTCCATGACAGCTGCATTACCAAAAAGCCCTACCCCAGCACGGGGAGTGACTCATGAAAGCCACATCCCTGGAGCTCTGTATGACCTGTGGGGAAAACCATGGAACAGCTTCCTTTCCCAGCATAATTTACTTTGTATAGAACCTTGAGGAAGACAAGTTTCATGAACTTTCTGAGTCTTCTAAGCCTCCTGACTCTCCATGATAGAGTATTTATATCCACCCCTCCTCCTTTGTGGACAGAGCTTACTCGGCTAGGCCCTATGGCATTTTATTATTACTTGCCATACTGCTGTGACAAAATAGCTAACAGAAGTCACTTAAGGAAGGAAAGGGTTATTGTTGCAAAGTGTTCCCTCTACCACAGCAGGGAAGACATGGCAGCAAGAGCCGGTGGCAGGCTGCTCACTTTGTGTCCATCCCCTTCCTCCTTTTCATTCAGCCCAGGACCCCACCTAGGGAACGGCGATGCCCCATTTAGGGTGAGTCTTCTCACATCAGTTAACCTAAAATACATAATTCCTCATAGACATGCCTAGGGATTTGTTTCCATGGTGATTCTAAATTTCATCAAGTACACCACTGTTCACAAATCACTTTTACTTTATCTGCACCAGTACATTTTCCTTAAAATTATTTTTAGTTTCATAGCTATTGAAGTCCTTGATAGAAGATAAGAAGGAAGTCTGTGATACCTGCTGAGTGCTGTTGGTTAATTGATTAATAGACTGAATTGTGAAAGGTTAGATCCAACTTTCATGTGACTTTTTGGCGTAGGTTCAAAATCCAAATTCTTAAGCCTCACCCTTTTCTTCCCTCTCATCATTGTTTCAGTGGGCACCTGGACAGAAAGAGTTCAGACTCTGAGAAGAGGGATGCATCAGACCTTTGATGTGCTTTCTAAACTGGGAGCTCCAGAAAAATGCAAATGTACTCTTTGGCTAGTAGAGCATATCAATATTAGGAAGTACAAGGAAAAGAAGAGGGAAGAGAGAATATATAACACCTAACAAGAAGATAATGCAGCTTGCTGGAAGGCACTTAAGGATTCTGGCTCATAAAAACTTACTCACACAATTGCATAGCAGGTTTTGCTTAGCTTTTGTGTGTGAATCATGGTATTGATTTCATGGAAAAAGAAAACACCATCACATTTTGTTGGGTGTTAGGATATAGAAGATGGAGTGGAGAAGGAGGGGTAGTTGAGAGAAAAAGCACAAAAGGATTGATAAAGATGCTTGTTGTCATTATAGTCCGTGCTGCAAAGCTCAGCAGCTGAGCGCTAAGCAGGCCGCTAATTAAAGACAACTCCACCTCCTTCCACCTCTTTCTCTCAAGGGTAGTGCCAGAGACACTAGCCAAATAATTCTTCATTCTTCTGTTTTGGTTAGGATTGAATTGTTGGAAAGGAGAAGAGAGTAAGGTTTCAGTTATACCTAGGGGGTGAAAACAAACTTGAGTCTCACTGAAAAACAACCATATCATCAGACCCAGCAAAATGTGATAGGGACATTTTTGGCTGACAAAAATCCACTCAGTTCCCCTTGATAGTTGTCCTGTCATAGTGCCTTTCTGTAACTGTTAGAGTCTGTCCTGTATTTTTTTTTTAAAGTAAAAAACAGGCTTGATATATTTAATTTGTGTCTGAGTTAACAGGAGCATCTAGGAGAATGTGGATTAGGAGAGTAATAGGGACCACCAAGAGTGATGTTGTGCACTCACTTTTGGTGATGGACTATTCTACTCCTTTAATGCTTGGCCAACCCTATGAGGTAGGAAGATCACAGGGTGGAGGTGGGGCAGGGGTGGGAGGAGTGTTAGTGTCTGTATTTTCTTCATCACAAGAGTTCTGGAGCTCGTTTTTGTTCAATATCTATCTTGTATTTGGAAGATTGGTCTGATGAGGAAATAAATTGCAGGGAGCAATTGTGAAATAGAAATAAATGAGGACTGGAGTTGGTGAAGAGGGGCTTCAGAACCTAGAGTAAGAGCCCCTAGTGAAACCACAGGTGGACTAAAAAGAGAAACTTCTCACACGAAGTGTGTGTGCATCCTGCAGGAGATAGTCCACCATGGTCAGGACCTTGAGGCACTTAGCAGATGCTGGCAGGGAGAACAACACTGGCCTCACTCACTGGGGGTGAAGACATTAACTGAATTCTTGGCTGAGCTCAGAATGGAACAACTTTACTCAAGAACCATTGCTGAATGTACTTATTTTTTTATTGGGGGCTAATTTGGCAAGATCAAGAACAAATCTTTCTCTCATTTTCCATGCCTTTTCCAAGGCTTTCTCTCCCACTGGGACCTCAAGGAAGTTATTTCCTTGTTATTCTTTAATCGCCAGTGTTTCAAGATAGGTTAAGTACATGGTTAACGTGAACAGCTATACCTGGTCTCCTTGCCCATACTGTTAGGCCAGGGAAGGAGGGACAACTTGATGAAGTTACTGTGGAGTTCCTTAGGGCTTTGAACAAATTGCTCTAATGTGAGAAGTCACCAGTCTGCTTCCCAGTGTCATTAAGGAGCCCCATGTGAAGGAAAGATATTAGTTTTCACTTAGAGAGCGAAGGCCACCAACAACTGAAGAGAGACAGGCTGCAATGTGGTTAATGGGGTAATTTGGTGACCCAATTGGGAGGCCAGACATTTTGCCTCCTGCCAAGCTCTAGCAAATTTGTATGATACAGAAACAGAGCAGGACAAATAGATCAATGCATTTGTTCATTCTATTAAGGAGAAAAGGAAAAGGCATAGTTTGGGTTTCTTTCTATCAAAACCAATTTCTCCACCTCACAGGCATGAGGATTGCATTGCACCATCTTTTGTTCAGAGAGCTGGAAAGGTTCCCAGCAGGGAAAGGTCGACTTTTATGTAAGAAAATTTGAACCAATAATCAGCCTTTCACCTAAGAGATGTCTGTTGTATTAAAAACTTAATAAATATTAATTATATGCTAAGGCTAGTCTCATTCCATTTTACAGATCTCTATTTTTTTTAAGTCTGCCAAAAAGAGCCAGTTTTTTTTCTTTTTTTTTACTAAGTCCTATAGCATAACTTAGCTTTTGATATTGTGTTTTCTTTCTCGTTCTGAGGTTAAAGTAAAATTTGACTACATTCCATTTTGAAGTGAATCAGCTTCTCTTTATTATGGAGAATGAATGAAGGCAGTCTAAGAGGGATGCAGAGAATGGAATGGAACTCAGCCAGGAGTCAGGGTCTTCTTTCATTGCTTGAGAGGCGCGACCCCACATCCTAATCAGTGTCTGTCTTTTACCCCCAGTCGGCCACCCTTGGACTCACTTGCTCTCTCTAGACCGTGATGAGCGACGCCTACCTGTTGTGGGAGCCGTTGCTTGATATCCACCCTATTCTGTCAAACAGAACCATGACTTACTTAGAATTCCCTCTTTCCCATGTTTAGTTCCTGCTTAGGGGATGGAGGGTCTGGCTGTGGGTCATTGACCCTGGTCAGCCTGACTGATCTCAGCACAAAGTACTTTTTCTTGATGGTGAAGTCACCTGGAAATATGAAGCCCCCACTTCAGAGGCCATGGTGAACACAGCTCAGATGAGTTTACAAAAAATTAGTTCTAGATAAGCACTCTAAAGCAACTTGACTTCTCTTTCTGGGAAGCTTAAGGATGAAAGAGCAGAAGCTGCAGCTGTGAGGCCACTCAGAGAGAGCAGAGCCAGTAAGTTTGCAAAGAGCAGACTCTAGAGTGGGCAGGTATATGGTTCTGGGCTCTGTTTGCCTTCCTGACAGGGAACTGACTTACTCTCCTCCCAACCCTGGGACTCTCACAGATACTCACATAACTGTTTTCCAACAAGCATGGGCTGTGTGCATCTCTTATTTTTAAAAAAGTGTTATACTCGATGAAGTGTATTTTTTTTAAGTCTGGTGTACTGTATTGTTTCACATTTATTGAAAGGAAATGAGAAAGAAGACAATGAGCTCTACCTACAAACACTACCTACAAGTAAGTTTTTCAGTAGCTATTGAAGAACAACAACCCAAAGAATGCTTCAGGGCAAAGTGACCTGAGAAAGTTTCCTCTTGGCTAGCAGGGAAATAGGAGGTTCAGATTGGTGGAGACGAAGGACACCTCAAGACTGCCCAGGCATGATAAGTGGTAAAGCATTGTATGAATAAGTACACAATCAAGGAGATAAAAGTAAAGTAGTTTCTGAACAGGAAATATTTTTACTGAAGGTTGCTGGGGCTCTCAGGAAGAATAAGAAGCTGAAAGGTGGAGCATCGCTCATTAGAAATGCTAGAGACTGGCATGGAGGTTGGGAAATATTTGTGCAGAGGGTAAAACAAAGATCCTATTGCACAAACCTGAGAATGCTGACTTAGCCATTTATCTGAGGGACTTATGAGTGAGGAAATGTGTGAGTCTTTGGAACAAGCCTAGCAGTGACTGGCTGATAAGACATGGCCAAAGGGCGGGATAGGGAAATAAAATAGCTATGTCCTGGTTTAATGAATTTGAAATGTAAGAAATAAAGGATGAAAACTCAATATGGAAGGAAATATATTAGACTTGATTTTAGAAAGTGATTTAAAGACAGAATATTTCAGTTACATAATGAGCCAAGGTGGAGCTGTGGGAACAAATCAGAGGTGAGGACTGGAACATGGACCCAGAGGATCACAATGCCTTTGGCCAAACCTTTTAGAAGTGAAGATTCTCTAAGGAAATGGTTCTCAGTAGGCTGGAACTAGACTGAGCCTTAAGTCTCGGAGACACAGGTAGAAAACAAAGATGGAAGATGAGGACAGAGTGACCCCAGCTGAGTCTCAGGAAGGAGACTTAAGACTACAGAGTTTGTCAAAGCTGCTCGTAAAGTTTTTCAAGACAGAGGAGACCCGGGTAAAGGTATACACCCAACATGGACAAGGAAGGGTCAAGTGAGATAGTACTCATTTACTTCTAAAATGTTTTTCCTTAGGAAAAGGGCCACATATGTTCAGTAAAGGATTGGGCATGAGGATTAAAAAAAACCCAATAGTTTGTTTAGAACACTGCTCCCAAAATACACTTCTCCCAGTGTGTATGTGTACACAGAGGAATAATTTTATAGTTCATGACCATATATGAATGCAGCAATGTGCTAGGAGGGTGTGTGGCAGACTGTGGGACAGAGACGCTGTGAAGCAGACAGGTCGCATTACCCTGCAGAAGACAGCACTTGCCGCTGGCTCATTGACATGAGCAGCACAGTGCATGCTAAGAAGCCAATCATATTTTCGTTTCAATTTTCTTATCTGACCTCACCAGAAAGGGGCCCGAAAAGCCTGTGGTGCCCCTCAGCCACACCCTGAGATGGGTACTGGGACATCTAAGGAGAAGCAGTTTATCTGTGTTTGGCTTCTCAGGTCGTGCGGTGGGTTCTGAAAAGGGAGGCCTGAAGCTTCTGGGCTAATCTATATAGTTGAGAGTTGACTTCACAGGTCTGAGGAGAACAAAAACACCTATGTTCACGTCACTGCTCACTCACAGATGGAGAGTGTTGGGCTTAATATTCATCAGACTGGGGAGATGTTTAAAATATTTCTTTGCTTTTACACAATCCATGCTGTTTTCAGGTCAGCCTTCTAATTGGAATGAAGCCTCTTCTACACAGCTGTTGTGTCACCCTGAATAGCACCCTGTGGTCAGTGAGCTGCGGGGCATGTTGTCCTCTGCCTTAGAGAATAGCATTCTGTGAGAAAGGCTGGGTGAGCCAGCCTCATTGGAGTGGTTATTCCAGAAGCTCCAACTCAAGGATCTAGGCTAAGGAAAGTAGTCCCTTTGCTTGGTTTAGGGAATTCCCTGGCTACCACCAGAGGCTATATGATCCTGAAACCACCAATGTATTAGGAGAACTTTGGGATTCCAGCACAGTACTCCTGCCAAGTCCCAACAAAATAAAATGACCTAAAAAATACAGCCAGAGAAAGAAGAGGGGTAAGCAAAAAAAGGGAGAGAAAGAGAGATTAGAGAAAGAACTGAGGGATAGAAAGAAGAAAAAGTGGAAAGAGAAAAGGGAATGGGGGAAGAGGGCAAAAGAAGAAAGAGGAGGGGGAAAAAGGGGAGAAGGAAGAGGGAAAGGAAGGAAGGAAGGAAGGAAGGAAGGAAGGAAGGAAGGAAGGAAGGAAGGAAAAAACAAGGAAGGAAGGAACCAGGTAGAAGTGAGAAAAGGACAGGCGGTGGAGGAGGTAGGGAGGTAAAAGTGAAGGGAAGGCAAAGGATTTGATTAGAGAGAAACAGATGGCTAATCTGGAGAGTCAGAGCCGGAGGGGGAGGAGAGAGTGTCTGCAGGCTCTCATCTGAACAAAATCCAACTTCCTGCAGGCAGCTGCCCGGGGCCTTATCCATCATCCACATTCAGGTTCCCACGATCACTGTTGCAGTCAGTCATTGGCCATCCTTGAAACACCAGAATCATTATGAACAAATACCAGAGACCCACATATTGAATTCTTCTAACTCTTCAGAGGCCAGCCATGCTAAATACACAGGCTGCACAAAATTGTCTCATGGAGTATGTTCTTGAAGCATGGACCAGGTCACTTACTGTTGATATGAATAAGTCTTAAGACAAATGAAATAGCGCTCCTGTAGCTGTTCCCCTGCTGAAGGGGCCTCCCCTGCACAAAATGTTGGGTCTATGAGTAGACCAATTTATCTAGAAATTAGGGATTTCTGGACCCCACAATTCTGGTGTTAAGATGGAATGGTGCAGATGCCCTGGTTCCGGTCAGAACTTGTTCACCTTCTTGGACCAGCCTCTGCTTCTAGCCCTTCTTCCCTACCTGTCCCCTGAAAGAAGGTTCTAATGGTCTCTTCCCAATGTTGCTCCCCAAGGCAATTCTGTCTCTGAAGTTCAGTCTTTTCTGTGTACTGACATGTGCAGAAATCTCAGATCTGACATTCTTACATAGATCACCATACATTACATTTTTTTTTATGTTCTTCTGCCATGTTTCCAGTTGTTCATTTTGTCTTTCTGGGTCTAAGTTCAGTTTGATCTTCTGGACACAGTTTACCTGGTTTCTATAGCAGCCATCTCTGGTTTGCCTATCTGTCCGTGTGTGTGTGTGTGTGTGTGTGTGTGTGTGTGTATGTGTATGCACAAGCATGAGTGTGTGTCAGTGTTTGTATGTGTACAGATCCACATGCAAAGGCCAGAGAAGAACTTCTTTTTCTATTGCTCTCCCTGAACCTGGAGCTTGTGGATTTTGGGTGAGGCTAGCAACCAGCAAGCTTCAGCAGTCCTCCTCTCTTCCTCTGTATACACCTCACACACATCAATACTAGGGTCAACGGTAAATATAGACATACCTAGCTTCTTACATGTGTGCTGCAAATTCAACCTCAGGTGTTTGGACTTTCTTTTAAAAGTGTTGTGTCACGAATCTGAGAGCTAAATCATCCTTGAGATCATGATGGTAGAGAAGTCAGTCTGGATGTTGAGTCCTTGTTCTACTCAAACCAACATTTCAACTACTCTAGGGAATAACCCACTTATCACTTTCAAACTCAGGAGCAGCCTCAGTACATAGACGAGAAGGATGAAGCTTGGAGACCTTGAGTGGCATGTCTGCACAAGCATAGCACTAGGCTGCTGACATCTAAGCTGTCAGAACCCCAAGCAAGCTCTTAGCTATTAAGTATTACTGAGTTTCAATAAAAGAAAGATTAAATATGGCAAGACCATTTTCAGGACAATCTCCTAATGCTCCAAAATTTATTCTACTGGTGACCAGATCCTTCTAGAAATTCTTTTCTTACAATCTTCCCAGAATGTCAAAATGAAAAGCACCTTTGTCCTTCAGAGACTCCAGGGCTATTGGGTCTCATGGCAGCCTTGTGCTCCCCTACCTCAATCTCCCTGGCTGGCTTCAAGTCATTGTAACACCCTGCCCCCCGGTAAATATTTTATCTTGCACAAACAGCTGGGAGGAGAGAGGTGCGCTGGCAGCAGGCTGGGTCAATCCTGTTTAAATATTGATCACAAACATGGTTAAAATAAAAGTTTATCGACTCAGCTGGCGACGCGGCAGCTTCAACACTTTGCAGAACAGCTTTTCCTGTGTGGTGACTCCATACAGCTCACTTGAGTTATGATGTTAATAAGTGAGGCACCTTCTCGGGGAGAACGGTCCTGCAGGCAGCTTCAGGAAGGAAGCAACCTTCTGCTGGGGCCATTGTCAAGGCCAGTGCCTCCTTCCCTGTAGGGCAGCCTTGGAGGTGCTTCCATTTTAGTTGTGGACACAGCTAGCACATGTCCTTGGATTGAGGGTCTGTGACCTTGAGAACAGGAGGAAAAGTGAAGAATAGATGGACCTGTAAGGGGCCTAACAACAGTGGATGATTTTCTTCTCCTATGGCTTTTCTACCAAACATTAGCATCTATCAGAATCCTTCAGACCCATGGCCCACCATGGCGTCACTGATATTCATGAATTAGGTAGTTTATCTAACTGGATGCACCTACCCGTGGAGAATATGCCACCTCCAAACCTGTACAAAGTCATTGGTGAGAAAAAACAACAGCAACAAACAAAAATGGTAGCACAATGATCTTAGGTAGTAGAGCGTGTCAGGTAGTGGAGCAGCTTAGTGAGGGCCTTCACACTCCCGACGAAGCCCCTGGCAAGTTATATCCCACATGAAAACTTAGGAGAGTAGTTGACCACTTGGATCCGATTGCTGGAAGACAGGAGACTCCCTACTCCTCAGCTCTGCCCTGGGCCTCTAAAATGATGGTTGTAAGACCAAAATCTGCTTTAGGTGCCTTTCCTTCACCAACACAGTAGTAAAGCCCCAACTACAGATATGTTTATTTATAAGATACGTTTAACTAGAACTTACCAACTAGAGATATGTTCCTGTGTAGAGAGCCTAGGTATGAGGCCATTTTCTCCCAGGCGCTACATGGCCACTTCTAAAGGTGCTGGGAGGGTGCCATTAGGGGGAAAACTCAGCTGGGCTTGAGTCCTGGGGAGAATCTGCATCTTTGACCCCTAAGTGCTTAGCTGGAGAAATGGCAGCCGGATCTTTCCAAGTATTATTCCCATGGGGTTTAGTCCAGCCTACCCTGGTTGTGTCCTCTGGACAGCAAGGCTATGGGAAGACTGTGCAGGGAAGGTTGGTGACGTGCAGACAGGGAGCTTAGGTGAAGAGCTGGACTCAGCCAGGACTGACTGGAAATGTTCTTCCACTTGTGCCAAAGCTTTTTGTACCATCACGTTACTCGTGAAGCTGGACAGGTAATAACAAAAAGATTGAGCTTCCTTCACAGGGGCAGACATGCTGAAAAGGATCATGAGAAAGCATCTAATCTATACAGGGGGAGAAAGTAATCCTGTAAGCTTACAAAGCACATTCCTGTCCCAGGACCTTTGCGTTTCCCTTCCGTTTGTACCATTCTTCCCAGAAACCTATATATTTCTCTGTTCTTCCAGTAAAATCTTTAGCTAAACATCTTTCCTAAGCCTCCCTGCTAAAAAGGCACTCCCACATTTTCTGAAGCTGAGTCTACTATTCTTCCATTCTCTCCCTTGTAGTACTTGTCAGCACCTGACATTTTGTTCAGCTTTGTATTTTAATGCATCTTAGCCTGTCTCCTGGAGGTGTCTACATTCTGTATAAATGCATTTGCTTGCCATCTTCTATACTGTATCCTGAGGGTCTGATCTCTGAAATGCATACCATGGATGCTCTGTAAAGGCTTTTGAGTGAGTGAATTCTAGAACTGTCACTGTCAATTCTGCTCTTCGAGCCCTCCAGAGAACCTGCTTTCTAAACTATAAAGTACCACTCATGTATATATTATTAATTTATTAGGCTGTGTTTCCAAGACCAAGTTTTCTCTTCTAACTTAAAACCTCTGTGACAAATTAGGTGTTTTTGAGATCTTTCTTCCTTCCTTCCTTCCTTCCTTCCTTCCTTCCTTCCTTCCTTCCTTCCTTTCTTTCTTTCTTTCTTTCTTTCTTTCTTTCTTTCTTTCTTTCTTTCTTTCCTTCTTTCTTTCTTTCTTCTAAATTTCCCAGAGTAAACCAAGAGTTCTTCTTAAATATTTATATCTAGGGATTTAAAATATATGTACAGTTCTTGATTTCCTAAGAGTATGTGATACTAAGCCCTTCCTCCAAGTGCTGGGAGGGAGAAAGGGAGCAGATTTCCCTCACATTTGCATAGTCACCAACTATGGAGGTCTAGATTCTCTGTATCAGCACAGCCCAATACCCCTGTGTACTCAGAAATTTCTTAGGAGGGTTTCCCAGGCTTCCCAAAGCCCTGAGACTGCCCCCTCATTTCTGGAGAGAAGACAGACACTGCAGGAGTGAACAATGTGGCAAAGGTTGAAGAACCTGGTCACAGAATCAGAAACTGCTGAGAAGAAATGGGCATTCAGCTCAGAAGTCCAGGCCTAAGCCTCTTTTGGAAAACACAGTTTCTAAAGAAGGCAGAGTTGGCTTCGAGAGGCCAGGCTACAGACCAAATCTGAGGGTGTGAGGCTACTTTGTGGAACTGCCTTTCTCTGGGCAATGCCAAAGACAAGGCCTCATGCCCCAGGCCTTCTAATGAAATGCATTTACCATGGGCAGCTGCTGCTCTCCTGGCGGATGGCTCTCCCCTTAGGAAACAGCTTATCTGGTGATACCCTAAACAGCCAGCATGGTGCTCTTACTCTGCTCCTGGCATCCAATATTAATCACTCAGATGGAGCTGGGCGATGGCTCATGCACTGCAAGGGACTCACAGGGTTCCAATAAAGGAAGACTAATTTACAGAGGAGACTGCAGTTTGTGACGGTAAAAATCAATGAGGAGGAAGGAGAGCAACCACCACACCATCTGAATGAGAATCAGGGAGCGAGTAAGTCCAGCTGAGAACCTGTCACATGCCTGGGAAGACTCACTGCCCCAGGCGGAACCAAAAACAAGGATTTACATGCTTCTGCTTGGGATGAAGTTCTAGCTGGAAAAACTAAAATTTGAAGGACGCATACAACCAAAAGACACCTTTGTGAACAGTGTGTTCAGTAAGTGCCGAGGAATATTTGATGTGTGGGCATTAACACATCAATTAAGGACCAATAAGATCAGGGGTTAAGGAAAGCCCCAGCTGTGCACCTGAAAAACTGGGTTATGTCTTACTGAATGGAGAGCATGGGGTTTCTCCAGTTCTGTGTATCTTCCTCCATCACTCCCTACATTTATTTATTTATTTATTTATTTATTTATTTATTTGTTTATTTATTTCTTTGTTTGTTTGTTTTGGAGATAGGTTCTCTCACTAGACCTGGAGTTCAGGGATTGGTCTAGACTGGTTGGCTAGTAATCTTCCAGGATCTGCCTTTTCTATCACTCCTGCACCAGCACTGGGGTCACAGAAATAAGCTTCCTGCCTGACTTTTGTATACATTCTAGGGATCTGACCTGGATACTTCCGTTCCTGCTCTACCCACTTAGCTCCCAGAACTGACATCTGAAACCAAATGCCCTCTCTTGTGGGATGTTCTGCACATCATACTATCCCTGGTGTGCTCTTGTTTTTTGTCTACTTGGCACAAACCCAAATTCATCTAGGAAAAGTTGAGAAAACCCATAAAATCTGCAAATGAGTGAAGGGTTGTCTCAAGTAATGATTAATGTGGGAGGGTTCAGCCCACTGCCAACCCCAGGCAATTAGTTGCAGATCATATAAGAAAGCAAGAAGGGCGAGCAAGCCACAAGGAACAGTGAGCGAGCCAGTGAGCAGTCTCCTGCTTCAGTTCCTGCCTCCATCTTCGTGCCTTAAATTCCATCAGTGACCTGTAAGCTGTAAGATAAAATATTACTCCTCAAGCTGCTTTTGGTATGGCATTTCAGCACAGCAACAGAAACTGTAGGACACCTGGCTTCTACATGCCAGAGATAAAGCACAAAACATCTTTGGAAATTGCCAGTGCTGTAAAATCACCCCTAGTTGAAAACTGTCAACAAGTCATTAAAACAAACAAACAAACAAAACAAAAAACAACCTACTTTCCCACCCAAGGGTGGACTTCCTGTAAGGTTAACTTGGCTAAGGTAGAGCCAAGCTATGGCAATGGCAAGATGCCAAGCAAGCGAGCTTTCTAATCCCAGCTGCTGGGATGGAAACAAGAGCTTCCAGACTCTAGGGATGCTGACTACTTTGGAGTTACCGTTTTTCCTTAACATCAGCCCTAGGCATCAACTGAAATAAACCTGCCAGGCCTCCCCCACCTACAAAGGACCTATGAAAAAAAAAAAAAAAAAAGGAAGTTGCCTACTATGATACTGAAAGACGACTGAGAGAAATAACCTTGGAAATTCAAGGAGTTCTGAGTCTGTTTTCTCAGACATACATTTTATGTTCCCTTTGGGAGAATATGAAGCCACAGGCAAGACATAAAAGAATATTTTTATAAAAAGTTCGGAAAGGCTGTCCTGCTGTTGGTGTACTTAGTTGCCACAGGGACGCCAGCATGGTTTGAATCTGAAATGTCTACCACAAGCACCTCTCTAGAACGAGCGCATGATCCCCAGCTCGTGAGGCTTTTTCAGTAGGCTGTGGAACCTTTTAGAAGCAGTGCCTAGCTGGTGGAAGTAGGTCACCAAGGGCAAACCTGTGATAGCTATACCCAGATCCTGGTTCTTGTCTGCTCATTCTTCTTCCTGGTCTGCCATGATGTAAGCAGCCTCTTTTCACACCACATGCAGCCTGCCACCCTCTGAGACAATCAACCCAAACAAGTCTTTCCTACCTGAGGCTGTTTCTGTCAGGTATTGTGGCCACAGCATTGTAAAAGCAGCTACCTCAGAAGTCAAGAGATTCTGAAGGTGAGTGGTGGTGGCATGGCTGCAGATTTCCAGTGCAGCTCTATGTGTTGTATGCTGTACTACCTTGCTGCTCTGGGCTCTGGCTTCCTATTATCTGAGGAGTGAGTGGTGATGGTGGCCTCTTTCAGTATATCAACTCTGAGTCTGCCTCTGTGGCTGAGAGGCATCCTGGTCACCTCCCCTCAGAGTTTTAGGCACCAGTTTGCCTTGCAAGCAGGGTGAAATCTTGCTGTCAATCACTGAGTGTAAGGGCAGAAACCTCCCTGTCTGTCCTCTGTTGCAAATGGCAGGCAGAAGGTTAATCCAGAGTTTTACACCAGCTCTGGTCCACAGAGCAGCTGACAGGATAGCTGCTCACTTTCCTTCTGGCTCCCACATGTCACAGAACCTGTTGGCACATGATTCAAACCCCCATTCCCATCAAAGTTAACCACCCCCTTGAAAATGAATGCACAGTTAACAAAGTGATAAGTTGATGCTTAAACTTTAAGCAGATTGCTTCCAGCTAATCTCAGTTAAGTGGCAGATGAGATCACAGGCTTTCAGCTCTCCATGAGCCCTAGCACCCAAGAAAACGAGCCTGTCACCTAAGGGAAAACAGTTGTGCAATGCTTTCTTCTCCCAGAGTTGGGTGTGCATGGGGTAGAGGCTAGGAAGACAAGGAAGGGAAAGAAAGGCTACCTTGCTACAAGGAGGGTGAGGTTAGCTGTGCAGTCCTAGGAACTCCAGGTGACCACTCGGAGCCAAGTTCACTATAATGGAAATGAAGATAAAGTTATCTCTGCTGCAGGGAGGGTTTGGTTAAACAGTGCACACATGAACAGAGGAGTAGGCTCTAGCTTGACACTTCAGAAAGCCTTGATAATCAAGGGTGTCAACCACTGGGGACACAAGAGTAGAAAGGACACATAAAGTATCAGTCTCTCAAACAGCTTATGACTTCAAGAAAGCATGAAGCAAAGACCATGAAGATGACCCCATCTGGCAAGTCTGAACGGCAGAGGTTTGGGGGTGGGTGTAGCATCTTCACTGAGTCTGAAGTGCAAGCAGGGATGTCTTAGGTGAAGAGGGCAGGGTGAGGGAAGCTTTCTACACAGAGGGTACCTGCTGTGGTCTTGGATCCACCAAAGATTCGTGGTTAGAAAGCGAGGTCCTCAGTGCTGCAGTGTTGGAAGGTAGTTAGACATTAAGAGTTAGATGTTAGGAGGTCATCATCCTTGAAAGGCGTGGAGGGAGGAAGTTCCTGTGGGACACAGTTCTCCTTGGAGTGTTGCACAAAGAACAGGCTGGCCCAGTCCTCTCTCTGGCATCCTGCCTCACACCAGATGATCACTCTGTGTCACACACTTCGGTTGTGATGGCGCTCTATTATGCTTCATCAAGACAGCATCTTGCCCTTGAACCTCATAACTATAGGCTAATAAACCTCATTCCTTTACAAAACATGCTACCTCACGTATTTCATTGCAGTTATGGAAAACAGACTAACCCAGAGCTGGTGACAGAACCTTTCAAAAACAGGAATGGAGTCTTTCCCATTTTAAAGTGAAGCAGATTTGAACAGATCCAGCAGAGTGTTGAGCACCCTCAAACCTCAGCTCATAGTTCAGTGTTTTGTGATTTAGTTGTATGAACAGCTAATAACTATCAAAGTAGGCGATAGTGCAGAAAAGCTCATCTTATTTATAATGTTTAGTCTTCTGGGTTGGTCACACTCCCTTTAAATATCTCAGCAGCTCTGACTTCATCAGCTAAAGCAGCTGTCTCCCCAGAATACAGTGTCAGAGGAAAATTGTTGACAGAAATGTTTTGGAAGTTGCCTCTTCTGTGATGCATGCCCTGCCTCACTCTCAACAGACTGTCGTTTTCTCTGCTGTACTCCTACAGACCTTGTTAACAGCCTTCTCAATTAAGGCATTTTCCCACTGTTTTGCACTGGCCTGTCTATTTTCTTTCTTTAGTTTTTTCCCTCTAGAAAGTAACTCTTGAGAATAGGGATTTTTAACTTACATCTTATGCACGGAAAGTGTTATACTTACCTGGGGAAAAAGTAAAAGTAAATTAATAACTTTAGAATTAGGAAACCTGATTTTGTAATTTTATGCTATGTAAGTAGGATGAACAAAATGGAAAAATTCTTACCAGGTTTATTTCTAATTTAAAAAAATTATATGCAAATTTAAGTTTTTAACATAAGGAAATATTTAATTAAATTACCTTACTTCTGTTGAATGATCAAAGGACAAGTTAAACTAATGTTCATGCACAATTTATGGTAACAAGAAATGTTTATTAATATTTAAGTATTAAAAGCATTACTAAATATTGTAAAGAAAACACAGAAACTTTGAAAAAGAAAAAAAAATCTGCACTTAGAAGGAAAAAAAACCTGGGGTGAAAGAGGTTGAAAATGTTTTCTCTAGATAATAATATTTAACTTCCTTTTACTTTTTACATATTTTCTATTGACTTGTCCAAGTGGAATTCTTGTTTTAAGTGCTTTTCTCTGAAACATTTTTCTTTTCTTTTTTTATTTACAGACAGCCAATTCTCTGAGGCCAGCTCAATTCTTGTACTTGAATCTTGTCTTTCTCATCTACTTCTCTGACCCCATAGCTTTTCTATAATAACATTTTGAGCTAAAAGTACATTATATTTCAGATTTCCCTTTAATATCTCAGTTGGTTGAGATGGAAAGCACATGAATCTAGAGGCAGAAGGTTCAAATTTGAATCTTGATCTTTGCTCTGATTCTCAGAGTGACTCTATGAAAAGACACTTATTCTCTCAGTGTCTCCAATTCATTATTTGTGAAATAAAGTTGTCTTATACGTAGACATAAGAACACACCTTTGTAGCTACGCTTAGGTCTAGCCCAAAGCTTTGCTGCAAACATGTATAACGCTAAGCTAATTGTTTCTGACTTAACATGGGCAATGTCGTAACTTTGGCTTTAAACATACAGACACACACTACAGCAATACGAGCAGGTCAGTGTTCTCTGCTGTGTTTGCATAAATCTTATATTTTAGAAATTACTATTTTTATCCACTAATTACTTACAACATATATTTCTTGACTCATTTGTTCATTTTCTAACATTATTTTTTGTTTTTAATTTGAATCTACCTGTGTTATAGCCAGTGTTCTGAGTTCTTGCAACAGAATTGGTACAAATTATTTCTGCCTCTCAAGGAACTTAGAGTTCTGTGTCAGCAGCATGGTAATCACAGAGAAAGTAGAATGTGCTTGTGACACAGTCGGGAAAGAGAGGAGGAAGAGCTCTGAGGTACCCTGGACATGCAGAGGCAAACAGCTGTGAGTCCCAGGGACAAAGTGATGAGGTACTGCCCAATGACCTGCATGGAAATGGCATTTAATGAAGAGAAAGAAGCAAGTTCAAAGGTCATCTGACAGTTTATTTTGGGAGAGGCAATGGTTATTTCTTGTGAAGTCTGAGTTGCTGCAAAACTTAATGTTTGTGTCACTGACCCAAAAGAGATAGGTTCAGAGATTTATATGTATTTAAGATAGATTTCCATTGTGAAGTTGAAAGCAATTAAAAATGTCTACAACATATATTAGGGTATAAATCAAAGCACACAGTGAGCTGGTAGAAATGATGCTGTACGCCATGTTAAGAGGCTGAGTCTGTGGGGGTGAGCTGGTGTGCCACACTGGAAGGTGAAGCTCTGCAGGTGAATCAGTGAGCCACCTGAGGGTCTACAATGGAGGAGGCGGGCTTTGTGGTTACTCTAATGCTGCTTGAGTATGAGGAGATAGGTTGGTGCACCATAAGAAGAAGTTGGAGATGGAGAGAAGATCCAAACCCATCTACACCACCAGAGCAGGCCCATGAAGGATCTTACAATGATGCTGGTTTGAACACAGGTGTCCTCAAGTACTTAGCCATTGGCTTCTAACTGATTACAATGCTGAGGTTTTGGGAAGCAATTAGAACATTGTAGCTCTACCATTGTAGAGGCCCTTAGCACCCAGATACAAGGACTTCAGCATATTTGTCCTTTTCTGCTCTTTAACTTTTTTAGCCATCTGAAGATGCAGCATCAAGCCTCCATCTTGTAAACACAAAGACCAGTCCTTTTCAGATACAGACTCACTTGGTCCTTTGATCTTGAACTTTGAAGCCTCCAGAACTATAAGCAATAAGCTTCTGATAACTTAGCTAGATGCTCCACACTGGTAGTCCAAGCACCCAAGATGCTGACACAGGAGGGTGACGTGAGTTTGAAACTAGCCTGGATTCCAAACGAGGCTGAGCCACAATGAGACAGACTGACCCAGTCATAAAGCACTTATACATCTTATCATAGCAGAAGGAACAAACTAAGACACTCGTGCCAACTAGTTCTCCATCCCCTCACCAATAGACTGGAGGGAGGGAAACATGAGGACGCCTCAGAGTAATCCACCAAAACCCAAGCCAAAATAGACAGTTTATGGAAAGTGATGGGAAATGAGCTTGTGAAGTAGCCCACGTCAACAGAAGGGCAGTGGGTTGAGTGTGTATGCACGGTTAAAGAAAAGCTTTTGAAGTTTTTCTAAATGTTATGCTTGGGAAGCTGAGGCCAGGATGGAAGGTCATCTACCAGCTATGAAGAGAAAGCAGTGCATGTTTTTAAAGGTTTCAAGGTTGCCTGGAGCTTAAGGCCTTGTGGGTTTTCAGGCAGAGATATAAAAAAGAGCTGGAGATGTGGGTTTTGGAACTTTGGAAACACATCAAAATTGTGCTCTGTGTGCTAGGATATAGTAGAGCTCGAAACACAGAAGTACAAAGTTGAAGCCACATGCTCACGCGCACATGCACACTAAAAGGCTAATGAATATTGAGATTGAACATTTAATGTAGCTTAGAGCTTCCTGGAAGTCTGAGCAAATGGAAGCTATTTTTATGTCCATGTTATTTTTCCATTTGTTAGAGTTTATGAAAAAACAACAACAGTGAGTTTGCTCAACATAATACATTAGAATTTGGAAAGAAATAGCAGAGTGCTAATGAAACTCTCTGAAATGGAGAATCAGGAATTCCAGTGGAAGGATTCTGCGTTCACACTGCAAATCAAGAAAAGACAAATATCTGAACTTGTCAGAGGTCACAGAGAAAAGTCTCAATATGTTGTTAAAGATCTATACAGACTGGTTATCTTAGATTAAACCTATGCCTAAATGATGCCTTGTCTTCCTGCCCCTCTCAACAGCCCTTCTGTGAGAGGTGCTGAACACCATAGCCACCATTCAGTTCTAGACTTAGCAGTGTCTCTGCTCTTGACACAGTTGGCCCATCTCTCAGCTGTGATAGCTTTTGTTGAAAAGACATGCACACCTCAACTATTGCTGCAGCCTTTGTACCCTCCTCTGGGTGGGGACAGCTGTTTCCCCAGTGAAGGCAGGCTTTACACATCGCTTGGTTTTTCAAATCGGATTTGCTGTAGCTCAAAAGAAAGAGAAGTATCAGAAAATTGGAGTAGGGCCCAGCTCTGGCAGCTGCTTGCTTGGTGCCAGCTATGTGTCAGGCCCTTGAAAGTCCCCATGGGTCAGCCTCTGCAGAGGTGGTGTGTAATGTGGCAGCAGTGTAGAAGACACAGGCAAGGTAGCATATACTTGTGACTCAGTAGGCCAAGAGAGGTTGTACATGCACGAGGCACACTGGATGTGCTAGATAAGACACATCCTGAGGAGTCTGAGGAGAGGCAGGAGGAAAGAAGTTTCTGATGGCCCCTCTAACAGCACTGTAACCTTCCTGCCTGATCCACAGAGTTCATTGTCTTAGCTCAGTGGCTTTTAAGTTGAACTTCAGAGTAGGTGAAAAAACCACTGGTTTCCTGAAGTGAACTCTGAAAACTCAATCATTCAAGATGGCTCTGGAGTGAAGGGTCCAACAGTCAATTCAGCACTGAAAAGGTATCTACAGATCCTTCAATTAAAACAGCAGCTACGGCCTCTTAACTTTATTGTTTGTTTTTGACTTGAGAATCTTACTAACATCCCATGGAATTAATGTTCTACAGAGAACATTATGGTAAATGCTAGCTTAATGTTTCACCATTTACAAAACATATTCATAGTTATTATCTCAGATTGGTCTCTGGCGAGGCACAGTGCTTGAATGTTTTTATTGTGGAAAATCCATGGTTTATTGCAGGCTAACCACCAGCCAGGACTGACTGGACAAAAGCCACCAGGAGGGAGGCAGATTCTAAGCATGTCAAAATGGAAGAGATGTAACCAGTCTCTCTTTTCTTTGCTGCTAGAATTAATTCAAACCAAATCTTCAATCTTTTCTGGTAAACAGTGATACATTTCCAAGTTTGGGAAGAAGCATGGAACACAAAATAGGGTCAACCACAGCCAAATCCTGTGGCCATGCATGCTGCCCACCTCCACTCATTCCGTTCCTAGTTCACACTTACTTTGTAGGTTTTATCCTGTTGTTTATATTGAGCCTTTGGGGAGAAATGTTCTGCTCACTCTCTAACCTGGCTTCAACCTCACTTCGAGTTGCCAGTCCTCCAGGGTCATCTTTGTGCCACATCTCCAAGAGACTCTTCTTCATTGGCTCTCAAGAAACTGGTGTCATTCAAAACACGACTTTCATCTCTTGGACACTGTCTGTTGCCATAGAAATCTGCCTTAAGGGGCTCTTCAGGCTGCTAGAACACGCTACAAGGGCTCACAAAAGCTCTCAGGCACTGCTGCAGCTGGCCAGTCCCTGCACCATTATTCCCAGGCCGACGGAGTGCTCCTTCACCCCACCTGATCCTAACTCACACAGGCCTCTGCACAAAGGTATTGAAGAGAACAAGCACCTCCTATGCAAGGAGAGAGGCTAAGCTAACTTGAAGAATGCAGAAAGTGCTGTACCATCCTCAGGTGCTTGGAGGGAGTGCTCCTATCACTGGGGTAGGCAAATGTCTGCAATGAAATAGTTGGGCAAATGTCTTCATGCTGTAGAACCATGGGAATTTCTGGATGAAGGAAGACCTAGCATTCTCAGCTGAGTAGTAGGGAAGGAGGTCTGCTTGGTGTCAGTCCCACGCAGCCCTAGAAACAGACTTGGCAATAATCCATCTCCAAAACAGGCGGGAACCCCAGCCTGAGCGTGAATGAGTGCAGTGGCCTGTCATGCAGCCATCCACCTATGCTAGGGAGCAGCAGTGCTGAAAAGTTCAGTCCCCAAAAGCATTTGTGAACTCAAGAGCCACGGTGATCTGCCCAGGGAAGTGCCTGCTGGGCTGTAGAGGTGAACAATGCAGGGTGTAGGTGGCAGCTCCTGGGGTCAGCTGTGGAGCGCTCCAGGCACCGGGGCTGCTAGAGAAGTGGGATGGCAGGAAAGAGGAAACATGCTGCCCCAACACAGCCCTGACTTCTCCCTGCCTTATTTGGCCTTTGGTTGGTACATTGATTTTTTGTTTCTTGCCCTTTATCAGGCTTTCCCAGCTTCAGCACTACTGCAATGGGAACTGGATAATTCTGCATTGAGGGAGCCATTCTCTGCATAAAGATATACTTTATTATTTATTTTTATTACTTTATTTATTTGTTTGTTTGTTTGTGAGAAAAGGTGACACTCTGTAGACTGACCTGGAGCTCATTATCCTCTGGCTTTGCTTCTTGAGTGCTGAGCTGAAAGGCGTGCCACCATGCCCAGTCCTGTAAGACATTTACTGCTGTCTTTGGCCTCTTATTAACCAAGTATCAATAGGCTCTCTGCAGTCCATAAAGTGAAATTATTTCTAGACATTGTCAAATGTCCCATGAGATGGAGGAAACCTTTCTCCAATTGCTGAGAACCTCTGTTCTCAGGGAAATAACTGTAGGAATGGTTAGACAGAGCTGATGGAGTTGAACCCTAAACAAAAGAACCCAGAGCAAAAAAAAAACAAAAAAACAAAAAAACAAAAAACAACTACCCCCAGCCATGTTAAGAAGATAGAACAGTATAGAGAAACTTAGGCTTCTGCACCTTCATTGTTTGTAGAAAATCAGTTCAGTAAGGAATTTGTGGAGAGCTGCTGCCTCAGAGCTCTGTCCTCTGGCACCATGGACCCTAAACACTAGAACTTCTGGGGTTTTGCTGGCCCCAGGGTTCTGTGTCTCTAGGTACCAATGAATACTGAGCATCAGGAATAGGACTGACTTTAGGTTTCACCTGCTGCAGGGCCAGGACTTAACATGGTTGGTTTGGGAGACTGTGTCTGCTTTATACACAGCAGAGTATGTCTATTAGGATAATAAGCTCCTGCTGCTACTGCTGCTGACACTTAAGTGACCCACCACACAAAGCACTGTTAAAACAACTTCATCTTTTAGCCAGCTATGTGTATACCCAACCCATTTCCTGACTTCCTGGAGGTCTCTGTCTAACTCTGCTGTCTGAGATGTTATCTCTGGTTGCATTATGTAACAATAATGCATCTCCTGCTATCTTCTCTCTATCTCTTTCCCTTACATCACTGCTCTTCATAGCACCTACTCCCATCTGGCATACTCCATACTTAGTTAGGGTTTTATTGCTGTGAAGAGACACCATGACCATGGCAACTTTAAAAAGAAAGCGTCTAGTTGGGTCTGGCTTACAGTTTGGGGGGTTAGTCTGTTAAAGTCATGGTGGGAAGCCTGGCGGCATACACAGACATGGTGCTGGAGAGGTAGCTGAAAGTCCTACATCCAGATTAGCAGGCAGCTGGATGAAAGTGAGCCATTGGGCCCAGACAGGGCTTCTGAAACCTCAAAGTCTACCCCCAGTGACACACTTCCTCCAACAAGGCCACACCTACATCAACAAGGCCACATGTCCTAATCCTTTCAAGAAATACCAATCCCTACTGGGGCCATTTTCATTCACACTTCCACACTCCATGTTTAATTTTAACCACTTATCATCTTATTTATAAAACTATGCTCTCCTCCACGGCACTTAATTCATTGAAAGAGAGGCGATGGTTTGAATTGTATTGGTCATATATTTCTGTATATCCAAACAGGACTGTAATAGGAAGGAGGGCTTTTTGTTTTTTTTCTCAAATGCTTTTTCCCTGCCTAGAAGTTACAAAGCTCATTTTTTTGTGTAAACAAGTTTCTTATTTTGCTATTCATTTCTTACTTTTTTAAATTTTCTTGACATTATATCATTTCTCCTCCCACTTCTTCTCTTTAAACCCTTGCTTTTTCAATTCATTTCTTATTTTTCTTTAATTGTTGTTGTTGGTCATGTTCATGTGTGTTTGTCTTTGTACGTGTGTCTAGTCCTAAGTATATGCAAATATAAATTCAACCTGAGCAGTCCATGTAATTTTATTTTTTTTATTTTTATTTTTTATTAATTACACTTTATTCACTTTGTATCCCCCATAAGCCCCTCCCTATCCCATCCTCCCTCCCCCTTCTTCACACAAGTCCATTGATAGCGGAGGTCCTCCTCTCCTTCCTTCTGATCTTAGTCTATCAGATCTCATCAGGAGTGGCTGCATTGTCATCTTCTGTGGCCTGGTAAGGCTGCTCCACCCTCAGGGGGAGGTGATCAAAGAGCAGGCCAATCAGATTATGTCAGAGGCAGTCCCTCTTCCCATTACTATGTAACCCACTTGGACACTGAACTGCCATGGGCTACATCTGTGCAGGGGTTCTAGGTTATCTCCATGCCTGGTACTTGGTTGGAGTATGAGTCTCTGGGAAGACCCCTGTGTTCAAATTTTCTGGTTCTGTTGCTCTCCTTGTGGGGTTCCTGTCCTCTCCAGATCTTACTGTTTCCCACTTCTTACATAAGATTCCATTCACTCTGCCCAAGAGTTAGCCATAAGTCTCAGCATCTGCTTTGATAGTCTGCAGGGCAGAGCTTTCCAGAGGCCCTCTGTGGCAGGTTCCTAGGTTGTTTCCTGCTTTCTTCTTCTTCTTCTTCTGATGTCCATCTTCTTTGCCTTTCTGGATGGGGATTGAACATTTTAGTCAGGGTCCTCTCTCTTGATTAGTACAGATTTTAGTAGGTTTATCCTATGTTATATGTCTATATGAGTGAGTATATACCGTGTGTGTTTTTCTACTTCTGGGACAGCTCACTCAGGATGATTCTTTCCAGGTCCCACCATTTACCTGCAAATTTCATGATTTCCTTATTTTTCATTGCAGAGTAATACTCCATTGTGTAGATGTACCACAATTTCTGTATCCATTCCTCATTTGAGGGACATCTGGGTTGTTTCCAGCTTCTGGCTATTACAAATAAAGCTGCTACAAACACGGTTGAGCAAATGTCCCGAGTGGTTGTAGTACAAGTTTACATTCCCACCAACAGTGGAGGAGGGTTCCCCTTTCTCCACATCCTCTCCAGCATGTGTTGTCACTTGAGTTTTTCATCTTGGCATTTTGATGGGTGTAAGGAGTCCATGTAATTTTAAATGTATGTATGTTTTCAGGGCTGACTATTTGGCATTGGATAACCAGTTGGTGTGCTCTTTTCTGGGGAAGACTAGTTTTCCTCCTCTCAGCATTTCTTAGTTGCCTGTAGTTCATTGTCTAAGGTTGAGGCCTCATGAGCTCCCCCACTTTCGAGTCAGTAAGTTTATAGTATCATACTTGTTCTAGTCATGTTTGGGCAGCCATGTTGGTAAGACTTTATGGGTATAGCTTCTCTGACATTTACAGAAGATGGAAATGTTTAATTTCAAGTGAGATCACTTGGGTGAGTTCTCCTTCATGACCTTTAATAGTTGTAAGTTTACACCACAAAGGATAACAGAGACAAATCTGCATAGAAGAATGGCCAGTCCAAGGAGGACACAGGGCAGGTTGTCATCAGTAAGTGAAAGAGTGAAAATTAGAGAAACAGAAACCCCATTGGTGCCTTGATGCTGGGCTTCTATCCTGTGGAACTATGAGAAACTTTTGCAAGCCCCACATGTGTGCTGTTTAGTTGCACAGATCAGAAAAACCAACATAGCAGCCTGTCACAAATGAAAATACCCTCAAAAGGCAGAAAATTGTTCTGTTTTAGCTGTTGCAGTATGGAGCACCTTTGCTTACTTGGTGATTTAACCTTCTGTTTACTCTTGGACTCTATGGGTGGCATACTTGCTGGGCCAGTACAGACTTTCCGGATCCCACATGCTCTGTCTTTCTTAGGGTAATCATTACGTCCAGGAATGAGAAGCTGACATCTGAGGTTGTGTTGTGTATTTGTTAGTCAGTCTTCTCTCACTGTAATAAAATACATGAAGTTATTGGCTTAAAAGAAGAAAGGATTTATTTTGGCTCAGGGTTTGTTTTGGAGGGTTCAGTCCATAGTCTCTTTGTACAAAACCAGTGAATTCAGCCATCTTTCCAGCCTAAATTATTGTCTTCAAATTTTAGAAAAATCTATTCCTGGTTCTCACCAACGGTGAGAACCAAAGGTGGAAGGAACCTAGAGTCTGAAGCCTCATGGTATAAACACAAAAGAAAACTTTCTTTTGGGTCTTCAGTGAGGCAGCGTCATGGCAGTGATGTGAGCAGTGAAGCAAAGCTGCTCACCTCAAAGGAGCAAGAAAGGAGAGAGTTGGGGGACAGGGTGTCAGTATCCCCTTCAATGGCATTCTCCTGTGACCTTTCATCTCACTAGCTTTGCCATAGTAGAGGTTCCACTACCTCCTATCAGCACCTCAAGCTTGTGACCAAACCTTTAACATATAGGCCTGTCAGAGGACCACGAAGGTCCATACCATGGTATATAGGTGTGAAATCAAAGCTTAGAACCTGACTCCTCTGTTGGGGATGAGGGAACAGGCACTCTGAGATAATTTGAAAGGAATGGGCTTTGGAGTCAGATCAGGGTCAGACCCAGATCATTTCTTAGTTGATTCTGGATAAGTTTCTTCTTCTTGCCTTATGGTATAAGTCTCCTCCCATACTAATCTCATGCTCCTGTCTTAAGTCATTGTCTCACTGTGCCATCCAGGGTTCCTCTGCCTTGCTTCTCAGTCCCCTCCACCATCACCACCCCCACCCATGCCCCTGCTTTTCATACACCAGGAATAGATTTTTCTGATGTTTAAAGACTATATTCAGCCTGGGAAGTCAGCAAAGTCAATAAAGTGCCTCTATGTGAGCATGAGGTCTAAGGGTCACTCCCACAGAATCCATGTCAAACAAACAAAACAGGTGTAGCATCGCACATATGCAGTCCTATCACAGGAGGGTGGAGACAGGGGGATCCTTGGAGCTTGCTGGCAGCCAACCTAAACAGATCAGTGAGCTCTCAGTTCAGATAAAGACTCTGATTCAAAAATAAAGTGTGTCTGTATGTGTGTGGGGGGATTGAGGAAGATCATCCAGGGTTTACCTCTGGTCTCCATTTTGCAAGGAACACATCATACACATGTACCCATGCCCCCAGCCCAAGGATATTCAAACATATGGTACCTGGCACTATTCCTGGCTTTTGTTGACCTCTGGGCAGTGGCATTGACCTTGTCCTTACTGAAGGTAGATGATCTATCCTGTGGTCTCTGGAGCCAGAGAGCTGTATGCAAATCTCACCTTTTGTTTCTTTGTTGGCTTAGCCTTGGGAAAGCCACTTTTCCTTGCCTCAATTTCCTCATCTGTAGAAAATTAAACAAAAACAATGTCCATCTTTTGGGAATGCTCCAGTGCTTGAAGAAGCCAATGATTATAGGATGTATACAGAACCACACCCAGCACACTCCATGCATATGTTAGATAATTGCTAGTCTGAGACAGCCCTCCTTACTAGCCTTTTCATGTTCACCCCTCACATCGTCACACTGGTATAAGGCCTGTAGTTGTTCCTTGATGTTTGTTCGCACCCACTGTATCCTTCAGAGCAGTAGGATTACACGGAAGCCGCAGCACAGCACTCCGCTCTGCCTCCTACCTCAGTCACATCCTCTCTAGAGCCCACCCTCCCAAGCCTGTGGTGGGAGGCATTGATCTTGATTCATTCTCAAATTCTCCCAGGCTCTGCCTTGCTAAACTTCTAGTCTGTTTCTGCTCTCCCTTCCTCCCCACCCCAGATGAGATGACATGAGTGACCTTGGCTTTCTCAGCTTTAATTTTGTGAAGGGAAAAAGAACATCTTTGATTCAGGGAGCATTACAGTCTTGGTCTGGCCCTATAAAAAGTGCACATGAAATTGATGGGGTCCTTCTCCAGGTGACTGCCTGGCAGTTTCTCCCAGGAAGGACTGGCCCTCCCCTTGCTGGCCTCCTTTTCTCTTAAAAGCCATTTGATTTGGAAACTCTTCTTCCCATTTTCTTAGCAATCTCTGACCCACCTTTCACCAGTTCACTGTTTCTATCTCTCATTGTCACTAATCCTTCCCAAGTACTGTCCCCCTGGGATCACAACATCCCCTAAATTCCATGGATCTTATGCTGATTCCAACAGAGGAGATGCAGAGGGGTGGACACCCTGAAAAGGAGGCCAGGTTGAAGACTTTATCTGCTTCTTGCAGCTGCATCTTTTGTGAGCCGCATTCTCTGGCTCGTCAATACAATTTCCCATTAAATTAAATAGCTTATTGACTGGTATGGCATGTGGAGATGGGGTTGATGGGATTCACAGAGGCTCCTCACCCTTCTCGCCGCCCGGCAACAATCACAGGTCACTGCTCAGTAAATCAGCTGGTAATGGAGTTTGAATTCTCAGAATCAGCTCTGTGTACCCTTTTTATTTGTTTTTAATTTGTATCAGTGGTAATTCTGTCTGTTTCAATTTATGTGGTGGTACAGGCTGCAGAGCAGAGGAAATGCCATATATATATATATATATATATATATATATATATATATATATATACCTCATTAGTCACAGAGGGGGCAAACCTGTTCTGGTAGGTAGGAACTGCTTCCCTTTCTGTCCTCTTGTCTGGGCCTCACCAGTGAGACTCCTCTTCATGCCACATATAGAGATGGTCTCAGAATGGGTTTGGCAAACCAGAAAATAGTCATTGGCTGTTCTTTGCTCACATAAGCTGTAAGACTGGGAGCAGGGTGCTACAAGGACCAGCCTTGTCCTATGTCTTCCAGGATTCTGACTTTGCAAAGTCTCTAGAACTGAGCTGGTCCTAGAGTGATTTTCACATGGCTCTTGCAAGCTATATTCTCTCATCTGGTACCACAAGAAAGGTCACCCTTATGGACTAAGGGTTCCTGAAAGAACTATAGGGACAGGTATGCTCAACAATACGAGAAAGGTTACCTCTGACCCATTTCCTCCCATCCATGAAGTATTTATTGCCTACTTAACTCAAATCTGAGAAGCTGATTATGAACGTCTGTGCCATCTAGCTGGAGACAGATTTTCCACGTCTCAGTTAAGTAAGGTTCGAAATTTCTGAGCAGGGTGCAGTCCTGTGTTCCCAGCACTTAGAGAGGCAGAAGCAGGTGGATCTCTGTGAGCTTGAGACCAGCCGAGTCTACAAAGCAGGTCTATAAACCAGGACAGCCAAGGTTACACAGAGAAACCCTGTCTAGGAAAAACAAATCCCCTTTGACCCAGCCTTCTCGGGTGCAGCCCACTGTTCTCTGCTCTAAGGAACCTTGTCTATAGCTCATTTGCTGTTTTGTGGTAACTGAAACTTTACTACTCTAAAACTTTATCATTTAATAATATCTGGGTTTTTTTTTCACACTCAACCTCTGATCAGCTTATGGTTTTGGATTCAGAGAGCTGTGTTCCCTTCAAGCACCAATTCCAAGAGTCAAATGAGTTAGAGTTCTGATTTATGTGGGATTTAGGGATTAAGCTCCATGTGGTTGGAGACAGTTTTCCACAGACCGTCCTTACCACTGAAGGCTCTCAGTGTAATGGAGGGTAGCAAAGGGAAAGGGCTTATGTGCTCGGTGTTCACAAGCGTTGCTCCTGTGAAGTGGAACTGATCGCAAACCCCCTTTCCTCATGGAAACATGGCCGTAGTAACGGTGCCGACTTTACTGAAAGTGTTCAACGACTGGATGAAAGACTGTGTTTGCAGAAAGTGTGCAAACTTGGTACCCTTCAACAGTAAGAACTGCCACTAACTATCCTGCCTCTCAAACCCCACAGGCACCCGATGAGTTCAAGGTCAAGAGCAAATACAGCCACCTCCAGTATCAGTCTCTCTTTCTGTTTCAAAGACAGGTTGAGGGACACAGAAAGTTTTCTTTTGGTCTGAATTGAGAGCCCCCAAATAAAACAGATTTAGAAGTCTCTAGGCAAGTTATATGGCCCTCAGGTAGATTGCAGTCTTCCGCAGCAGAAGAGGTTGGCTGCCCTGGGAGTGGCTCAGGTTGGCCCATTTGATGCTTTTGCTTCAGACTCCTGGAAGTCGCTAGCTGCTTAATGGCTTCATTTAAGTGATAATATGAGCTGATCGTGTGTCAGGCTGTTAAAGTGGTGATAACATACTGCACTCAGAGCATTATCCACAGTAACTGCATTATAATGGTCAGGGAATGTTGGCGGAGCTACAGCTGATATTCCCATAAACACCAGATGAGTGCAGAGCAACGAGGCTTCTCAAGACATGTGTGGCTGAAGCAAGAGGTAACACTTCATCTTTGAGGCCCTCATTTCTCATATGTGCAAAAGGAGTCATGTGTGGGCAACCACTGACACATCAAAGTGTAACAAAGGCACATGCTTCCTGGGTCAAGCCCTGGTTCTGAAACACATTTACTCC
Organism: Meriones unguiculatus; assembly: GCF_030254825.1. Lineage (NCBI taxonomy): Eukaryota > Metazoa > Chordata > Mammalia > Rodentia > Muridae > Meriones > Meriones unguiculatus. The sequence goes on along the minus strand of NC_083359.1, from coordinate 112,423,004 downwards.
AGCTTCAGGGGAGTGTGTGAGCTGTGAACCTGAACTATGCCCCTTCCCAGGGAGGCTCCTAAGCAAGGGGGAACAGACAGCAGAATTCTGGTCTGCCCTGACTACAGAAGTGCAAGCTTTACATACTACTGTCTACAAGATACCAACGTACAGGTAGCCCACAAGAAAAGCATGACCCTTCCCAGTGCACATGAAGAAATGACTCCTAAGCAAAAAATTCCTCCTCTGCCTTCAGCCTTAAGTTGCAGCATTTAAAAAAATCTCTTGGTATGTATATGGTATCTCTTTTGCTGTCCCAACTCAATATGCTATTACTCCAAAAGGTGTGCATATTCTTAAACAAAACGGTCCAGGCACATTTGCAGAGGACTTCTGTAGCTGTGCCTGTTGGCTTCAGACTTTGTGCTGGCAGTCATAACAGTTACTTTCTACCTCAGCATCTATGATCATCCAAGCAGTGTATTAATATTGTCTTATGGTCATAGAAACCTCCTAAGACAGGACTTGCCATTTTCATTTAGAGATGAAGTAATAACCAGCCAGAAGAGCCCAATGTCCTGCCAGCTTTGCTCAATGACTGGACATCTCTGAACCCATTTTCTTAGTGCATTTGTGAGTGTGTGCATGCATGTATGAGAGTGTGTGTGTGTGTGTGTGTGTGTGTGCGCGTGCGCACGTATGCACGCACACACATGTGTGTCAATATTTGGGTGCATGAGTATGTATAGGCCAGAGAACCATGTCCACTGTCATTTTTCAAGTGCCATCCACCCCATTTCTTGAGACAAGGTCTCTCACTAGCCTAGGGCTCATTAGACTTGGCTAGGTTGGCCAGCAAGTCCCATGACTCTGCCATCTCCACCTCCCCACTGTTGTAATGAAAAGGGCATGCTACAGGACTTGTTTTTTTCTAAACATGAGTTCAAAGCATTGAACTCAGATCCTCATGTTTGTATGGCAAACATTTCACTGACTGAAACGTCTCCCCAGCCCCATTTCATTATTCTTAAGTTCTAAAGTATTGCACCTTCCTTAATAATTGTCTATGAAGGTCACTTTTCCGACACAGCTCTAGAGATAAGGATAAGCATTAATTCACAGTGCAGAGCCATACATCTGGACAATTCATGTGAATTGTCGACTTTTGTTTACATTCTTCCAGTATGCCGGATGCCATGGCCGTGCTCCCTTCACTGCTGCCCACCATGAGCGCTCTGTGCACAGGGCATCCAGTGCCCTCTGTTCTGCAGCAGCTCTGCAGACCACATGTGCTATAAGCCGAGGGAAGTAAAAGGTGGTCTGGCAGCACCACTGAGGCAAATACTGCAGGATGAGAGAGGGACAGTGTTCTGTGGGAAGTGACAGGATGAAGGGGGCAGCAAAGGTAGCATCTGTGTGAGTGCTTGTGAACTGACACACTTAGAAATGAGGAAGGACAGTTCATGATTTGTTCAAAGGAGGGGGCTGCTGCCTGGGAGGACAGTGAAGGCACCAACTGGAGAATATTTTGTGAGCTGTTTTTTTGTCTCTTGGTTTCAACAAGAGATGTTTGAAGGCTGCCACTTCCTATGTTCTGCTTTGATTCTGATTCTTGGTTTTAACCTGGGTGCTTCTCCTACATTCTGTCTTGCAAAGGATGGAGAACATGGCTTGAAATCTCTGTAGGCCAGAGGCTTTCCTGTAACAGGGGTCACTGAGCCCAACATGAATCCTACTGACAGGAACAACCTTGTTTTTCTGGAAAGCAGTGTTCTGGAAAGTCTGGGGCTGTGATTGATCCCCTTGCCCTGGGGAGCCTGGGGCCTGGAGAGATTTCTTTCTTTTTTTTTTTTTTGTAGTTTTTTTTTCCATAATTTTATTTTTCTCATTAGTTACATTTTGTTAATTCTGTATCCCAGCTGTATCCCTCATTCCCTCCCCAATCCCACCCTCCCTCCCTCATCTCCTCCCTGCCCCTTTCCAAGTTCACTAATAGGGGAGGACCTCCTCCCCTTTCATATGACTTGCTTCTGTCAGGTATTTTCCGGACTGGCTGCAAAGTCCTCCTCTGTGGCCTAACAGTACTGCTCCTCCCTTGGGAGGTGGGGAGGTCAAAGAGCCAGTCATTGAGTTCATGTTAGAAATAGTCCTTGTTCCCCTTACTATGGGAAACCAATTGATTACTGAGCTATCACGGGTCACATCCGAGCAGAGGTTCTAGGTTTTATCCTCTATGGACTTTGGTTGAGTGTCCATCTCAGAAAAGACCCTGTGCCCAGATACATTTGGTCCTTGTGGAGCTCCTATCCTTTCCACATCAAACTCCCCTTCTTTCATATGATTCCCTGCACTCTGCCGAAGGTTTGGTTGTGAGTCTTAGTATCTATTTTGGAGAGATTTCTTATAGCCTTCCCAGCACTGCCATCCTCCCAGTATGATTTGGGGTCGGGCTGCTATTTTCTCTGTGTAAAATGGGAAGTTCTACAAAAGGTTATACATCTCTGCTAAAATAAATCCGTGAGCCACAATGGACCATGTAGAATGAGATGGTGCAGATATGAAGATGAAACCCACAGAGAAGGAAGATAGGTGGCATGGTACTGGGCTGAAGCAAAGAAAAAAAGGTTGGGATGATTAGTTACTTGATGCAGGTTTATGTCTGGGGTAATAATCGATTGGCATGATAGCTGTGAACCCTGTGGTTATATTGAAACCACTAAATCGGGCAATTTAAATTGATGAGTTGTATTTTGTGTGAATCACAATTCAAAACACTCATACATGCCATGGTTTTTGTGGGTCATGGTGGTACTGTGAAAGCAGCTGTGACCTCCAGTGTCAGGGTTCCTGTGGGTCTCATCATACTAGAGTATTTATGTCCTGTGTGAAGTCCGGTCCCCATGGAAAAGCTGCTTCTCACTGGAGACACTCCACCAGCTCTTCTCTCTCTACCTGCTGTATCACACCACCCAGCTCAAGGCAGATATATCTCCATAAGGACATTAAAGAGGCAAAATCTAGTTTAAGAGAGTATTCTCAGGGAGAAAGGGAAGGGAGAACTGGTGAAATTGAACAGGATTCTATATTCTACAAGATGAAAAGAGGCCTAGGATGGAGGATGGTGAGGGCTATTAAGCAGTGTGCATCACTCAATACCTCTGAATCATGTTAGAAGAACATGTATTTTACTACACTTTGAAAAAATCACATATTTGAGGAGCCCCCCAAATGTCATTAGAAAGAATAAGAAAATGATAAAACAGATGGTGTGGGGCAAATAAGCAAGCGACCACAGCTTAGTTTAAACCACAACTGCATATAGCAAGTACTGAGGAGGGGCAGACAGGGAAGTGGGCAGAGGTACAGGCAAGGCAAGGACAGAGAGCTGATCGGGGAATGAGTCCTGGGAAGGTTGTTATAGCAGGATGACTGTGATTAACAACAATGTATTTTATATTTCAAAGCAGCTGGAAGAGACTTCAAATGTCCTTGCAATATGAAAATTATACATGATTGAGGTGATGGATGTTCTCATTGCTTAATTTAATCATTACACAGCATATACATATATAGAAACATTCCAATTTACCTGTAAATTGTTTATCAATTAAGAGTCAAATAAAATGTTTAAAAATCAGGGCAGGGAAGATAGTTGATAAAATAGGTTTCTGTGAAAGGATAAGGGCTTGAGTTTAGTTCTGGGGTTGCAGACATAGGTGAATTCTTAGGGCTCCCTAGCCCTATTTTTTTTTTTTTATTGAAATACCTAAGCAGAGGGCACTAGATCTCAATATAGATGGTTGTGAGCCACCATGTGGGTGCTGGGAATTAAACTCAGGACCTTTGAAAGAACAACCAGTGCTCTTAACCTCTGAGCCATCTCTCCAGCCCTTCCCTAGCCCTATTTAGTATACTTGGCAAGTTATAGGCCAATGAGAGACCATATTTTGGACCATACCCAAAGAATAACACCTGAGTCTGACCTCTGGCCTCTATATGCAAGCATATACTCACACATAGTAATAGATACATCTACACCCATGCAAGTCAACATACACACACACACACATACACCACCACCACAACAACAACAATGTAGCCTACAGGTGGATCTTGAAATCAGATTACCCCTTTCAGCCTCAAGGGTGCTGGTGTGGACACCCAGGAGAGACTGATATTTGCCCTTTACAGGACCACCTTCAATGCAAGGTATCCTGGGAGGTGAGCAAGACTATGGGGCAAAGCTCAACCTAGACCTCAGCTTTCAACCTGGCATGCTGTGCTCTTTTACTAAGAATTTTCCTTCCTTCTTTCCTTCCCTTTTTTCTTCCCTCCCTCCCTCTCTCTTTCCCTCTCTCCTTCCCTCTTTCTTTCTTTCTTTCTTTCTTTCTTTCTTTCTTTCTTTCTTTCTTTCTTTCTTTCTTTCTTTCTTTTCTTCCGTCCTTTTGGCTTTTTGAGACAAGGTTTCTCTGTGTAACACTGGCTGTCCTGGAACTCACTTTGTAGATCAGGCTGACCTATACAAAAATCTGCCTGTCTTTGTCCCCCAAGTTCTGGGATTAAAGGAATGGACCGTCATGCCCAGCATTTTTCTACTTTTAAATTAAAATTATCATCATTAAATTAAAATCATCATCATAACATCCTACAGTGATCCCACGTGCACCTACCTTCCAACCAGCCATCCAAAGCCCCTTCATTGTAAGCTCAGGGCACCTGAGACACACACAGTCACCTACTTCTGTGCTGTGCCCTCCCAAGCCTGGACAGTGTCATTGCTGGGGGCCACTCTGCTCTTGACTCTGGTTCTTCAAGCACAGCCAGCATGAACCTCTCAGAGATTACTCAGGTGAGCTTGCCCATAGGCTAAAGTTGTGAGTAGCCATCTCAGCTAGAACTCCTTCCTGTGGCTTACAGTGCTCTGTGAGAACTACCTGCTCTGTCCTCATATCAGCATGTAACCTTCCTTGCCATATATGCTAACCATTTCTCATTTGTTAGAAGCTCAAGGCTTTTTCATGACTATTTATATCCTCTAGTTCTCAGCTTAAATCTTATTTCTGCTGAATAACCATTAATTAATTGACTCATTATTCATTTATTCAATGAGTATATATCTAATACAGTCTTGCTAGGCATGGAACTAGGCTTTGGGCCTCTCTCCCAATCCAGTCAAAGCCCTCTGCTGTATTCATTGCTGATATACTGTTTTATTTTTTCATGGCACTAAGCACAATTTGTCATAGATTTTAATTTTGAAATGTGTTTCTCTTATATAATGCTAAGGTTTTTTTTATGGCAGGAACTGTTTAACTCAACACAGTGTCATTCCCACAAATAATAGTTATTCTTTATGTATTCACTGAATGAATAAATCTTTAAATGGAGACCTTTGCTTCTGAGGGCTGAGAAAGTTTGCTGCTTTTTCTACTCAACTTATACCATAAGCTAACAGTGTGCTCTGCTGAGCTTGGCTAAGGAGGCAGGTTCACAGACTCTTCCTAGTGATTACCAGCTTTGGTTAAAAGAGGACAACAATGATGACTAACTTTAGAATGGTGTTTCCCAATTTATAGAGCATTTTCTATAGGCATTATCATCTTCAATTTAATAAAAACACTAGCCCTTAACTGTTCTATAAAAATTAAATTAAAAAAGAAAGGCTTAAGGGCAACAGGGATTAGACTGTTATATATTTAAAGTCTATTTCTAAAAGATTGGTGAGGTAGCAAAAGGATGAAAGACTCCTCCCGTATGGGTTTTTGTTGTTGTTGTTGTTTTGTTTTTTTAAATTTTTTGGAAATTTCCTAGGTTTGTAGAAACAAAGGCACATTTGGTAGGGTCCTTTGTACCTGTGCCTTCTAAACCCTAAGATGCTGGGAATGATTAGACCTAACAATGCAACATCCATGACATGCCAACCCCTTTTCCATCAGCACGAGGAGGCTCAAAGGCAAAGAGGATTGTCTGCAAGTATGTTTTGGCAGCTGCTCACCAGGAGACAAACTTCTCACTGAATCAAACTTCTAGAGAGATTTCTTCCCATCTCCAGGCTTTCTTTCCTTCACACTGGCCTTGGGATGGATCTTCCCAAGTCAAAAACCCTTGGTAAGTATTAGAAGCAGAAATAAGACCCCTGACTAGGATGTCCATACAAATGACTGCATAGGCTGAGGCAAAAGCCACCCACACAGACACCTTTTGCAGCTTAGCAACTGCTCCATGCAGATGAATCTCAAGGTCTTTAATTGTGAGCGGTGAGGTTCTGATGTCTCCTGCTATCAGCACAGTGTGGAATGTTCCAGCACAGCATGACCACATTGTAATGACTCTTTCCTGTCATGATTCACCAAGGCCAGCCTGAGGCTCTGGGAATGAGGAAGGTGAGGCAACAGAAAAAGAAACCAACCTCCTTGAATGCATTCCAGCTCTGCCAACAAAAAAATTGGCCAGAGTCAGTCCTGTGTTATGGTGAGAGCTTGACCTGCTTGTACCAGGTACAACAAACTGAGGAAGTGCAGTTAGAAATCCTGTTAGGAAGCTGTGATGTTTCATCAAGCCACTCTTCTTCCTTGCCTATCCCCATAAGAATGTGCCACAGTCTCTGGGGGCTTTCTGGGCTACCTTTTCTATGTTCCTAATTCTCACTAACCCATTCTATAAGGTCTCAAGAAGAAAAACAAAAAGGTGTAAGGAGCTAAAGAGAATAATAAAAATAAACCATATAAAATAAATACCTACTATTTTTGGCAACCAGCAAGTGGAAAGTTGTGAAGGAACATGATGAATTGAGGGAGGGGTAAAAAAACATGTGGAAGAGAGATGAGAGAAAGAGGAAAAGAGAAGTAGCTAGAGAACAAATGTGGTGAAATAATGGAAAAAGAAGCAGCAAAAGCAGGAAATATAATTTACTGGAAGATAGGTACAATAAGAGAACTGATCTTATACGGTTGATCTTGTAGGGCAAGTTTCGGCTCTTAGATGATGCCCACTATATGGGTGAAAGATGACATTCAGCTTTTGTCTTGGAACTACCTGGGGAAGGGAAAATGCTGATGGAAATGGAAGGAGGTGAATGAAGGTCCACAGAGGGGTGGCAGGGTCTCTAATTCCCCAAAGTTCCAGATGAAAGAACTAAGAAGTTTCCCCTACTTAGACAGTGTTGATAGGACAAGAATGTGTCATAGGAGCAAGACAGATCAAAGCTCCCAGCTATGGCCATGGAGACAGTGTCTCTCTACTACTGGCACCAAAGACATGGTGATCACATGGTAAGCTCTACTTGAGAGAAAAGTGAAGTGCAAGGCAGAAAAACTGCTGGGTTCTATTCTGTCCCCACATGAGCATGTAGCACCTAGCCACAGGCAGACTGCAGCTCAAACCTTCCCACCTAACAAGGCAGTCTAGCAAATCCTGTAGCTATCAAGTGTTTTTAAAAGTCTTCTGTTGGTTATACCTATAATAGTATCATGCCTACCTGCATATGTGTGTGTATGTGTGTGACTTTGTCAGAAACTTTAATAAACAAGTTGATTTTCATGACTTTCAGAAGTTTTTGTCTAGAGAGCTACTGCAGGCATTGGATTAGTAACCCACCGAAGCATTGCTCTGGGGGGAAACAGGGTTAGGTTCCTGTGAGCCTCTGACTGCAACATCTTAATTAGTTGATCAATATGTAACCTTGCTTCATGTGTGTTTTTATTCGCAGACACTTCATTCCTGCATATTGTTGATTTAGTGATGTTAAACTCTCAGCTAGCAATACTAAACTCCACTCTTGAATAAGGCTAGCATGAATAACTCCTCTGCAAGGTTCCAAATAGCACAGCAGACAGGACTTTGGCTCTGTGCTTGGGTACCACCAGTAAAGAGCACATAACTGAAAAAAATGTGGCACCAACTAGGTAACAATATGACATTTGTTTACAGAATGGGAGCTAAATTACAAAGTGAGAACATTGCCTGCTCTGCCTTGGCTAGGAAGGGGCATATTGAACAGTTCAAAAGCTTCTCCACTTTCCACTCTATGATAACGAATGATAACAGAAGACTATGTGTTTATTTCAGGTGATAAGTGAAGTAGAAGTAGCAGGTAAACTCACAGAGATGGGACTGCAGATCATTAGGATCAGCTTTTTATGTACAATAAAGAGAGGGACAGAGAAGATTGACCATGTTCAGGGTGATATGGCCCTAGACTTTTTTTTAAGATATCTTTTCTTTTTTCCTAAAGGAAAAAAAAATCACATGTATCCCAGGTTGGTCTCAAACTCAGTATGTAGCCAAGGATTACCTTGTTCTTCTGATCTCCCTGCCTCCACCTCTCAAGTACTGAGATTATAGGCAGTGCTATTGATTGAAACTAGAGCCTTGCACATAAAAATGCACTCCATCAACTGATTTACAGCTTATGGGTGATGATGGATGCATAGAAAGACACAGATGATGGATGAAGAGAAAGATGGATTGGTAGAGAAGATAGAGATACAGAGAAATAAATGGATAGAATGATAGATTGAAATATGGGTAACAATGGGTGATTAATAGATGATATATAGATAATAGATAGATGATTGACATACAATAGGATAATAAATAGATTGAAAGATCTTAGATAAATAGATGGTAGGTGAGTAGATAAATGGTAGATGAGTACAAAGACTGGTAGGTAGACAGATTAAAAGGTGGCAGGATAAGTTTAAATATGTAGACATTTGTCACATTCCCTAATTCCTTAAGCTTCGACTTTCCTAACCATGGAGGATTTGTAGGTCTGCATAGCTCTGCTGTGAGGGCTACTTGAGGTGAACAATTGAAGGCCCCTGCAGATACACAAGCTTACTGTGCTGAAGGGAAGGGCCCTCTCTGTTTGCCAGCCCAGCATCCATGGTGAGTGCTTCTAACTTTTATTTTGGCGAAACATTTTTCTCTTTCCTTTTTTAAAAAGGTATTTATTTATTCACTTTACATCCTGATTGAAGCCTTTCTCCTCTCCTCCCAGCTCCACTCCACTTGTACACTGCTTCTTCCATTCTCCCCTCTCCTTCTCATAGAAAGATGAAGTCTCCCATAGGTACCAACCCATCCTGATACATTAAGTCACTGCAGAGCTAGGTGCATCCTCTCCCATTGAGGCCAGACAAGGAAGTCCAGTTTGGAAAACAGGATCCAAATGGAGACATCACAGTCAGAGGGGACTCCCACTCCAGTTGTTGAGGGATCCACATGAAGACCAAGCTGTGCATCTGGTACATATGTGCAGGGGGCCTAGGACCAGTCTATGCATGCTTTTTGGTGGTTCAGACTCTGTAAGCCCACGTGGGCCCAGGGTAGTTGACTCTGTAAGTCTTCTTTTGGAGTCCTTGACTTCTCTTACTCCCTCACTCATTCTCCCAAATCTTCTATAGGACTTCCTGAGCTCTGTCAAATGTTTGGTTTTGGGTCTCTGCATCTGTTTTCATCAGATGCTGGGTGAAGCCTCTCAAAGGAGTTATGCTAGGCTCCTGTCTATAAGCATGGCAGAGTAACATTAATGGTGTCAGGGACTGGTTATCTCCCATGGGATGAGTCTCAAGTAGGGCCAGTGTTTGTTTGGCTATTCCCTCAGTCTTTGCTCCATCTTTGTCCCTGCACACTTTGTAGGCAGGACAAATTTGGAGGTGTACAAAGGGAGAGAATTGTATAGGAAAGGGGATGCGGGGGTGGGGGAAGGGGTAGAGATTAGGAGTAGGGAGAGCTAGAGAGAGAGGGACAAGTGAGAAAAGAAATAGGAGGTGGGAGGTATCTCTGGGATTTTCCAGAGACCTGGGATGGGGAGGCCCAGAAGTCTATGGGGGTCACCCTAGATGAGACTCCTAGCATGGAGGATATGGAGCCTGAAGTGGCCACCTCCTGTAGTGAGGCAGGACTTCAGTGGAGGGATTAGGACACCAACCCACTCTCTTAAAATCATCTCAGAAAACCATTTTGTCGGTTCTTAACTATCTTGTGTCTTGGCTCCTGTTTAAAGTGCCACAATGATTTAATGTCTGCTTCATTTTCTCAGATCATCTCTTTGCATGTTTACTGGAAAGTGAAAGCCATGCCTACTGCAACAGCTCTTTTGAATCCTGGCCAGGTGCACTTGGGGAGTGAATGTCATTGATTTCTCTTCTGTTTTTTTTTTTTCAATCTATTGTTCTTGTTCTTGTTCTTGTTCTTGTTCTTGTTCTTGTTCTTGTTCTTCTTCTTCTTCTTCTTCTTCTTCTTGTTCTTCTTGTTCTTCTTGTTCTTGTTCTTGTTCTTGTTCTTGTTCTTGTTCTTCTTGTTCTTGTTCTTCTTGTTCTTGTTCTTGTTCTTCTTCTTGTTCTTCTTCTTCTTCTTCTTCTTCTTCTTCTTCTTCTTCTTCTTCTTCTTCTTCCTTGTATCTGTTCTCATCTGAAATTCTTCTTGTGTCTATTCTCACCTGATCAATCCCTTCCTGTCTGAGAAGCCAAACATCCTCTCTGCTCACTTTTCTGGCTGCCAGTTCTGACTCAGGGGAATGTGCTGTGTAGAAAAAAAGGGTCAGAGTCTATATTTAGTACTGAGGTAATTTTCTTTTCCCAACATATCCATCAGCTCAGAAAGAATTTGACATTTAAGGGGACTGAGCAGAAAGAGGGGTTCTTATTCATCTGGCTGTTGGTTTGGGGAGCAACAAAGTCAGCTCCAGGGGTGAGTGAGCCATGAATTTGAGAGAAGAAATTACTCACATGGTAAGAAGACACAGAACGGGACTTCTGAACTGCTTCCTTAATGCTGTGCTAATCCCTTTCTAGAGGATTGCAACAACTTTCGAGAAGGACAGTAGGAACATTCTCCATGCTGCATAGTACTCTTGAGTCCTGAATCAAAGTTCTCCACACTTTGATATATACAGAAATCACTCTCTTATTTTTTTTAAAAAAATATTTTGTATACATGGGTGTTTGGCCTGCATGTATATCTGTGTACCATGTGTGTGCCATGCCCATGGATGCCAGAAGATAGCTTCAATCATCTTGGACTGTGTTATAGACAGCTTTGAGCCACAGTGTAGGTGGAATTGAAGCTGGTTTCTCAGGAAGAACAGCTAGTAACAGCTGAGACCACTGTTGATGTTAATGTCACATAGGCACTAAGCTAGTAGGCCTTGGTGTAGGACTTTATATTTTTCTGCTGTTCTTACAAATTAATCTAATGCTGTTCAAGTCTGTAGATTTCTTTGATTGTGGAGGCTGCAGGGCTTTGAGACTCTACAGCCAAGTAAATAGAAGTGTCTGCCTGTGTGTGTGTGTGTGTGTGTGAGACACTCCTACTTCCTTCCACACAACTGGATTTTTCTGTTTTGTGTTTAGAGGCAGGGTCTTACTCTGTAGACCATGTTGGCCTAAAACCTACTTCATAGTCCAAGTTGTCCTCAAGCTATACAGAAATCTTGCCTCTGCTTCTGGACTGCTGCAATGGCGGTGAAAACCACCTACTCTAAAACTCGTTATATAGCCATAAGTGGTTATATAGCCTGTGAAACCGTCTTTTATTGTTCTGGGTAGAGTCAGCTGATCTGAGTGCCTAGGCAACTGCTGCCTTCTTCCCTCTGTGACCCATATATGTCCTCAATGTTGTTGGTCTAGTAGAAGAAGATACCATCTACAAAGAGGACCATTCTAGGCTCTCAAAAGCTTTTTTACATTTACCTTTCTATGTGCCTTTCCTCTCTAAGCTCATTGTACTCAGAGAAGTTGATGGAGTTCTGTAAGTTTTTGAGTGTAAGGGCTTACCCAAAGTAGGCATTTAATAAATATTAATATTGTACTAAATGCATCCTTGTTTTTCCAGGAGGTTTTGCCAGTTTTCTGCCCCTACAGACTTAGTATCTGTATCATTCATTTGGCAATTAATCTCACACAGTGTAGTGACAGCTTTGTATAGTTGTGGGGGATTGTTATATATCTTTTGAATTGCTATTATTTTTTAGCCCCTTTATGTATTGAATTTGCTGTTAGATTGTAAATAAATTCTTTAAGGTGAGGAACTGTATTTTTATTCATTCATCAATCACTTAGCTTGCACCTACCTTTCTGTAAGGCAGTGTGCTAGGGTTGAGTACACACAGGAGAAAGGTGGTCAACCAGGAATATGTGGTGTAGGGCAAATGGCTCAGCTTTCAGGGGCAGAAAAAAGGAGGGGCGCTTGCATTCCAGACACATTGCTGCCTCTCTGTGTGATCTTAAGGAAACAACATATTCCATGTTTTACCTTCTGAGGTATAAAAATGAATTAGAAATGCTAATCTTATAGAATTTTGGTGAGACTGACGGTATTGAAAAACAATGCTTATCATCATATTCTAATGGGCAATGAGAGAAAACAGACTTCTGCCATTCACAGATTGCTAACAAGTAATTTAGAAAATATCCAATGACAACACAAGTAGCCAAAGTACCAGAGAGTCTGCTCTAATGGAGCCATTTGTTGTAGCTTCTAGAAGGAATATCCAGGAAGGAATTAAAAAAACAAAACAAAACAAAACAACAACAACAACAACAAACAGTTGTTATTTAAGGGCTAGAGAAATGGCTCAGTGGTTAAGAGAAATTGGTGTTCTTCCAGAGGACCCGGGTTTGGTTCCTAGCACCCACATGGTAGTTTACAATCAACCATACTGTAATTCCAGGAGCCCAATGCTGTCTTCTTGCCTCCAGGATGACCCGGCATGCTCACAGTGCACATAGACACGTGTGGACAAAATCCTCATACAGACAAAATAACATAAATAAATCTGAAAACAGATTTAAAATGCCTGCTATTTGGATGCTGCCATATCCTTTTCTCAATAAAGGCATTTTGGAAGAATCCATCAGATTCAGACCAAACTACTAATATCAACCCAACTTTCATAAACCCTTTCTTCTCATGGGCAGCCGTAGGCAAAAGGGCAGTATGGGTGTTAGTGCCCCTACGAAGCAATCCTTACTCTCATGCGTAAATTCAGCCTACAAACACTGTAATTAAAGTGTCCTGACCTAAACAAAAAAGTACATGTACAAATGTAAGGCAAACAGAGCCAGGAGAAGGGGGAGCTATGCCTTCTGACAAGAGGTGATGCTGATGGAAAATCAGCAGTCAAGCAGTAGAAACTTGGTAAGCTTGCAGGTGAAAGGCTGGTAAGGGGTCCTTGGAAGGAATGCAGAGTTCATAAATAGTACCTATAGCCATCCTGTACACTTTGAAAGAGCGGCAAGTATCACACTACCCTAGAGGGCCCCAGAGCCCTCAGGTGGTCAGCTCATCTGCTCTGGCACTCACTATAATCTGTCCTTTGGTCCAAGTGAGGAGACAGAGTCAGGCTGGAGCAGGGGTTAACTTTCTGTATGGAGAGAAGCATCCCTGCCTGACAGCCCATATTCAGGTCAGCCCTTGGCTTGCTCTACTCTGAAATCATCAGGAGAATGAGCAGGGAACAGAAAAGAGTTATGGTTATTGTCTTCTCAGATAGAATACTTCCTCTTTGTCAAAGTGAACCAAGTTCATCTGGTAAATGCCTCAGACACCATAGTCTCTTTGTCTTTTCCTGAGCAAGCACTAAATATATGGCTTGGCTAAACGAAGCCTATAGTTTTCACACATCCCAGAATTTCTGGTGTTGGGGCTATGGAAGTCACAGAGGTGACCCATCTATCTGACTTGCCCAGGGCTGAGCACTAAGTGAGCCCTGGGACTTTAGTGCTGCCCTTAAAGACACAGGCAGGCCAGTGGTCCTCACCCCTGCCATGTCTGAGGATGTTATTATTCTGGGGGTGGTCCAGATGTCTTTAGGGCCAAGGTCATTTCAGCTCTACTCTTAATTACCACTTGCCTTGGAGAAGCTTGCCGAATACTCCTCAGCCCTGAGAAACCTTTAAGAAGATCTTAACTATGTAACAGACTTATATTTTTCAGAGATTGGATGGCGTCTCCAAAACCACCAAGAAGCGAACAGGCTTTGGCTTCTATCTGTGTCACTCAGTGATAGTCTTGGGCCACCAAGCCATACCTGGACAGCTAACATATTTTTTTCTTGTGTTGCTCTGCTCCCTCCATCACAGTATCTCTATCTTTAGGCTAGAGGACCTACATTGACTCTCTGGTCCTAGGTAAACTAGGTACTGAAGGAAAGAGGCTCACCCGAATTGTCACATAAAACTAAGTTAGTGGAATTGAGATGGGGGAAAGATGGTATGTTTAGAATCAGAGCAAAAGAGAAGGAGAGGGCAGGCTACAAGCCTCCTTCAACATTTTCCACACAGCACTCTTTACAGAAAGACTCTGCTCTGTGATCAGAATGGCTTCAGCCCCTGAGAAGACTGAGTGAACAGTTATAAACATGGAAATTGGAGCTGACTAAGCCTTCTGATTAAAACAGGCAGCCAGGTGACCCGACTGTGGCATCAGTTGAAAAATTCATACTATGACCAAGCCTATTAAAGACCAGGGGTGGGAATTAACCTCGTTTAGCACAATGATTAAGCATCTGCCAATGGAGCCCTTTCCCACTACTGCTAAAAACTTACTGATTTTTTGTTTCTTTAATTGCATTAAAATTAAGGTAACCCAAGACCTCAGGAGGAAAGAAAGCCAAACAGAAACCACAGTTCCTAGGGGCTCCCCAGCCTGCCAACTATGTAATAGCAGGTGGTTTATATCTGTTGTTCTCTGACTTGCTAGGAAAGTTGGCTAGAGGTAAGCGTCCAGCTCTCTTCCCAGTCATTTGACATTCTATCAACTTTCTAGTGTGTCTTTCTGATGTTTGCAATAATAGCTGTAGTTTGCTTTATTTCTTGAGATGAATAAAATTAGTGATAGCTAACAAGCGATCCTGAGTGTCCTGAGTTAGAAGGCTAGGGTTAGCACAAACTTAGAGTCTGTGTATGCAAATCTGAAAAGGCAAACTTTGGGGTCAAGGGACCAGGTAGAACATTTGCACAGAGAAACAAGAATGTAAGTTGGATGAGGTTCAGAAAGCCCTAATGGTGTCTAGCTTGAGAGCAGAGTTCAGGCTGGGCCTCAATGTTCCCTGCCCACCTGAGCTGGCTACACTGGCCTCGGGAAGAAGCCAGGAGACAAGGGGAAGAGTGATGTACCTGAAGCTAAGAATCGGGCGGTGCAGGAAGCAACTCTTCCGTCACTTTCCTTGGAGTCTGATGGATATTGCTGAGCCCAGGGTGATGCTGCACATTTGGACTTTGTGCCTTTCTTTAAAGCCATGTTTTACATTTTTGTTTCCAGCTACAGAGGTTAGAGAAGAATATGTGGAAGAAAATATTATCTCAATAAAAGAGTTGAATACTTACTAAGAATTCCAAAACTAAGAAATAACCATAGTGCAAGGGAAATATAATCTGTCTGGGAGTTAGCTTGAAAATAAAGATGGACCCATACCTTAATTAAATGGGAGACACAGTGTTTTTCCTCTCTGTTCTTCCTCCTTTTCAAGTATCACTTCTAGAAACTGTTTACCTCTTCTTAAGTATCATTCCTCCATAAATACTGTTCCTTTCTTAATACTCTAAAAATGCTTTGCCAACACAGTAAGGAGCCTTGCCTGGGGTCCGAGATGCTTCTGGCAGATACTATTCTTGCAAGCTGCTCTAGGCTTCCCTCCACTCCAACCCAGCTGCATGATCTTTTCTTTGGAAGTTCTAGTATAGGATTCAGGTTCTGAAGACTGAGTTGCTCCTGATCCTTCCTCTGTGTGTGTGTGTGTGTGTGTGTGTGTGTGTGTGTGTTCATGTGTTTCTGTGAATTCAGGTATATGTGTGCACAGGTGTATATGTACACATATGTGTGTCTAGAGGCCAGAAGTCAACCTCTGCCTCATGGACTGCCTACCTTCTTTTGATAGAGTCTCCCAATAGGACTTGAAACTTGTTTAGTAGGTTATGCTTGCTGGCCAGCAAGCCTCAGAGACCCACTAATCTCCACTCCTACAATGTTGAGATTATAAATGTTTCTTACAAACCTTTATATATGTCCTGGAGAGCAGATGCAGGTCCTCAAGCTTTACATGGAAAACACTCTAAATAACGAGGCATTTCTCTCCTCACTGGCTTTTTGAGGTAGAGTTAGTCTGTATATTCAGCTGGGATGTTTTCCTGATGTCCCTGTAAAACTGAGAGCATGAAGCCTAGGTCCCTTGTTCAGCCCCCAAGAGCATTATTCTGCTTAACTCAGGTGGCAGCAAGCTACACTAAAATCAGCTTTCTTGGCTATTTTGGTTAGCTAGAAGATAAAATGCTTTATTTTGCTTTTTCATTTTAAAATGGTTGAATAAAACCAAAGAAAAAGAATATTTTATGACACAAAATATTTAACTGATATTCAAATTTCATGAGTGGAGTAGAGCAGTTACATAGAGGTTGGTTAGCCCATCGAATCCAAACCACTTACACTCCGTCCCTTTCCAAAACAGTTTGCTAATGCCAGCTGCCAAATGGAGTCCTTGGTCACTGAGGAGGATCAGCCAAGCCTGCCTTGTACTTTAGACAAGACAGTTAAAAATTCAAACAGAGACCTGTGGAGAGGGTTAGGCTTGAGATGAGTGTGGGAGTTCTTCATGTAGGAAAAATAGGGCAGATATTCATGTGATTCTGTGTAGCATTTACCCACATGCCTACTGACACACACACACACACACACACACACACACACACACACACACACACAGTCATCTCAAGCCTGGAAGTCTGCTCTTCATAGAGTAGGTAGTCATAAGGTGCTACACAGTCTGGCAATAATATCTGGCTGAGTCAATTGTATTCATGATTGGTTTACTGTTGACAGCTGTGAAATAATCAAAGAAATGAAACAAACTCCAAGAACAACATAGTGTGGTCTAACTCTCATCATGCTCTCTCTGCATGAGGGGATGCTCTAGGAGACAGGAGCTTTGGTTAGCTTGGGTGTGGCTCCTTCCGGTTCTCAACATTTTTATTTAAGGGGCCTCCTATAAAAATCAGTGCATATAACATCTGGTTCTCACCCCAAGGAGAATGAAGACAGTGGGCCTGGGGTGGATGGAGAGTGAACACTGCCTTTCAGAAGTGTCCTGTTGTGACCACTGAGGGATGGAACATCTTCCTGCTCAGAGCACTTTTGAATAATATTACCTGGCAGGAAGCTCTGAGGAAACACACACACACACACACACACACACACACACACACACACACACAGAGAGAGAGAGAGAGAGAGAGAGAGAGAGAGAGAGAGAGAGAGACTGTTCCTTTCCTTCCTCTTATTGCATATTGTATTTCAGTTCCAATTGGCTAGTTCTTGAAGTCTGTATAGAGAATCTGCCATGTGCCAGACACTGTACAGGGCCATGTGCATGGAAGTCAGCCAGGGGGCTGGGGAGGTAGAGCTAGGAAGCCTTCCTCTAGTAGGTCACCCTGCCGTGTAGCTACTGCCTGTATGGGTGTTTCTAGAGGACCGTGGCTCCCCAAGAGACACACTCATGCACACATTGATGGGCTCTCTCAACGTTAGGCTCCATAGCTCTGCATTTCTATGCTTGACACTCATAGCTGTATAATCAGGGATCCTTGTAATTTCAGTGAAGAAAGGATCTTCAGGGAGTCTTAAGCCTTCCCTTGAAACTGGAAGAGCCTTCTTTTCTTGTTCCTACAACACATCCCAGAGGCTAGAGGAAGAACGAAGTCTGCATTCAACTTCCATTTGTTGGTGATGCATGCCGCCTTTGGGAGCTAGGAGCCAGGACTGGTGCAGTCTTCCATAGACTGCTCTATTGGCCCTGAGGCAAGCAGCTAAGAGATAATAAAAACTTTCTTTTCTCTCCCCCCTTTGTTATCAGTAAATGGAGCAGATCCGCTGCCAGGGTAACAGAGAGAAGGATGGCATATGTACATTGACAAGGTGACAAAGTCTATATTTTTTTGAACTATGATGATTTTTTTAAGCTGAGTCAGTACCTGACTACTGTCTCACATTGACACTTTTATTATCTGTAGCTCAATTTCATGGAACAGATTTGGTTTTATTTTTCAATTGTGAGACTCTTTTCAAAACAAATCAGCTTCCCTCTCTAGTGGTGCCTTTGTCTTGTCCCTTTTCCTGGGAGGACGTTTCCTATGGACTGAATTCATGTAGCTCTGTGAGACACAAAAGCGCACATTTTCTCCAAGAAGCTCTTGTTTCACCCCAGTAGTCTCCAAAGAAGTGATGTGGACAGCGAGAATAGTGATGATAATAAAAGATAATGTTTATTGAATTTTGACTCTGCAAGAGGCACCTTCCATTTAGCTCCACTCCTTAATGGCTTTTATTTATTGCAACAGCTCCATGGAGTAAGTGCTAAGATCACCCCATATTACAAAGGAAGATGGTAGGTGCAGAGAGGCTTGGGAAGTAACTTACACAACAGCTCAGGTTCCTAAGTTGCAGATGCAGGACTTGGCCTCATGTTCACGCTAACTGCAAAGAATGTATTCTTAACTATCACCCAAAGAGATGCACTGGATACGACCTGGGATTTCACGTCTCCATACATTCCTCAGCTCTCTGGAAACTGAAAGTAGACAATTCAGAAGAAGGCAGAGGGAAAGGTGTCCTGGAAATTTCTTAGTTCTTCTCCTGAGAATTAGTAACAGAAGGAACTAGGGGTGAACATTGGGCAATAGCACCACATGCAGCGCAAAATGGAGCTACTATAGCCCCTCCTCAAGGATGGGGGTGTTATTTGTTATTACTCCTAAGCTATTAGAATATTCTGGGTCTAGCATCACTGGACCATCCAGCTAAGATGAAAATGTGAGTCTGATAAACTTTTCAAGGCAAGTCTTTGGACCCTATCGTCTTGGAGATGGCTCATGAAGGAAAGGACTATTTTGATCAGTTCAAAGGTATTTTCAAGTTCATGGAACATGCAGTCAGTTGATGATGAGCTTTTGCTTGGAATTAAAAGCTGGTGTATCAAAGAAGAGGGAAGATGAAGACACAGCGCACACAGTATCACAGCATTTTCTCTAAGTAGCCAAGGGTATTCCTATAGCGGCCCTGAGGGAGTCTCCTTTCTTTCCTCATCTCCTCTGCTTGAGCAAGATGCTCTTCTTCCTTAGCAAGTTGAGCCAGGGAATTACTTGCCTAACAGTGCTATGTGACTCACTGCAGGGGGAGCTTGGCTATCCCATGTGCTGTAGAGTTTAGTCAAACATTAATTCATAGAGGAAGAAAGAGGCACAAACTACCTAGAAACTGCCAGGGATGGTCTTCAACTCCACCACAAGTGCCAGCTTCACCCTCCGTCTTTCTCGCACTGAGTCACTAAGTTCTCATTCATTCATTTATTCCTGATCTAATTACTCAGCCTGTTTTCATTCATTCCTAACTCACATAGCTTTCCTGTTTATTCAGTCTCTCCTCATTCTTTCCCCTTTCACTCTTAGTTTACTCATCCACTCATAAACTTACAACATTTGTTCAGTTGGTCGGCAGAGGCTGAGCATGTAATACAGGCCAGGCATCATGCCAGGAACACAACATAGTTAACAAGAAGTTCCTGACACGAACATTCAGAAGTGGAGGGGCATGCTGTAAAATAGCTCCGGAACTTTGTTGTGGATTAGAGCATACAGTCAACCTTAGGATTTCCAGGTAAGGTTAGCAGAAATTATCTATCCCAAGGCATATAAATATCTAAAAAATAAATATATGGGCACATAACCCTTTACTTTTGCAATTCAAATAAGTGTTTATGTTAAGCCTTTCACACTATGCCCTACTACTGGTAACCAGCCGTACTACCCTAAACAAGGGAAAAATGTTTTCTGGAGTTTCCACAGATGACTTCCCACTTGGAAAAATAATATGAGAGGCATAGCACATTTCGCGTTTAAAGTTTGTTATATGAAGGTATGATTATTGGAGCTTCTGAAGTTGTCCTTCCATAAATAGGAGAAGGCAGATGAGGAAAACTGCAGAGAGGCCACCATAGAGCCTTGTTCTGCTGAAATAACCAACCTGGATCAATTCACAAAGATGCAATGAGTGCCTTCAACATAAAGCAGCTTGGTTTTCACATTGCACCCAATGTGAACAACATGTGTGTGTCAGCCCATTACCTCACCATTACTGCTTTTACACTGTAAAGGCATAGATGTCAGCTCACACACTGCCCACTACAGCCCTCAACATCTATGAAATCTGCTTCCAACAGCCCTTCCCTCAACCCCAATCACTGTTCTCTCTGTCCCTCCTACCTAACTTTATGCCCATTTTGTAGACATGGTCGCATTCTCCGTGGCATCATGGCTGCTTCTGTGCTGCCTTGGTCTTCCCCGGGACGGGAAGCTCACTGTGGGCACTGTGTCCTATGGCTCTTTCTAAAACCCCCAGCCCCTGCGGCTGCTGGCCCGGGCAGGCGCTCTGTGAAAACCTGATGAGCGGGCACCATGGAAGGGCCAGGAGGGAGGGTCAGACAAGTCAGGCACCGCTTCCAGAGGTGTCAAAGGGAGGCCCAGACACAGAAAGCGCCAGGTCATGGGGAGCTGCCGGATTTCTGAAGCACCACTGTTTGCTTGGCAGTTCTGGTCAGGGATGACGGTAGCATGTGGGTTGAGAATCTATAGCTGAGGACAAGAAACTTGGAAGCTAAACAGCTGCAAGTGCAGAGATGATCTATGCATATAAACTCATAGTTCACTCAAATAATGTCTTCCCATCTTAATAAAAAAAGAAAAGCGAGTCTGTTTCTAAAACCAGGAAGGGTCAGTCTTCACAAGGAACCTGTTGGCTCATGGAATGATTGCTGACTTGAGTTACTCACAGCCAGGGCCTGGGTCCTTATCTTGCCACCCCACAGCAGCAGCTTGGACCCCAGAAAGGCTGCCAGTTGAAGCTAAAGCTAACTTAACATCCAACAGTGTTGGGGAGCTGCAAAGAAGCTGGTAAAATATATTTGCAACTGAGCAACTTTCAGAACTTCTTGTGACATTCAAGACCAAGGGTGTGGGCCAGACATGTCCAAAAGGCAGGTGTGGAAGATACCCCTTCTGCAATCTCAGCAAGACGTGAGAAAACGAGGAAGTGAGAAATTCAAGTTTTATTTTGGGTGGAGACATGAGAAAGTGAAAGTTCTTATTCTAGAGCTGGAAATGTATGAGACTTCGGGGTGTTAGTACTGAGCTACTTTCATCTAGCCAACTTGGTCTGCCCTCTTTCTCCTTTCCCTATGTAGATAAGAGTTTGTCCACAACCTCCCTCCTGATTTCTGTCTTTTCTTCTTTCAGTTCCCTTTTCTCTTCCTTTCTGAGAAGTAAGCTTTTACTTCCATGAAATGAAGTTGATAGTGTCTTCATATTAATGACTTGTGGCTCCACTGATTTATGTTTCAGAAGAAAGTAAAAGTTCAGCTTGAGAGCAGAAGGACCTGGGTGGGGTCCTGGAAGTGGACTGGGGAGCATCTGTCTCTAAGGTAGGAACTTAGGCCTAGCCTGTGCAATTCTCACAGCTTAAGGTCTCTGCTTCTGTGATGGATCCGGCTGTTGGTAGCACATTTCTTTGTCTCTGCTCAACAGATGGGCATATGTATTAACAGATGATGTAAAACCACAGGAAACAATTTCTAGGTAAAACATACCAGGAAGAACATAATGGCTTTGAGTATTTCTACAAAGGACCTGGAGACAGTCTTCACATTGTGCATAGTTCACAGGAAGGTATTCCCAGCTGGGTTCCAGTCTAAGTACAGCCACGTTCTTATCCTGAGTGACTCTTCTTTAGAATTTTTCTATCCTAGAATGATGTGGGGATGAATGATGCCTAACGGTCCTCTTTGACATTCTATTTCTTGACTGCATTTATAAAGTAGTGAGCAAGTGTGAGTGCGAACATCGCTGGAGCCTGGACAGCCATACAGATTTGATCCTCATGGGTCCCGCAGTTGATGTCTGCAGAATCCACCGCCCCTGAAATTCTGAACTACCAGGAACTCACTGCTGAGTCTGGACCTATGAGGTCAAGAGCAGTCTGGCCCTCTCATGAAGAGTGAGTTTGGCAAACAGGCATGCTAGTGGTGGTGCAGGAACTCAGTGTCTATGTTGTCTTTGTATGCACACAGACACACCCACTCACCCACTCATAGAGAGTAGGATGTGTTACCATACACGTGGCACTACTCTCCCTACTCTCCCCCTGACACGGCCAAGTCCTCCTAGAGCTCTGGCCTTTGTCAGACCTTTCTCCATCCCGGCCGGCTGAAAGGGAACTCTGCCAAAGGTTATCAAGAAGTGGTGGGAGGGTTTCTTCCACCAGCCTGAGCCAGAGCAAAACAAAGGAGACTGTCACAGTAGAGGGTACCAGCACCTTCCTAAGGAGGCTTAGGCTCCCTTCCGCCCTCTCCATGAAGCACCATTTCCACATTTCAACATATATAAACAAGAACAAAATGCCTCCACTCACTCTTTAACCTTCATGGTCATTCAAAGATGGTCTCTGAGCTATGGTGCTAATCAAACGTGGGTCCAGGCAGCTAGCCAGCGCTGTGCCCTCTCCTTGTGAGGAAGCGGGAAAGAGACCTGGATTAGGAGTACTCTTGAAGCAGACAGTGTGAGGTGGAGGTGGGGAGGAAGGAGAACAATGCTGGCCAGTTGGGCTTTGTGCCACAAGAAAGGTAGAAGACAAGGCCATTGTATTTATTCAATGGCCTTCCTTCGGTTTTGTTCTTTTTTCCAGTGTCTGGCAGTGTGTGGGCAGGGACTGGCTTCATTGTCTGGGTTCTCTCTTCACTCTGTGTTGTCAATGATACCCATCTACAAACAGACAGACATGGAATAGTTTGTTTGTTTAAAAAAAAAAAAAGAGGAAAAGAAAAATTCTTTTGTTTCCTCTCTGGTTCTTTGCAACTAGGAAACAGCCCTAACAAAGAAGGATTTTTTTTTTAAAGAAATGCTGCATAATTCAGACTGTCGTTTATCTCTGGCCCCATTAGTTTTCCAATCTGATTTCTTTCCTGGTGCTGCTTGCCCACTACCACTGAGAACTATGAAAACGGAGGTTCTATAAAATCCACAGACAGACCCCTAATAAGCTGGGTCACTGCCCAGTACCACTATAATTTATTTATTGATTATAATGGGTGGAAACTCAGGTTATTTACAGCTGACTTTTCTGACTGTTTATTGATGCTGCTAACTCTTGGCAGCCAGAAGGAAGAGCTGCAGGTTCAGCAGTCCACGGAGGGGTGCTGCGAAGTTCTGCACTCAGAATAGTTCCAAAGAAGCAAATGATTTGTGAGATTGAGAAGCAGTTGTGAATATTCAACTTGTTTGGAGTTTGAGGTTATTTCACAAACAAATAATCATAGCGGAGAAGATCTGAGAGGATGCGGGTAGTAAGGCCAGGTGTTGCTAGGCAATGTTTAGCTCATCTCTGAAACCAGAGCAAGCATGTGTGACCCCAAGAAAGCAGAAAGTGGTGGAATTAGAGAGTGAAAATAGGTCAGTTAAACTGTGGCAAATTTTATATTTGGATATCCTGTCAAATTTTCCAGACATTCTCCACTTGATGTATTTTATTATATGATTTTCACACTTAAAAATTTAAGGAACAAATTATTAGTATGCAAGCAGACACATTCGGAATGACATTTATCCAAGATGATGTGTTGACCATTGTTGACCGGATGTGTTGGGTTCTAGCATCTACAGGTCAAGTTTGGGATTGCAGCTTACTGAGGGACCACTTACTGTGTCACATAGTAGCTGTTCATTTAATAGCCACTAAGCATCTATGAGGGCCCAGCTGTATTTGTTACTTTTCTCATTGGTGTAATCAAATACCTGACAAGAAGTAACTTAAAGGAAGAAGGGTTTATTGTGAGTCCTGGTTTGATGGGATAGATGCCATCATGGTAGCCAGAGTATCCAGATGGAGCTCTCCAAACCCTCTCACAGTGATAGAACAGAAATCACAGAGGACAGGAAGTAAGATTGGGCTATAAAACCTTAAATGACTCTCTGTGAGATTCCACGACCTTCCAAAATAATGCCACCATCTGAAAACCAAATGTTCAATCACTTAAGCTTGTGGGGAACATTTTGCACTCTAACCACATTACCAATGTTGCTCCAAACTCTGAGAATACACAAATTGATACATTTCCTGTTCTAATTGTCAGGCAATATACAGACAATACAATAACTAAACAAGCATCAAAGGACATGGAAAACCTGGTACATACTTGTGGAAAGAGTTCTTTGAGGTCTAGTATAGAATTGCTTTGTTTGTGACAGCAAGAGGAGGCCCAAAATTTGAGCTAAGAGCAGAAAGTAAAGAGTGAGCCACACAGAAGTCTATAGAAAGGTCACTTCAGGATGTCAAGTACAAAGAACACAGCCAGGCATTTATCTTTTTTGTTACCAGGTTGTTACTGTAACAGGACACCATAGACTGAGTAACTGATGTAGGACAAGAGTTTATTTCTCAGTGCTAGAGACTGGGAAGTCCAAGACTGTACCACTGGGAGGTTTGGTGTCTAAGGACAGTCCAATGTCTGACTGACCTGAATGGGAACAGCACTGCCCTTATGTAGCTTAAGACAAAGGAGCAAAAAACAAACTTCCTCTGCTTAACCCTTTAAAGGGCATCTAATCCTACCCACAAAGGTGGAGTGCTCATCACCACTCCATCTCTCTAAGGCTCTCTTACTGCTCTTGCATTGGGAAAGCTTAATTTTGCAGGGGACTTGTCCAAACCATAGTAGAATTCACTTATGTGTTTAGATAGCAGAGATATTGTTGGTGAGGTTGAAGAGAGCTGAGGGAGCATCATAGGAAACAGGACAGGAAAAATACATAGTGGACAAGTTAGGATTAGAGGTTGGCTTTTCAGGGTCCCAGCAAAACACTAGGGGAACTGGTCAGCAGAGAGCAGGAAGCTAGTGTGGAACACTACAAATTACTGGACCACACGAGCAAGGGAGAACAATGACCAGTCCCAGCTGAAGGAGATGGTAGGGTTAGTTATGGTGGTAGGTGACGAAGGGAGGAGGAGGTAGGGGTTGGCAGAGATAAGATCATAATGCTGAAAAAGTACAAACAGAATTATAGCATCTGTCAATGCTTTATACTTTGGAGTTATAAAAGTAATTTTCATTTTAAATATTTATAGTAAGTACTTGTCAGAGACTCAACTGTCGCAGTCCAACCCTTCTATGCAGACCAGTCCCAATTTTTCTAAGTAGTAGATATTCTATATAATTTGAATAATGATGAGTGAATTTAAAAAATTGCCCATCAAATACCCTGAATTTATTTCTGTAAGCTGAAACCGGTGGGAAAAGAGTAACTCCCCCAAGCCAAGTATGGTGGCCCACACCTTCAATTCTAGAAGCAGGTAGGTTTCTGAGTGTGAGGCCAACATGGTCTACAAAAAAGCCAAAATCCAGGGGGTGGAGGGAACTACCCTGTGATTATTGCAGGGATTGTCTGACATAGAAACTGGCACAGACATGACAAATTCCTAAAATACATCAGCCAAAGTCTTCCTAATTGTCCCTACAACTGGAAATAGATGCCTTATGCCTACAGTCCAATGCTTAAGACTTGGGAATGTCCTGGCCAACCTGAATATTTATAAAGAAAATTTCAAAATTAGAGCTTTTTAATATTTTCTGTCTTATCAGGTATCTTCAGGATGGCTGCCATGTCCTCCTCTGTGGCCTAGCAAGGCTGCTCCTCCCTCGAGGGGGGGAGGTCAAAGAGCCAGTCAGTTCATGTGGAGGAGGACCTCCCCTATCAGTGGACTTGGAAAGGGGCAGGGAGGAGATGAGGGAGGGAGGGTGGGATTGGGAGGGAAGGAGGGAGGGGGCTATGGCTGGGTTTAATATAAAGAATGATATTAATATAAAGAAATAAAAATTATAAAACTATTTTCTGTCTTTTACTTGGCACATAACTTATAATAAGCTCCATGCAGTTACAGTCGATAAAGTGAGTCTCTTCCGAATGCACACCTATGACATTCTTACCACAGTCAAGGTAATGACTCGTGTTCCCTTGTGTCTGTGTCATCTGTCTCCACGCCTCTCTGTACCCTCTAGTCGGTTCCCAGGCACCCAGCAGGCTCCTGTGTCCCTACAAGTTGGGTGGAAATCCCTAGGATTTTATGTTTTCTAGAACTTTATGCACATAGTCTACACTGCTGTTCTGGTTTCCTTTACTCAATAGATCCCGCATTATCTGAGCTGCTCTAGCAGAATACTGGATACTGGCTAACTTACAAAGAACAAAAATATATTGCAGTCTGGAGGCTTGGATTCCAAGGCCACAATATTTATATCTGGAAAGGGCTTCTTTCTGCTTCCCAGATGGCACCATGAGAGCTGCATCCTCTGGAGGGGGGGATGTTGCATGCAAGAGAAGGCAGACTGAGGAGAGAATAAACTCTTCCAAGCCCTTTCCTAATGGCATCAGCCTTAGCCATGAGGGCAGAACAGTAAGAACCTAAATTAAATACATCCCTAAGGAAGTTTAGCCCAAGTTTCTAGTGTGTGGATTTGGGAATGCACTTAGCATGTATTAATATGTGTTTTTCCTTGTCTTGGACAAACACCTCAAAGGTTAATGGCTGGCTTAAGTGTATGATCAACTTTTTAAGCAATGCCTAAACCTTTTTATTAAAGCAAATTTATCATTTTATACTTCTGCCAGCAGCATTAAGAGGCTCAGCTGCTCCAGCACTTTTGTATCATCCAGGGCTTGGTTGGGTTTTTAAATTTTAGCCATTCTAGTTGGTATGTAATGGTTTCTTATTGGGCTTTTAATCTTCTGTCTTGTAATGACTAATGATGTTAATTTAGCATCTATTGTGTGCTTACTTCTTTCTTAAAGTAAGAAACTCTTAAAATAATTAATTGCTTTAAATAATTCATCAGGTTTTCCATGCTATCATAAACACAGACATAGATGATCAGTGAGCAGGTTGGTAGATAGATGTATAGGTAGGTGAGTAGGGGAGGATGGATGGATGGATGGATGGATGGATGGATGGATGAACAGGTGGGTGGGTGGGATAAATAGATGGGTGAGATGGACAGGTATACAGAAAACATTTAAGTTCTACAATGGGACAAGCATGCTTTTAGGCTCTAGAATAAAGTAGAGAGTAAGTCAATGGTCCCAGCTTCCTGGGACATTCCAACTGCAAGTGAGAAACCAACAGACAACAGACATTACAATATACTGTGTGGTGTATAAAGTTACTATAGTGATAAGTCAAGGTGACAGATAAGGGATTGGTCTGTAGTGGACACTTTAAAATGACTTCACATCGTCACAGTTTTATGCTCCAATGCATTTTAAGATCCTCAAAGTCCTCCTCTTTATTTCCCTCTCCCTCTCCATAGTATTTTACAGTTGGGCTTGAGATCAATACATATTTGTTAATCAATTATTCTTATTCATCTGTCTTCTGCACACAATTGTGTGTGTCTTGGTCTTTTTAGGCACTATACCAAAATATCATAAGCTAGATGGCTTAAAACAGTAGAGTTTATTTCTCGCAACATCAGAGGCAGGCAAGTTCCCAAACTAAGGTGCCAGCTGTTCCTTTCTGGTTAAAAGTTAGTACCTTCTAGCTCGTCTTCAGGTGGTAAGAAATGAGCTTACTCTGGAGTCTTCTATAATGACATTAAGCCCATGCAGCTAATCTTTTCCCAATGCTCCTATTACCAGTTAATATGTGGACTAGATTTCAAGGTATGAATTATGAGAATATAGACCATCAGAGTATAGTGTTGAGGCTTCTCTGATCCACCTTATATCGGATTCAAGGAAGATGTGTGTTCAATAACCATCAATTCACAACATGGATGGCTGAAAAAAAAAATGATTGAGCATCATGTAGTCCTTGTGTTCTACAGGGAGAACTTAATGTCAGCAGAGACAAAACTCCAGACTATTAGTGCAATCAGGTCCTTCAGGCCTCTTCCTCTGGGCAGACAACTATGCTTGTCTTGCCCAGACTTCTCTACCCATCTTTTGTGGGACTGATGGGATGCAGGTGTCCTTTCACATACCGTGCCTACAGCAAAGAGTTATTTGGATTTGGATAAAATCGCTGGCTCCCAATTCTTTCAGTGGGCTTATGATGTCATGGTGACATTCTGCATAGTTACAGATATTAGAATTGTGCTCTGTAGCTCAGGCTGGCCTTGAACTCACAGTACTCCTACCTCAGCCTCTTGAGTGTTGGAATTACAGGCATACACCTGGCAGAAAAGATACTTTCTGTGAGAGTGAGAAAGCCCAGTGTATCCTCTTATCTGCAACATCTCACCAAGGACTCAGCAACTCAGTAAATATTTATTGTATAGCATTGAATTCCAAGTCCCTCTAAATGATTCAAGATGCCAGTGAGATACCTCTACCAATCCACAAGGGGAAGTAGCCCTTGTCCCTAGTGATTAAAGTTAGCCTCAAGGAAACTCTTGTTTTTGGTCATGTAAGTTGTTAAAATAAATCCACACACAATTTCATACTTGGCAAATTTTAAAATAGGAGCCATTTTTAGCTTGAAATGATTCTGAATTGATCCAAAGAAGAGGCAGGAGGATAGATGAGATGACCTTTAAAAGTTGATGAAATATGGTGCACCCTGTCATTTGGTCTTATCTATGGGGAATAACTCAATGCTCTGAAGCGCCAATCCCTAGGATTGAACATCTCACGTTCTCTGAAGACCCGGAGACTCACAGACCCTGCCTTGTTCCAGGAGCTCCAACTACCTCAAAGTTCAGTAAATGCCTCACACAGACAGGGAGACAGCCAGAGAACAGGCTGGCGCACCAGTGCTCCCTTGAGGAGCCAAGTAAAGCCACCAGCCAAGGCTGCTGCCACCCTGACCTGTGCTGCACAAGTAAAGCCACCAGCCAAGGCTGCTGCCACCCTGACCTGTGCTGCACAAGTAAAGCCACCAGCCAAGGCTGCTGCCACCCTGACCTGTGCTGCACAAGTAAAGCTACCAGCCAAGGCTGCTGCCACCCTGACCTGTGCTGCACAAGTAAAGCTACCAGCCAAGGCTGCTGCCACCCTGACCTGTGCTGCACAAGTAAAGCCACCAGCCAAGGCTGCTGCCACCCTGACCTGTGCTGCACAAGTAAAGCCACCAGCCAAGGCTGCTGCCACCCTGACCTGTGCTGCACAAGTAAAGCTACCAGCCAAGGCTGCTGCCACCCTGACCTGTGCTGCACAAGTAAAGCTACCAGCCAAGGCTGCTGCCACCCTGACCTGTGCTGCACAAGTAAAGCTACCAGCCAAGGCTGCTGCCACCCTGACCTGTGCTGCACAAGTAAAGCTACCAGCCAAGGCTGCTGCCACCCTGACCTGTGCTGCACAAGTAAAGCTACCAGCCAAGGCTGCTGCCACCCTGACCTGTGCTGCACAAGTAAAGCTACCAGCCAAGGCTGTTGCCACCCTGACCTGTGCTGCACAAGTAAAGCTACCAGCCAAGGCTGCTGCCACCCTGACCTGTGCTGCACAAGTAAAGCTACCAGCCAAGGCTGCTGCCACCCTGACCTGTGCTGCACAAGTAAAGCTACCAGCCAAGGCTGCTGCCACCCTGACCTGTGCTGCACAAGTAAAGCCACCAGCCAAGGCTGCTGCCACCCTGACCTGTGCTGCACAAGTAAAGCTACCAGCCAAGGCTGCTGCCACCCTGACCTGTGCTGCACAGCAGGGGGAAGGTTTGCGGTGGTCCTGTCCCCGAGCCATAAAGTTTATTCCTGCAATTAGCCAGCCTGTTGTCCCTTGTCCCAGCACCTCTTTCATCTTTAGTGGATTTGTCAGGATGCACTTTAAATACAGACTGACTAGAGCAGGCTGGCAGGTGGGGA
Organism: Meriones unguiculatus; assembly: GCF_030254825.1. Classification (NCBI taxonomy): domain Eukaryota; kingdom Metazoa; phylum Chordata; class Mammalia; order Rodentia; family Muridae; genus Meriones; species Meriones unguiculatus. The sequence continues at coordinate 112,393,138 of NC_083359.1, read as the reverse complement.
TGCCTGTCCATCAGGACTTATTTCAGGCAGTGATTAGCCACTACAGCCAGTGTGTCTCACTTATCATCTTCTAGGCTGTAGGTATAAACACCCTCAGAGGACAGATGGCCTGATCGTAGATGGGACAACCACAGAGCCGCTCAGTGATCCATGAAGAAAAGGAGGAATGGTCTCTAATATTTTTTTAGTAATCTGCATTCTTTTCCATTTCTTCATTCTTCAGTACGGGGAACAAAAATATTTTAGAAAACTTGAGGAATGAAAAAGTAGGAATGGAGGAGTAGGAATGGATATTCTCATCCACATATAGTATGTGTATTTATGGATATTTTGAGGGTTAGGTTAGAAAACCCACACAAAGAACCCATTAGAGTCCAGCACCTAGAAATTTATCTGTTAATGTTACACAAAGTTATTTACTATGTCTGTAAGGTCTGACTTTCTGGAAAGTCCACTAGGCATGGGAAAGAAAGGGAAATGGAAGGAAACATCAAAATAAGACGAGAAAGACCATATTCTTCGTAGAGAGGCAACACAAAGTGTGGAAAGCATGAACACTGAATGAGCTGAGGGTTACTGGATAAGCCTGAAGTAGTAGGTATTGTAGTTTCAGTCAGTTGTGTGGAGGAATTTCAATCTAGCAACATGGTTGCTCCGGCAAGGAATTACATCCAAAGACCTAGGTCTGTGTGATCCAGCTGAACTATAGACACACCCTCTGTATATACCTTTCATCCCTCTGGCTGGAATACAGACTGGCCTTGAGTACACATCTTTAATCCCAAACAATGAAATCTAATTGGGGGGAAGACAAAGTGACAAATCAAAGAAAAAGTTGACAGAATGAATCAGAGATAGGATATCTCCAACTCCCATGAAAACAGACAGGAAAGAGAGGCTAAGAGCAGTGCAGAGAGATTAAAAGGAAGGAGAGAACAGTACAGGAGTACAGTCAAGTTCAGGAGTACAGCACAGTTCTGTGCAGTTGAGTTCGTGCAGCTCAGCTCATGGAGCTCAGAGACACTTTTTCAAGCAGAGTAATTCAGTGAGAAGCAGAAAGAACCCAGTTTGAATCAGACAGCTTGGAGAGGAGTTTTGAGCCAGAACAGCTGAGTTAAACCAGCCAGCTAAAGTCAGAAAGAACTAGAAAGGTTGAGTTAATTCTGCAGTAAATCTCAGAGGCTGAAACATTCTAGGCCTAGGTTAGAAGACAGAGGCTAGAAGCTGAAGCCTTTAAGGTCCAGGCTTGTAGAAGATTAGCTTGTATGGAGGATAGAAGCTTCCAGGGTGAGGCCTACAGATAGTTAGATATAAAACACTCTGAGCTCAGCCCAAGCTATGTATTTGCAAATCTTGGGTGTAGCTCTCATCTTATCCCTTAAATGAAATAAAAACAACTTTACAAGTTCCTATGACAAAACATTATGACAAAAAGCAGCTCATGGAAGGAAAGGTATATTTGGCTCACACTTCCATGTCACACTTCCCTATCACTGAGGGAACTTGGACAGAAACTCAAAGCAGGAACCTGGAAGCAGGAATCATGGAGTAATACTTTTTGTTGCTATGCTGTTAGCCTCATGCTTAGCTGGTTTTCTTATACAGCTTTCTTGGCCCTGTGTAAGGATGATGCTTGTAGTGATATGGACCCTTCTACATTAGTTAACAATCAAGACAATGCCCTATAAACATATCCACAAGCCAATTTATTCAGGAAAGTCCCTCATCTGAGGTTTCCTTTACCTACATGACTCTAGGCTGTAGAAGATTGACAGTAAACACTAAACAGGACATATGGAAATAAAAGGTTTAGCAAGAGCCCCTTGAGGGCTCACCTTTTTCTCTCACTGACTTGTTCCCAATAGGAAAGACTTACTGCTGGAGCTATGTTCAGATCCATTCATAGCTAGGTTAAAATACCTCTAGTAAACACTGTTTAGAATTCTAGTTAGGACCATCCTACTTCCCAGTTGTGTGGCTTGGCTGTTTGTGAAGTATGTTGTCCTGAGCATATGACAGTCACACAGACCGTTATATTCCTCAGGGATGGACAGAGACCTGAACCCCTGCACCAGAGGGCAATTACGATGTGGTCATCTGAGAACGCATGCAGCTTGTTGAGCCTACAGTGTCTCTCAATGAGAGTATTAGCAGATTCGCCCAAATACAGCTCAGCTGGGGATGTGACTGCTAACACATTCATATTGGGTAGCATTTACACTTTTTTTTTGATAGAAAAGACAAATGGTTTGCATTACCCAAATGGCAAGGGCGAGCAATTAGTAAGAGATGTGTCTACCCCAGAGAAAGAGGGCACTCTGCTTCACCATGCCCTGCAGAGGCCAGTCTCTTCATTCTCAGAAATCTCTGAATGCCTTGTATGAAATGAAAATAAAATCTCTACCAACTGATTGTATAATGTTGCAGCTTTTCCACGGCTTGCCTCTGCTGCTTATTGATCTCTGGGGAGATATTCCACCTCACTTTAACACATGTGGCCCTCACTCTGGGTCACCAGGTCCTTCTCTCATCAGCACCGCCACCCACGGGAGAGACTGAGGGCTCCCAAGGCGTGTTGACCTCGCTCTGGGTTACCAGGCCCCTCTGTCATCAGCACCAGCCACCCACAGGGGAGAGGCTGAGGACTCCAGAGACGTGTTGACCTAAGCCTTTATTGGACTGAGATTTAACACAGAGCCTCTGCTTTTCAGATTGAAAAACTCTATGCTTGTATGTTAGAAATGAGTAGGTCAGAGCTCTAATGAGAAAATAACACAGAAAGGCAGGGTGTTTCTGGCTGTTTTCAGATTGAGGTTGGCTTCGTTTTTCGTTCAAGTTATGAGGAGTTGATATTTATTGTTCTAAGATAGACAACATTCCCAGCATAAAAGAGCTGGGGTGTAAGTGTCAGCCACCAACACCCACAGAGCTTACCTTATCCCAGGAATGATGTGATTGTCAAAATTGCCTTATTGTGCTTCTGACAAACATAAGTTTTTCACATCTTACTCTTTTAAAATTAAAAATTGTATGGTATTTCGGCCCTCATCAACCACAATAAGTTTAGATGATACTGTCCAAAAGGTAGTGATCAATTCCAAAAGAACCCACATGCTGCAGTCAGTTCCAATCCAGTGTCTTCACTTGTCTAGTTGAAGAGGTCATGCTTGCTTGCTTGCTCTTGGCTCACATGGCCTGCTGGTCTTGACCCTGGCTGTCTTCCCTCACTCCCAGTACCTACATGTGCTCTCTGTTTTACTTGCTGCTACCATAATTTGGACCTTTATGCTGTCCTGGATCCAATCTGGTCTGGCCTTACATTCTGGCCCTTGCAGAAAGCATCTCTGTTCTGTGTCCATCTCTGTGTTCCTGGCTGAGAAGCTCAGATATTCATGTGCTTTCATATCCTCTCATTAGCCATGAGACACAACCATGGGAAGAATGTACAAGCGTTTTCTCCCCAATTTATGAATAACTTAACTAAATTACAAAACAACAAAGTATAAGGTATCTGGGTCAATCAATTAAGAGCACTTTTAAAACCGTGTCCACTTGCACTGCTTTCCCTATCTATAGGCTTAAGATTTCAGATAATTTATTCACTTTGTATCCCAGCTATAACACCCTCTCTAGTCCCTTCCCAATCCTGTCCTCTCTCCTTCTTCTCCTCCCATCCCCCTCCCCCAGTCCACTGATAGAGGAGGTCCTCCTCTCCTTCCATCTGACTGGTCCTGATGGGTCCTGATAGGCTAGGTTCAGATGGAAGGGGAAGAAGACCTCCCCTATCAGTGGACTAGGGGAGGAGCATAGGCTGTGAAGAGGGAGGGAGGGTGGAACTGGGAGGAGATGAGGGAGGAGGCTACAGCCAGGATACAAAGTGATTAAATTGTAATAAATAATAAATCAATAAAAAATATTTTAAAAAAGATTTCAGACAATCTAACATAGAAGAGAGACACAAACAGGAAACCCACACACAAGTTTTGGGGAATCCCCAGCCTTCTGGCAAGGAGTTGGAATGGGAAGATAGTTTTGTTGTTTTTGTTTGTTTGTTTTATGATCAAGGGCATATTGGGAGAGATGCTGTTTTCATTTCCTGGAATTTCCATCACCAAGTGTAAAGAACTGGGCAGCGTAAAGAAACAAAGTGTTGGGGCTGGAGAGATGACTCAGCCGTTAAGAGCGTTGGCTGTTCTAAAGGACCTGGAATAACCAGCACCCACATGGCAACTCACAACTCTCTGTAACTCCTATTCCAGAGAACCCGACTTCATCACACATGCCAGCAAAACACCACTGTACATAAAATCTATAAATTAATAGATAAATAGATAAGTAAATAAATACATAATAAAGTAAACAAATTGTCACCTCACAGTTCAAGAAAAATTCCCATAATTCACAACAATAGCAAAATTATAGTTATGAAATGGCAATGAAAATAGTTTTATGGTTAGTTTTACCACAACTTGGGAAACTGTATTAAAGGATCTCAACATTAGGAAGGTTAAAAACCATTGACATGGATGAAAAGATAACCTCTCTACAAATATGTCTGAAGTTCACATCAGGAAGTAGATAAATATAATGTGTTATGGGCTCAATAGCAAACAACAGTGAAATCTATGATAACAGCATGGATGGAAGTGAAGGTATGTTGTTGGGATTTTCTATTCTTCATGTGAATCACTGCAGTACTATTAGAAGGTAGACTGTGATGCATGAATTATGCATAGTTAAGCCCCAAGCAACTAGTAAATAAAATGAAAACAAGTGGCACAGTTAGCAAGCCAACAGTGGAAGTAAAATGGAATACTAAGAAATGTACAATTCATATAAAATAAGAAGAGACCAAACAAAGAGAAATAATCAAATACCCAGGAAGAGTAAGAAAGAGAATGTTGCAGAACAGGTCCGGGAAGAGGGCCCAGTGCTTAACAGTGTGTATGGCTTTTTCAGAGGAGCCAGATTCAGTTCCCAGCACCATGCCAGGAGACTCACAATTGCCTGTAACTCAGCTCCAGGAATTCTGACACCCTGAGCCTCCAAAGCAACTACAGTCACCTGTCCAGATACACAGAGACACATGTAAAGTTTTTAAGTAAAAAAAAAATAAAAACAAAAATCAGGCAGATGCTGAAAATAATTGGTTGGAATGCAGTACCGTTCATTGTAAGACTCAGCAAATTGAAAATAAGGAACTTTCTCAAGCAGATAAAAGGAAGCTAGAGAACAATAGCACAAGTACTTTTTTCTTCAATATCAACACAAGGAAATGGTATCATTCTTTCCAGTTCTGTTCAGCTGGGTGCTAGAGGTACTAGCCAAAGAAAGAAGAAATAGATGACAGGAGATTGGTAATAAAAGGAAAGATATATCTGTTCATAGAACAACTATGTAGAATAGTGAAAACACCATAAAAATGCCTAGCACTGATAAGTGAATTTAACAAAGGCATACTCCTCCTTTCGTGCCCCTCCTGACTTCATGGGCTGGTGGGAGACAGCCCCCCCCTCCCAGGCAGGAGGAGAACTTCAGATATCCTATCTTCTGGGTGGTCCTCTTCCTCAAGCAGGGCAGGTTAATAGGCATTGGCTTCCTCTGAAGTCCTGGAGGACCCATGACAGTGAGGTGTCCTAAGCAAATGAGGAAATGAGAAATGCTGGTGTTTCATTTTTTCCTTTGTTTTGGGGGAAAGCTCTGCATCCAAAACTGTTCTTGATGCTTACCTAAGTCTTACCCTTATTACAATTTGGAGGTGAAGACTCAGGCTACAATCTCCTACTGTGAGAATAGTTTCAGTCTATCAAAAGCTCCTGGAGCCTGAGCTGAATTTGAGGTAATATCATCATTTCTTTTCCCAGTGTATGGAAGACATTCCAACAACAGAAATTGTACTGCCATCACACAAAACATCTCATTTCTTTATTGGCCAGTAAGCTTTAGTCCTTAGAAAAATTTTCTGTGTTAACCTATATTTTTATCTCTGACTTCACTTTTGTTTGACCTGGTTCCAACTTTTTTATGAACTAAACAGAATTGAGCTCAAGTTTCTGGGGATCCCTTTGCAGCTGTCTGTGATGCTGTTTTCTGGACCATTCTGCTTCAATCTGGGAACTTCTCTTTCTTCTTATTGTTTCATTTCTTTTTACATCTGTTTTACATTATTATTTTCTAGGAGTCCCCATCCAGAAAGAAAATAATATTACCCAAGAACAATTTGTCTCTTTAAGTAATGGTTCTTCAAGCACATGAGAGCAGCCATTATTTTCATTCCCCAATCCTCACTTTCCTTCAGAATAAATGTTCTTGGTTCTTTGAGCTAAAAGTGTAGTTTGATTTTCAAATCCTTTAGTTTCTCCAGTCTGCATAAATAATAAACTCACCTGGATATCTGTTCTAGGCATAATAAATGTGATTATACTTCAACTAAAAGGCTGTTTAGAAGTTATGTAATTAATTTTCTCATTTGTTTGTTGTCTTGTCTACAGAGGTCAATTCTTGCCTAAAATCCCTTATTGCACTGAATGTAATCCTCTCAGAAGTGATTATAAAAAAGGATTTTCTGATTTTAAATACTTTCTTTCACTTGACATGTTACCTAATCTCAACTCTTATTTCACATCACTTACTTTTATGGCACTCTGACAAAATGTGTGATAGATGAAGCTTAAAGGAGGAAATACTTATCTTGGATCACAGTTATAGAGGGTTCAATCCATTGTGGTATAGAAGGCGAGCCAGAGTCCATCCTTGTAGAAAAGTGTGTTGGAGGCTGTTCACATCATGGCTGATCAGAAAGCAGAGAGAGTATGAAAAGAAGTAGGACCACACACAACCTTCAGTGATTCCCCAAATGCCACCACTATCTAAGGAGCAGACACAGAAAATGTGGGACCTTTCAGAGTCAAACCATATCAGGTTTGCAGGTGGTAATCCTTTTCACATTGTATCTTTGGTGGTGTTGGTGGATTCTGGTCTGTTTTCCATCCATCCATTCCTTATTGGTGGATAATAAGGACTTTGGAGTAACACCTGATTTTGTTTTGTAAGAAGCTGGATAGCAGAGGCCCTGTGGAATGTTGAGCACCTGAGAATAACAGGAGAAATAATGTTGATTTAAAATCAAAAGTAAATAGATAAATCAGTACCAGGAAACTGTGGACCACACCCATGGGCTGGCATCTATCTTTCTACCCAGGCTTTCAATTGGGGATAATTTCTACAGTGTGGAAGGAGGTATTGTTCACTCACTTGATACAGATTATCGAATATTTAAGAAGCAAGATTGGCTGGGACTTGTAGCTACAAAGCCTTCGCCTTCAGAAACTATGATACAAGATATGCCAGCAGGATGACTTGAGGGATGAGGATTTCTTACTATCTTGGATGTAAAAATGAGCATGCTGTATTTCTGGAGTGAACTGAGAAGGAAAAAAAATAGATTTAAAAGCTATACACATCTTTTACGAGCTCTAGTGACTTGGGTTGCATCTTTAAATTGCAAAAGTGAAGTTTTCTTTAATGATTTTTGATTAATTTTAATTATTTACATTTTGAATGGTGGCTTAGCTGAATCCTAGCCCCTCAGATTACTCTAGGACACCTGCCAATTTCCTCACAACATGCTCACTTTCCCAACACACTATTTGATAAGGAAAGGCTTTAAAGCAAACTCCCAACATGCTCAGTCTATGATAAGGCCCTTGGGACGCAGGAGTGGGTTACGGTATATGCTATGGATAAAATAGCTCATTGTACCTGAACTTAGGGACAAATTGTTTTACCTAGGGAGCATCTGCCTTTGGCAGCAGTGAGGAATTTATCCTTTCACCCAGGTACCAAACCTAAGGTAATCTTCATGGATACCCAGAGAGATGAGATAAAATAGCCATTATCCTAAAGAGATTAAATTATATTTGTCTTAAATTTTGAGTATCATTTAAATGTTAAGGCTCTGTTGGAAATAAATCAGAGAAGAAAGGGTGGAAGAAGGCAAATCACTCATCCCCAGAAGTTGGGCTCTTTAACTTCCACCACCACACCTGTTTCACTAGGCAGCATGAAAATTAATTATGTCATGTGGCATGTGTTATATACCACAATATTAATCTCTCTTCTCCATTTTAAAACTTGAAAAATATGTGCACACATAAGAGAGCTCTTATGTTGTGAGCTCTCTCATATCACAACATATACTTTGTGAGCTAGCAATATCTAGACACAGAAGAGGATAAAACTATCCATAAAATTATGTATAATGCTGGAACACTATGAGGCTCTGATTATTGGACAGATATCATTTGTCTTTTACTCAGTGCCATCTATTCTGAAATTCTATACAGAGAAGAGCAAAAGTGGGCTAAAGAGTTCTATGGTGAACACTGTCACATATTTGGTAATTTACATCCCAACTTTCCTAGGGATACTAAAAATCTCAGTTCAGGCACTGTGATACATCCCTGTAGTACTTGGAAGGCTGAGGAATGAAGATCACGAGTTTGAAGCCAGTCTGTGTTATTTAGTGAGACTAAGGCTCAAATACACAAAACAAATCCTGCTCAGAATGTTCATTTCAGCCTCATGGCCTGAATCAGTTGTCCAATCTTGGATGTCATTGGTTTGTATAAGATGAGGGACTCAAACTGGAGCCCACTACTGGATACTGCTGGAATCCTCAGTGATTTCAGAGCTGATATGGAAAGGAAGCCAGACTCCAGTATTTCTGTTGAAAATATTTCTCACAAAGTAGCATTTACCTGAGGTGTAGGACCCCGGTTTATTCAAAGAATTAGAGATACCTTACGTGATGGCAGCTGCATTTTGTGCCAACCCCAGATATTCATCAAAGACACTTGCTGGCCAACATGTAAGGAATTTCCATTCCTCTCTCTTTATCTGCCCACTGCTTTTCTAAACTGATTAGCTTTCCATTTTCCATACTTTTCCCTTGCTTAACAACAACTGGAATTTGCAATGAGAACTCTCTGCCAGGAGTTCTGAAATGGAAATTAGTTTAGGTAATTTGAAATTGCTATCAAGGGAAAGGAATTTTGAGGATTTTATGAGTTCACCAAAGTCAAGGATATTTGATCTTAACAGACCTCTTTTCCTGGATCTTCTTCCCGGAAGACTGAAGCAGCTGTGATGGAGGGACTGTGGGGATGAGGGAAGCGAAGGTGACTGTGGCAGAGGTGAGTCCAGTGGGAAGTGGCCTCTTTTCTGTCCACAGGCCCTGCATAATTCATAGCACAGATATTATATGCAATCTCTTATTCATGAATCTTTACAGAGACTAGCTATTTCTGTTGGTCAATTGAAAAGAGATGGTTCCTTCTACATTGTCTTCTTCCTCCTCCAAACTCAAGGGCACAGTGAGATGCAAAGACTCTCAGAGCCTTAAGATGAAAGCCCTTCTTTCTCCTCTGAGTTCCTCCAAAGTCCTTAATTCTGAACTCCCATGAGGCTGTTGCAAATGTGCTCTGCAAAGGCCCTCTCATGCCTGAAGTCTCCACTGTTGACAGAGGCTGGGACATGAATCACTCCTGAAATGTGGAGGACCAAGAAGGATCCCTGAAGAGGCAACGGAAGTATGCTGGCTAAGAGAGAAGGGTGCAATTGAAGGAGTGAAGCCTCTCTATTTTCTCCCTCTTGGCAGTTGAAATTAAATAAAAACTGAGTCAAAAGCCCTACTTTAAATGGGTTTCAATTCTCTTTTTCCCCCTCTTAGTTCTACTTCCCCTACATCCTCATCCACATCGGAACGCAGCCCAAGTGTCTCGAATCTTGAGACAAATCATAATTGGTAGCTGAAGTAAGGGCTTGGAGTACTTCTTCCACTTCTGTGTCTCCCACACAGCCAGTGAGACGCAGAGCCGGGCGTGGGAGTCTGAACAGCCTGCAGTTTAGCAAACCTGTCAAATGGGGGTCCTCCGACAGTGGGGTTCATTGGTCCCAGGGCTCTTGCTGAGCCCAGTGCTGGACCCTGAGGCTTATCCACTTTCTGTACCCAATGGAGAGCAGACAGCAAAATTTTGGCATAGGCTGTACGCAACCCCTTCCCACTTTACCTGCCCAAGGACCCCATCTGGAAGTGTCTTTGTGCTAGACATCGAGCAAAAGCTGAAAAAGGGTTCTTCTTACCCTTGAAATTTGCTGGATTCTTTGTGCGTGTTTCATCTCTGACAGCCATTTCAGACTTCTCTTGCTAACATGCTGGAGCTAAAGCCAGTCAGAAGAGAATTGCACTTCTCTAAAATTTAGAGCAAGGTTTTTACAGCTTTGGCTTCTGTTTGCTCCTCAGTGCCTGTGTGTGACGCGTGTTGGGCAGCTTCTGCACCTTGTCAGTGTCTGGGAGTCTTTGATGGATTGAAAGTGTCTCATTCCAGCCCCAGGGAGTTGCTTTTGTTTCTTTATCGACTGAATTTATTTCTTTCTTCTCTTTTTCTTTCACCCAAATAAAAGAAAAAAAATAACATAACGAAAGGTCTTGTAAATGAGAGAGACAGAGTTATGGCTTCCATACCTTGGTGAACAGGGATGGAATTGAAATGTTTTTGAATGTTCCATCCAAGGACCACCCAGGAACCACAGCAGGGAAGAAAGCAGTGAAAACTAGGGTAGCACAGTGCAGAACCATGTTCATGGAATCCCTGACACCCCCTCTTCTTTTTCTGTGCAACAAGCCAGGGGCTGGAGGAGCTGGGTTGAAAGAGCCTTTCACAGAACGAAAAGCTGAGAAAGCGACGCAATAGCAAGTGTCCAGCAGAAAACAGGAATGGGGTCTGACACTGTTAATTCAGTGATGAGGGCTGTGGAGCTACCCCTGCCTTGGGTTTCTCTGCAGTCTTTGGAAGAGGCAAGTGAGGGTTCAAGCCCTTCAACCCTGGTCCAGTAACTATGCTGTCAGTTTCCTTGTCAGGGGTCTATCAAGCTCTGCTTTGAATCATAATGGAAAGCCACCTGCTGACTACCTGTTCTTAAGGATAGAAAGACGAGTCCCTGAGGCTGACAGAACTGTTTGTCAAGGCTTTCCCTTCCAGGGTGCCAAAGTGACACAGTACAAGATGGACAGTTGCCCACTAGTATTTAACTGCTCGTCTTTCTAGTTATCATATGGATTATCTTGTATAAAGTGGGTTAGCAGTAATCCTTATGTCATAGGGCTGTTGAAAGGCTCTAGTGACACTACTATGTGTGTTTTATATACTACAAAATGAACTATTGTTACACTGTGACTATTTCTAACCGCACAGAAGGGCAATCTAGAGACCATGAGAACAAAGCACATATCCTAGCGGGGGGGAGAGAATTGAGACTGTCTTGAAATTGCAACTTCTTATTTATAACATCAAGTGTCACATACTGTCTTATGGACAAGCCCTTGTTGTTTGTTTCTTCATCCATTCTGCTCTGTTTTGTTTTCTCTAGCATTAGCTACACTGCTTCCTAGAGGAACATTAAATCACAAGAGAAGAATTATTTGACAATAAAAGTTTCGTAGTAACAGGTGTGCAGAGCACATGTAGGTTAAACATACAGTGCACATCTTTTGAAGACAAAACAGAAGCTTCCTGCGTAAAGCTGTAGGCATCGCCTCATGGCTGATCTCTCCACCTTAATCTGAGAGGTGGTCTCCCTGGTAGGAAGGCTGAGTCCTCTCCTGACCTCTGGCTTTGCTGCTGTTGCATTGCAGTTTCTGCTTTTATCTGAGCACAGCGAGTTGTTCTCTCAGAGTTCTTCGGTTTCCAACAAAGCCATCCAGATTTATCTTACCATCCACACCTCTGATTAATAATTTAATAATTCCTTCCTTCTTCTTGACCGTGCCCTTCCTTGTCAGAATCATTCAATGAGTTTTGCATTCCTGTCCTTGGCAGCCTCTGAAAGCCTACATTTATCTCTCCAAGTTTTCTCTCCTCTCAGAGCTGTTCAAAACTTAAAAAGATATTATAAACTTATAAAATAACCTTATAAAAATCAAACTGAGCTTGGTTAAAAGCCTAGATCACTATTTCTGAGGGCACCCAATGTGTCCTCATATGTGAAGTGCTGAATTACAGTAAAACAGTCAGTGAAACCTGGCATCTCTACACAAACAGTAAGGAAAATGCCTTTGCTATGTGGGAACGCAGGCTTGAGGGTAGGAACATGTGAGCTAATTTACATAGGACCCATGGGTGATGTTGGAACATGTTTCAGCCAAAACACATGGATTGGCCTTAGAGATTCCTCCCTAGACACAAGCAACTGAAGCCATCATTCCTCAGCTTTTATCAGTAAACCTAGAAACACATTTTTTCTTATATATTATAGTTGCGACTAAATTGTTCAATTATGTTCCCAAGATCAGAGCACAATGATTGTTCTTATCCTCTCAAGAGGTCACTGTATTGTTCCACAGAGCCTTGATCTGTTTGGGCAATTTTACTGGATTAAGTAGTAAATCAAAGGCATATCAAGCCAGAACTTCACAATTTACTTGGAAATATAAATAGTAATAGTTATTTTTATATGCCAACTGTGTTATAGGATGTACAGATAGCTGGTAAACATTATTTCTGGTTGTATCTATAAGAGTTTCTTGTAGAGATTCCACGAAGCAGAATTAACCATCATCAGTACAGGTGGGAACCCTTGACTCTGACCAGCTCCTGACATATCTCAAGCCAAGGAAAAGTGAATTCACTCTGGGGCTGAAGTCTCTTTGGCCTGGAGCACTGGTGCACATGTTCACTGAGACAAACTTATACACGAACCTGTACCATCAAGCCCTGATACTCAGACATTTGATCAAAACCAGCCTGAATTATGGCAGTTACTCCACTGCTTCTCCAGATGATGACACTTCTCAGGCATCACATGAACCATTTCTCAAAGTGTGGGTGTATGTGTGTTGTTTGTGCATGTGCTCATATATAAAAAGGAAATTGTTCTTCCCTAATGGGAGAGTCTAGTGTCAGTCAGCTAAAGGTCTGAAGAAGACAGGCCTTCTCTGAGCAAAGAAGCTGCTTCTGCCAGTGTGCTTTGAGCTAGTTCACTGGCCATTTCCAATTTGAGAGCACCCGCTGGTCCCCTGTGATTCTGGCTTCTAAGTCAGAATGGACTGTATATGGGGCCTCTGGTATCTCTAGATTCCCAAATTATTCACGTCTTAGCACCTGTCATCCAGCACAATTTTGTAAGCCAACTTCTATAGATATAGTGATCTATAGATATTTATAGATATAAATTAGATCTATAGATATAAATTAGATAGGGATAGATATATGGATAATACATAGATATAGAGATGATGCAAGTTATATACATATAGATTGTAAAAATAGATGATACAGATATAAATAGATGCAGATGCCATCGCTTCTTTTAATAAACCCTGACTAATATAGGGATATAGCAGGTGCAATTCGTTAAACTGAGATGAGGTCCTACCAAACCAGGCTTGACCTTACTCTAGTGACTGGTATCTGAAAAAGATGATGAAGAGTAAGATGAGGAATAAGAATAAGAGGAGAAGGAATAGGAAGAGAAGGAGGACAGAAGGAGGAAGAAGAAAGGCAGAGACTCACCAGAAGAAGGCTATATGGCAATGCATGCATATTGGACTGATGCTACTATAAATCTAGGGATTCTAAGAACTGCCGTAATCTCTAGAAGCCAGGAAAAGTGCTTGAAGCAGACTTCAAGACTCCTTGGAGAGTCAACCTGACTGATACCTTGATAGCAGAGTTGTGTGGAAGAACGAACTGTTGATTTTAAGCTGCTGGGTTCATGACACTTTGTTACAGTAGCCTTAAAAATTAACAACATTTTTTTTTCTTTTTATTCTGTATCCCACTTCCTCATTCCCTCCCAACCCCACCCTCCCTCCCTCCCTCAACTCCTCCCTGTCCCCTTCCAAGTACCCTGATTGGGGAGGACCTCCTCCCCTTTCATTTGACCCTGTTTTATCAGGAATCTTTAGGACTGGCTACAAAGTCCTCCTCTGTGGCCTAGCAGGACTGCTCCTCCCTTAGGGGGTGGGGAGGTCAAAGAGCCTGCCATTGAGTTCCTGTCAGAAATAATCCCTGTTCCCCTTACTAGGGAAAATGAATTGGTTACTGAGCTACCATGGGCTCAGTAACCTGAGCAGAGGTTCTAGGTTATACCCATACCTGGTCCATTTTAATCACCATTGCATCTTTCCTCTGGTCAGTTCCCCTCCAGTCTCTGCTGCCACCCAGGGCAGCAGTGCCAATTCTCCAGATCACTAGGTGGTGATGAGGACCTGATGCCTAGTTCCAGCAACGAGGCTAGGCCCTCCAATTCTCATTGCCGTATTGCCTTCCTGCTGACGAGTGCCTTGCTGCTTCACCCTTATCAGACCCTGCTCAAAGCAGGCCACTGTGGCATTGTAGCGCTGGTATTCAGGGCCTTCTCACTTCCTCCATTAGTACTATCACATTGCACTTCTCCCATGGTGCCCTCTGAGCGCAAGGAGTCATCTACCCAGCATGGCATATCACCTCACAGCACGGTGTCAGGGTGTTCTGACCAAGTCTGATTCCGCTGGGGTTAGACAACCTCTCAAGCCTAAGTGTCTTACTAAGTGAAGAAAAATAAAGCAGCATTCATCATTTCATCATTTCTGACATCCTGCCATCCATGCAGAAGGCATCACTGGACTCCTGCATCTTCCTTCTATTCCTGGTAGTCACTCTCCAGTTCCTCTCTCTGCTGGCAGTTGGCACAATGCAGACTCTTAAATGTGCTGGCAAAGATCCTGTCCTGCTATGAGACTTTCTTTTGTTCTTTTATCCTGTTGACTTCTTCCCTTTTCTTTCTTCTGAAAATGAAAACAAAGGAATTTTAAATGAGCCAAACCATTGCTTAAAAATGGTCTTAGCCATATCTTGGTAATTAGCAACATCAGAATCCTACTTGAATACAATTGATTTTGCCTTCTGTCCCATCCCAAACAGCCAAAGAGCTATAGTCTCCAATCGCAGAGGCAGAAGATACACTATGATTTACTTTTTTTCTTTCATTAATTAATGTATTTAATCACTTCACAGCCTGATTGTAGCTTCCTCCCTCCTTACCTCAGAGTCCAACCCTCACACCCTTCTTACCCCACTTCCCCCCTCCTGTTCTCTTCAGAGAAAGGGGGACCACCATGGGTAGCAACCCACACTGGCACATCAAGACACAGGAGGACTATATGCATCCTCTCCCACTGAGGCAAACAAGGCAGCCAGCTAGGGGAAAGTGCTCCAAAGCAGGCAACAGAGCCAGGGACAGCTCCAATTGTTAGGGGACCCACATGAAGAACAGCTGTACATCTGCTACATATGTGTAGGAGGCCTAGGTCCAGCCCATGCATGCTCTTTGGTTGGGGCTTCACTTTCTTTCTTTATTGTTCATATTACATCCAAATATTAACCCCATTCCTCCTCTCCTCCCAGTTCCACCCTCCCACCCATCTTTTCTATAACCCCCTCCTCCTGGTGCCAACCCAAACTGGTACTTCAAATCCCATCAGGATTAAGTGCCTCCTCTTTCCCTGAGGCAAGACAAGGCAGCCCTGCTAAGGAAACGGGACCCAAAGGGAGGCAACAGGGTCCAAGTTAGAGACTGCCCCTGCTCCAATTGTTAGGACACCCACTAGAGGACCAAGCAGTCCATCAGATTCATATGTGTAGGGCGTCAAGGTCCATCCCATGAAAGCTCTTTGGTTGGTGGTTCAGTCTCTGTGAGCCCCCATGGGCCCAGGTTAGCTGACTCTGTAGGTCATCCTGTAGAGTCCTTGACCCCTCTAGCTCCCTCAATCCCTCCCCCAACTCTTCCACAAGACTTCCTGAGTTCTGCCTAAAGTTTGGCTCTGGGTCTCTGCATCTGTTTCTATTATCTGCTGGTTGAAGTCTCTCAGTTATCCTAGGCTCCTGTCTGCAAGTATAGCACAGTATCATTAATAATGTCAGGGGTTGGCTCTCTCCCATAAGGTGGGTCTCAAGTCGGACCAGTCATTGGTTGGTCATTCCCTCAATTTCTGCTCCATATTTATCACTACACTTCTTGTAGGCAGGACAAATTTTGGGTCAAAGGTTTTATGGTGGGTTGGTGTTGCTCTCCCTCCACTGAAAGTCCCACCTGGCTACAGGAGATTGAGACTTCACCTTCCATATGCCCCTGCTGCTAGGACTCTCAGCTTCCCCCATCCCCTTCCCCTAGTTCACTGAAAGGGGGAGTTCTCCTCACCTACTATCTGACCCTAGCCTATCAAGTCTCATTAAGACTACCTGGATCCTCTTCCTCTGTCTGCTGGCAAGGCTGCCCCACCAAGGGGAAGTGATGAAAGAACAGGCAACCTAGTTCATGTCAGAGAGCCCCTGCTTTCCTTACCAGGGAATCCACATGGAGACTGAACTGTCTATGGGCTACATCTAAGCAGAGGGCCTAGGTCTTCTCCGTGGATGGCCCTTGGTTGGTGCATCATTCTCTGCTACTCTCCCCAACCCTGCCCAGATTTTCTGGCTTTGGAGCTCCTGTCCCCTTTGGGTCATTCTATCTCCCCTCCTACCTTCTTCCGTAAGATTTCCTGTGCTCTGCCTAAAGTTTGGCTGTGAGTCTTTGCATCTGCTTCAATCTTCTGCTGGGTGGAGTCTTTCAGAGGACATCTACGGATTATCTGGTTTGTTAGTGTTTAGTTTCTTAGGTTTTTTTTTTTATATATTTTGGATATTAGCTCTCTGTTAGATGTAGGATTGTGAAGATCTTTTTCCATTCTGTAGGCTGTCCTATTGATGCTATCCTTTTCCTTGCAGAAGCTTTCAATTTCATGAAATTCTGTTTAGTAATTGTTGATCTTAGTGCCTGAGCTGTTGGTGTTCTCTGTTCAGGAAGTTGTCTCCTGTACCAATGCATTCAAAGATATTCTCCACTTTTTTTTTCTAATAGATTTAGTGTATCTAAAATTCTGATTTTATGTTGAGGTCTTTGATACACTTGGACTTGAGTTTTGTTCATGGTGCTAAATATGGATCTATTTGTATTTTTCTACATGCAGACATCCAGTTAGTCCAGCACCATTTGCTGAAGATGCTTTCTTTTTGCTATTGCATGGTTTTGGCCTTCTTTGTCATAAATTGCATGTCTGTAGGTCTGTGGGTTTATTTCTGGGAAGAAACAGATTATGTTTTGTATATGTGTTCATGTACATATATGTATGTATACAGAGAGATGGAGAGACAGGCAAGATAAAGAAGAGAATAGGAAAGGGAGGGAAAGAGAAAGGAAAACAGAATGAGGGGTGGAGGGTGGGAGACAGAAAGACAGAAAGAGAGTGAGGAGGTGGAGAGTGGGAAAGAGAAAAGAAGAGAGTGGATGAGAGGATGGGAGAGGGAGAGAAAGGGATACTGACCCATAGATATGGTAGCAGCTGAGTGAGTACTACTTACATCTTCAAAAATAAGATGAAAGATACAGAAAACCACTATCTCTGGCATCATTTTATGGAGGGAGGAAAGACAGGCTCTGCATAGGGGTTAGTGAATTTGCAGATTGTGACTTAGCTCTTACAGCCTGATGTACTCATATGCTTATGAACCAATGCAGATATCTGGATTTCATGCTAGTTCATCTAGTATTAGGAGGTTAATCAAACCACCACCACATAAAGCAGAAGATAAGCTGTCTTCTTTCAGAAGAGGAAAAGAGCCCCAGAGAGGTTATCCAATCTGTGATTCATAGCAAGGAAGGGTAGTCACTCACATACAGAAACATACTTCTGATGACAAATCCCAGTCCAGGTATCTGGGAACCAAAGAGAACATTGGTGAAGCCTCCTTTCCGTCAGTATTATAGTAAAAGCCTCAGGATTGCTGATCATTTAGGGCTTGCAAGCCCTAACTAGACCTCAGTTTCCTGATGGTATTCTAGATCTCCATCTGTCCTATGATCATATGAATCTTCTAAGCCCCAGTTTCCCCAGTGTTCCATGGAATGGATACTTTCTCCTACCTAGTCTTTGACTGGGTAGGTGATGTCATATCTTCTGTTTCTCCTGTATACAATAAAGGGAAACTTTACCAGCAATTGATGATTGCCAGCAGCCATGCTAAAACTCTTCCCATGATGCAGCAGGTGCTGTCTAAGCACCCACTATAGCCTTCTTTCCTTCTGCTGATAACCACCATGCCCATGACCTCATGGGAGAGTCAGTAATCTTCACTTTCCTCACTTCCTCCCTTTCTATGCCTCACTTCTAGCTCCCCTCCTGGTTCTGCCTGTGAGCCATGTCCAGAAAATTGCTTTCATATTACTCATTAGTGCTGGGTCTGCTTCTAGAGACTGACATAAAACACTTTGGCTGTTTTGTTCAGGGCTCCTAGAAACCCGAACGAAAGCTTTACAGACGCACAACAAAGGCTCAGGAGATAGAGCTGCATTCTTCTCCAGCTTTCCTGACAGCTGCATCCGACTCAGATTTAGCATCTGAACAATCAAGCTGACTCACATTTGTATTTTGGGCCCAAAGCTCCTGTCAAGCAATCCTATAAGCCCCTCTGCCTCCATTAGAGAACTCAGTCATTTTCCTAGCCTTTTGCAGCTATGTTACTGACTGTGCATCCTGGAATACCATTAACTTTCACCCCTAAAAACACTAAGGATTTAGAAATTAAATGACCATTGATAAATACATTTAACCCAAATTCTTTAAACCACAAACCCACATGAAACAAAGTCTTGGATTCTAGAGTAATGCTCTTGATACATAGTGTGTAATGCATAGACTGACAACATAGCCATCACCCCAGAGCTGGCCATATATGTAGGATGTTAGAGCCTACCTGGGTCAGAATCTGTGCTTTAGCGAAGTCCCTAAGGAGACTTGCCAGACTTGAACTTTAAGCCTGTGAATTAAGATGTCTGGATTACAAGCTATTTCCTACGGTCAGACCCCTCCATGACAGGTGCTCACAGATTTCTATTCAGCCAGAGCTGGCTGTTTCATTTGGGCCCATTCATCTGATTCTTTCACCACTGAGAGCCAAGGACATCTGCTGTCTCCTCACATCAACCTCTCCTTGAATTGAATTACAGTCGGTTTTTTCTGGGTGGGGACACAGTGGACATTTGGCCAGAAGACAAATAAGCTCCCATATTCTTAATACAGAGGATGCAGGCAGAAAGTGCAGTGGAATCCTCACAAGTGCTTCTGAGCTACAGCTTGAATGGATGCCCTGTGCCTTGAGAAGGGGCATATTTCTGGGCAAGCACCCCAAAGCAAGAGCATCTTGGGCAAATCATCTGTGCAAAGAAGATCCTTGGAGCCTGGCTTACTGAGGGCAGAGGGTGCTGTACCTGGCTGTTCTCTGTGAACATTCCAGAAAAGGAACCGGGTTAGAAACACAGACCTGCTCCGTGGGAAAAGCTGATACGTTTCTGGGAAAACAAAGAAGCAATCAAAAAACTGCTTCACGGGTTTCTTTTACAGTCCAACAGACAGTTTTATTAAAAAGCCTTCCGGCCACAATAGGCTGTGAGTGATGTTTGTTGAAAGAAGAAATAATTTTGTAGATTATGAGTTCAATGTTCAGGGCCCAACTACTGCAGCTACAAGGAGATCTAAAGGTACAGAGATTATGTCAAGTCTTCCCATGGCGAAGTCCCAGTGGGTGGGACTTCTCTCCATAATCGACAGCTCCTTCAAGAGCAGTGGAAGTTCAGCATTGCTCAGATTTCCAATCACCCAGTGTCTGTGGCTCACAGGATGTTCTTCTCAAGATCCTATCAGTCCTAAACTGATGAAAAGGAGAAATTTCCACTCCATACAGAAGAAAATAGTTTTTAAACTCTAGACAAAAGAATAAAAAAAAAAATTAAAAACGGTAGGTTGACCAGCTGGAACAAGACATTCATCTTTTGAAGCTATTGTCTAGAGCAGAGCTCCATACAATGGTTTCCATAAAGAGTCAGAAGGTAAATAGCCAGTTCCGTGGGGCATATGGTCTCTGTCACAAGTCTTTATTATTCCCATTCAAGAGAAAGAAAGCAGCCATACATAATGTGGAACTGGGTAGTGCTAGTTCAGTGAAACTTTACTAAGCAAAACAGAGGTCATCTTTGACTAAGTCCCGAGAGACTGGAGTGTCCTATTGATCTTGTCTCCATTCTGGACAAAGTTGTCATTTTTTTTCTTGGTAACATAACTGGTTTTTTTTGGGGGGGGGGAAAGGGGTAGTGTCCTGCTTCTATTCTTGCCATACTTTGACCCATTCTTCCAATAGCAACATTAACTTTAAACCAAAATCTATCACTCCCACCCAAGCCCTCCAGAGGGTTCCATCACCCAAAGCTCTGTGTATTGTGTCCTCATATGCTGTCCTACCCCTCCTTTTGTCTGCAGCCTCCAGCCATGGCCTTCCCATTCCTTAAGTGCCATCCCCTCTTCTCTTCTTCAGGGCTTCCTGCAATGCTGCAATCTTCCCTTTGTCCCCTGCTAGGTTACAGATTTGCTTGTCACCAGAATGACACCAAACCTAATTTTTCACAAACATTTCATACAATTTGTCATTTTCAGTATATTTTAGTACATTTTTAAAAATAGGTCTGTCTCCACCAACAAGATTAAGCCTATGGCTACAGAAACTTTTTAGCTTATGACTCTTTGGATAGAAACATGCTGGATAAAAGGTCAAAAAGGATCAGTTGACAGTTTGGAAAAAGGGAGCAAGTCATCAATGAGATTCAAATAAAGACTGAGGTAGGAACTGTGTGAGAACAGAGGAGTTAGTCAGGAACAGTACATCTGAGTGCTATGGGAAAATGCTTACATCTCCATACAACTCCTGTGTTAAAATCTTAACTCCAAGGATGTAAAAATTAGGCGATAAGAGCACCAGAGATGATTAGGTAACAAGGGAGACCCTCCCAAGTGACAACAGTGACCTAGGAAAAGAAACAGCAGGATTCCACAGCCTCCTCTCCCACCCTTTAAGGAAGTGAGCATCTGTAAGCCAATAGGAAGAATGTAATCAAGAACTCAACCCAGCTGCTGTTCTCCTGTCAGATTTGCATAACTAAACAATGTTTAAGCTACCTGACCTTTGGGATCATACTGTATCTGAAGACAAGATAGAGACATGTGAAAGTGTCTGGCAAAGATACCAGTTTCTCTGTTTCTTTTTGTGGCCACATATGAGAGTCACTTGATAAATCCCAAAGGAAACCCAGCAAGTTAAATGTTGTTGATTAAAGGGTAGGAAGTTCAGAAGAGCTTTGAGGCTTTAGTAAAATTATAAGATACAAATATAAACAAATTAGGAATAAGGGAACACTTTATTTGGTTCATGACTAAGGACACTAGAATCAAAGGAGGAAATGAATAGTAGCTGACTTTCTCTCTCTCTTTCTCAAGGTTGGCAAAAAGAGGGCTTTCACTGGCATAATGGCATGGAAAAAAGGAATTTTTTTCCAAATATTCCTTCTTTATTTTTTTTAGTAATAGAATCTGTGATGGTTAATTGTGATTGCCAACCTGATTAGATTTCAAAGCATTTAGGAGACTTCTGACACTATGAGCCAAAATAAACATTTTTTTTCCTTTTGTTTCCACAG
Source organism: Meriones unguiculatus (assembly GCF_030254825.1). Lineage (NCBI taxonomy): Eukaryota > Metazoa > Chordata > Mammalia > Rodentia > Muridae > Meriones > Meriones unguiculatus. Next base: position 112,371,538 of record NC_083359.1, on the reverse strand, counting down.
GAACATGTGATCAAGACAGAGTCCCACCACCAAAAGTCCTGCTTTACCTGGGAGGATGAGTTACCTTGCCCCGGCCTGTGCTTTCCTGTCTCCTTTGAAGGTGGATGTCCTATGTCTCTAAATACAATACCGACTTGAGCCAGAAAGGTTTTTAAAATACTTTTTAGTGATTCTTTGTGAATTTCACATCATATACCCCAACCCCACTCATCTCACCATCTCTCCACATCTGCCTTCTGCCCTAGCAACCACCCTTCCAAAAGACAAAAACAAAACAAAAGAATCTCTGCCTGAAAGGCTGTAGTGTGTCATTGTGTCACATAGTATAACCTTTTGCCTAAACAGCAATGAGTCATTGGTCTGTGAGGCCTCTGGATTCACCATCAATACTGGATCCTCACAGGACTCCTCTTAGATATCCTGGTGTTGCCGTCTGTTATGGAGATTCTGCAGTTTTGATTCTGTAGGATCAGCACTTCACACACTCCAGCAAGTCATACATGGGGTAGATGTTGGGGTGGGCCAGCTCAGAGCCCTGGATCTGGGTCTAGATGGTAGCTTGAGTTGGTCAGCCTACAGGCTCTGCCATGCTCCAGCCACTGGGGCCAGTTCTCCTGCTTTGCCCAGGGGAAGGGCAGGGTCAATTCTCTGCACCTCTCAGACATTAACATGGCCCCAGGGGCAGCCCAAACCTGAGACATTAACATGGCTTTTGTTGGTAACATAGGCCATGGACATGAATACAGGCACTTCCCACCCCCAAGAGGTGCAGGACCTTAGATCCAGACATTGTCCTCAGCATCAGCACATGTCTTCAGGGGGCAGGGCAGGCTGCTCACATCAGGACCACCCTCTCATCTTCAGTTCTACATCTGTTCATAGCGAACACATCATTTCCCCTTCGTGTTCTCTCCCATATTTCCACCACATAATTGCTCATCTAGAGGCACGTGGGCCTCTGGGTATCTTCCACCCTACCCTCACCGTGTGGTGGCGGGCAGAGGCCTCTTGAACCAGGACTTTTTGATGTGACTTTTCCTCTGTCCTCTTTCCCTCTGCTCCCCTTGAGACGTGGTTAGCCTAGAGACTAACTTACAAGACCTACATTGACGGTCAAAGCACTCAGCAGCTGATCTAGATGCCTCACAACCCTTTGCAGAGATCTGCACACGCACCTAATGCCTTAATACATTAATCCAGTGCACTTAACACTGGAACAGATAAGCAGATTTTTCAACCAAAACCACATAGCAGAACCGAAAACCAACAGTGTTTTCAGGAACCAGGTAATGAATTTCCCTGGGCTAGGGAAGACTGAGCCTTATAGGTTCAGCCCTCTGTGGCTCTGCCCAGCTGACGTCATAGTTATGTGAGTGGGTACAGTTTGTAGTTTTGAAAGTGAACAGAGCTCTGCTCAGTTGGTCTTTTGTTTAAAAAGGTTATCAAAATGGATTAGTCTCATGGTTGATTCAATCTCTAGTGGGACAGAGAATCAGGAGTGGGATGACTGTGAAGTTATGGCACAGGATAGTCTTCAGTGACTGAGATCATCAGTACCCAGATATGTCTGGATTATTCTGAAGCATGTCTTTGTTTGCTCATTTAGATTCTGAAGTTTTAGGGGTATATTTATATAATATTTATATTTTTGTCTTTTGTGTTATAAAGTCCAGAGATGTCAGATTTCTACCTAATCCAGCAAAGCTCCACATCAAAGATTAATATTCTGTTATTCCAGAATGTTCTATATGCTAAGGGTTAATGTAGAGTAGGGGGATCTTGAACCCCAGGGTTTTAGAAATGTGAATGGGTTGAATTTGCCTCAGTATATTTCCTGTGGTTCCTTCTTGGAAAGGGAAGGAAAAAAAGAACAGTGTAGGAAGGTGAGTCAAGTCACAGAGACTAAAAGACACAGAGAGAGAGAGTGTGTGACCACAAGGCAGGCAGAGTGCTTCAGATCCCCCACTAAAACTGTCAGTCCACAGCCTCCATCCTACAGCACATTCTCTTCCAATTTTCCCTCTTAAATTGCAATCCAAAAATATACTGCAGATGTGATATCATTTTCTTGATAACTGGACCTTCCAAGTTAATGACTTTTCTTCTTTCCAGCGGGGAAACAATTTCGTTTGCTTAATATAATAATCTATTGTAGTCCTTGTTGTTTGCCCCCTGACCCGAGGCCCAGCCTCGGAAAGCCAGACCTGCCCCCATCCAGCTGCACACAGGGCACTGCACTGCATTGTGAATTGTACAGCAATAACCTACAAATCCTTAACCCTACCAGTGACCTTGTCCCTGACTGACAATCCCAGAGGTGGCAGAAGACAAGACAGGTCACCTCAATGGAGAGCATAGCACAGAAACTGCTCCCCCCATTGTAATGGAGTGCATTTGGTCTAGGCTAGTACCTGGGAAACTGGCAATGTTTGTTTCTGCAGCTTGTCCAGCAAGTGGACTCTGGGACCCTTTGTCCTACATATGTCTGTGTTTCTAGGCAGTGCAACTTTCGTGAAACAGTCTTGAAGTGATTTGAATAGAGTCATGTGAATTGAAGGGTCTTTTCTGTCAGGATGTGTGTGGTGGGGGTGGGGGGGACTTCTGTGAGGACCTTCCTGAAGCCAGAAGCAGCCTCCTATGCTCACCCCACTGCTGAGTCAGACAAAGTCAGAGGCCTTCACCACACGGTTGACAAACGAGAGCAAGGCTAATTTGGTATCATTTGTTTCCCATTTCCAAACCCTCATTAAAATAATCTGCTCTGATTGTCTAGGGAAGTTATTTTTTGCGCTTCCTTTCCCTTCGCTGTATCAGTACAATTTCACAGGCAGCAGATTTCTATGTGGAGGGTCCTGGCAGCCCTGTTGAGAGATGGGGGAGGGCTTCTACATATATTTGCTGGGAGTACAGCCAGACCTCTTGGCAGCCAGCAGGGTGGGAATCCCAGACCCTCCACTGTCCCCTGGACTGGGTCCCTGAAAAGCGTTGGATTCCTAGTACCGAAGGAATCTGCCTCACTGAGAAAGGCTTTGAGCAGACAGTAAATGTGACAGGATTTTTGGGTTTGGGGTAGTATAGATGGAGGATTTCTCCAGTGAGGAAATGAAGAAATCCAAAGTAGAATTCAGGATTGTGATTCTCTTAGGCACCTATACACATAAGATCTGGTTCACACTGAGACCATGAAAATAATGGCTGTCTGTTGTGATTTATTATAATGATGATTACTACTTCCTAAATTTTATTTTGTCTTAAGACATTGGCTCCCTCTGTGGCCCAGTGTATCCTATGCAGATTAATCTGGCCTCAAACTCAGTCATCCAGCTTCAGCCACTGGTGCACCGGAATGACAGATGCATGCAATCACACCTAGCTAGAGTATTTTTTCACTGTAAATTGCTACCAAATATATGCCAAACTGTCAGTATGCTAGGCCATGAAAATAGAATACTTACAACAAGGCACTTCTTTCAAGGAATCTACCAAAAAAACAAACCACGAATCATAAAAACCAAGACATAAGAAAACACCTTAATGGCTCTTCTAGCCTCTGGCTGTCCTAGAAGAGTATTTACCATAGGTAGGATGAATGAAAACACCTCTCCTCTGATCTTATTAATTCCGAGTCTTAACCTCACATTCAAACCTCTACTTCTTTGGCCCTTCTACCCGTGGCCAGCTCTCTTTTCTCCCAAAGCAGAGAGCCTTTTGCACTCAGGTATATCTGCCTGGCTATTAGGCTTCTCATGTTTCTATAGCCAAAAGACCTAAGTCTTGGAAAGGATTCTAGTTGGTCAAGATGCTGATTGCTGTAACTAATGGGCCCCCTGGGAGCATGTGTGACATTTATTTATGAATTAGATGGCCATGCACTGTGAAGTCTCATTTCCTCACAAGGACAGGATGTAGCTACCTTTGGAGAGTGTGAGTTTTCTGCAAACAGTCGCTCAGTGGGTCCCCACAGAGGCCAGAGAAGGCCGACAACACTATTCCAGGGCAAGTGTGCAGAGGTGGCAAAAAGGAAAGAGCAGTCCCAGACACTGGGCAGGGGAGCTCAGGAGTGGGGAGAAGACAAAGATCCTGCCCTCCTTATACTCTCCACATGAAGTCAGAACTTCTGGCAGGAATTTACAGGTTGAAGGAATTTGTTCTTGCTGAATTTAACCAAATTTCCCAGTTTCCAGTGTGACTGAAAGATCATATTTTATGTACTGAAAAGATGGGCAAATAGTCTATGTCATTTAGGCAGATAGATTTGAGCAGTTAATTTTGATCTTACAGGTACCAATCACTATTATCCTCAAGACAGTGGCTCACATCATAAGGTCTAGTACAGCCATAGCCCTTTCTGTACACACACACACACACACACACACACACACACACACACACACCTCAAACACACATACGTCGAACACACATACACACACATACAAGCACCACAAACAAACATATACACACCACAAACACAGACACACTACCCACACACAGATAGACACACACACCTCAAACACACATATACCACAAACACACATATACACACCACAGACCCACATGCATCACACACACACACACACACACACACACACACACACACACACACAGTGGCAAGTCCAGAGCCCATATTCACTGTCCTAGAGCCCAAATTGAGGAGTTGGAGATTCCACACTTAGATCTCAGTTCATCCTGCAAATGTTTTATCAACTTATAGGTGATTGAATAACATGCTCTCTCTCTCTCTCTCTCTCTCTCTCTCTCTCTCTCTCTCACACACACACACACACACACACGTACACACACTCATCTACTGGGAAGCTATCCCAAGGTAAAGTCACCAAGCACAAATCTCAACACTCTGGTTTGGTTCCAGGGGGCCCTCAAGGTAAACCTCAACTGAAGGTTGATGATGTCCAGTGGATGACACGGTTTGCTTAATTTTAATTTATAAAGCAATGGAAAGTAAACCAAATGTAAAGTCCAAAATGCCCTCTTTGTTGTTGTTAATGAACTGGGACGTACACTGTAGACTTTCTAAGTCTGAACAGCAGAGTTACATACAGGAGTGGGAGGAAGCTCATGTAGAGCATTGGACTAGAACATGCAATGAACAGCAGAGTTACATACAGGAGTGGGAGGAAGTTCATGTAGAGCATTGGACTAGAACATGCAATGAACAGCAGAGTTACATACAGGAGTGGGAGGAAGTTCATGTAGAGCATTGGACTAGAACACGCAAACCATGGTGGCCTGGTGCAAGCCAAGGAGAAGCCCAGAGAAGGGAGCAGTGTGTCCTGCTTAGTGACATTGCCCCAGAGAAGGGAGCAGGGTGTCCTGCTTAGTGACATTGCCCCTAACAGAAGGCCCATCGTGGTAATAAACATTCTCTTTATTGCATTCTGCTGCCTTGGTTCAAGTTTTCTTCTCTTTCCCAGAATTAGAGAGAATTAGGAAGCCACAGCTATGAGGAGTGTGGGAGTAGACAAACACCAGCTCCATGTCTGATTGGAACTGTGACCTAGAGCAATGAATATAATGGCCCTAAGGATCTTTCATTATCAAGTTTCTTCTTTGACATTTTCCTACATTCTGACCATTCTTGCCACCACCACTCTCCCATTTTCCTCTCCTGTTCAGTATTCCTTTCTTTTGTATTTTTGTTTTGTTTTGAAATCTAGTGGGTATAACCCAGGCCATCTGTGTGACCATGGGCTTGGTGGGCTCAACAGTGGTTAAGAAACCCATAGTGGTGACTCTTCCAGTAGTGGCTGTTTGGTCAGTAGGAGGCCTAGGTCCCTTGGGACTCTCATCCACGGCTGGCTGTTGACAGGCCCGTTCTGTACAGACTTTGGGGAGGCAAGCACAGTTGCCTTATTTTCGTAATTTGAATGGTTATGTCATTTCCAGAAGATGACTCCACAGTTCCTCCTATCTTTTGCCTTCTTCCCCTGTTCTTCTCCAGTATTTCCTGACGCTTAGAGGGGAAGGTATAATGTCATGTTTGTAATGGTGCATTCAACCTTTCCTTATTCTCAGAACCTTGAAAAGTCATGTGTCCCTGCATCCACTGCCTTTCAATGCAGAAAGACGCTATTCTGGTTAAGCCTTAAGTTTTCCATGGGCAAATTCCTGTGCAGGCAAAAATCAGTCCACATGCTGGTATGCTGGAGTTGCTAAAGCTGTTGCATCTCTGAGGTCTTTCCAGATCTGTTGCGTGGGTATAGAAATAGAAGGAAACTGAGAACAGACTTTAAAACAAAGCTTTTGCACACTGGGAAGACCTAAGTAAAGGCAGTGACTGGAAGCCCTGAAACTTTAAGCTGGCTCAAGGAGGGAGAATGCCAGGGCTGGAAGCTGAGAGCCAGCTGAAGAGGTTCTTGGTAGCAATCATTATGAAAGTGACTGAGTTAAAACACACAGTCACAACAGAAATCAATGCCCTGAGGAGAAGGCAGCCAGCTAGATCAGCCACCAGGCTCTCTCTCTCTGTGCTGAGGTGGCTTTTGTCTGTGTGTTGCTTTGTGAGCACTTTGTTCATAGGCTCCTAATAGGCTTGCTTTAGGAGACACTCAAAAGCATATACACAAAAACAGATAAATGTATCTGCCTGTAGCCTTAACACTATTCCCTGGGCTTTTGTCAAACTGCACTGTGACCGCCTCAGTCTCACTTTTTCTCTTCCCTTTCTCTCCTTCCTTCTTCCTCCCTTTCTTCCTTCCTTACTCCTCCTTTTCTCTCTCTTTTTCTCTCTCTTCTCCTCTGTCTCTTTCTCTCTGGTTCATCTTCCTTTCCATCTCACTTCTCTTTTCTCTTGGCCTTCCTCTCTCATCTGTCTTTTCTCTCTATCTCCTGACTTTTCTGTCTTCAACTAGCTATCCCTCTGTCTGGGGGATAGCTACCTTAAGTAATCTTCACTTTTCTGTCACCAAAAATCCCTGCAGATTCACACACTTCACATAACTACATTATTACTGCAGTGTCTTTATTAATAAGTAATTTCCTAAAGAGAACCCAGGGCATCTGTAGGTAGCAGTCAGCAGAGAAACTGTTCCATGAATTGAAAAGAGTGAAAAGAGACTTCCCTTTGATGGGTATCAGATATGTTTTTAGTTTGTGGTGGGGGAAGGGTAGTAAAAAGGGGTAACCAGAAAAGAATGGTGGAAACTCAACCCTATTTCATTAAATCTTCATGAATATGCAAAAGAGGACTAATTGCCCTCTTTAAAAACTAATCATTCTGAATTTTACAAGTTGAATTATAAAAACCTGACACACTTATTTTCCTCTTTTATTATATTTGTAAGCATTACTCCTTCTGCAAAGAAAATCAAATCCTATTTTTGTCAGCTGCTTTGGCCCCCCTTTCTGCTGCGACCTGCTTCTCCCCCCTCTGCCTAGTGCCACTGCAGCCTGGCCATGTGTATTAATTGCCCTGCGAGACACGCTTGAAGTCATTAGAATTCCCCGTTCAGAACTATTATCTTGTGCCATTGTGCCTTTGCATTATATTTATTTAAATGTGCCGCTTCTGAATTAGCTCATTTTTAACAGCTAGCCATGCCTGAAATATCGTTCCCATCCAAGCTGCTCTCATATCATTTTTCTTTCCTTGGTGGAAGAGATGTCTGCGCCCAGCCTTCCATTCCAACAGGGCAGCTTTGTTAGGAGGAAGAAGCTGCTCTTGTGGGGCAGTTTTCAGGAAGAACTCCATGCTCAGACCATGCCTGCAAGGAGGCAGCCTCAAGAAACGCACTAGACTCTAACTGCAGTCTCCTCCCAGGAGCAGGCTGCCCGTTTCCTACCTAATGCGATTTTTCACTGAGGAAATGAAGGAGTCAACACAAGTTTCTAGTCTTTTCTTGGCCTTTTGTTAAAGACTCCCAAGGTGAGGCCAAATCTTCCCTGGCACCTACTCAGGAGCCTTCAGCTGCCGGCAGAGTCACCCGACTGGGGGCAGTGTGATGAATTAAATGGTCACAGGAGTTCTCTCTCAGGCCCGGGCTTCCCAGGGCTGTTAAGAAAGTTCTGACAGGCATGGAAATTTCTGTTTCTCTATTAACTCTAAACTGATATCTCTCCATATTAAACTATTTTGTCTTTTTTTTTTTTCTGTTTTTCCTTGTCTATCTCATGTGCCCATCTTTCCATTCAGAACAGACAACATGGTTTACTCAAAAGCTGAGCACAGACTTTTTCTTCTTCTGTTGTTGTTGTTTAATTAATTAATTATTTTATTTACTTTATATCCTAACTGCAGCTTCTCCTCCCTCCTCTCCTCCTCGTCCTACCCACCCACCTCCCCTTCTCCCAACAACTCTTCCTCCCTTGACTTTATTATTTATAAAACTTCAGACTTCAGAGATACTTTTTTGTCTGGACCATTGCTGCCCAGCTCATAGAATCTCTGTTCCACATTTACATAAAGGCACACCGCCAGCGATGCAGCACCCCACCACCACACACAAGAAGGGGCTCGTGTACTTCTCATCGGGCCCTCATTATACCTTTTATCTTTCGAGGAAACTGGAACAAAGGGCTGTAAGCTAGGTTAATAATCTAATGAGTGGTGAAGAATGGATTTGAGCACAGGTTCATGTTAGATTTATTTTCTTTCTACAACACCAAGCTGGCAGCATTGGAAATTAAGTTCGTATGTTGGCATGAATATTTGGCAGAGAAAATCAGAAAAGGCATTATGGACAGAGTGGGCCAGACATTTGATTTAAAGCTGGAGAGAAGTGCTTTGTGATATGGCGATAAAAATAAACACATTTGTCTCTGTAAAAATAACAAGTTCAGACCCCCCACACTCTTGGGGGTCTTGTAAGTCTTAGATAAGATGCACTGAAGGACATCTTCGGGAACTACCATGAAAGTTACCCAGAATGCCTGGTTCATAACCAACCCTTTAACAAGGTTTTTGAATGAATGTGGGATCTTTGTTGCCTGTGCTTGTTGCTAAGGCAAGCCAAGATTTGCACACATGAATGTGGAGTCTCCAGGTCTGAGGTACAGCACCAACATACTGCAATCATTTTGACTGGTTCTGAACACATCTCCTCAAAGTGCTGAAGATTCACAGGGGAAGAAGCTCCCTGAACACCAAGAGGAGGAAGACCAGCATAAGATGAAAATCTTCTGAGTTTTCATTCCCCTCAGGATTTTGCTTTCAATCTGTTCTGCCACAGTGGAGTTTAGCAGACCCCCTAAATTCTGAAAAGAAAAGGGATTGGAACTGACAGGAATTCATTCATAAGAAAAGGGCTCAACACATTGCCTAAGATTTCAATAGGGGTCTGGATTAGGAATGAACCTGGAAGTGGTGCTTTGCTGTCCTCCTAGGGTGGTGAGCAGGCTGAGGCACAGGAGTGAGCTCAAGGAGGCTGCATACGTGACCAGTTCAGCTCATCCACCAGTGAGGTGGACATCCTGGGAGCAGTCTGATGCCAGCTTTGTCGTGGACTTGCTGGTTCTTGGAGGCAGGGTTACAGAGCGTATGTCTGGATAGATTTCCTCTTTAGGAGTCATCTGGCATCACAAACAGCCTTCTACTTTAAGGAAGGGCTATCTCTTTCCAATCTCCATGTGTAAGAGCTCTGAATATGATTTCAGAGAATTCGGGAGAGAAGCTGAGCCTCTCTGGAGAGACTCCCATCCTTGTCTGTCTTCAATCCAAGAAATTGTGCTTTACAGCCCCCCAAAACACGTATGTAGCCTTTTCCTTTGTAAATATGTATTTTTTATTTCTTGAGCAAAAATCTGACAAAGCAAACATCCCCAGCTTGCTATTTCATCCAACAAGTCAGGACCTCCATTGACAACAACTCTCTTTCCAACACCAATGCACACAGATTGTGCTTCTGCCTAAGATTACCCTGGGGTGGCACAGGGTGTCAAGAAAGAGCTCTGTCCTTCAGTGTTCACCTGAGAGGCTGGAATGAAGGAGATATGAGAGGACTGGGCTAGGGCAAGAGTAGGTAGGAGGACTGGGGGTTGGCTCAGTCAGTGACATGAAGATCTGGTCATGGCTGTGCAGGCCTGTGATCTTAGGGCTCGGAAAGCAAAGGCAGAAGCATGTGAACCTTGTTAGCCAGCCAGGCTGGCCAAATCAATGTGCTCTAGATTCTGTGAAAGACCTTGTCTCAAAATACACGGTGGACAGCCAGTGAGAAAGACATAGCTTTCACTTGGCTCCACACACACTCATTCACGGTTGGATGTGAACCCCCCGTTTACCTGCACACACACAGAGATACTTAAACACATGCACACAAGAGTAGGTCAGCGGATGCAGATGTAGAGCCTTCAACCTTGGTGAGAAACTGGAGCTTCTAATGGAGTTGCTGAGTAAGTGAATGGTAGAATTTTTTTCTACTTCCAAACACTCTTTTCATTCTGCGGTCAGATGACCCTATTGGCTATTTCATTTTCTTCCCGAAGACTGCTGAATATTTAAAGCAGGACTTTAGATGTGCCCAGTGATTTCACATTGGGGTTATATCCGGCTTAATTTCCTCTTACAAGACCTCTTCTGATACTGTCTGCACTTTTGTATTCCCAGGTGCCCCAGCCGCCCAGCTGCTGGACTCAGTCCCCTCCCATGTGTGGCCCATGACGACTCGTCCTCTCCCCTTCACCAAGACCCCTTGATTTGTCCCTCGACAGGGAAATTTGAAGATAAATTTGTAGGTAAGATAAACTTGCTCACAACTCAAAGCTATTTATGTAAAATCAGCTCCAAACACTGGCCTGATTTTCTAGCAAAGAGTTGCATTTGCGATGGGGTGGATAAGTCTCTTTTAAATCTCCAAATGTCCGCATATTTTCCTGAAGTCAGCGAATGGTCTTGAAGGGGAGACATAGAGATTTTTATCCAAGACACTTAAATTATGAGTGAAAATCGCCTCATCTTTAAAATGGAAATAATGATTACATCAAAATTCATGGGGCTGGTGTGAGAATTAAAACGTGGTGCTTTTTGTAACTGTTTCATACGACAGTATAAGCATAAGACATATTGTTCCCGCTGGTTGGAGGCAGATGTCTTGACAGGAACTCTCTGGAGGTCGCTCTCAGTGTAAACATCCCATGATTCCCTGCCTCAGACAGGGAGATGAACGGCTGCAGCTGCCGCCCTTAGCAACCGGCCTGCTGAGCGGCAGGCTGCAGTTCACGACAGCGGCCGCTAGATGGCACGTACTAGAGAAACTCGCTGCCACAGAACATCTGGCTCCTTCCAGAGGAAGCGCCTCAAAGGACACGCGGTCAGTGTGGCAGAAACTTGGAGCACTGTCGCCTACACGGAGACAGAAGTCCTATGTGAGCATCAGAAGTACTCTGGACTTGAAGAAATACACATAAATGAGGCACGCCACCCTTTCTTGTCTCCTATGCTGACCGCTTCCCCCCCCCCCCCCCCCCCCCCCGCCACTGCAGGGCTCAGAGATGCTGCGGAACCCCATGAGGCATCTGGAAGAAGAATGGCAACTTCTTTATCTGAACTCCTCAAAAGGAGAGCAGTGTGAGGAAAAAGTGCTTGCTACCAGTTACTCCACAACAATGCAGGTGTCTAATTCCTCAGACGGCAACTTCTCTCAGCTGCTTCAGGCCTCTGTAACAGGAACCATTCAGTGTACAACAAGCAGTGATCCAGCAGGCCATGTGAAGAGCTGCCCTGGGTCTGGGAGGAAGTCCCTAGCAGGACAATTCCCGTGTCAGCTGTGGCATCTTGGGCGGTCATCTGCATGGCAGAGCGACATGGGGTCATCAGACACCCAGCATGAGGTCTTCCTGCGGTCTTCCCGTGAGGGCCTTTGACAAGGACCCTCCAGTCTAGAGAGTGTGCCTCCTTTATCCACCGATCTTAAGGCGCAGGTAAAGCGTCAGGCCCACCGTCTGTACACTCAGTAGAGTCCTTTGGTGGCATTTTCCCACAAAGAACAACTGTAACAAAAGTCCAACAGTTACTGAAGAGAAATACTGAGAACGTCAAGAAGCAGGTGCCAAGCCGAACATAGATATGCTTACCACGTCTAAGGGCCCTTTCCTCCTAGACAGCCTTGGCACCTGGCCTGTTCCAATTTCCAGGTGGAAGCCAAGTCTCTTCAGCTGCCTCTCTCCTGCCCTAACTTAACCTTCTGTACTCTGTTGTCACTCAGTAAATACAACTGCCACTTTCCCGACACTAGTTACTGGGGAAACATGATCTCGATAAACTCCCAGAACACTTGTGTTTAGCATAGTATATTTTGGGATGGTTTTTAATGTGTGTTGTGTGTTGGGGTGTGTATACACATGAGTGCAGTTGCTCATGCAGGACAGTCATTGGATTCCCCTGTTGATGGAGTTACAGGAGATTGTGAGATGCCAAATATGGGTCCTGGGAAGTGAACTCAGATCCTCAGCAAGAGCAACCAGGACTCTTAACTGCTGAGTCATCTCTCCAGTCCTACCTAGTATTCTATTAATAACAATAAATAATAACAGACAAGACTTCTTAGTTACCAAGAGAGAAGTGAAATAAGAATAGATTTTTTTTCTACCTGTTAATTTTTCATTTGTTAATTTTTGAGGTGAAAAACACATGTGGGTTGTCACTATAGGCAGCACTGGATAAAGCTTTGCTTGATAAGAGTGATTCTGACCATGGGCTTTGTGCTAAAGAGCTCCTGGAGAGAGTTACTATCATTTTCATCCAAGTCAGAAATAAAACACTTGGAACTAAGAAAACAGACATAACCTACCACATTCTCGGCACTGTAATGAGCAATGCCTGGTTCTAAAACTTCCCTAAAGCTGACTTGCTGGAAAGATGATGCCATTTCTTTTGAGAACTCACAAATGGGAATATACACTTTTTATGACCTTTTGTAAATTTCGATTTTTATCAATAAAAGAGGGCAAGAAAAGGAGTCTTCCTAGTGCCTGGCTCAGTGCTGAGAAGGCCAACCCTTCTTGGTATCTATGGAGAAGCTCCCTGTGAGGAGCTGGCCTCCAGGACAGGACGCTAGGTGGGTAAGCTTTTCTGCAGCTTCCAGGAGTTCCTGAACTAGGATGGTGTGGGCACTTGTGTTGCATCTATGTTGGGTGACAGAGAAGAGAGAAATACGGAGACCCACATAAGGGAAAAACGTTGAGAAGAGTCAAGTTAGAAGTGGCTCTGAGTGGAGCTAGTGTGTCATTTTCTCTCTGCGGGCTTGTTGGCTTTACAGACTTTCATGGAGCACATGTTTAGTTCCTCCACACTACTAAAGTAATGGGGACCCTGCGGTGAGATGGAGCTAGTTGCTTGAAAGCAACTGGTCACCATTGCTTTCCTGCAAACTTGTACCTTTCCCATAGCCCCCATTCACCAAGGTGGAGGGGAGTCCTCTAAGGGGCTTTCCCAGACCTCAAAAGGCAAGGCCTGACTTCAATTCACCTCTTTTAACAATTTCGGAGACATTAAAATAACTTCCGTAATTTACATGCATTTTATTTTTATTTTTTCCTTTCCATTCTACCACTTTGTAGAATTTACCCTATGAAACACAAGAATGCACAAATGTATTTCAAAATTCAAAGGTCCTCTGATTAGAGTTATCTTGTACACAGGAGAGTAACTGCTGTTCATGGCTGGAGTTCTTCAGAGAGCTGGAAGCTTGGTTTGCATAGATGCTTTATAGGTGATAGATCTGAATGCTGTTTTCTGATGGTTGAGTAATGGCCCTAGGTGTGGGGCCCATGTTAGCCAGAACACAAAACCCCCAGATTTGCCTGTGGAGATGAAGGTGCAAAGAAAAGGAAGAGACTTCAGGGAAAGGAGGCGGCAGCAACTCTGGATACTCAGCCTTCAGGTGGCCACAACTTTACCTGGAGGGATTTTGTTTTTTTGTTTTTGTTTGTTTGTTTGTTTTGTCTTTTTGTAAGTGGATAACTTGGATTCACCTGCTTCCCTCCCCAGGGATTTTCTCTTTTATCCAGAACTTCAAGATCCCATGAAAGTCTGTAGATATATAATATCCTTACAGTCACTTGATGGAAATATTCTCATCACCTCCAGGAGGGTGTTTTCACTTCCCCAAACTTGTCACATTTGACATTAATCTTAAAAGCCCATTATATAGTCACCCTCCTTCCTCTGACCTGCAGTGACACCATATCTTCTCTCAAATCAAATCCAGACTTCAGAACCCTATGGCAAAGGGCTGAGAAAATGCCAACAGATATGGTTGAATGACTTTCTGCCATGTTCCTGTCAGCATGCTCTACATTAACATGCTGTTCTTAATCACCCCAAAACCTGAGGACTCTGTGGGAATTAGGAGTGACGCTTGAAAACCAAGTATGGTCATCTCCTCCTCAACACTTTAAGATAATCCTGTTGGAACAGCTTGAGTGGATCATCACCTAAGATGAAAAGCAAGCACATGACTGAGGGAGCATCCCATTCCTTGATCCAGCATGGACAAGAAGCATGAAAGGAAATGGAGTCTACTTTAGCTAGGCTAGCTAGGCACCTCTGTAATCCCAGTTGAGGCAGGAAGATCACAAGTTTGAGATCAAAGTGAGCTACATAGTGAATTTTCTTTCACAACTTAAGCCTCCCAAAACATAAAACAAAACAAAAACACTCAACCTAAATGACTACAAAAGGCAGCATCTCCCCTTAAGCCTCAGAGCTTTGGGGGTCATCGGTTGCTGCAGTCAAATCTGGCCTATATGCATGCACCATGGTCATCTACCCACATAGCTTTGATATCTACCCTTGCGCCTTGGGCCTTACCGTTGCCCTTCCCGCTCTCAATACCTGATGCTTCTTGAATTGTGAATTTAAATGCTTGCTGGACTTCTGAAGGGCAGTGTGGTGGTTTGAATTCTAATTGCCCCCATAGGCTCGAATGTTTGAATGCTTGGTCTCTAGCTAGTGGAGCTGTTTGGAAAGGTTTAAGTGGTGTGGCCTTGTTGGAGAAGGTGTGACCTTATTGAAGGTTGTGTTATTGGGGGTCAGCTTTGAGGTCTGATTTATTATTATTGTTATTATTATTATTATTTACAATTTATTCACTTTGTACCCCAGTTGTAGCCTCTGGGTCCCACCTTCTCTCCCTCTTCCTCCCCTCCCCCTCTTCCCTAGTCCACTTGTAGGGGAGTTCTCCTCCCTACTGCCTGACTGTACGGGAGGAACTTTAAGGTTTTAAAAGCCCAGGGCAGGCCTAGTTTCTCTGTCTTCAGAACAGATGTGAGCTCTCAGCTGCTTTTCCAGCACCGTGCTTGCATGCCTGCCTCCATGTTTCCTGCCATTATCATGACTTACCTTCTGAACTGCAAGCAAGCCCCCAATGAAATACCCTCCTCTTAAGTTACCTAGGTCCTGCGGTTTCCTCACAGCAACAGGACAGTAACTAAGACAGCCAGCCGGGCCTGACCATTTCCCATGTCCTGGTGAGGGTCAGATTACACAGTTCCACCACATTCCTTGGTTAATTTTAGATGCCGCCATCCTGCCATGTACCCCAGTTATTTTCTGACTCCACCACCTAACTACATCCCCAGGTGATATTCTGATTCCCCAGGGCATCTGTGTGCTCCCTCCAACAATTTCTCAGCATTGATATTTACAGAAAAATAATAAACATAATCCACAATGGCGCCTGTATCGACCCCCAGATTCCACTGACATTTAGGAATAAGTGATGGATTGCCTTTTTTCGAGGCTGGCTGAACTGACCTGCGTGGCCTGTACATAATTTACTTTTGATTAAAGGAGTGCTTCAACATCTAGATGCTGTTTGGGAGCAGGAGGCAGGATCGATACGTGTATGACACAAACTTTCAAGCAATGGACTGAGTGAGAAGTCTCTGTAGTCCATTCACCTGGGGGGAGGAGGGAGAGCATGGGGAGGGCGGCTGGGATCCACTGTGGCACAAGAAGCTTTGCCTTAAGCAGATTTGGGCCTGTGCTGTTGGGGAGGACAGACTGCTGAGAGCTGGGAGTGCTCCCTGGCTCAGGTACAGGAAGAAGAGTACCAGCAGCTGCCCAGGAAGAGGCAGCCTTCGAGGATGGCATTCTCCTCCCTTCCTTTTTCCTCTTGTCGCTCACCCTCCCAGAAGAATAACTATCTTTCAGACTGCTCATCGCTTGATTTCAAACTGGGCGCTTTTAGAAGAAAGAGGATACCATGCTCTGTTAGGCCACGCTCGCTGCTTCCTGGGGACAGCAAACCTCACACTGTTTTGTGTCGGCTCCTTTGGCTTCTGCCTCTGCACAGGGTACTGTGCTCCCTGCTGTAGAGATGAATTTCCCAGATGTCTTCATTGAGGGAAACTCTGCTTTTCTTCTTACTGATATATCTCTGTCTGGCTACAGGGTAACTCTATCTCATTCAGTGTTCACATAGAGCAGCGTGAGCCCGTGTGGTGCCTAGGACTGAACGTAGGTCCTCCGCAAAAGCAGTTGTGCTCTAACCACTGAGCCATCTCTCCAGCTCCCAAACCTCCACTCAATGCTGCAGAGGCACTGGCAGAGAATATTGTGTGAAAAGGTAGATCTAGTCTCTGTCTTTGTGGGACTTGAAGCCTATCAGAGAAGGGGAAATGGGCTTTACTGAACTATAATGCTTTCAGAGGACAGCGACTGGCAGTTGGCATGTACTGTGGGATTTTGAGCATGTAGATTGGGTGTGTACATTGAATACCTTGTCTCCTTAGCCTTTCCATAAAACGTCTCTAAGAACTCTATCAAAAATGAAAACCGAATGTTAAGTTTCTCCTCTGATCAAATGCTCCACTCACAATAATTCCGTGCTTTACATATTTCTTTATATATTACTGAATTTAAATGCTAGTACTTTCTTGATAATCCTGAGAAACCTCAGCTTCAAAACCAGAGTTTGCACAAGCACTATGGGATGATGCTCCCCAGATACCTGAGGCTCTTTGCTCTTTCTGGGCTTCACCCCTGCCTCTCCCTGAAGTAGCATGTCTATCTGCCTGTCTCTCCCTTTGTCCACTGAAATGCTGTCTCCCTATCCAGGCCTGTCTGCAATACCACACTGGTGGTGTGGTTTCTCTGCCCATTCCAGAATGTTCTGACTGCCAACTTCCCAGGGCTTTTGTGCAGCCTGATCACTCAGCTTGTCTGCATTTGCTCATTTGCATTATTTCTGCCTCTAAGTCTTGTGCAGATTGGGGTAATATGTCACACACCTAAAACAGCTGCTACGTTTCTCTTCCTTCCTTTTCTTGTTACTCTGCTGTGCTTCTTTGTTACTTGTTTGCTTAATTCTTGCTCCCCAACCTGTTATTTTCCTTTCAAAACTGAGCTCTCTTAAATAGCCAGCATTACTTCCCAGAATGCATTACATAGTGCCTGGGATCTGTACTAAAATAAAATCTATAATCATATTAACACCATGGCATGGGGACTTTCTTTGCTCACTTGCTGCTTGTCTGAGCTGCCCCACTGTGGTGATAGGAACAGAGCAGGGTGGCCCCTGTTGTGGATTCTGTGTTCATAGTTTTAGATTCCCCCATAGAGGTGCCTGATGTGAATTAGCATCTTTGTGAAACTCACCTGCTCCATTAACAGCTTCTGCCTGAGACTTATTGTGGGTAGTAGAAGGGGAATGGATATCCCACACGAATCCCCCATGTAGACATGGCAAATGTACTTGAGCAATTACTCTTGAACTTTGCACCGTGACTTCGGCCTGTCTCAACCATGGCTGTTTTCAGCTTGGCCTCTGAGAAGGCAGACAGAGAAAATGGAACAATTCAGGAAATCTTGCTCGTCCAGGCCCCCATGAAAATGGGATTATTACAGAAACAAAAACAACTGGTCCATAACACCAAATTCTCACCTGGAAGGTTGCTCTGGCCCCAGGCCCTTGGCCATCCTAGGCCTCTGCCCTGAATTCCCTTTTCTTAGAGATTAGCTTTCATAAAGCTCTGTGCCTAAATGGCAGCACGCACTGTAACTAAATGTGACCATAAAGAGGGAAAAGTTATAATGTTGTTTCAGAAAATTGTTGTTCTCATTACCTACCTTAGTGCCATATGTTCCAATCTAAAGCTGCGTGATATGGGGAATTACGGTGACACAAAGATGAAGCGATGTCTGGCTAACGACACCCCCAAATATTTATCCTTACTCGCTCCTCAGCAGTACTCACATGCATAATTGATGCCAGCTCCCTCAATTAGAAGTCCGGGGCATAAAGAAACGAGGACAAGGCTGTCCACATTTCTGAAGTTTGACAAGGAAAGATTAAAATAGTTTATGAGTTCTCCCCATCATCTGCAGAACATGGAGCTCTCGTATTTCATTTTCTCATGAAAAAATAGTGTTTGCATTATTTGAAGAGAATCTTTAGGAATGCAGCTCACCAGCAGAAGTGGGCTGCCGCACCGCCAGCCCCGCATTACGCTGTGAGCTCCACTTCCTCCACAGACACTTTCATCTGGGTGCATTGGGAAAGGAGCAGAGCTCAGCAGCTCCGAACAGTGCTCCAGACACCGTGGCATGGAAAGCCATGTCTGTCAAACCAGAGGTAAGTGGAATACACGAACTGGGGCTTCCTAGAGGGGGCAGCCCTGCTGGCAGAGCCGGCAGAGCCGGCAGAAGCTGTTAATGGAGCAGGTGAGTTTAACAAAGATGCTAATTCACATCAGGTACCTCTGTGGGGGAATCTGCCGGCTCTCTCTCACTGGAGACCTCATTCACCAGGAGTTGGAGCAAACTCACAGAGTCTAGGAGGCAACTCAAGAGGGAAAGAGCATCTTCATGGTCATTTCATTTTAGGGGAAAATTGTCCTGGGTTGTGACATGTGTGCTCCACAAGAAAAGTGAGATCTCATTGTAGAGGAGAAAGCACCATGTGACACTGAAGAGGGTGAACAGCCTCAGAGCCTCCCAGGCTTGGCCCTCAACCCCAGTTTCTCCATCATATATACTAGTTTCTTAGCAGACACAACCGATAAGAGTTGTTGGAATACATGGAAGTCCCATTCTTAGTCACTGAGGAGTCTCCATGGTTATCCAAAACGTCTAGTCTATACTTTCACCAATGGTTTCTGCCAACTGAATTTCAGCACTGATGCCAAGAACATGCAGTGATGAAAGGACAAAGGGTCATTACTTCAATAAACACTACTAGGGAAATTTGGTATCCATGCACAAAATGATGAAGCTAGAAATTGCTCTTCATAAAAAAATTTTTTTTTTACCACATGGATGAAATCCTTAAACATAAGAACTAAAACTATAGGATAAAAAGCATTTGAAAAATTACTGCAGTACTTGATCTCAATGAAGATTTTTTGGATAGAATTTAAAGGAAATAAAGGGCAGAAAAAGTTCCAGGGATAGAGACACCTCTACACAGAAAATAGTCAAAAGGAATTCCAGGGAGGCCAGACACCTCTGCACAAAGATTCACTGTCCACAGATAATGCTGCAGATCAACAGGAAGCATTTGAACACTACTTATCCAATAAGGGACTAATATCCAATAGATAAGAAAAACAAACAGCTCAGCAGCTAAAGGCAAATAGCATACATAAACAGTGGGTAGAGCATATAAACAGGAATTTCTTAGAAAAAGATAGAAATGGCTGAAAGATACTTAGAAATGCTGAAACCCTGGTGCAATCCTATCCTGCCTGTCCTGATGCAAAGAGAAAGAAAACAAGTGCCTTCATGGAGGTAAAGAGAAAGGATGTGAACATTGTTGTTTTGTTTTTTAAACAAAGGAAAAACCGCTACAATATTCCGTGATGCCTTGTGCTAACTTTGACTTTGGCATTGAGCTCATTGTAACGTAATTGGGAACCCATAGGACTCTTCCACTGAAAATGTCACTTAGCAGAGACTGTGCTTCCACTAACTACAGTAGCTCCTGTGCTGAGGCAGCCATGTGCAGAACACAGCAATCACTCAGGGCATGACTTATAGAATGAATGAATGAATGAACTGAGCCAGTGAACATTCCTAGGTAGTGTAGGATCTGTGGGTTGAAACTTGGTGGGCCTAACAGCAAAGTCTGTGATTTTCCTAAAGGAGTCTGTGCCTGTCCGGTTGGGCTTCCTGTTTCAGTGCCCATCACAGCGGGCCTTTCCACCTGGTTTTGACCAAGGCTGGCAGTGTTCCTCACTCTTTGCTAACAGGCTACTCTGCAGTGTTGTGTACAATCTCACCAGATCAGATCTGTACCAGGCAAGAGGAAGCAGGCCTCACCTCCTCAGCTTTGCAAGTGAGAACAAAGAGGATCTGACATAATTTCTCCTCGGGTTTTGGATACAGACTTATATGTTTCTCAGACTTTGTTCTCTGTTCTCTGCCTGGCTCCTACTGTTCCTTCCTGCCAAGAGCTGAATGAAGCCCAGGGCTCAGGCTCTGTCTTTGGCTTCTAGCACAAGGATTATCCCATTGATGCTGACGTCAGTGAATTGATGCATGGAGGACAAGAATGTATATGTCACTGGGATCACCTGTCCATCCTTTAAGATTCAAATTAGGGCTCATCCTTGCTTTTCTCCAGGTTGTCAAGAAAATGAAGACATTGTAGCCAGGTTCCTAATTGAATACAAGTCACTAAAGGCACCACGGTCACTTTCCTGGTACCACCTGGTACCACCTTTGTGATAAAAGCCAAGCTATTTTATGACAAATAAAATCAGTATCTGAAATTGCTGAAGGAGAAGCCCTAGAGAGGAAGAAAATCTGTTGTGGGCCTGAGATGAATGTTTTACATATTCTAAGCATTCTCTTTCCATAGTTGTGACTCAGAGTAACTCACTCTCTGTACTATCGCCTAGCCAGACTCAGTCACCCTGGATGTAATTTATGCACATGCTGGGTTGCCTTTGCCAAGCATTGGCATAGCTAGTTTATGTGCTCCACTCTCAAGAACCTCAATACATTTTTAATTAAAAAACAATTGATAAAGTTGGAACTATAAATCTCATTTTACTGAAAGAAACTTTACCAAGACTTTCAGTTTGTAGACATATGAGATATTCTTGGCTACTGAACTATTATTTTATTTTGTTTCTTCATCTCTGTGACAGGTGCTTTGATCTATTTGGTTGGAAATATAAAGATCTCTAAAGGCCAATCAACATACTTTTGTCTCCTATGCCCTCTCTTTGTCGGAGTTCTGTATACCCTACTTTGGCCACCTGATTTAGAGGTTTCTCCTGCATGTTTCCCCAACATACTGCTCATTTGGATAATGTATGGTTTTGTTTAACCAGTGGGATGTTCATGGATGTGACTGTTTCAGTTCTTAGCAGAGGTCTCAGAAGACAACTCTTTCTGAATGCCTGCATTCTGTACAGAAATAACATGCTCTTAGTAGTTGCTTATTCAAAAGCATTAGAGACAGGGGAAGCAGACCTGCAGTAAAGCGAAGCTCTGGAGCCAAGCCCAGTGGAGCCTGGCAGTACTGATTTGCAAACAGAAAGCGAATTGATGAGTTTTAAGACATTGTAACCCACTTCATCTCATACCCTGACAAGTGTCCTCTGCACAGGCCCCAACTTTTTCCTGAATAAATGGGAAAGGTGAGTTATATGATTCCTATTCCAGAAGTTTCTGAGACTCTAGAGCTCAGTGTATTCAACTGATAGCATCAAGTCCCAGGACTGCTTCCATGGTGGATGCTGCTGGCATGAGCATGGAAGGCACAGACTGGAAGACTGACCTACCTGGCTCCTTATCTGAACCTGGGTTTTAAGTGGAATGGACCGCTTGCCTGGAACCTCCATGGTTATTCAGGGGCAGAGAGGTACCGTGTGGCCTGGCTGTGTAGTCTTTGAGGCAGCATCCAGGCTAGCTCTTGAGACATGACCTTCAAAGTTTCTGAATGTGTGTTAAGAATAAAAAGTCCAAGTCACTATCTAGTGTGTGAAATGAAAGTTCTACACTGAACTTTCAATTTAATATATCCAGACCCATTTATTTCCACCTGACTGCAAACCCTAATATATGTATATTTTAATAACTCAGGATATTAAAAGGACACACTTTGAATATAAGCTCACCCACAGTGACCATATCTTCTGCCCCATTTCATGCTGAGGTTCTCTAACATTTGGAAAGGTTGTGGACTTCTAAGGATGACAGGAAGACATGCCCTCTACTTGCTGTTCTCCATCTCTCTACTGGCATATGACAGGCTTAGTCCCTGGCTTTTGGCCCAGAAACACCTCTATGTCCTGAGGTTTCCAGGCATCGTTCAATCTCCCAGTTATTTTCAGTCCTCTTGCAGGGCTGCTCAGGAAATGCCACATACTTCTTTCAGCCTCTCCTATGGGAATATGGATGTCGGTTTCAGACCCTGCCAGCCCCACCCTGTTGTCAGCATGACTCCACACTGCACTGGGATATCTCCTCCAATGCCCCCAGTCTCACCTGCGCAGGTAATGCTGTCTCTCCTTTTGTCTGAACCTACTGGCTTCTTCAAGATATGTACCAGTGCAATATGGCAGAGCTCTGAATCAACTGTCCTCCAAGATCAGGTCAAGTGGGAAAAACAAGCTAAAAGTACAAGGAAAGAAATGTCTGTTTTCCACACATTAGCTTGTGACATTCTCCTATCTTTTCTGCTCCACCCTGCTGGCATTCCCATCTGTTTCTGCCATCTTGATCTCCATCTAACCTCTTCTCTTGTTCTGAGTCACTTGCTTGTGACTTTCACGTTATGCCAAGACTTCTGAAGAACTTAACCTCTAGTACCAAAAATGGCCTGGGGCTTATAAGCCAGAGGCCATAATTTAAATGGTTTTAAAACTTAAAAAACAGAACTCTCTGTTATTCTTTTCTCTTTACTTAGTGTTATAACAATTGCACTCTCCCCTGGGGCAAAGGAAGCCCCTTGTTTAATGAGCAGTGGAGGGCAAAATGAGGAAGTGAGGGAAATCTTGGATGTCATCTTCAAATACTAATGTGGCAATAAAGGAATGCAGATGACAGTGGGAGGCAAAGAGACTCCATTCTGGAGGCTTCTCACTCACTCATTCAATAAATATTAGTTAAATACTCTGGCATGCTGTCTGTGCAACCGCATAAACAGCAATAAACAAGGCGACAGGCTGAGGTTTTCATCAAGCTCTTACATCCTGTTTGGGGAGACTGAACACAAAAACAAATGTATCAGTTAATTATACAGAGCAATGACTAAGGAGAGAACTCAGCAACACAGCAAAGGGAAGAGGAGAGGAAGAGACCAGATCTGCTGGGTCCTGAGAGGCTTTCTATGAATGCTAATACCTGAATTAAAATCTGAATGACGACAAAGAGCCAATAGCGCACCCACCCCCCAAGGGGGTTCAGAACATTCCAGGGGACAGCACCAGTGACAACGCCTGTTCCTGGCAAGAGATGGAGGCAGGGGAAAATGAAATCTGTGGAGCCCTGCATGTGAGAAGAGGGGATTAAGGAGTTGAGAGAGGAGCTAAAATAAAGTCTTGCCATTGCCTTGCCAGTTTGAATCTCAGCTCAAGAGCAAGAGGAAGCCACTGTACGGAAATATAAGGGAAGAGTACTGGACCCTTAGCGTCATGACCTTGGCAAGTTGGTAAGCAAGCTGGACTTCTGCTTTTGCTGTGAAATCAAAGCAAAAACACTCACTGAGCGGCCTGTGATTTGGAATGCAGCATCCTACTGCACTCCTTCCTGTCTGTAGCGTGTGGCGGCAGCAGGGAGGCTGGCCCAGAGTTAGGCCCTGTGGTTCACAGAAGCAGCTCTGCTCTCTGGGTTGGCTCATCGGTATTCTTACAAGAGAACCAGCGTGACCTCTGAGCACAGCGCCTGTGGTAGTGACCCTATGGGGACCACCAACTTCAGCTTCTATTTCTTTTCCTCCTTTCCCTCCATCTAAAGCCCTTTGGAGGGTGCCCAGTGAAAGTGGTCCTCTCTGGGACGCCGGCAAAGATCGCCGGAAATCCCGTTATTTTCTCTAAAGTGAAGCTTTCCAGGTGTGGAGGGGGCCCTCTTCCTGCTTCATTGTTTCCTGAAAGCGTTTATCCTAGTGTAAGGCACATCCCTGGGAATCAAAGACCCTTTGTTGATTCACAGACTGATTGATTCTGGGGGACTTGAGTACATTTGTAAATATCCTTTGAGGATGATGCATCCCACTGGAATAAAGCTCCTCATGTTTTATTCAGTTCTTTCCCAATATGCAAATGTGCAGGTGCCCCGACGGCATATAGATAACATCATTACACACACTCACATTCGCACACCAAAGAAAGGGCTGCGCACACAGAACACACAATTAGACGGAGATTGCCTTTGAGAAATCTATCGGGTTAATGTGAGGATGATTGGCTCTGTGGGCAGACGCTGACGTCCGCATCTGCGGAACAGCCACCACTGCATCCCCCAGGAAGCCGCAGATCGCGTAGCTAGACAGCCTGGGGCTTCAGTGAGGAGGAGGAGGCTGTTCCCGTCTTACGTGGTGCCACACTTCTTAGCTGTGTGACCCTAAGCAACTCAGAGCAACTTCCCTTCCCAATCTGAACTAAAACAAAAGCAAAACCACAGGGGTAACTTGATTTAGGACGAAGTGTTCAACAAAATCATGAAATCATGTCAATGGTAGCGAGGCAAAACAGCAGAGGCCCTGAGCTGCAGGCTGGCTTCATGGGGCCCCTGGCAACAGCCAATGGCCCAACCCTGCAGGGACAGAAAAAAATGTCGGTGTCTGTGAAGTGATGGAATCAGATCACTCGGCCCATTTCAAATCGCTATAAAAAGCATATAATTAACTTTCGCTATTTTACATTCCCTCACTATTCAGCAAACAGCTGTTGCCAAAGTTCTGAGGGAATCTCGATTTCCCCATCTTATGCCTTTTCCCCCCAATAATTGTACGTTCCTGTCTCTGTCATCTAGGAATACGCTGCAGCTTTTGAATACTGCTTATGAAGATGTAAGGAGTCGCTTTTATTCTTTCCTCACTCTTTTCCGTTTATTGCATATTCTTTGATCCTCCTTATTTGTTCAAGTGTTTTAAAAATATCAAGAACATGTATAGATGTCCCAGACACACGAACCCTAAAGTTCTCTCTTTAAAAGAGTGATATTTTGCCACACCTACTATGAGCTCATCAAGCTCACCTTTAAGCACTTTGGTGTCAGAATCCGTAAAACAGTGATGTGCAGCCTCCGTCCAGGCCTGTCCGTTAATGCTGACACGCTCCTTCATGGTCAAGGCCGGCTGTGCCACCCTGAGCTCCAGCCCAGCTCTGTCTCCTCCACGCCTTCAAGGAGCAGCAAGCAGAGTGAACTGTTCCAGTTCAGGACACTTGTGATGGGATACATGGTAACAGACTTAGAATGGGTGCCACAAAGGTACCCTCAGATTTAAACACAGCCTCTAACAGCTTGCAGTGTGTCTGTTATGCAGTCCACTGCAGTCAGGCTGTCCAGCTTGACATCTGCTTCCCTTCTTGGTGATTACATACTTCTGTCCATTTTTAGAGGGAATTACTAATCATGGTTTGTAAGATTTGTATTGTTCTTGCTTACTGTGTCCTAACCCTCATAAACGTATAGGTTTGTCTGGTTTTCTCAACTGGAAAAAAAAGTTACATTTTAATGAAAATTTAAAATGTTACATAAATTAAAAGTAATGTTCATTATTAAATATCACCATTACAGTTTTAAAATAAAGAAATACTGAAATAAAATGAACACTGAATGCCTTTAGCTGAGGTGAATTGACTTTTGATTTTTAACTTGGTTTAATTACCATTTGAAATATGTAAGTATTCTACTCAACAGTTTCACACTTGATGGTTAAAAAATCTGCGAAGTCCTCTGGTCTCAGGACCATTCCTGAGGTGTGACCAGCTTGTGACTAGTGCAGGAGACTGGCCGTAAGTCCTGTGTGCATATGATGCTTCTCTCTCTCTCTCTCTCTTTCTCTCTCTCTCTCTCTCTCTCTCTCTCTCTGTGTGTGTGTGTGTGCTCACCAATGTGTCAGCTACTGCTACATACATGGCAAATTGCAAACGGCCACTCTACCTTTTCTCCGTAGACTTCACAGACTTCTTCCTGTGAGCCCGTTCTTGTGTGTAGCCATGATAGCGTGTGGATGCTTCATAACCCCTGTAGGCAATTTCTTTGCACAAACACCGGCCATCAGTCCCTGCCACAAGCATTCTGCACTGAATTGCCCTGTGTGCACACCTCTGTATTCATATCCAAATCCATCTTCAGAGTAATGAACTTTCAGCAGTGACCAGCAGGTAATATAAAGTGTACTAACCAGCACTGTCCACAGTGCAGAAGCTCCAGCTTCTCCTGTGTCTCTTCACCATCCTCAACAGGACAGCAGTCATCACTTTATCTGTGATGCTGTAATACATAACAATTGTCTTCATTTTGTTTTCTCAGACTTGTCTGTCCCTTGAGTAAAGCACCTCTTATGGTGTTCACAGTCTGTTGTGTTTCCTTCTCCAGGAACTGCCTGACTTTCTTCCAGTTTATCATCATCATTATTATTTTATTATTATTTTGATATTGTTTGTGTGAGTTCTTTTTATATTATCAAAATTGTTCTGTCCATTAAGATTTTAAACTACTATCTTAGAAGTTATCTTAAAATTTTTGGTTTCTGTAAATGTCTTTTCTAATTTGCTGTCCTTTATGGGGTTAATACTTTCTTTGCCTCTGGGATTGTGTGTGGTTAGTTAGGCCTTAGTTCTTTTGAGACTCTTGAATTGGTTTCTTGATGTTTATATGGTTTCATCTTTGTCCTTACATCCTTTATCTGTTTATAATTTATTCTGATCTAAAAGCTTAAATATGGATCCAAATTAAATTTTTCCAGATGGTGACCCAATTTTCCAACAAAATTATTGAATAATCAGCCCCTCTAAATGATATGAAGTGGAGAATTTATCAT
The DNA here is from genome assembly GCF_030254825.1 of Meriones unguiculatus. Lineage (NCBI taxonomy): Eukaryota > Metazoa > Chordata > Mammalia > Rodentia > Muridae > Meriones > Meriones unguiculatus. The sequence goes on along the minus strand of NC_083359.1, from coordinate 112,344,644 downwards.
AGAGTCACATGAATATCTTGGCCTATTTCTAAGCTTCTTTCTATCTCATTGACTGCCAGTTTATCCCAATGCAGTAGCCAGCATGTTATTATCAAAGCCTGGTAATATATTTTAATATTTGGCAATGGCAGAGCTTTCTTTATGTTACATATTTTAAGTTTTTCTTTTTTCTTCTTCCTTTTTTCTTTGCCATATGAATTCAGAATCAGTTTGGTGGCTTGGAGAAATAAACCACTGAATTTTTTGCTGGGAGCATGTTACTATGGCTGTTCAGGCCAGGGATAATTGATCATCACCTATGGGCGTTCATGTGTTTAATAAAGGTTTGCATGAATTGTTGCATGCCCTCTATAGAGTATCTAAGTATGTGCACACGCATGCACACACATACCCTGACACACATATGCTCACAAATATGCGCAGACACCATCATACTAACTTTCTACTCTGTTTATCACTAGGTACTTCTCAGTTTTGATGGCAGGTGAACATGTGCCTTTGCTTCTGTTAGTACTTTGTTAGCTTTCTTTTTTAAGAGAACTTCCATCCTTCCCATTTGCTGAATGTTATTGTCTGTGGCAGTTTTAGTTAAGTTTAATTCTGTTCTGTAAATGCTTTTTAGAATTTTTATGCTTTCTGGGGAGGAGAAGGAAGATGCTATCAATGTTCCTGCTTCACTTACAGTAACAGACCTGTTTGATCTCTTAAGTATGTTGTCTCATATATTCTCGACTTCACCCACGTGTGAGTTGTGGAGGGTGATGTTGACGCAGGGCTCTACCACAAAGCCTGGGCTGGCCCGCAGGTCACCTGAGAGCTAAGGATGGCTTAGGACTTGCTGGGCTTTGCCCACCTTTGCCCCTAATGCTGGGATGATAGACACGACCCTCCATACCTCTCAGGCTTACATGTATAAAACTGAGCTCAGCCACGTCTTTTGATTCCCTCTGTGTCTTTGGTGTGGACTCTAACTGACTTAGCATTTTGCCTGCTTGTTCTTTCTGTCTTCTTTCCTTTCTCAGGTGGTGTAAATACTTGGTTTCATGTGTTCTGCTAGATTACACTCAGTCTCCTGTTTCTTTGGGTTTCAGTATTACTCTGCTGTGTTCTTGTTTAACAAGGGCAGTGGGTTTACCCTTCATCACTCCTTTTCTGTGGTGCTAGAGAGCAGACTTTGTAAATACTAAACTTTGTAATGCTCCATCACTGGGCTATATCTATCCCAGCCCCTCAGCTTCATTCACACAGGTCTTCTATTGGCTTTTCTTGAATTACTCATCTTTAAAGAAAATGTGTTCATGTAATCCAAATATTGGGGCTTCTTGGGAGATGTCAGTATATGTATATGGGAACTCCTTAGGACCTAGAGTTTGGGTGGTTTTTTGTTATTGTTGTTGTTGTTGTTTTCACCTCTGAGCAGATGCCACAGTTCATGCTTTTCTGGCAAGTGTTTCCAGAGTCTGGCTGTTTCTGTGTTCTCTCACACTTTGCTGCCTCTTCCTAGGACCAGGCATCAGAGTCCTGGTCTCACTGTTGCCCATCAAGGTTCTGGCTTTTATTCCTGTTCAAATATTTTGGAGGCAAGTTTTTCAAAGAAAAGAAAGTTCTGATTGACCATTCCATCTCACTGGTGGTACCTTTTCATAACTTTCTCATAACTCTCCTTATACTAAACTTCTAAAAATTTTTACTGCTTTGAACGAAGGCTCGTAAGGTAGGTGTGCACAGAGTTAAAACATCCACACCCCTTGTTGTGGGTGTCTAATGGGTGACTGTCCATTTTGTGTCTACATTTGACACATGGCCCCTCAGTGTCTGTTAGGTGCTAAGCTAATGAATGAGACCCAAGAGTTGCTAAGCCAGAGCTGAACCTTGGCTGCAGCACGGAGGCCCTGCTTGCAGTGGGAAGTGTGAGTAGAGTGCTTACCATCATATCATGCTCCTGCTGGGCTCATTTCATCACACACTTTGTCCGCTTGACCTCCAAAGCTATTTAAAATTGTGGCCTCTGTAAATATTCAATTAGCTATGTCTGATTGTATTATCTGAACATTTTTATTTTTTAAAATAAAGTTATCACTCACATAAGGTCTAGAGATTAGCTAAATTGGAAGAGTTTGAGAGGTTATTTAACCCATCTGGACTCTCATGGGAAGACTGTGGTTCATTAATTAAGCAGAGGCTTTTGCAGAGAATCCTGGGATGAATAGCCAAGGATGCAGTATCTAAACGTAGTTTCTCATCTTGCTGGAACTTGATCTTATCCCACATAGACAGGAAAAAGTGGAGAATGAGGAGACTTCTGTCTTCTTACCAAATGATTCACGGCTCCTTCTCAGACAGTTTGTCCAATAGCCTGAGCTCTATCTCAGAATGTAGTCTCTCTGAAGGGGCTAGTCTTTTTTGAAGAAGCTTCTAGAAGAAACTTTCCTAGAAGGTGAAGCATCTTCAGGCCAGTGAACACAACAAACTCTGGTGATTAAAGGTGAACCTGCTGCTTGGGTGGATGGAGAGAATGTAGGAGAAGACTTTACAGGTTCCATTAGCGTTTACTGAGGACATGTGTGATATGTGTGATTAGAAGCTGTGATAGGCAGAAGTGTAAAGCACCTTCCTGCTTTTGATGAACTTTAGGAGGAGTAGTTTAAGAAAAACTATTTCAATATCATATTTAAGATTTTAGGAGAAAAAAAATCTAGACTATATTCTTCATTAATTTTTGTCATAGAAAGATGTTAGGGTCAAGAAGATGCTGAAAGACTTGAGCAGCATGCAAGCAACAAAGGGCATTTATTCTGCAGAAGTCCGGCATGCTGGGGCCACCACCTTCGCAACACGGCGGCAGCCCAAGGGGAGTCAAAGACCTCTTTTAAAGCCAGAAAGGGGAATTCCTACTGTGGCTACATAACCTGGATTGGGATTGGCTGATGCCCATGGAAGCTGCTCTGATCATGGAAGTGACTCTGATCAGGCCTTTTCAGACTGGTAACTAAGCATCATTATCTCCTAGGTCAATTGTCCTGGCCAAGCCAGTTTCTCCGGTTTTTCTTGCAACTGAAGTTTCTTTTACTGAGGAACAGAAAACTCAGTCCTGTTCTGTCTCAGCAAGAAAATGAAACCTGTCATGAATTTGGTTTGGTCAGGCTTATTTAGCAAGGCCCTCTCAAAGACAAGCATTCAAACAGCTTCACACTTCTTATGCTGTCTACCAAATATAGTGCCATGAAATTCATAGAATCTGTGTGCTGACAGTTCTTTTCAGCAGCACAAATAACTCTGGTCCCTGGACCCCTGTGCGGTCTCCGCTGTGGATAGGAAAGCAGAGCTGTTGACTCAGACAACACCATTCTGATTCCAGGGGTAAAACTGGGAGTTTTGGTGGGGTCTGATTAAATCAATTTTTTCTTTGCTAAGCTCTACAGGACAAGGATTTTCCTCTCTATATATAGAAAGGAAAAGAGTAAACTTTCTTAGCAAAACTCTTTAAGTATGGATCTGTTGGACATGAATTATTCTCACCTTCAGTGAGGAAATGCAGACCCCCCCCCTTTTTTTTTTTTTTTGCAAATGTCTCAAAACAGCTGATAAGAAAACTGCTCAGCTATTAGCCTCCCTCCTCCCAAAGAAACTTTATTAGATGCTGAAAGAAAAATGCAGCCCCTCTTCCTGTTTGAATTGTGAGGTGTGTGTGTGTGGGGGGGGGGGGCTCTTGAAATGAATAGGAATGAGCATGTGGAAAGGCCAGGATGTGAGTAGGATGTTGAGCGCCTCATCATGAAGAACCAGGTGCTGAAAAGAGAAACGCTGTACCGAGAGGTGAGGAAGAGAGGCACGGAAGAGAGTCACACTCACTGGAGAAGAATGCAGAAGGATGCCACACTGAGCGGAGAGTGCCGTACGCAGGGTCATATGCTAACACACGTTTTTAGCAATTGGAAAACTGAGATAATCCAAGGCCTGTCCAAGGTGTCTGGGCAGTGAGTGCTGGGGACAGTCTGACTTCAGGCTTCTTGTGTCCTTTGAGCCCTTGCTGCTGAGTGCTCGTTCCTACCAGACCCCCTGTCCTGGGGAAGAAGAACATGGCATACGGGTGCCCTCACAATGCCCTACTCTGCTTTTAGTAATACTCTGCTTCTCTTGTATTTAAAACGCCCTTGCTATAGAAAGCCAGCTTGGTTTAGGGCAAGTTTGATTACAGCAGGAAAAAAGTGCTGACTGTCCAATATGCAAATGAAATTAAAGGCCACCCAGGGATGGAGGAGCCCTACAGGATCACTCTATTGACTGCTGCAAATTTACTCAAAAAACTATTAAAAAAAATGTAAATTGAGTTATACTCTCCCTTGTTCCTCCCTGTAGGAGTCACATGTCTTTGCCTCTAATTTCATATCATCATCCAAAAAAAAAAAAAGTGCTGGGCATTATTTATGGGTGGAATATCAAATGAAGGTGCTAAGAAACTAGAATTCAATTAATTCTGGAATGTGTGATCTTGGCCATTTGCTCTTTAAGTTTTTCTTTATGTGAAGGCAAACATGAAGTAGAATTTTTTGTTAATATTGGTTCAGAATATATAAAATACTATATGTGCTTTCTGTAGTAAGTTTTAGAGTATTGTACATATATCGTCCCCTCTTGAAAGGAAGACTGAAACAGTGAGGTATGGTGCGAGGTAGATGCTTAGGAAGATGGTCTCTTTAGCCAGGTGGCTTCCGGCAGTTCTATCTGCGTATCCCAAGCCTCTGTTACCAGGTGCTGAGGTTAGAATACAAAATGTGCCCCACAGCTCATGGGTTGAAACATTCGGATCCAAGCTACTGGTGCTTTGAGAATTGGGGAACCCTTAGGAGGTGCAGAGCCTCACTGAAGAAAGTGAGTTGCAAGGAGGTGTTTATATAGAATTACAGCCCCACCCTGGTTCTAGCCCTCTCTGTGCTTTTTGTTTCATACAGATATGAGCTGCTCCATGGCTGTGCCTTCCCCATGATATGTTTCTTTATAACATGAAAAATAAGTCCTTTCTCCCTAAAGCTGCATTTGCCGAGTACTTGGTCATCAGGGTGAGAAAAATAGCCAGTACCACCTAACACCACTGGATCAATCTATTTTGGTGGTTTTCTATTGTTTAGATTATATGTAGCACCACACAGTGGCAAATAGGAAAGAGTAGATTTGGCTCATGCTGCAGTGTGGGTTCCAGTGAAATCCTTCTTGCTGATAGGTATTGAAGCAGTTCAGTGTGTCCCCTATAAGAAAGGGGGAACTATAAAAGGCCTTGCCCAGAGGTCCTTTTCACTCTCAGGATAACCCAGAAATCCATTAATGATGTAGATGAATTAATTATTTCATGAAGAAACAGCCCTATTTGCCTTTCCAATGTTATAGTTCTTAATATACCATAATGGGAAATAAATTTCAATTGAAATCTCAGAGGGAATAAGTCATATTCAAACCATAGCCAGTGAGAGACTTGAGCAGTTGCTGAGACTATGATGCCTGCAGGCATGGGCTAAAGGTGAAATTTTAATCTAATTATGATCCTATTAACTACAGACCTGATTAGGATATTGGATCCTTGTGTTCCCTGCATTCAATCCCTCCTAGAAATGGGAAATTTCAATCAAGGAAGTGGGAAGTTCGACATAGGTCATCCAGCCCTCCTAGAGAGACCATGGACACAAGACAATTGTTCGTTCTGGTCCCCAGATGAGGCCTGGTCATCCTTCTTTGGGCTCAAGGAAGTTCACATCTCTTTCCTGGCTTAATCTTCATAAGCACCCAGCATTTGTATAAGATGCTCAAAGTGTGTCTCTGTGTTGACATTAGTAAAACAGAGATATAATGTCACCCACCTCACAGGGCCCAGGGAAGATTAAATTAAGTTTCTAGTACAGCAGTTCTAGTCACATAGCATTTGTTCAATTGCAAAAAAAAATTAGAAAATATAACAGCGAACACTTTGGACGTGGATTATGCTGAGTGTCCCCAAGTAGGAACACAGTGACCCTTTAGCCATTTCCTTAGGAGATGAGTCTAGAGGCAAACCCAAGTAGCCTGCCTTTTAAATGTGAGCTCTCAATCCCCAATCTTTGCAGTCAACATTCAATGAATAGTGAAACAGTGACTCAGAAATAGCCCGTGTCTCCAACTACCTATTGAAGAATTAGAACTTGGGATAAACAGGCCTGCACAAAGAGCCTGGGCTCAGGGTATGTCTATAGGCATCACTTTTGTGCACGTGAGATAGCTGACAGAAATACTCCACTCCCCCCTTCACTGCTCATCATCAATGATGATGGATATCAATGAGCAGCAAGGCTGGAGAGAGTTCAGTGGTTAAGAACCCTGGCTGCTCCTCCAGAGGACCCAAGTCAACCCTCAGCATCCACATGGCATCCCACAACCATCTATAACTCCAGTTTTAGGGGATCCAATGCCTTCTTCTGGCCTCTGGGAACACCAGGCAAGCATGTGGTGGACAGACAGACATATAGGCAAAGCACCCATACACATAGCAATGAAAACAATAGTTAAAAAAGAGCACCTAAACCCACAGTCACTGTCTAGATCTGAAACCTTTTGCTTTAGGTAGTAAATGCTCACAACTGTGAGAAAATGCACCAAAGCTTACTGTTATTCTCACTTTAATGAGAAGCACAGACAACTCACTCAAATCTCTTCCTCAGCCAATAAAAAAGCTCCTTTGACAACCATTTAATCCTTCACAAACTCCATCTGAGGCTTTGGAGTAGGTAGACATTTAGGCTGACAGTCTTTTTTTTTTTTCGTGATTTTTTTATTAAAGAAGTACAAACTGGAAAAAGACAGTGTCTTCAGCATATGGTGCTGATCAAACTGGACAACCCGCATGTAGAACAATTCAAATAGATCCGTTCATACTGAACCACCATGGACAAAACTCAAATGGATCAAATGGATCAACTCCAAATCGATCAAAGATCTTAACATAAAACCAGATACAGTGAGCCCAACAGAAGAGACAGTGGGAAACAGCCTTGAACTCTTTGGCACAGGAAGAGACTTTTTGAACAGAACACTGTTAGCACAGGCATTAAGATCAACAAGGAATCAGTGAGACACTGCGAATCTTCTGCAAGGTACAGGGCACATCCATTCACTGCACAGGAGAAGTTGGTTTTGATTGTTTGTTTGTTTGTCTTGGTTTTAGTGTATTTGTTTGGTTGGTTTTTCAAGACAGGGTTTCTTTGTGTAGCCCTGGCTGTCCTGAAACTCATTCTGTAGACCAGGCTGGCCTAGAACTCAGAGATCTGCCTGCCTCTGCCTCTGGAGTGCTGGGATTAAAAGTGCAGAAAAAGATCTTTAATAACTATATTATCCACAATATATAAGGAACTCAGAAAACTAGCTATTAACAAAACAACCCAATTAAAATATGGTGTAGAATATGTTTCATTGTAAGGAACTTGTTCTGTAGACATCCCATCATAATCAATAGCCAAAGCAAAACAGACCCAGATGAATTATTTTTTATGTTAGAACAACATGAAGCTGATAAATTGTTGTGCGCCAGGATCTTTACTATATACCAATATCAACCAATAGACTATAACATAAGTGAGGTAGAGATGTTTAATTTAAACATCTAAAATTATTAACAGATTTTTAAAAAGTTACCACAAGCTCATAGTCGGGATATATCCCAGCTTATATAGTGCCTGCCTAAGACATGGGGCCCTAGGTTTGACCTGCGGCACCCCATAAACCAAGTGTGGTCCTACACGCCTGCAACCTCAATACTCAGAGCGGGAATCAGAAGTCAAGGCTATCCTCAGCTACACAGAAAATTTCAGGCTAGCCTGAGCCACAGCAGACCCTCAGCCACAAGCATCCAGACTGTTCGCGTCAGCGCCTTTGCTTTCGGGCTGCCACTTCAGGTTTTACACTCACTGTCTTCTTCCCTGCAAAGCCTCCCTTCCTGTTCTCAGTTTCCCGAGCCTCCCCAGCTTCAAATATAACCACTCTCCACGCTTCTCACAGTTGTCTCTGCTCTTCCTTTATGGTATGTAAATTAAAATACTTTTTTGTGTGTGTATTTGATAGTTGCCTTTCCCATCAGACTTAGTACTCTGAGTCAAAGATCAAATCATTCATGTTTGTGTCATATGCTGCTCAACAGTTGTGTGTTAGTTAAATGAACACATGTGTTTTCCTTAATGCTCAAATATTGTGAAAATCACCCTCTTTTCTCTTCCTTGAGAAGGCCAGGACTTTTGATCTGTACAAAAATGGAGAAGCAAGTTCAGCTTCAGCGATCATGCAAGTGTTCAGGAGTTTGACAATAAGTCTGGGCATATTTTCCCAGCTTAGCAATTTCCTGAGACACTTAAAAGTCCCACAGGCTCGCGTGTGAAGACTTGTCCTGTAATTTAAATCCCACCCTTGCTGCTGTCTTTGGAAGCCCTCCAATCACTTTTCAAAGGCCACTAACTTTTGCGCTGGAGCGCTGCCTATGGTAGGAGTCCCTCTGATGCCATTATCACCTTCTGCAGAGTGCTGACCCAGAGCAGCTCTGCCATTCCTTTGTCTGATTGGACCTTCATGGAGCCTGGCTTCTTTGCAGATTTGTGGGAAGACATTTGTGGTTCCAAGCACCTTCCTTGGAATCATTAAGCAACAAATTTGCTTGGAAATTTCTTTCATTGTGTCTCAGTGGAGATGAAATACGGTCACTTGCTAGACAGAAAACAACAATAAAAGGAGTGAAATCTCCCTAAGTGCTCCCTAAAACAAGGAAATCTGATATGCAGACTGTGAGCTGATAGGATTATGAGGTTTCGGCTCAAGCTGTAACAGATGGGAGTCCTCGCTCTGTCTGTGGCGATAAGGTGAATGGTTTCCCCAAGGGACATGAGTGGAGATTGCTGAGTTGACAGCATCCTGCAAAGCAGCTGGCTGTGAAAGGGTTCTAGGCAGAGAGTGGCATGTGGGGCTGAAAGAGATAGGAGCCTCTTTCTTTGTCATTCCACTACACTGGGATGGAAACATTAACTGGAATATTAACTGGAGTATCCAAGAGGTACCAAGAGTAGGATTGGGGATGCAGTTCAGTGGTAGAATGTTTGTCTAGTATACACAAGGCTCTGCAGTTGATCTTCAGCATAGAGAGTAGGAGAGAGTGCATGTAAGAAATGAGAATCTACTCATCCTTCTGCTCATTTATTCCTTCATCATTGGGGAAAAACTCGGTGTGTGAAGACTACTGTTTTGGGTGCCAACACATGAGCCCACAATAGAAATGATTTCTGCCTTCACAAAGTTCCCAGCTTTGTGAAAGAGGTAAGTGCTGAAAAGATAAACTTTATGAAGTGCTATTGTGAGCAAGAAAGATTCCTGGTACCAGAGGTCTAAGTAAATATTTGGAAAATCTGTAAGTGTTAAAAGGACTTAAGGCTGGAGAGATAAAAGAATGAATACAGCAGAGACCATAGTATTAAGATGTCTTCATCTCCCTACTCCAGAATCCGCCTTCTGCTGGATACCTGCTGGTCACAGCCACCTGCACGTAGTTTCCTATTTCTCCTTGCTTCTGCTCTATTGAATTCCCGGAGTCTTTTCTAGAGCTCCTGAAGATGCTGGAGGACTCATGTTGGACAGTCTGAACCTCACCCAAAGGCTGTGCAGAAGCATTGAGGATAGAAAAGCAGACTTGTTTACACAAAGTTCAGCTGTGGTTTGGGAGGGTGAGCTGGAAAATGCAGCCTGCCTACAAGGCTGACACAAGACGGATGGGATTGTTCTGCTAGAGGTGTTGAGGGTGTGCACCAGAGAAGCAACAGTGTTCAGCAGAGTTTGGGTGTGACATGAAGGAGGATGGGTGTGACAGACCTGAGGAGCAAGCACAGAGCCTGGTCGGATGTAGAGATGCTCCCGTTTGTTGTCTGATTGGTTTGCAAACAGTAGTACACACCACTGAAAAGAGTCGCTTCACACAGGCTGGTGGCTGGCTTAGGATTGCATGTTGGAGCTGCACATTTGCTGCCAAGTGGGAATGCTTGGGGGTGGGGCTGTAGAAATGTCAGGCTGTTGTGTAATACAAAGATTTGGAACTCAGGAGACAGCGGCCAGGACCTTTACCACTCAAGATGGGGTGTGGTTATGAAAAGCACTCCCATGGTTCAAGAAAAAGCTACTCTCTTTCTGCACATTCCCACCTGTGCACTTCTGCACAGGCCACTAGCCTGTGGCTGTTACTTAGAGCTCGAAGTGGAGGGAGGATCCCTCTGTCTCAAAAGCTGTTGACTGTTGTGCTAGAGGGTGAAAGGAGTAAGCAGTCTTGTTTGCAACTGTTTTCCCAGAAAGAGACAGGGTGCTTCTGTGATGATTAGTCGGTAGCTGTACTGGGGTGCGAGAAGCAGGCAGCCCATCCCTCCTGTACAGAGGAACAATGAGAGGTGGCTAAAAGCAACAGTGCATCCAACATGAAAAGTAAAATGATTTTGGGGTTGAGGGAAGTAGGGTGTGGTGGTAGATAATGGTGGAAAGTGTAGATTAATTAATCCCAATAAACTGGCTGGCTCACTAAGCTAGACTGGGGTGAAGAGACATTTTTCTTTTTTCTCTTTTCTCCAAGAAGTCACACAGTATAAGCCCAGGATCCAGGAGGCAGGACAGTGTTCTGTTGCCTCTGAAGTGGGTATAGGAGGAAAGGGGAAGTAGATGGAAGGGAAGGGAAGTAGAGGACTGTGGAAATGTTAGGAGAGAGGAAGAATAATGACTATAAAGAAGAAGAAATCCAAACGCTAAAAAACAAAACAAAAACCAAAAAATGAAGGACAGAAGTTTCCAGGCCTTATGGGTTTGAGTGCTTGAGATTCTTAAGGGGCTCCTTTAGAAGGGTAGACAGTGAGTGTTGCACTTTTCTTTGTTTATATTTATAAACCATAAAGTCCAGCTCAGGTTTCTGTTAGAAAAGCACTTTTAGAAAGCAGTGAGATCTTATCTTTCATTTTCTGTAAATCAGCCTTGCAGCCTCTTGAAGTATTTACAGTTTTAATACATAACCATAAATGCCCCTAAACGAGGAATATCATACCTTTCGATTACTATTATTACTTTATTGCTCATCACAGCCGTAAATTAGCAATGTCCTCTGGCATTGCCAAGAGAGCCCTGAATTAGGTTACAGCAAGAACCCATTAAAGCTTTGCTGCTTCTTAAAAGTCTTTACAGTTTCCCAGAGTGCCCCATAAGTGTTTCAATTAGGGAACTACCTGCTTGCTCAGTAATAGCTCTCTCGTTTGAGATAAGCTTGCATATCGAGAGAGAAAAGCAAGATTAAGAGAAAAAAATTGGAATACAAAACATTAAAAATGAAATTGCTATAAAAGGGAAAAGGGGATTTAAGTGATGCATATTAAAGCCATTTAAATTGCATAGCTCTATTGGATGCAGGCTGATGCGAGCACACATGTATCTCTCTTGGGCCATAGTTCAGCTGCTTGGGTTGCATTATTTGTTGCACTCCAAAAAGAGTATAGTTCCATCTTTCATAGTATTAATGAAGTTCTTGGTCATATGACCAATTACTGATTTTAATTTTGAGTATTTATGAGGTTCAGTTTAATTCTTTGAAATAGACATGGAATATATTGAAAAATATAATATAGATTCCCATCATGTACTTAGTGTTCCAACTCCTTTGAACCCAAACCCTTTTTAACATTTATCTTTCTGTTGTCAGGGGAGGAGTGCCATGGTACATGTGTGGAGATAAGATGTCAACTTTCTTGTGTCAGTTCTCTTCTTCAACCATGCAGGTAGGTCATCAGTCTTAGGGGCAAACACCTCCTGAACCATCTTAATACCACACCACTTTTAATTTTTAAAACCCATTTCACACGTGCATGATTATGCACAGGTATGAGATGCTGGGTGCTACCTTAAGACAAGCATGCATCGTACAGTAGCAAGGTCAGCATAATGGAAATTTCTCTCTCCTCATCATTCTTTGGTATTTCAAGCCCTGAAACTCTCTGTACTTTTAGTTTCAAAAACATATAGTAAGGTATGTGCCATAAACACTATATTTATCGCTTCTATTTAGCCATGCTTGGGTACCTGCTGCCTATCTGACTTCATCCTGTTTCTACTCTCCATAACCCTCCTAACCTCTGTTAATGTAAATTCAGTCCACATTTAAGCATCCAGTAATGAGAGAAACCATGCAGTAGTTTTCTTTCTGTATCTGTCTTTCTCCGTTCTGCCTAGCATCCCTGTAAATACCAGGGTTCCATACTTTGGTGGATGAATGTCACTCCATGCTGTGTTTATGCTTTTCCTCGTTTGTGCATCTGTAGGCATCAGGTTGCTCCCATATTTTAGTGTGTAACTAGTTTGCAGATTAACGCAGGCGTGTACGTGCCTCTGTGGTGCTGACATCTTTTTCTCCATGCAGATACAAGCAGGAGCACAGTTGGTCTGCTGTAGCTCTACCCTCAGTGTTTCAAAGACTAGCCACTCAAGTCTCCATACTCCTTGTTCTCAGGAAATTCCTGTAGCTCTACTTGTAGTCTCTGTGAGTAATTGTCTATTTTAGTTCTAGAATTTCTCTAGCAACACTTATTAAATAGATACTACATCTTCACTAATCAGAAGGGTCAGCATGTTGAAGAATTCAGTTCTCCTCAGGTACATTTCTAGGGTCAATGCAATCTTAATCAAAATTGGTAGTATGCATTTTCCCTCTAGGAATTGAAACAGTAAATTAAAGTGAATGTCTAAATTATATGGAAATATAATAAATCCAAACTAGCAGAACAACTTTTAAAAGGACCAAAATAGCTTTTAAAATAATTTAGAAAACTTAATTTTAATGTTAATGAAAGCTAGAACAATTGGGCTTGGTTATCCACAAACATTCACCGATGGAGTGAGCACTCAAGAAAGTATACACATGTATGTGCAATCAACTAGTTTTCAACAAAGCTGCCAAAACAATGGAAAAGAGGTCATCTCAAAACATGCAGCTTATGTCAATAAGTCACTAACAAATACAATTTATAGCTCTAATGTAAGTGTAAAAGTGGGAAAAGAAGTGACTAATTTAAGAAATTTTAAATTGTTACCTTTTTTAATAAAAAATATTTTGCAAGGAATAAGTGAATAGATTTAAAGAAGGAACCAACAAAAACTCCTAACCAAGAAGAGAGGCAGAAACAGGGTTCACATAAACATAATTCTAACATTTGACAAAGAGATTCTTAAGAAAGAAACTTAGATTTCCATGTGGCTCATAAGCATAGAAACAAAAATTCTCAAAAAAATATTAGCAAATATTATAAAAATAAATAAAACCTGGCCGAGCTGGTTGTATCAGTTAACATAACCGAAAACTCAATAATGCAGTTCGTCACATTAACAAAAGAGGTAAGAAAATGTGGTTTTGAGTAGACACAGAATGAAAACACTTGGTCCAGTTCAATATCCACTTGTGATAGAAACTTAAACCAAACGAGGGATAGGAAAGAGCTTCTCAATCCACTTAAACACATCTGGGAGATACACTCATCTAATGTCTTTCTTAATGGTAAAACATTAAATCTCTTCCTACAGTCATGGAACACAGGAGAATATATCATTTGTAATAGCCCAAAAAAACCACGGACTAAGAAACAAATCAAACAATCTTCACAGAAACATATAAATAAATATCCACTGCAGACTTGAAGCAGTGCTGAGAAATTCAAAAACAAATAAATTGACAGATACACCGCATTTGAGAGACTCAATTTTGTAGTCCATTCTCCCCATGTTTATCTGCAGATTTAACACAGCCTGAATAAAAAGCAGCAGGCTATTTTGGGGAAATTGACAAACTGTTTCCATAATTTATATGAAAAATTAAAGTTACCTAGAAAAGTTCAAAACAATCACAAACAATAAGACAAAAGCTGTGGGACTCAGCTACTGGAGTTCCAGTAAACATGGTGGATGGTGGGTGGGAGTGGACAGAAAGGCAGACACAGATGGACAGGGCAATTTTGGATGGCCTACAATAAGCCTAAACAGATAGTCAGTCGGTCTGATACCACCCATAAAGTCAGTGAAGGAATTAAGGGCATAAGCTAGGAACTCATAGTCAGGCTTATTTGTTTGTTGTCATTTGTGGACCACAGTTATTCTTATTAATTTTTACAGTGATAATATGCCTGTTACATGCTCTACACCTTCTCCTCCTCAGGCAGTAGCCCTGCAGCATCCCACTCAAACCTATGAACGCTTCCTGTGCAGGGATGAAGGCACAGCTTAGGTGAGGAACAGAGAAATGATTCTTCTCTCTTTATAAAGAGGAGAAGGCTATTGTCTCCTCCCACTGACAACTTTCTAAAATATTTTCTTCTCTGTACTCCAACCATTTGGCATACATTGAGAAAATAAAATAAAATAAAATAAAATACTTTTTTTTGTATAGTTTTTTCAAGGGCTTGGAAATGTCTCTAAGTTCAGCTTTCCTCCTCCTTGATATGTAGACTCTCAGAGAGATGATATTCCAATATCCTAACCACTTAAAGACCCAATCTAGGCATAAATGTTTGACTTTGCCAGAGGTGGATAGATGAATGAATAGAAAAATGGATGGGTGGGTAGTTGGATAGATGGATGGATGGATGGATGGATGGATGGATGGATGGACAAGTGGATGGGGTAGTAGATGGTTAAATGGGTGCACAGGTAAATACTTATATATACAAATCAATAGATATAAATAGATGATAAAGAGATAACTAGATAGATGATAGATGATACATAGATGATAAATTAGATAGATGATAGATAGATAGATAGATAGATAGATAGATAGATAGACGGATAGATAGACTAAACAAATGACTTACATTCTCAACACCATAAGAAAAATAAAAAATTTAGATACAACTCCCAAAAGAATATAAAAATACCCTTAATCTGTTACAAGTGAATAAGAAAACAGACAGCCCAACCAAACACAGGCAGTATACTTGAACACTGCTAGTACTGGTCACACGATTGAGCATACAGAAATGGCTCAGACATCATCATCTATCAGATATATGCAAACTGAAGCCAAACAAACAGATTAAAGGATATTTAGAATAAAAAACTGTCAATGATTTCAAACTTGGGGAAGTGTGTAGGAGACCCACTTCACAGACTATAACTTTCTCATTGCTCACAGTGAGTTACCTCCTATACCACATTGGTTAATTATTTTTTTAACTCCTGACAATGTTAAAAAGACATCTATGCTCTGACACAATGACCCACTTCTAGATATAACTCAAAATAAGGGGAGTGTGTCCAAGAGGGCAGGAATTTTAGAGACCTGCTCAATATTGGCAGTAAGAAAGCAGGTCCCCTTTTCATACACAAAATAAAAAATAAAAATAAAGTTTTGTAATGCATGTATCCATCAGTGAAAGGGTAATAAATGTTAGTGCGTGCAGCAACCTGACTCAAGTTCCTAACACCTTAAGTGAAAAAAGGCAGATATTGATGGATATACACTTTACAGCCAAGGCTAACTAGTGAGAGACGTACAGAGGGAGGAGGATGGTGAAAGGAACAGAGGTAACAGTGTCTGTTACTTAACCACCAGCTGGAGTGTACGAGTAAGAGCCTGATTTGTGGCATTGGCTAGTTTTCCTGTTGTGTGCAAACTTAAAGTCAGTGTTCTTTCTAACAAGTGTGAGTGAATGAGGAGTTAAGAATGGGTGTGCACCCCATTCTGGAGGCCATGAGAATCATTTAATCTTTGGTAGAATGAGAATGTGAGAAGAAAGCCTCGGGAAATAGAAATATGCCTGTGTTTCTTCTGATATATGACTATAAGTGTATGTAAAAATCACCAAAGCTCATCAGGGCATGGTGGCTTCCAACACCAGAAAGCCTGAGGCGAAAAAAAAAAAAAAGAAAGAAAAAAAATCTCTGTGAGTTCAAGGCCAGGTTGGCCAATGGAGTAATAGCCAATCAGAAAAACAAGATTGGAAAAATTGACTCTATGTTTGTATTCATTGTAAATCGTTTATAATTCAGTTCTTAGATGTTGCGGGTGACAGTTGCTGAGGACAGTGAAGCCTGGGCCACTCAGTGTTTTCATGAGACAGTACCACTTCCTAGCATCCCAGCTTGACAAATGACGAAACACAGAGGAACTTGAAGCAATGGCACAATTTATTTTGCTCAAGGGAAAATATCTATTATCATTATCAAATAAAATACCATTTGTTTTAGCCAAAGCTGGGCAGGAATAGATCATGTCTGTTTCATGAGTATTGTTTGGGGTGGGTCAAAGGTTAGCACAGGATTCTTTCCCACTCACTGGGGCATCTGACAGAGGATACTGGTGTTGTGGAGGGCAGCTGTTGAGTATGCTCACTTCACAGAGCCTGGGCTTTTTAGGATACAATGCCTACATTCCAGAGTGACTATGCAGGAAGAAAGCAAGTAGAAACTGTCCTCTTCCCCAACCCAGCCAAGGAGCCAAACTTGTCTCCTTCAGGCTGTAGCAGTTTCTTGACTTTCTCTTGTTTTCTATCACTCAGACATGCAATTTGTTTAAAAACACACAAAGCCCTATTGAGATACCACAGTTTTCCCCTTAAGTGTATGATAAATGTTAATATGTTCAAACTATTGAGCAATGTTTTCACAATTCATTTTAGAATATTTTGTCAATGCAAAATAAAACCCTAAATTCTTTGTACACACTACCTATTTTCTTCCTTGAAATCTCCCAGTCCTCAAGTACTGGTCATCTCTTTTTGGTCTCTGGATTCTCATCATATATAATATATATATATATACATATATATATATAAAACAATTCAATTATATAGCATATTACCTATAGTGTATGTGAATGAGGCTTCTCTCACTTGATTTACTTTTTCATAGTTTATCCAGATTGTAACATATAATGATACTCCAATTTTTAAGTGCCAAATACTGTTTCTCCTCACATTGTATTATGATTTGAGTACTACATGCCTTCTTATAGGCTCATGTGTTAAGGCCTTGGCTCCCAGATAGCAGTTCTAGTTGGGGGTGCTGGGAAACTTTCAGGAGGGATACCTGCCTGGAAGAAATAAGTGACTGGGTCATTCCCTTAAAGAGTGTATCTGTTCCCCAGTCCATTCCTCTCTCTCATTATTATTGTTTACTGCAAAAGGAGAATATCTGTGCCCATAATATGTTTTGTATCATATTCTCCACTCTGATAATCAGCCTCCCTTCAAGGTACATAGCTATGATGCCAGCTCACTAACGACTAAAACCCTGAGCCAAAATAAATTCTTCCTCAAGTTGGTTCCCTTCACAATTCATCACAGAGTTGAGAAGTCTGAGGAAGATATCAAATCTGTGGACTACATTTTATCCATCACCCAACAGTCAGTACACAGAGAGAGAGAGAGAGAGAGAGAGAGAGAGAGAGAGAGAGAGACAGAGAGAGACAGAGAGAGACAGAGAGACAGAGAGATAGAGAGAGAGACAGAGAGACAGAGAGATAAATGGGACAAAGCTATGAACTCTGAAAACCTGCCCTCTGCCCTCAGTGATGTATTTCTTCCAGCAAGGCTCCACCTCATAAAGGTTCCATAACCTTTCCCCAGACAGCACCACCAACCACGGTCCAAGCATTTGAACACCTGAGCCTATGGAAAGAATTCCTCATTCACACTACCACAAAGACCCCAGAGTGTGTTATGCATGAATATATACATGTGCTTATGAATAGCAGAGGTCAACATCAGGTGTCTGCTACCACTCCGCATCTTATGTTTGGAGGTAATCTCCCTCACTGAACCAGGAGATCATCCATTCACGATGGCTAGCCGGTGAGCTCTGGGGATATTCCTGACTAGGAGTTCCCACCTTACACCCAGCTATTAAGTGGATGCCAGGGGTCTAAGTCCCGTCCTCATGCTGAGTGGCAAGCACTTTACCCACTGAGCCATCTACCCAGACCTAGAGATTGTGTCCTGCTTTCTCTACCTTGGATAGTTATCACATTCCTGTTGCTTTTACTATAAACAGTTGGACTCAAGAGAATACTGGTCTTTAACACTCAGTCTGAAGGTCTGAGTTCCACCATTCAGTTTACTAGGTAAATTTCCTACTTCCTATGTCAATTCAGATGTCAATTCTGCTGAATTTTCTGTCACTTCATGTCAGTGTTCCCTTTTCTAAACCTCTAACACCATTTCCCTGAAGCTTAAAGCCCTCACAGACAGCCTCTTCAGGGCCATGGAGCCTCAGCTTACTGCTTTCTGGGGTTCACCCACTTGTTGCCTATTCTGATCCCATGTAAGGTACTTAGTAAACTGCCATGAAAGGCATGTTCATCCACGTAGAGTTTTGCAGTGAAATTTTAGATACTCCAAGTCCTTCGTTACTATGGCTACATAACAAACCACCTTGAATCCTTGTAGGTTAAAAAAGTCTTTGCCCTCTGATAGGGGAGCAGCCTTGCCAGGCTACAGATGAAGACAATGCAGCCAGTCCTGATGAGATCTGATAGGCTAGGGCCAGATGGAAGGGGAGGAGGACCTCCCCTATCTGTGGACTTGGAGAGGGGCAGGGAGGAGATAACCGAGGGAGGGTAAGAATGGGAGGGAATGAAGGAGAGAGATATAGCTGGGATACAAAGTGAATAAACTGTAATTAATATAAAAATAAAAATTTAATTAAAAAAGAAAGTCTTTCCACCACTCGTGGATCTGCTGATTACACAAGGCTCAGCAGGAACAACTTTTCCTCACACCAAAGCAGGTGCTCCGAAAATAGGAGCTGGAGCCTTGAGGTCTCGTTCATTCACGTGTTTGGACTGATGAAGGCTTCTCAACTACAATGCACCAGCGCATCTTGCCACATGGCCCAGTTACTCCACAATGTGGAAACGAGGCTCCAAGGACAAGAGCATTAGAAAGGAAAAGCTAGACTTGGCGAGACTGTGGACTGTTCTACAGTATCTTCAGAGGTCATCGGAGCCTTTCTCTATGTTGATGTAGTCCCAACCCTGCCCACTGTAAGAGAAAGGAAATCTTGTTGACTCCCTGATGAAGGCTGGCAGTCTCTGGAGGACCAGAGTGCATAGATATGTTGTATCAAATGTTCTTTATACCTTGCCACAGCAACCAGGGGCTTTACTCAGAGTAATGATGCATTTGAGGTGTCCTTCAGAAAGAGCATTGGCTTTGATGAGCAACATAAATGTATGTTCATTAGAAACACTCCATATAATATAGACAACAGATGCAGACCTACACACCGCATTTCAATATTGCAGTGAGATCAGGCTGAAATCACCTCTCCTGGCTCCTAAAGACTTTCACAGGATTTGTGTCTGACTTCTCCTTCTACATTCTTTCTGTAGACCTCCTTTAAGGAAGCAAGAAAGTGGGAAGAAGCAAATCTTGGAAGCTGTCAGAGATACTTGAGGTTTGGGGTGTTAAATGAGATTGTCCAAGACAGTGCAATTCTTTTACCACAGAAACAGGCCCTTTAACACCTGTTTTTGCTCACATAGGAGGTTGTATTAGTCAGATCTTCTGTTGCAGTGACAAAATACATGACAGGAACGAGTTAAAGGGAAGAAGGGTTCATCACTTTAGGAATTCCATCATTGCTCACAGTTTCAGGAGTGTCAGTGCACCTAGGAGAATACTGTGGTGACAAGACTGGGTAGCAGAGCAGGCACTCCATGCAGTGCAAGGAGGCAGGAAGCAGTGACAGAGATGGCTGAGGGCAAGACACGCTTCCAGGGACGACCTTCTTCCATTTAAGCCTAGCTTCCTCGAGGTGCAGCTACCTCCTCCAAAACACCACCAAGTAGAGACCAAGCATCCACCATATGAAGCTGAAGGGGATATTTTATATTCAAACTCCAACAGCTTTAAAATTATCTATGGCTCCACAGGCGATGACCAGAGGCTCTGTGCCTGCATTCTTCCACTTTCATCAGTGTATACTATCAGGACCAGTGACAAGGACTGCATTCTGTTTCCTGAACCAAGTCACAGCAGGAAAGAAATCAGCACACAGTCACTGGTCAGAATTAATCAAGGTGCACTGGCCTCACTCCAGGAGAACCTGTGTTTGATGGCTACATGGAGGGCAGAGAATAAAAATCATTCTGGTTAATATTATTCTAGACTCTGACAAGGAGTGAGGAGGTAAACTTATCCAACTTTGAAATGCATGCAAACTTGGATACCGGGATGACAGACAGAATGAGACAGAAAGAACAAGTCATCCCCCTTCTCTGGTGTTTCCTTAAAAGGATCGACATCCCATCCTATGGATCGGATATACAAGGCTATATATTGTTTTTATAATGGTAGAGTTGTTGCTGATGTTGTTGTCACCATTAGAAAGTGACAGCCATCCCTTAGAATGGGTGCTGTGACACTACAGATCCCCAGTGTAGTGGCTGAACCCCAGACAGAATGGAGAACAGTAGATACAGAAACCACATTCAAGGAATGCTAAACTGACCCCAAATGGCAGTTTCAAAGGTAATGCCTAAGGACTGCACACACTAAGGGAGTGTTTTCCTTCTTAGGTCAGCACAATGGCATGGATGATTGAGTGGTGTATTAGTTATGTGTGCACTGATGTGACTACAGTACCAGCAGACTAACAAGACCAGTAACATGAAACTGACAATGGAGAAAGAAAGCTCATTTGACTTAGTTTCAGAAGATTGTGCTTACCACGGTGGACAAAGCACAGGGATGAGAATATGTGACAGAGGCTGTTCACATCATGGAAGTCCAGGAAGCAGAGAGCAAAACAGTAAGTGTGCTGCGATCATACATCCTCAAGAATCTGCACCAGAGTCTGACCTCTAGGCCCCACCTCCTAAAGGTCCCACCACCATTCCCCCAAATAGCACCACACACTGGAGAACAACTAATCAGAATTTGAACCTATGGAGACATTTCCATTTCAAGCCATACAGATGTGTAGAGTAGGAAATCAGGCTGGAGGTCTGGGAGAGTGTTTCTATTTGTGACTATATGAGTAATGATGGCATTTGTAGCTGTTAAATCAAGAGCATGGTTGCATGCTCTCTGAGCCATTCCCCAGCTCCAGTGCTCCCTCAAGGATTCTCTCACAGTGGATGCCTCCCGCTCTACCAACATCTAACAGTATAGATTATGATGGGACCACTAGAAATAGACTCATCAGTCACCCACATGAACAGACTGATGTCAAAACCATCTGAAGGTAACTCACAAACAGTCCTCGACAGAGGAGGGCTCTTTGTTTCATACCACTGAATGAAGGTTTCATTCCTCTTATTTATTTTTTTCCAAGATAGGGTTCTTCTGTGTAGCCGTGGCTGTCCTGGACTTTCTTTGTAGAACAGGCTGGCCTTGAACTCACAGAGATACACCTGCCTCTGCCTCCCTGAGTGTTAGGATTACAGGTGTGCTCCATCATGCCTGGTCCACTAAATTTCTGTTAGACCACTAGGTAAGGAAATTGGCAACCTAAAACATTTTAAGGCCTGATAAATGTCTGTTCCGGAGTTCATAGAAATATTCTGGAAACAAGCACAGTTGGGACAAGGCTGTGGAAGTCCCTTTCCATTGGGGCTTCTGTATTCTCTTATTAATCTCTTCATCTTTATTGAACAGACCTTGTGAAACTACAGTGCATTTGCCGGTCAGTTCTGCTTTCTCACCCTCAGTTTTGTTCCTGGCTGGCTTTTTACCTGGAACCATTATCTATCACACTTCAACATAGTGAATTATCTTTAAATATACACACATATATATGCGTGTATGTATGTATAAATATATTTATCTCTTATAGTATGTTCTTGAGTTTTCAAAACAGAATTAATAGATGCTGATGTGTGCTACTTGCATAAATGAGTGCACTTATATAAACAGATTTACCTCAAGACACTGGATGAGATGATTCTGGGAGCTGAGAAGCCCCGTGATCTGCCATGGCCAACCTGGAAGCCTCAAAGAGCCGAAGAGCCTTGGTACAGACCCAAGGCCTGGAAGCCAGGTGGCTCCTAACATAGATTCACACATGTGCCTGGAGAACAAGGAATACTGAGGGCAGAGGAAGTAGTCAGGGAGGACGTTAACCCATCCTTCCTCTGTATCTTCATTCCATTTAGGCCTCAGTGGACTGAATGAGGGCCACGCTGGAAAGGCTTGTGTGCTCTACTCATCTGACCAATTTCAACATGGATGCCTCCTGGACATACCTAGCCAAAGCCCAATCAGGTTGATTTATAGACTCAACCATTATGCTGTTAAGATACTAATTTTACATTTTAAATGAAATCTTACATATAAAAATCTTTGAAAATGGTATATTGGACAGGATTTATAGGCTCTGTTATTGCTGAGTTTCAGGGCTTCTCTGAGAACTCCTGGGGTCAGATGAGCTCTGGGTGCTTTGCAGGCACAAATGAGAGAATCAAGTAGAGAGTATGACTTTGAGAACAGTATGAGCACTTAGGGAGGAATGATTTGAAGCTGGTACCTCATAGGAAGCAGCAGAGCAGGGACAGCCTGCAGAGCTGCCCCTTTCAGAGGAAATAATGAGCTGTACAGCTGTCATTCTGCAGGATTTAGCTTCTTTTTTTTCCTTTTTGGAAAATGTTAGTTCACCACCACGACTGGAAAATTCTCACCACTTAACCTGTCTGCTGTAAATTAAGCTGCCATCGAATTCGGAGATTCTGCCGATACCAGAGTCAAGGGAGTATTAAAAAGCAGGAGCTTCCTAGGCTCCTAATCACATTTCATAGTGGGAACAGAGCTTCTAACCCAGCCTAAGAGATATTCTTTGTCCTCTCAATTGTCCTTCATTTGAGGAGCTGACTACCCACTCTGGAGCCACTGGGCCTTTGTCCATGGCTGATTTTGAACACCCCTCCCTTTGCCTTTAGCAGTTCTACTATGAGAAAGTGGGAGGGTGGTCAGCTGGTTTGTATTTTTGGAGTTTGGAGCACTGGGTACAGAAACAGCCAATTACCATAGCTAGGAATCCAGGTCAGGGAGCACCCAGTGAGTGCTTTCTGAGCACCCAGGTCAGAGAGCACACACTGAGTGCTTGCTGAGCACACGCTGAGTGCTTACTGAACACCCAGGTCAGAGAGCACACACTGAGTGCTTGCTGAGCATACACTGAGTGCTTGCTGAACACCCAGGTCAGAGAGCACACACTGAGTGCTTGCTGAACACCCAGGTCAGAGAGCACACACTGAGTGCTTGCTGAACACCCAGGTCAGGGAGCACACACTGAGAGCTTGCTGAGCACCCTGCACAGTGCGAGGCTGTTAGTGAGATATCAAGGTTCTCAAAACCACTGTTCTGGAAACTCCTCATTGAGAAACTACCCTGGTGCATTAATTTTCAATTGGAAACTACTTCACTTGTGACAAATTTACAATTACATCAGTATCTGACTATGAGTAAATAAACATTTGAGCATCGGTGAAACTTTCTGAGTTGAATGAGCCTTTATGCAAGGAACTCTTCAAATATTCATTTAGTGAGGGGATATCCTGAAAGGTGATTAAAAGGCAGCTGGCTTACGCTCTTCAGTTTCCTACCGTGATATCCAAGAACAGACAAAAAACAATAAGAACATTAGAAGCTTATGAAATAATTAAATGATGTCATATCAACTAGAGTCAGCTTTGGAAGACACTTTTTGAATCCAAAAGCCACCTGATGCTAGAGATGGAATGAGATAGTCCCGTAGTCTGGTAGGGAGCCTACACCATACCTGAAAGACCTAGTGCCTCCTCTGGTAGCTCACCAAGACTCTGTCTCCTTCTCCTATCAGCCCACCATTTTATTTGATTATTTAAATATAAGTGAACACTGATAGATGAAATAGATATATTTTATTTCTATAAAATATTGTTTATTTAGAATCACCGACTTCCAGTAATGTAGAATAGCTCTAGTAAGCAGAGGTGTTCATGAGCTGTGGCACTAGAAATATATTTTTACTTATGAAAGAGTTTTAAACAGGGGCTGGAGAGATGGCTCAGAGGTTAAGAGCACCGGCTGTTCTTCCAAAGGCCCTGAGTTCAATTCCCAGCAAGCACATGGTGGCTCACAACCGTCTATAACGAGATCTGGTGCCCTCTTCTGGTGTGCAGGTGTACACGCAGGCAGAACACTGTATACGTAATAAATAAATCTTAAAAAAAAAAGGAAGAAAGAGTTTTAAACATACTCCAGGTATGTATCCTTCAAAAAAATCATCCTGTGACTTGATCCAATTGAGAAATATATTAGTTAAGTGTGGAAACTCAGGAAAGGAATAAGAAGAAAAAGGCTGTTGGCCAGAAACATTAGTTCACATGAACTATGGTGGAATATTAATTTGATTATGGTAAAAATCTGAATAGTAAAGTTAAAGCAATCTAGAAAATTACATACAAAAGAATGGCATTTCACATTATGTTATAAAGATTGCATAGGTAAGCTGAAGGAAATAAAACCTTAATCCTTCTGAATCGCAGTACCATGTAATCCTCATTGCTTATCAATGAGTTAGCTCATATAAAAATTAGAACTATAAAGATAAAGATAGAATTGCTTTTGACAATTTAGGAATATAAAAATAGACATATTTTAAATAATTTAGTGAAAATTAGCAGACTTTATCAAACACTTTAATCTGTAAAATTAATCACTTTTAGTTAATCACTATGAAATTAATATTATTTTTCCAAGTGTCCATGCAACATTTATAAAAGCTGACCATATGATACTTTAAAAGGAATTTCAATAATTTCCAAAAACCATTATCTAATGTTTTCATAGCATGTATTCTCTCCTGACAGCCTGTCATCAATTTACTCAAGTAAAACCTACCGCTGATGTCTTGTAAAATGTGGCAGGCCCACATTGCCTCATCTCTGTGTCTACCAGGAATCTGAACACTATGGCTTGAGAGGCTTTGGGAATAGGCTCAGTATTGTTAAAAGGAAACATCAGAATAATCAGCCTCCACTTACAATTTAGAAAGGTGGAAAAGGCATGGGTTTCAAGCTCACAACAAATGGATGGGTAATCTACAGAAGCCATTACTTTTCTGAACCCATTAGAGAGTGATATTGAACATCAGCCAGGTTGTCTGACATTTAAGGAGAAACAGACATAGATTTAGGTCTGGTAAAGCCTGGGATGAATTCAGCTGAAATACATAGCCATATCTGTTCCAAGATTCTTCTCTCCGATGGAAAATAAAGGTTAAGTCACTGGGGAATGGCCAGTATATCTGCTTGGTCAAGAAAACAAAAACAGAAAAGCTCCTATAGGTGGAAGAAGGACATAAGGAATCATGTTACTCATCACCAGGTCCCCTTTCTCCCTTGAGGGAAGGGAAGAACAATGGAGAAAATCGACCTAAAGCCAAGAACACTAGGTTTTCCTAGAACTGAAGTCAAACAAAAAATACACTTATTAATTTACTGTGTGTATGGGTATGAGTGTACTCACATAAACACCCTTGTGCTATGGTAAGCACATGGAGATTAGAGAAAAACTTGCCAGAATTAACCAGAGTTGTCTCCTACCTTCTTCCGTATGGGATACAGAGATTCAAGGAGCAGTTTGGCAGGCTTAGTGGCAAGTATCTTCATCTGCTGAGCTATTCCTCCACCCTCCCCGCTCCATGTACAGCTTACTGCACACAGGGACACCACATTGAAGAGAGAGCCTCTCTGCGGTGTAGCAATAAAGAAGCCTAAAACCCAAATGACAGCAACCAGTGTCATCTCCCAACTTCACTGTAAGCCAGAGCCATGTTAGATGGCGGTAAATCCAGTGATTCACTGAAGGAGACCTCCAGAATCAAATCAGACCAGTTCAATTTACCAGTTCAACGCCTGAGCACACAGGGACCCAACTTTCCACAGCAAACATTTGGTAGAGGCAATGAGTCCACTTTTACATGTAGATACTGTTTTCCTCAAAGTCAAGTATTCTGCACAAAATGTTTGACCTTTAGCTCACTTTGACAATGCAAAGAAGGACTACACAGAAATATGCTTTCAGGAGGCCTAACACATAGATTTAAAACTCAAATGGGAGAATTAGGAAGGAGAAAAAAGGGAAGAAAACATGAGAGAGAAAGGAAAAAGAGAGAAGAAAGGTGAAAGAAGAGGGGAAGAGGAGGAGAGATACAAGACAGAGATGAAGATACACAGGGAAGAGAGAGGAGAGAGACATAAAAGAGATATAGAGAAGAGAGACAGTAGAAATTCAAAAGCTATGGAATGGTATCACATGAGCTAATCATACACTTGGGCTCAGAAATAGAAAAAATGAAAGAAAATTTTATAAAATAATAAGTCAGAACTTTTAAAATAACGTTAACTAAGCCAAAGATTCAGGGGTATTTTACAGAACAATAACACTGTCAAAACTAAGCAAAAAACAAAACAAAACAAAACAAAAAACAAAAAACCCCTGAGATACCTTGGGATCAAATTACTGAAAATCAGAGAAAATACTTACAGTAGCCGGAAGAAAAGACAGGTAAAGGACAGACCAAGGAAGTGCCTAGATAGCTTTCAAAAACAAATAAATAAATAAATAAATAAATAAATAAATAAATAAATAAATAAAAAATCACACAAGTCAAGTAACACCTATGAAGGCTGAAAAACAAACAGCTTTTAAGAAATTATGCAGGACCTTTTTTACTGGTTAGCAATCTCTTTAGAGAATGAAATAAAAGTAAGTTTTCTGAGCAAACAAAAACTGAGACAACAAATTACCAGTGGCATCATACAATGAGATGTATTAAACGAATGTCTTCGGGCAGAAGAAATGCCAGACATGAAAGTAAATCTACACAGAGAAATGAAGAATGACGGGAATTATGAAAGTGGCACAGTAGACACTCAAAAATGTGAGATTTACTGTATGTAACTCATAGCCCGTTTTTTCAAAGATGTTGATTGTGACTACTGATATTAACTTTAGTCATTGGGAATAACAGTCAAAATTGCACATTTCCTCAAAATGTGTTGAAGTTTGGACAGCCAGTGCCATCTATCTATCTATCTATCTATCTATCTATCTATCTATCTATCTATCTATCTATCTATCTATCTATCTATCTATCTATTGTTAGTGTGAGATGAGGAGGAGAACATGTCTGCTATATGTGTGTGTACAGAAGGTATGGAGAACTTACTGAAGGCTGGTCCATTCTTCACCATTTGTTTCCAGAAGCAAATGTCAATCATCAGGCTTTCAGGAGAACTTTACTTGTTGAACCATCTTTTAGAGCCAGAGATAGAATCTTTTAAAAGTTAAATAAGTTCAGAAGAGACGGTGAAATTGTTCCTGACCCAACATGACTGATGCCCTTATTACTTCTAGAAATGAGGACAGAGGCCAAAGAAGGGGGACCACAAGCCACATAAAAAGAGGAGGCTTTGGGGAGGCAAGCATGGAGTCCGTAGTGTACACCAACACTGACCGTACCTTGGTTCTAGACCTCTCGCTTCTGGAACCAGGAGTAAGAATGTCAGTGCTTCAGCCATCCAGCTCCTAGCACCATCCTCTAGCGAGCTAGTGCCCCACACTAGCATGGCAGTTGCCAGGTTTCTCTGTTCCCATCACTTTTCACATGGAAAGAACCCTTGAAACCATAGAGATTTTCTTTATTTTATCAGTTTCTGCCTTGATTAGTTCCTTTTCCTGTTGTTGTGATAAAATATCTTGACAAAAGCGAACAGAAGGAGTAGAACTTTTGGGGACTCTCAGTTCCCAATCCAGTGTGGTGGGAGTGTCCTGGCAGCATCAGCTGGCATGCAGCAGAGTGGTGACTGACAGTGCTTGGTTAATGTTCTCCTCTTCATATGGGTGCAGATCCATCCCAGGGAATGGCGTACGATCACACTGGCTCCTGGGACCTTGCTTGACCCTAACTCCTGGCACATTGTTTCACGCTTTTATGCTCTCTTCTCTGCCTAATGTAAGATATTTTTCCAGCTACTCCTACTTTTATTTATTAGAGTATAAATCTTATAAATCAAGATTTAATTCCATTTCCCATAGCCATCAGGTGTTCATGGGTAGATGTTGCTGAATACAGCTCTGTAAGTTCATCCAAGCTCCAGACCACATCCTTATCACCATCCCAACATATTCTATCCATAAGTCCTGAAATGTCATGCCTCCCAGATCTCCTTGTCATCCTAAGATCTTCCATATTCCATCTAACAAATATGGCCCTGATCAACCACCCTGTCTAGATTCTCACCTCCTCCTTGTTCTTCATCTTGTTAACTAGATAGTTGCCTCTTTCAAGGGCCATTTTCTCTCTCTCCCTCTGCTGTGTCCTTGGGTCTAAAAAGGCTTTGCTTTTTATCTCTAGTAACCACCCAATACATGGGGTTAACAGAACCGCATCCTCTTGCCTCCTGTGAATGTCCCACATTCTCACTCACCCCTGCTCTCCCCACCGAGCATTCCTTGTACTCATTCCTTGGGTCACTATTTATGCTTCTTGTCCTGTTCTCTGTTACCACTGCTAGATATGGCTGTATCTGTTTTCTAACGCTTCAGGGCTAAATCCTTTCGTTCTCTCTCTTTCTAGTTAAAACTTAACCATTCCCTTCCATTTTCATTCCTGAAGCCAGATCCTAGTACACAGTAACTATAGGAAACAAAACTTCTATGCAAAAGAAAAATTTCACTGTCTCCTGTCAATATCTCTACCACCAATTCATTACCAAACTTTTTTTTTTCTGTATGAGGCTGCCTGCTTTTCATGTTTCATAATGGTAATGAAAACCTTATTGATAACTCATAATTTATCTTATGCTGTTACTTGCTACGATTTTAGTCTATCCTTTATCAAGAAACACTTGTTCAATGTGGTCATCTGCTCTAGTGAGGAAGAAGCTGAGATTGTTTATAAGACGTGCAATGATTCTTTCCTTTTCTTTCTTATTTCTTCTCATTGATGTTAGGAAAGAATGAGGAAGGTGTTGACTTTTATTATTTGAACACGTGAAGAATACAACATCAGTACAGTAGAATTCCCTGACAGGCTCACAGAGAAAGGTCCTCCAGCAGCTGGGATCCCAAGCCAGAAATCTGAACATGGTGTTGATTCACCTTCACTCACTGTATGATCTTTGGCAAATCATTGCAGGCACTAAGCCCTGTGTTCTCACTTAGAAAAGAAGAAAAATGGTGGCTCTGTTTGGTTTTCTATAAACTGTGGATGGGAGAAGAGAGATCTATTTCATGGGCTGTATTATTAGAGAGACCAAATTAGTATCCCAGAGATTTTTGAGAGGCAGTTACAGATTATTCACATTGGAGTTGCCTGAGTTTGTCATTTCTAATAGATTATTTAAGTAGAATGTTAAGATCTGGTCAATGGGCATAGATTCAGCTCCTTTTTTTTTTGTTTCTTTCTTCCTTTGTTTCTTTGTCCCTTCCTTCCTTCCTTCCTTCCTTCTTCCCTCCCTCCCTCCCTCCCTTTCTCTCTCTCTCTCTCTCTCTCTCTCTCTCTCTCTTTCTTTCTTTCTTTCTTTCTTTCTTCCTTCCTTTCTTTCTTGTGATTTGAAGACTCTGAGGAAGCTGAGATTCCAGCTCTAAGGAGCCTCTGCTTCATCTGTTTTCCTTCCCTCTTTCGTTCATGCCATCTACAGCCATATGCCTTCTCTAGGGCACATTGGGAAAACAGTCAGAGCCTCACCCCAGCATTCTAGGTATAACTAATTTTAGAGTGCACTGATTTTCTCTTTGATTATTGTGGTTTGAATGAAAAATGTCCTGCGTAGTTGGAGGCATTTGAACACTTGGTCCTCAGTTAGTGACACTATTTAGAGAAATTTAGAAGGTGTGGCCTTGCTAGAGAAAGTGTGTCACTGGAGGTGGGCTTTGGGATCTCAAGTCTTCATCTTCAGTTTGCTCTCTCTGTTTTGTATTCACAATTAAGATGTGATTTCTCATCTCCTGCTCTAGATGCCATGCCTTCCTATCATGACAGATTCACCCTCTGGCACCATAAGCCTAAACAAACTCATCTTTCTATGAGTTCTCTTGATCATTGAGTTTTATCACAGCAATATAAAAGTAACTAATACAGAAGTTGGTACCAGAGGGTGAACTATTGTTATGAAGAATCTGACCATGTTTTGGTTTTTGTTTTGGATTTTTTGTTTTGTTTTGATTTGATTTGTCTTTTGAATTTGGGAGGTGTTGGGACTTTGGACTAGGGAAGTGATTGAATGCTGTAAGCAGAGCTTAATGGCTATTCTAGTAGGAAGGAAGACAAGAGGGCTGAGAGCAGTGTGGAGTGTAGAGGTCCAGATCAAGAGGTTTTAGAGGGGGACAATATCAGCATCTGGGCTAAATCCCCTTGCTATGATGTTTTGACAAAGAATGTGGCTACTGTCTGACCTCGTCCTAAGAACTTGCTTGGGACTAAATGAAAAAGTAATAGACTAATTTCATTGCTTGAGGCAATTTCAAGGCAGCATAATTCATAATGCTATGAATTCATAATAGTGACTTCATAGCATGATTATTATTAGTGATTGTTATGTAGATCTACAATAAAAAAGAGAAAGCAGGGTAGATAGAAACACAAAAAGTATACTTTATAGAGATAAAAAAAAAAAGCCCAAGGAAACTTAATGCTGAAGACCTGTACTAGAAGGATGCCCCGAGGACAGGACCTAACCCACCTAAGCTTGCAACTTATGAAAGAAAGTGTTTCTACTCCTAGAAGACACTTTGAGGAGTTCTAAGGAGTGTGGTCATGCTGGAGAAAGTTTGTTGCTGCGCGTGGGCTTGAGTCTTTGCCCTACTTGCAATATGTTTCCTCTGCTTCATGCTTGGGGTTGGTAGGTGAACTCCTTTTTTTTTTTTCCAATTTATTCATTATATATCCCAATTGGAGCCCTCTCCCTCAACTCCCCCATGTCCCACTCTCCCTAGCTCTTCCCCTATCTCCTTCCCCTAGTTCACAAAAAAGACTAGGGTAATAATCTCCTTATCTCTTCTAGTACAGGCCTTGACTGCAGCCATCTGCCCACAGTTTATCAAGACTCATCAGAACTGCCTGGATCCTCTTCCTCTGTGGCCTGGCAGAGCTGCATCACCAGGGGCAAGTGATCAAAGAGCAGGCAACAGAGTCCATGTCAGATGCATCCCCTTCTCCCCTTACTTGTTGACCCAAATGGAGACTGAACTGCCAATTATCTGCATTTGAGCAGGAGGTCTATATCCTTTCCGTACATGGTCCTTGGTTGGTGCATCAGTCTCTGCAGGACCCCCTGGGCTCAGGTTTTTTAGCTGTTTTGGTCTCCTTGTGGGGCTCCTGTCCCCTCCATGTCCTTCTATCCTTACCCCCCTCTTCTTCCATGAGACTCCCTGTGCTCTGCCCAAAGTTTGGCTGTCAGTCTCAGCATCTGCTTCCATCCCCTATTCGGTGGAGCCTTTCAGAGGATCCTCTATAGTAGGCTCCCATCCTGTTCCCTCTCTTCCACTGCTTCTGGTATCTATCCTGTTTGCCATTCTCAATGAAATTTAAGCATCCATCCTGGAGTCCTCCTTGTTTAGATTCTTTTAGGTCTGTAGTATGGCTATCCTATATTATATGGTTAATACACACTTATAAGTGAGTGTATACCATGTGTGTCTTTCTGTTTCTGAGTTACCTTACTCAGGATGATCTTTTCTAGTTCCATCCATTTGCCTACAAATTTCATGATTTCCTTGTTTTTAATAGCTGAGTAGTAGTCCATTGTGTAAATGTACCACAATTTTTGTATCCATTCCTCTGTTGAGAGATAAGTAGGTTGTTTCCAGATTCTGGCTATTACAAATAAAGCTGCTATGAACACAGTTGAGCAAATGTCCTTGCTGAATGGTGGGGCATCTTTTGGGCGTATGTTCAGCAGTGAGCTGGATCTTGAGGTAGTGCTATTTCCAATTTTCTGATGTGAGCTCTTACTTCCCTGCTCTCATTGCTATGCTTCTTTTTGCTGTGTCTGTCCATCATGCTGGACTTCTATCCTTCTGCACAGTGGTTCTTAATCTTGCTAATGCTGTGACCCTTTAAAACAGTTCCTTATGCTGTGGTGACCTACAACCATAAAATTACATTGTTGCTATTTCATAGTTGTATTTTGCTACTGTTATGAATCATAATATAAATATCTGATATACAGCATATCTGATATGTCACTCCACAGGATGAGAACCACTATTCTGGGACAATAACCCTAAGTAACCTCTTCCTCATAAATTGTCTTAGTCAAGGCATTTCATCCTAGCAACAGAATTGTAACTAACACAATTATTAAACCTGATGTCACAAAACACACATGGGTTAACATACAATTAAGATCCTTAAGCCTATTAGTGGGATTGTAAAACTTAATGTAACTTAAGAGTTAAGCTCATAGAATTTCCTCCCAGTCTTCCGTCTGACCATGGATAGCACTTAATAGGAGCAGCAGCAGGATTTTCCTGATGCTGAACCCACTTTCAGCCAAGCAGAAAGACACATCTTTCAGCTGGGAAGCAACTTTGTTGCCACAGCTGCTTAAGGAGATGTTATTTTAACAGTTCTACCTTGGAATTGTTAGTTATGCTATGTTAAAAATGTTATAAGAGCATATTTAAGAAGTCTAAATCAGTTTTCATTGTGGCACTAAAGACGCTAATCTTTAAGGAGGAAATAATGGATGGTGTTTTGCTAGAACTCTCTATGAACATTTTACTGCGCCATGTTGGTAGGAGTCACAAAGAATTGTTGCTCTTGTTGACTCTAACTCTCATTTATAAAGGGAAACACACTCAAGCACTTTTCCAAAGGATATACAATTCTTATCCATGTTGAAAAAGAGGGTTATTAGCAATTTCACTATAGAAATTCAAGCAGAAATAAAGGCATTTTGGGTTATCACCAGGTATTAATTTTGAGTATTAGCCAGCTTTAGTGAAAGGTTTCTTTTTTGTACAAGGTACATGACTATCTGCTGATTTGGTGGGTGTTTTTGAAGAGTGCTACCTGGAAGAGTAAAGTGACCAGATGGTTGGCAATATGGGAGATGGAAGGTAAAAGCACTATATGTATTCAGGAGGCTGCTGCAGTCACCTACATTCAAGGGCTAAATGGGACATAAAAGTCAGTGTCTTTTATTTTCTGGGTGGATCGGGAAGAAAATTTCTGAGGATGAGATGACAACAGAGGTGATAAATATGTGAGAGCAACAGAGAACAAGTTCTGGCTGGGAAGCAGGACCAAATGGCCTTGAGGACCTGATTGGACCAGATTGTGGTAGTATACAAATTTGCAGTGATGTCTGCAACATTGTAAGAATCTTCCGTGCAGTGTGCTGTTAGTGATCAGCTGAGTGAGCTGTCAAAAGAGGGCAGTGGCAGAAGGAAGAGCAAGGTAGAGGATGCAGAGCCGGAGACCAGGCACCCTGTACTACTGAAGAAAGCACCGGAGGCAGCAGGTGGGAGGCATTGCTCTCTCACAATGGCTATTATCATTGATGACTGAATTATCTCAATTATCGCTGGGAAATATCTAGATGAAAAATGTTCTGGATGCCTTTTGAGGAGATCTTAGATTATGTCCCCATGTCTGTGGCTCAGAAGCACGTTGCTACCTAACAGTTTGTAAGGCAGAATTTGCTCTCTGACAGAGCAGTATCACGAGGCATGGGCTGTTAAGACATCCAGTCTCTTGGCATGTGAGTAGGCTCTTGTTTGAGCTGCCATTACAAATGGTTAAGCGTTTACCTAATTACTTCCCATGCTGGTGAGTTTTGACTGCAAATTTGACAACACAGAATCATTTGGGAAGATAGTCCAAATGGGGAATCCCCTGGATCAGATTGGCCTGTAGATATGTCTACGGGAGCCTGCTAACTGACACTGGGAAACCCAGTCCACTGTGGCTGGCAACATTATCTAGGTTGGAGGTCTCGAACTGCATAAGACAAGAGAAAAGCTAAGTAAAATCCAGCAAGAATCCATGCAATTAGTTTATTATCTCCCCACTCTTGACTAGAGATGTGTCATATATAGCTCCCTGCCTTGGCTTCCCTGCAGTAAATGACTATAACCTGGAATTGTAAGTAAACTAAAATTCTCCCTGCTTTAGCTTCTTGTTAGGATATTTTAGCAAGGCACTAGAAATGAAGCCAGAACAGAATATAATACCAGGAGTGAGGTTGTTGCTGTGATGAAGCTGATCATGTTATGCAGAGGAGCGTGGAATACTTAGGAACTTTGGACTGAAAAGCTATTGAAGCTTAATAGGTCATTCTAGTGGAAACTTGAAAGACAGTATTGCTAAAAGAAACGTTCACTCTTCAGGCCTGTCTATGTGGTTTTAGAGGGAAGCAAAGTCTTAATTAAACCTTCTGGCAGAAGACCATTTTATGTGATAGTCTTGCTAAGACTCTTGTGTGCTTACAGCTCGATTCTGATGGTTAGTTTTAACAATCAACTTAAAACACCCTAGAATCACCTGAGAAGAGAGTCTCACTTGAGGAGTTATCTAGATCAGGTTGGCCTGTGAGCATGTTTATGGAAGATTCTCTTGATTATTAATTAACCAGGCCTACATTACAACACCTATTAGGTGGCAACATTCCTCAGTGTGATGGTTTGAATAGGAACTGCTCCCACAGGTTCATAAACTGGAATGCTTGATCACTAGAGAGTAGCACTATTAGGAGCTACAGCCTTGTTGAAGTAGGTATGGCCTTGATAGAGGAAGTGTGTCACTGCAGGTAGGCTTTGAGGTTTGAAATGCTCAAGTCAGGCCCAATGTCTCTCTTTTTGCTCCTAATTATCCAGATGTAGAACTTTCAGCTCCTTCTCCAGCACCATGTCTGCCTGCACACCACCATGCTTCCTGTCGTGGAAATAATGGACTGGATCTCTGAACCTCTAAGCCAGACCCAATTAAAATATTTTCTTTATAAGAGTTGCTGTGGTCATGGTGGCTCCTCAACAGTTCATATGTCAATGACCACATAGAGCTCAGGACCAAATGATTTATTTGGGCTACAACGTCCCTGGAAGGTTAAAGTAGGTTTTTTTGAGGGAAACCCCTGCGTGTGGAGGCATGGAGCTGCTGCCTATAGCCATGAACCCCTAAGCCCCTTCTACAGCATGACTGAGCTCAGGAAAGGTGCAGATGCGGGGTTCCTCCAGGGGACAGCTGCAGCTCTACTCCCCAGGAGACTTCCCTAGACCCTCAGGATTCACCAGGAGCCCAAGATTATTTCTGTTTACTTCTTCCTTCACTCTCTTCCCTCAGCCATGAGACCACACCATGATAGACGTTCTCTTTGATTCCTTTTCCTTCCTACATTTTGTCATCCAGACAGGGTTTTCCCAATAAATGTTCTGTACAGCTGAGGGACAGCTTGGCATCTGCTTCTTAGAAGACCTGAAGTAACAGAGCACAGGCTGCCAAACCAAATCCTGTATCCTGTTTCCTTTAGAATTAGCAGGCAGAAGGTCAGCCCACACAGACCTGCAGTTGGTATCTGGCTCTTCAAATAGTCTGCTCTAAGAGAACAGGAGGTGTTTCAATTGGGAATTTAGGATGTGGAGCAATGGACATGACAAAAGAAAATGAGTGTTTTATATGTATGGATTTCTAGATAGCAGGGATGGTATGCCATGCAAGGCTATGCAGAGAAACATGGTCTGCTGGGAGACTGAGGACATACGGAAAAGATGAGGACATATTTGTGTAATGCACAGATGATTGTGGAGATGAAAACGCAACAACAGAATGAATGCAATCCATGTGATGACAAGGATTCTGACAGAGGCTTTAGAGGTTGATTGATTGATTATGGTGCTAGAGATCAAGTCCACAGCCTTCTGCATAGCAGGTGAAGGCTGTGTCCTCTCAGATATTTATCATTTGGAAATGCAAGACAATGGCAAGAAATGCAAGTCAGTGTCATAACAGGAAACAACATTAAAAAACAGTAGGAGAATCATAAAAGCAATAGTGCAATTGTAAACTGGTCCTAAAAGATCCCCCCTCTGTTGGTATAATGTTCTTGTGGAATGTGCACAATTTACCCTTGTTCATTCACATGCTGATTTCTCTCCCCCACTACCTGGTTTCAATCCAGACATTGCATTATGATCCTTATTCTAAGCATCACCTCTCTCAAATTTGTGTAAACACGCTATCATTTCTTCAAGGTATTGTTAATAAAACAACTAGTCAGTTCTGAACAATGGAGAGAATAGGGTGGGACATCCTGGTCCAGAGAGCAGAAGAAGAAGCAAGTAGGAAGAGTCGGGAAGAGAGATAGGAGAACACAGGACTTGGAACCACCAGGAGAGATGAACTGGACCTAAAATATGACTAAAAGCAAGTATAATGTGGGAAATCTGAATGTGAGGAAGCTATGCTGGCTTGGAGGTTTAGGATGAAGTAATTATTGCTCAGCATTGTGTTCTAGGTTAATTAAATAAATCCTGCTTTCTGTATGGCTTGGGAATAACAGCTGTTTAACTAAAAGATAAATCAATAATAAATATTAATAATAACACTCCTTTCTCTCTCCACTCTCTGCTCTCTCCTCTCTCCCTCCATCCTTTTCTCCTGCTCTCTCTCCCTCTATCTTTGTTTCTCTCTCCCCACCCCCACCATTAAACTCTCTATGTAACAGAGGCTAGCCTTGAATTCTTAGTCCTCCTGCCTCCCTGTCCTGACTCCTGGAAATACAGATATATCCACTACATACACTGTATGATATCAAATGCAGGGGTCTGAAGAGACAGCTCATTGGTTAAAAGCACTAGCTGCTCTTCTAGAGGACCAAGGTTTGATTCCCACCACCCACATGGTGGTTCACAACCATCTGTAACTCCAGTTTCAGGGAAATTGATGTCTTTTTATGGCCTCCATGGTCACCAGGCATGCATGCAGTGAGCATACACAATGCAAGCAAACCACTCATACACATAAAATAAAAATAAATCAGTATTTTAAGACAAACAAAAAAGATGCTGAATTCATTGTAAGCAAAGTTGGATGGTGCCATGAGGGTGCTAGGTTATGAAGGTCAATGCGGCATGTGGAGAGTTG
Source organism: Meriones unguiculatus (assembly GCF_030254825.1). NCBI lineage: Eukaryota > Metazoa > Chordata > Mammalia > Rodentia > Muridae > Meriones > Meriones unguiculatus. The sequence goes on along the minus strand of NC_083359.1, from coordinate 112,307,507 downwards.
AGAGAGACCTGACAGAAAGTCAGTGAGAACGGGTGAGAAAGAGCCAAGCAGCTTAGAGGCTTTCACAGCTGACTAGAACAACATACAAAGTCAGCTGGGATTAAAATGATGCCAAAGTCATTGTCCTTTCATGTATGTGGAGAATAAAATAAAATTAGATTCCTTTCATAGCAAAGCACAAAATAAACTGCAAATATCTTAAAGATCTAAATGTGAGCAAATCCTTTAAAAATTAGTTATGTGTAATACAAAAAGAAACAGCAAAATGTCACAATAGAAAGACATTTTGTAACTATATCAACAAAAACAGAAATCTTCAAAATGAGAAATTTCTATGCAACCGGAGACACCATAAACAAAATTAAGATGCACCACAAAATAAAGCATTATTGCGCACATAACAAGCAAAACACTGACATTCAACTATAAAGAATCTCTTGCAAATCAATTTATAGAGACAGGAAAATGACTGGAAGGTGCAAAACAACAATAACGGATTCAAGGTAAAATAGATGTGAAAACATTGCTCTACCTGCCTGTAGTCAGGAAATCCAAACAATGCTACTGTGACATAGTCTTCACCCCTACCAGACCAGAGAGATCTTTCAGTCAGAGGGTACCAAACTGCGTAAGAAAAGGGGAATGTAAGAGCTCTGAAACACTGGTGGTGAAAACACGAGTTGCCACAAGTATTTTGAAGATTAATTTGGAATATCTAGTAAAAACCATAGCTGTTTACCAGAGAACCTGATGATTCCACATATTAGAACAGAATTGAGAGAAGGTCTCTCTAATGTGCACACAGATGTCGTTAAGTGTCTGTGTTCGAGGTTTAGAAGGAATTACTAAAAAAAAGAGCGAGAAGCATGGGCAGGACAACAGCCCACTAAGGAGGGATGAAGGAGGAAGGAGAAATGGACTGAGGGACACTATCACACAGCACAGCGTGTAAGAATTTGAGCCCAAGTGTTTCCAACCCTTTGCTGTAGCTCCCAATTATTTCACATCGAGTTGGTTATTTATATACCAGCTGGTGCCTCAGGATGTGGCCTGTGACCCAAACTGTCATCCATACCAACTAGTGTAAAGATTTACCACAAAACAGTTCCCTAGAATCATGTTGACTGCAGCACAAATGGCATTCTCCTTATTCTTCTCAAAGGGGAAAACAGAATGTTGCCAGCTCTTAGAGGAGTACTGGCAGTCTAGAAAAGGTAACCAAGTGGCCTGAAGGGCTAGTCCAGCCACAGTGTGTCAAGGCGTCCCGACTGCCTGGGTAACATCTGCTCACACAATGGATCCCGTAGACAAACAAAAAGTATTAGCAATCCGGTAAAGGAGGGCCAAGCTATTTCCATTGAGAAGCACTGGGAAGCCATTACTCCAGTGAGAAAATCTGCTCTCACCCGCAGCCGGGTGGAAAGGACCATCAACATTCATTTGGACTCTGAGTGCCCTGGCAGGAGAGACAGAAGGCCATCCTGTTAAATCATTTAATCAGCCAAGGTGGGCAGCTGCCTCACAGATAATGCTGGTGGGGGACAATGAAAGACAGATGATTTACCAATTAAATGCATCAGGCTTCCCAAACGCAGGGCCTGAGGACTGGAGTGCCATGTGTTTCTGCCAGACACAGATCTGTCCTCATAAGCAAATTAGGCTTCAAGTTTGTAACTCATATGGCCCTCCCTCCTCTTCCTCCTCCCCCATGCACACACACAAAAGAGATCGCATGTTAATGAACAAAGCTCAGACTTTTCCCATTTCTCTACTTGTCAAAAATCTCTTTCACCTTCATGACCAACAGTAAATCACACGTTCTGCTTGAGCAGGTGCTCAGGAAAAAAAAAAAAAAAAAAAGGAAAACTACCAAATGGCTATCCTAGGAAAAAGGCCTTTTCAGAGGCTAGGCATTCACTGTGCTGTAAAGCAGGGGTGATAGCCTGTGTGGTAACAGGGGAGCTCACACTGGTCATTCTTCTACAAAGCAGCATCCGGTTCAGACCAGAATTCAAAAGCAAACCCAAGCACCAGCTCCCCAGGCAGAGCCAGGCTGACAGAAAGACTGGGGAACAGGAACAGCCAACATTTACAGAGGAGCTTGCAGGGAGATTGTGTGCAGTCACAAGCATTTATTATTAATATATTTGTGTTATTAGTGTATCATTTTATATTTTTAATATTACTTTCATTTGACAGATGGAGAATCAGAGAAGTTAAATATTTTTTCTACATTCACACACAGAAGGCTTGTTATTAAAAATTGGATGGTTTTCCACTTATATATTATCTCTCCAAAATTTCTAATTCTGAAATTCTGTGAACAGAGATAGAAGCATTAGGAAACCATGGAGATGACTTGAGATGACTCAGTTTCTGTTATTAAAAAGAAAGATAAGTATTCGGTGGTGGAGACTGAGGGTCAAAAATATAAAACCACAAATAAATAAAAATAGAACCAGAACAATTTAACAAAGGAAAAAAGTGAATAAAAAGAAATACTCAGAGATTTAGAGTAGAGACGTTTATTCACTTCAGTTTTGCTCAAAAGGCCATAAGGTAAGCCACACTCCACTCTGTCTGATTGATTGACTGATTGGTTGATTGACTGCAGAAAAGAAGACACACAATAAGTCATAAAATAAAGTTCTGGACATTGAGATGACAGCTGATGAACCAGACAAAGCAAGAGCCCTGCCCACAGATAGAACATGTGAAACTCTTGGGCAAATGGGTCTTAGAAGCAATTGACTCAAAGACACAGCTTCAGCAATGAGCAAATGGAGTGAAGAGGGTTTACTCTTCAGCAGAGCTGGTGGGTTAGCCTTCTGTCTATCTCAGTGCCACAGGCACTGTTTGGAGTGACAAGAATAACACAGGGGAAGAAGGAGGCCCCTGGCTTCCAGCGCTGTGCTGGGTGCACCCCAGGTCTCTCCTGGGGAGGTCCTCTCAAGAGCTGCCCTAGGCCGCAGAAGGGCTCTGTTCTGCAGGGAAAGCTCCCTGAACTCCATTACCTCATAACGTCCATCTTCTAGAGACACTGCCAGCATGTTGGTAAACATGTGGCCATAAAAACTAATGGGGATAGTTTTTTTTTTTTTTTTTTTTTTTTTTTTTATAAAACTCTTTGTCATCTTTTTCAGTTTTCCAAAAGAATTTTAGGCCAGTTTTCTTTTTAGGTTTGAAAGAATATGGAAATTTCCTTAATATTGTTTAGGTTCTAATATGAAGACAATAATTAAGGTTGGCTCAAGAGAGGTACAATAGTCTCCATATGCCTTGCCAGTAACAGACAAACCATGAGGATATTGATGCTGGAATATATATGAGATCATTTTTATGGAAATATTTTGAAAATAGCACAGAAGGAAGTTCTCACATAGGTCTGAACCTGTGAGGAGAGCACAGGCTGTGAGAAGAAGCAGAGGTCTTTCTCATTATCTCGTGTGAGCCTGTATAAGGAATACACTTTAAAACGAACAAAAATGATGCCAGTATGATGGTCAGTTCATTGGCATCTACTGTCTACAACAGGGGAAGAAGAGCCCTGCATCAGCCCTGTGAAACAGCTTCCCTCACGCTGCTGTTTCTGCCAAAAGACCAGAGATTATTTGATGTGATCAGAACAGAGGCTGGGAACACAGACAGTATTCCCTTGCTGTGTACAAAAGGTGACATGGCTGCCACTTGGATACTATGTCACCATAGTTCACAGGACATATATGTGAGAAAGGCACAGATGTATTCTGCAGAAAAACCTGCAGAGCATCCTGGCAGATAAAAGAGTGAATGTGGAGTTGATGGTGTGTCTTTAAACACAGAGGACCCACAGTCCTAGCACACAACATGACGCATGAGAGGAGATGAGTACTGAGGCCACACGAGCACTGGTTTCACAAAGGCCTGTGTTTAAAAGGTGTAACATCTGTGATGGAAGGAACAGTATAACAGGAGGACTTAAGGAGAGAGATTTCACGAGAGAATTGGTGCTGGTGTTAGACGAGGGACCCATGCAAGGGGGCATGGCCTTAAATTGGGATCTGTTTCATAATTTTAGTCAGAAGTTTGCTAGATTGCTGTCTGCTTTTTTTTTTAAAGGGTTGTCCTGAAGATGGATTAGAAAGAGCTAGAAAAGAGAGGCTGTTTCAGTGACCATGCAAATAAAACTAGCGACTAGAGTAGCTATGAAAGACAGCAGGAAGAAGTGATTTTGGAGAAAGCAAGCTCAGCATTCCTCAGGTGAGGAAGACAGTGGCCCCTTGACGTACCCAGATTTCTCAAGCAGCAAACCTGAGTGGGAGAGGACCTCAACAACAGTATTTTTATTGACCTTGCAAAGACTCCCCAGGAGCTGGTTAGGGCTTCTCATGTTGAAGGCTCAGGTTCGGTTTCTACACTTCTCTCATCTTTCCTGTGAGGAGCACACAGGCCACATTTTAAAGAAACATTGGGTAAGTACAATTACCATTCCAAAAATGAAAACATGAAATTACCTAATTCAGGGACTATTCCAATGACCAAATCAAATCACTGCCTGGTTGATCTGATCAACTGCATGGAAACTGGGCAGTATAATGGCAGAGAGAAGAGGAACATTCAATAAAAAATGACTGATTCATCGTTCCATATAAAGAGAGCATAGGCGTGGATTTTATTTCAAATGATCTGGGTGAGAAAATAAAAGCCGTGTAAGCTCCGAGGAAATGCGTGTTTTTCTTTCTTGAAATAACTCAATTTCCTGATTTCATGAGCTGGGCACAAGGCACAGGGTGGTTTCCATCTTAGTTTCCCTTGCTGTAATCTTGATTGTCCTGCTTCCCTGGCTCAGGAGAGCTGGAGGGAGATGGAGGAACTCCTGGTCCTCATTGCTGCCACACTCTCCTGCACCTTCTGATTGCTGCTGAAACTGAAATAAGAAAATGACACTGGGAGAAATACTGGCACATTTTCAAGCCATTAGGACTAGAAAAATATTTGAATTCCTGCTCATGAAAACGACTCCCTTCATCATTTAATAAAAACAAAACAACAGTCTTTAAAACAAAAACAAAACAAAAAATATGTAAAGCTCTTTTCCAGCCCCAAATATTTGGTCTTTATAAATGTAGAAACATTCTAGGCTCTTCTCTTCCTTACACAGAATCAGTAACCAAGGACATTTTAACACTTCTGGGATCATAGCAGATTCTGAACTACAGGATGCTGGGAATAAATAGAGATAATACTTTACTTTTTTTTTTTTTTAATGCAGTTGGTAGACAAAGGGTCTGGTCAGTAATTGCTCCCAAAGTTACATGGCTGATGGTAACCTGCTGGCACAGAGACCCTGGCATTTGACACCCCTTCTCTATGTACCATGGAGCTTTGGGGCAAGTGCTGGGAAAGCATGGCAACTTCTGTTCCAGAAACAATGAAGCAAAGCAAGTCCTCAGAGAGACTAACAACCTCAGACTAACTCCGGTGCCCAGCACAGGGACAGTTGCTGCGGAGCACCCCAGTATGAGCAAACCATTCTTGAGAGGCACATTCACCAATTTCCCTTGTGAGAGCTCTCTCCTTTTACATTAAATGTGTGGAAGGCATTCTACGATCGTCTGTGCCTGTGCTTAGCCAGAACTTGGACCAGAGTTGAGTGACGTCAGCTGAGTGTTTACCAGATAAAACACATTGCATTTCCCGAAGTGATCATACCACTGGAGGGCTGGTCTCTGCTCTCTGCTATTCTCACAAAGGAAACATCAGGAGACAATCAGTGAGATGAAAAGTCAAAACACACTGGAGTTTCTAGAATGGGTTTTATTTCTCCTAGAAGAATAATCCCTCCATATTTAGCAGACCCCACCCCTAGCCTCATACACATACTCTTGGGACTTGCACAAAGTTTACAGGGCATCCAGTGTGCTTCATGCCTGCCAGTGTGGATGCATACAAGATGGTACCCAGCAATGGAGGAGGAAAGGGCAGGTCCTGGGACTCAGAAGCTGGTTCAGAGCTCTCTGCCTTCCACTCTCTGTTCCCTGCATAACTCAAGCTTTGGCATGAAAGTGATTTAAATAAATGATAAAATGAAGGAAAGTTGTTACTTCTGAGCGAAATTAGTCGAAACATTAAGTGTCGATCTAGTCAGTAAAATTTGATAGGAAATTCGGAAATATCCTAAGTTACCTAGAAGTGAACTTGTCAAGTTCTGGTCTCTAGACTCTATCATTCAGGCCAGAGAAGTACTCAAGGTAATCACAAAGTTTTAAAGTTTTTACACATCTTCAATTTCTGGCTAGAAACCAAGAGCCCACTTGTCACAGTCTGCACTCCACTGTGTGTGTGAATGTGTGTATGTGTGTGACACACATACCTACATGCTTGTGTGTGCACATGTGTGTGTGTGCCTGTGGAGAACATAAGATAATCATCTATGGTTGTTTTCTGAGACAAGGTTTCTCATTGGCCTAGAGCTCACCAAGTGGGCTAGGCTGGCTGGATAGCAAGCCCCAGGGATTCAACTGTCTCCAGTGTTGGTACTACAGATTTGCAATGCCACATCAGACATTTCATGTTGGTGATGTGGATCAAACTTAGGTCCCTGTGCTTGTGTGTCATGTACTTTAGCTAATTATTAAGCTATCTTCAAGCCCCTCACATCCATTAATTATTTACTTAGATACAGAATGGAACTTTTGGCCAAATATAACTTTTTAGCACTGAATATTTGCATTGGGAAAATACTTGTTCTTTTTATTTTCTTTATTTTTTCCATTATTTACAATTTATTCACTTTGTATCACACCTGTAGTCCTGCCATTGTCCCTTCCCAATTCCACCCTCCCTCCCTATTCTCCTCCCTTGTGCCCCAGTACACTGAAAGGGAGGTTCTCCTCCTCCCCTTCCTGACCCTAGCCTATCAGGTCTCATCAGGACTGGCTGCATGGTCTTCCTCCAAGGCCTGGTAAGGCTGTTCCTCCATCAGGGGCAGATGGTCAAAGAGCCAGCCACTGAGTTCATGTCGGAGACAGTTCCCATTACTAGGGAACCCACTTGGACACTGAGCTGCCATGGGCTACATCTGTGCAGGGTTCTAGGTTATCTCCATGCATGGTCCTTGGTTGGAGTATCAGTCTCAGAAAAGGCCCTTGTGCCCAGATTTTTTTGGTTCTGTTGCTCTTCTTGTGGTGCTCCTGACCCCTCCAGGTCTTTCATCTCCCCCTTCTTTCCTAAGATTCCCTGCACTCTGACCAAAGTTTGGCTATGAGTCTCAGCATCTACTTTGATACTCTGCTGGGTAGAGTCTTTCAGAGGCCCTCTGTGGTAGGCTCCTGTCCTGTTCCCTGTTTTTTTCCTCTTCCAATCCCATTTGCCTTTCTGAATGAGTATTGATCATCTTACCTAGGGTCCTCCTTCTTGATTAGCTTCTGTAAATGTACAGAATTTAGTATGTTTATCCTGTATTATATGTCTAATATCCATTTATAAACCAGTAGATACCATGTGTGTTTTTCTGCTTCTGGGATACCTCATTGAGGATAATCTTTTCAATTTCCCACCATTTGCCTGCATCTTTCATAATTTCCTTGTTTTTAATTGCTGAGTAGTATTCCATTGTGTAAATGGAATACAATTTCAGTAGCCATTCCTCAACTGAGGGGCATCTGAGTTGTTTCCAACAACAAATTAAAAGAAAGCAAGCATAGAAACACAGTAACACCGTCAACTCCACAATAAAAACAAAAACAAAAACAAAAAAACCAAAAAAAAAAACAACTAACATTCATTGGTCACTATTATCAATCAACATCAACCTACTCAACTCTTCAATAAAAAGACACAGACTAACAGAAGGGTTGCAGAAACAGGATACAACATTCTGCTGCATCCAAGAAACACACCTCAGCAACAAAGATAAACACTACCTCAGAGTAGAGGGCTGGTAAAATGTTTTTCAAGCAAATGGACCCAGAAAACAAGCTGGAGTAGCTATCCTAATATCTAATAAAATAGACTTTCAACCAAAATTATTCAAAAAAGATGAGGAGGGGCTATTTATTTTCACTAAAGGAAAAATCAACCAGGACATCACAATCCTGAACATTTATGACCCAAATACAAGAGTTCCTGCATTTATAAATGAAATATTATTAAAGCTTAAATCACACATTGATCCCACCACCTTAAAATACTTGCTCTTAAATAAATAATCCAGCTCTTCCAAATGCTGACATGTCTCATTATTCAATATCAGATTACCATTGACATTACCACTAATCTCATCAAAGAAGTTGAGCTGGCTAGCTTTATGTTGATTTGACAAAAATCTATATTCATTTGGGAAGAGGGACAATGAATTGAGAAAATGCCTCGAGAAGATTGAGCTATAAGCAAGTCTATCAGGCGTTTTCTTGATTAATAGTTGATGTGGAATGGTCCAGCTCTCTGTCGACGGTGCCACCCATGGTCCGGAGTTGTGTGAGAAAGCAGGCTGAGCAAGCCATGCTGAGGAAGGCAATGAGCAAACCTCCTCCTTGTTCTCTGCTTCAGTTCCTGCCTCCAGGTTCTGAGTACTCCAGTCTTGAGTACTTTCTCTGACTTTCTTTGATGATGAACTGTGACGCAGAAGCATAAGATGAAACCAATGCTGTCATCTCCACATTGCTTTTGGTAATGGTGTTTTATCATAGCAATAGAAACCATTACTAAGGCTGAGGTCTTTTAGGTCTTTAGTCCATCAAGCTTTAGTAGGAGATATATGTTGTTTGCTAGGATTCTACTTTTTGCTTAAAGGCAAAAATACTATCACTAGCAAAATAATGTCAGTGTTATTCTTTGAAGCACCAGGGTAATTTCATTCATTTTCAAAGACACACCTGCCAAAGCACAGTCACTCTTTGGTCTAAAGTTCATTCATGACAGCACCTGAAAAGAGAGGTTGATTCAGTTCACATACCAGCACATTGCATTTATGTCTGAAAGAGAGTCACTATGGTTTGATATATATTTGTACTTTTTACAGATATTTCCATTTTGTCAAACAAGCTGACCATTAAACCTAAATACACAACTGTTTCCAAATTTAGCAGTTTCTAATTTTACTTTTTCAACAAAAACTTCTTAAATTAAACTTAATTTTGTCTTCTATACCTCCTTCATCTTTTTTGTCCTTTCTTACTGCTTCTCTGAGTACAAGGTAGGGAAGAATCTCGTGATTCCTAATACAATTTGGTAGGTTTGCTTTAATAAGTATTAGAAAGAGAATATTTGATTCACAATTTTTCTTCACTGACACTGGAATATCAACAGTAGAAAATACTTTTATCACCATGCAAGGAGTTTTGAGAATAAATTAAAAGTGTGTTAAAAATCTATATGCAAAATGAGTGGAATAATACATAAACTCACAGACTTCATAAAAGCCAACTCCATATGGACATTAGCCAAGTGTATGTTGAACCCAACTTGAGGAGACAGCTAGATAATGCTTGAGTGTGACCTATGAATGAGAGAACTGAGAATGTGACTGTAACAAAATTAAAATCTCCTGTTCTGTGAGGCACTGTCAGGAAAATGAATAGGACAACTGCTTGAGTGGAAATAAAAAAATAGAGAAGAAACTATTAAGAGATCCGAAAACTTGATGGACCTTCATAGACACCCTGTAAAAAGTTCATAGGTGACACAAGGACACATCGAGACGCTCTGGACAATGAAGTTCTAATCTGTGATAATAGTCAAGATCCACAACACTGACAGCACCGATGCAGGATGTGGAGACAGAGCAGCAGGCCTGTCACCCGTGGTGACACGTCACCTGTGGTGGCATGTGGAGCGAAAAAGCTTTCTGGATACTTCTCAGCAATCACATAAATACCTACTGGACACACGATACTGTATGTTCAGGGAAGGTCTCATGGCATTCTTTTTATCCTTTGACTCAGCCTCCTAATCTGGCCTTTTCAGATTCTACACACAAGGTAATCAGGATGTGCTTTCTGTGTGCCAGATTTCCCTCCTAAAACATAAAACCCTTCAGGTTCATCCCTGTCATCATGAAGGGTACAGTTTCCTTTTCTTAAGGCTAGATCATATCCCACTGTGGTAGTGTCCTTATCCATCCGTTCATCAGCTGATGGACGCTTTTGGTGATTTCAGTTAGTAATACTGCTATGAAAGTAAGCATTCAGGCCTCCTTCAACATTCTGGTACCACGTAGGTATCTGATAAGTGTGTACTTGATTTTTATTTTTTTCAATCCTCCCTGAGTTGCTATCCATAAAGGCTGTAGAGGTTACATCTACCATTAGCAACACTTGTTATCTTTTTCCATGAAAATACTTTCAATAGCTGTGAAGTAGAGACGGACTGGGGAAGGAAGTGTCTTCCCCTCTCTAGGACACTAGGCATGTGGCAGGCAGTGCTCAGCTCTGCTAAACACTGCTAAGTGACTGTCAAGAGCAAGTTCTTATTATAGCGTTCCTGATATTAGTCTTACTGTGAATAAGCACAGACGCCAGGGAACAGGTAATATGAATCCATATTTGGTAGCTGTTAGATTCTTCTCTTGTGCCCAGGCTGCCTTGACCGTCAGCCAAGACACCAGCAGAATACCCTCAAGCCAGCACTAGCTGCAACAGTGGTTCTCAACCTTCCTAATGCTGCAGCCCTTTAATTCAGCTCCTCCTGTTGTGGTGACCCCCAACAACAAAATTGTTTTTGTTGCTACTTCATAAATGTCATTTTGCTATGGTTATGCAATGCAATGTATCTGTGCTTTCTGATGGTCTTAGGTGACACCGCCCCAAAGGGGTCGCCCCTCACCGATTGAGATCCACTGCTCTACAGGCACCATGTGAGAGCCGAACACTACCTGCAGCTGCTTGGTGCTGAAGCACAGTTTCAGCTCACTGCCATCACGTTGCAGCTCACTCCCACCACAGGCCCGGGGCTAGGAAGCCGCCCACCACTCTTGTGGAAGACTTTTCCTGGCTGAACCTGGATTCCTTTCTGAGTGAAGAATGGGGACCTCTCACAGCTGACTAGGCACCAATTAACACTTCTGTGTACCTTAGATTCTATTTCTGTTGTGGTCCATGGAGATGAGGGTCAGTGTTGTACGTTTGTGGGTCTCTTTGGTGAATTTATTTGCTTTCTTGCTGTTGACATTTTTGTAGTCCTTATTTATTCATTTGCATATATTTTATCTATTCCTTTGTTGTTTCTTTGGTTAACTCATTTTCTATGCAGAGCAGAAGCCTTGTATTTTAAATGATCCATTAGTTCCCTTTAGGCTCTGTTGCGTGTGCTTTTTCGGTCATATTAAAAAGCATCAATTCCAAGAGTTATGTCATGAAACATGCAACATGCTTGCTTGAAGTAGTTTTATAGTTTCTGGCTCATGTTTAAGTCTAACACATTTTGAATTGACTAAATCTATCTAATTTATTTTTATTTTTGCACATGAAGTAAAAAGAGGATTAATTTAATTTCTCTCCATGAAAACTACGTTCAGTTTTCTCAGCACCATTTATTGAAGTCATCAACCATCTTTTCCTCCACTCTATATTCTTGCCATTTTTATTTAAAATCAATTGATCATGAAGTCACACATATATTTTATGTTCTCCATTCTGTACATATTTTATGTCATGCTGTTTTGGTGATTAGGGCTTTATCATATATTCAGAATTCAGGTTATATGATGCCTCCTGATTTAGCTCTTTTGAGGTTGTTTTAAAAATTTGAACTTTTGTGGTTCTATATAGAATTGTGTTCTATTTTCTTCCAATACCTTTGGAAATTTTTTATATTTATTATGTTGAACCTGCAGATCTCTTTTTGGGAAATGTAGATATTTTAACACATTAATTCTTCCAACCTATGAGCACAATCTCTCTCTCTTTTTCATTTAGTTTTCTCTTCTTCAGTTTATTCTTTCAAAATCTTTTACTTTTTCAGGGATAGGTCTTTTACCTATTTGATGAAGTTTACTGTGAAATGCTTATTTGATGTTTTCATAGCTATAATAAGTGAAATTGTTTTCTTAATTTTCTTTCCCTGTTAGTATGTGAAAATGCTTTGATTTTTATGGATTGCCTGTGCCTCTTGTAACTGAATTCCTCTGTTAGTTCTGACAATTTTTTCTGTTGTTGTTGTTCTTGTTTGTTTTTTGGTGGAGTTTCAGATTTTTTCCAATATGATATTATGTTATCTGAAAACAAAGACAAATTGTTTTCCTTCCACTTTGTATGGCTTTTTTTCTTAGACTAATTGCTAGGGCTTTCAGTGCTGTGTTGGATAGAATTAGCTAAGGCAGCTACCCTTGTCTTACTGCATGTCTTAGACAAATAGTTTTCATTTTTTTGCCACACAGTATAGCATTAGCGCTGAGCTTGCCACATGCCTGTCCTCTCCTTTCATAACTATGTTTTCAAAGATTTATCATGGAAGGGTGTTAAAATTTATCAAACACTTTTCTGTACCTATTACATGTTATTATTTCCTACTCTTACTTGTGAAGAGGTGGGTGCACCATGGTATGAGCTACCTCAGAAGAGAGTAGACCTCTAGCACTTACAACAACAGGAAGCAAGCATTTCTTGTTCATCTTGTTCCCACTCCATCTTCATGCTACAAAGAAAATAAAGGGCAGGTATTCTCTCCTCTCCGTATTGGTTCATTCTGTGTCACGTGAAAATTTCCATATGAGCAGCAGTTCTTAAATTTTCTTTAAAAACAGAAATCTATGGGACTGTGTCTTCCTAGTCAAATGGATGCAGGCTCAGGCACAGTGCCCCATATGAATGGAGAGTCCAGGACTCCTTGTCTCACAATAAGGAAGAGTTGGGATTTTTGTTGTTGTTGATGTTTGTCTTTTAATGTGGAAGGTGCTAAAACAATTAGTTTCTTTAATGAGGTGCAATAGCTGAGCTTCCTTTCTAGACCAAACAATGCATGAGCTCAGAGTGTAGGACATGACACTTAGACCAAAGCGAAGAGTATTTGATACTTTCTGACACTGGGATGTAGGCACACCACACACTACTCAGATGGAGGGAACAGGGTGGTTTCTGAGACTCTGAAGGGAAATCTGTCTTAAGTCAAGGAGAATGAGAAGAAAACGCAGATGGAAGCTACATAATGGAAAGAGGAGCAGACTAGGAAAGAGATCAAACATGTGGTTTCTTGGGCATAAGCAACCTAAGAGAGAGACCCCTGCAAAACCTGCTAGATGGGAGAGGATGTGGTTCCTTCCAGTCCAGAATCATCTTTTCAATTCGTGAAGAAAAAGCAGTGGGAGCCTGAACCTCCACTAGTGATAACATACACTCTAGTTTTCATCCTGCTTGCTAGAAAGTTTGGGGCTCTCAGGCAGCATGTCACCAAAGCTTGTGGAAGCTCCAATAATGAATTCCCTCTTCAGAGAGCCTGTTTCCATGTTAGAATGTCTTCTCCACTCCACTGTCCAGTCCTTGACACAGTTTACCATGTCAATGCAAAATTCCCTCTCTTCTCCTCCCCTCCCCTCTCCCCTCCCCCTCCCCTCCCCTCCCCCTCCCTTTCCCCTCCAGTCCCCTCCCCTCCTCTCCTCTTTTCTCCTCTCCTCTCCTTTCTTCTCATCTCTTCTCCCTATCCGTCTTCCCCCTTTTCTTTCTTTCTACCCCCTCTTTCTCCCATCATATAAGGAAGAGGGGTGTATATGGATTACAATTTTTAACAGAATGATTTGCTGAGCTTGAAGGATTGAAAACAAGAATGGGTAACATGCACAGAATTATTAAAGCTGCTAAGATCTTTCACATTTCAAAGGTCCATTAAGTGTGTGTCATCTTTGGTCAACAGCTTTAGAATTCTAACAAGCAACTTTCACTAAGTGTTATTAGGGGCCATAAGTTTTATTTTCTTTTCTCTAATTTTTCTTTAAAAAAAATTCGGTCCCTCAATGTGAGGAGGGACTAAGACTATGTATCTTTAAATAATAAAAAAATACATTGTAATATTCTCATAAACATCATCCTTGGCCCTGCCATTGCAAACTTTAACAGCCCAGCAGCTAGAGAAGCAAGCAGGGCAAACAATACAAGAGTCATTATTGTAACTAAATTAGACCGTTTGTTTTCTTTCCCTCAAATCAAATTGTGTAGGAGCTGCTTTATTGCAAAACAGACATTAAAATTCCAGCAAGACCTCAGAGAGAAAGTAATTTCTATTTTATCAGTGCTGTAAAGCTGTCTTTATGTTCTGAAGCAGGAAATACTGCGAGGATATTTATAGCTTCAGCTCCAAAGCCAGTTTGAATAGAAATGTTAGCGGTCGCCAGGCTGTCATGCCGCTTGGCGGAACAGGGAATTTCAGAGAATTTGTGAATTACTGCTCTGGTCTTGACAAGTCTCTCAGCGAGGCGGGTGTGTCTAGAGCTGTGTGGTGTTAGTGGAGATAATGATTAAATACTTGGATTGGCTTAAACGGGAGATTTAAATGATATTCTAGAGCTAATCGGTTTCACTCATCAATTTGTTCTGAACAAAGATAAGATTTCTAGCTTTCCTACTCCCTGTGCTTGGAGTCCAGGACCCACTTTTGCCTCTCACTGCTGCTACTTCCTCCACCTTCCAACCTTGACCTGTCCACTCAGCCCATGGCTCCTTAGCTGTTGGCATTGTTCACTGAGTTTTGACAGTTTCTTAGATCTTGCTTCTTCCCTGTGGTCTGTTGAGTTGATGCATCCTTGTAACTTATGTTTACCTCAGACTTTTCTGCTCTGGGATTCCATCAGCAATAATTTCCCCTACAAAGTGGAAGAGCGTCTTTGCTTTCTCAGGGAAAGAACTGAAGCGGTCCCAGAGAGACTGGAGGGGTTGCTGAGTTTCCTCACGTTCATTCCAGGTGCTTTCATCCTCACTTCTGCATCATACCAGGAACAAAAGAAGTCTATGGTGGAGGTCTAATCAGTCCTTTGAGTGAATAATGCTGAAAGTCTGGCAACAAATAGAGATTTTATATAGCTCCAGGGTGACCCATTGCTACAAACCATGCTGAGCCTGAACACTTTTCTGCCCTGAAAACCATGAGCAGTGTGGGTGAAAACAGTTGCCCAGGATGTCCACCAGTCTTTAGAATGAAGGGTTCTGTGGAAGTGTGCAGTCTTCTCCTTAATGAAGCTGTTCAAAACTAATGCAAAGGGTTTTGCTTTATTCTCACCAGTCAATGGCTTGATTTATGCCTTGCTGCTCATCACACGACTACTCAGGTCAAAGATAAGATTTAATTCCCCACAGAGCAATCACACACTGTGGATTTTCTCAGAAGCACACAAGGAATTGTGGAATGAAAAGCCTGCCTCTGCTCATAAGGAGCGTTTGGTGGAGATGAAGATCCTTTAAAAGTCTAAGTCCAGATAGAACTCCCTGTCTTGGGAAGAGCCCAACTGCAAAGGAATGTCCCCGTGTCCTGCACTCACTATTGAATCCTAGAAAGCAAGGGCTGAAACCTGGAGATCTCTGGTGTAATCTCCCTCAGGCTCTGTGGTCTTGGCCCTTCATTTGTATCTGCCTAAATGTAGCCAGCAGTCCTTCTGGCATTCAAATGACTCTAGTCTAAGATCAGAGGCACAGAACATGCGCCAGATTCCAAAGACATTAGAAAAAGTATGAACTAACTCAAAAGAATTTTTAGGTTACAAAGTGAAAGCATAATCAATATTGAGTCAATAGATAGTTTAGCAATAATTTCATGGGCTTTTAAAAATTCTGATCACTGGTAGTTTTCCAGGAGGTTGTGTAGACTTGTGGGTATATTGTGTCTGAATTGGGCAGGAAAGAGACAAGGTTATAGCTCTGAACAACAGTATAACTTCTTCCTACTTCCTCCTGAGATGGGCTTCTTCTATGTTCCTGGGAGCAATATGGATTAAGGACAAACTTTTAAACACAATAACACAATATACTAGGCTGAGGAATGGTGCAGTTGCCAAAGGGCTTGCCTTGCAGTCATGAGGGCCTGAGTTTTATTCCCAGTACCTGTGTAAAAATATCTGTGTATGATGATGCAAGCCCAGCACTGGGGAAGTGAAGACAGGCTGAAACCTGGGGCTTGGGGCCTAGACAATCTAGTTTAATGCTAAATCCCAGGTTTCAAAACTAAGGTGAAGGGAAACTGAGGAAGACACCTGGCCCACGCATGCACACATGTACTCACACGTCCCTCTACATGCAGCTGTACACCCACATGTATAATACACATATTCACAATACAGGGTATACTGTCAAACAGCACTGTTTACATAAATGATTGTCATTCCCTTAAGCTCATCTTCAGAATTACAACGCTTGCTTGCAGAAAACTTGTTTATACCATGAATTTAACAGTTTCTTTAGATGAAAACTTTCTTTGTCCACTGTTGTTGATTATTAATATTTAATATTGATTCATCTGTTAGTTAAGCAGTGGTTATTTCTAAAGCAGCTGTATACCCAAATTACCACACAGAGACTAGGATTTATTTAATTAACCTAGAGCACAATGCTGGGCAATAATTACTCCATCCTAAACATCCAAGCCCATATAGCTTCCTCCCCTTCAGATTTCCCACATTTATACTTGCTTTTTAGTCATATCTTAGGTCCAGTTCCTCTC
Organism: Meriones unguiculatus; assembly: GCF_030254825.1. Taxonomy (NCBI): domain Eukaryota; kingdom Metazoa; phylum Chordata; class Mammalia; order Rodentia; family Muridae; genus Meriones; species Meriones unguiculatus. The sequence goes on along the minus strand of NC_083359.1, from coordinate 112,290,890 downwards.
TCCTGGTGTTTCCAAGTCATCTCCTCTCCAATCTCTCCTACAGGATCTCCTTCCCACTTGTTTCTTTCTCCTCCCCTCTGGACCAGGATGTCCCACCCTATTATCGCCATTGCTCAGCATTAGCTGGTTGTTTTTACTGGCAACACACAGAAAAAATGGTGGCATGTTTACACAAACATGAGGCAGATGGTGCTTAGAATAAGCATCACAATGCAGTGTCTGGATTGAAACCAGATAGTGAGGTAGAGAAATCCTCATCTGGATGAACAACGTTAAATTGTATACATTCCACAAGAACAGTATACCAGCACTCCACACGTGTCTTTGTCCTCACTGAGACTTCAGAATCAGGGTACTGCTTGATTATGGAACAGGCAACTGAAGACAGGAATACCTCTAGAAAGAAGTATACCTTTCTGAAAGTATATTACACCAAGGAAGGTACTGAAGTGCTAGGCCTGGGCAAACAAGGACAGGTCAGGTCACAATGGGTCCATGATGGAGTTCTTGATTCCAACTTACTTTAGCTATCATTGAACTTGTCATCATGGTGGGGTTCCTGATTCTAACTTACTGTAGCTATCATTGAACTTGTTTGGATTCCCATTTGAACTCAAATGCAAAATATAACCAGATATCAGTTACCTTCGACGTGCTCTCAGGGGAGGCATTGAACCTTCCATCACATTATATGACAGATCCCACATCTCTGCCTAATGGTGGGTTAGGGACACTCAGGAAGAGATGGTAATTCCATAAATGGTATACTTTAATTTCTTATGTAATACTGACCAAATAAAGGTTAATCAGAGTTACAGTGTTGAGCAGGATACTACAGTTAGTGTGACCTCATGAACCTCAATCCATCTGACTCAATGCTTGAAGCTTTTCATGAGACTGTGATATTCATCAAAATTGTGAGGTGCATACTTAAGGAAATGTAATGTGGATGAAGTCAGACCCAGGAACAGGTAGATGTGGGTCTCCATAAAGAGATACTCAGAGTTTTTATTCCAGTTTTCATGACATTATGAAGGCTACAAGGCTGGAATTCCATTGTGTTCCATGCCCACTCACTCCTACAGGTATTAAATTTTTATGTTTTATTTCAAACTCCCAGTCCTTAATAATTTAAATATTTTTAATTCCCTCATATTCTAGGTGTTTTACTACTTGCCCTCCATTTTGCTGAGGATATAAGAACAAACAAATTAGCAAAACTCATGTCTTCTTGGAGATTCATTTCAGAAGGTAGACAGAAGACAATTAGAAGGTGGGTTAGTCTAATGTAGACTATGCTGGACAAGTTGACATAGAAAATATTGGCAAGTGGCTAGAAAATAAAGCCAAGAAATGGGTAGAGAGGTATGATGGTTAGCATTAACTGTGAACTTGATATAACCTGGAATCACCTGGGAAGAGAATCTCTGTGAGAAATTGCCTACAGCAAGTTGGCCTGTGAGCATGCCTGTGGGGGATTGCCTTAATTAAATTCATCGATGTGGTAAAACCCCAGCCTGCTATAAGTGGCACCAACCCCTCCTGAACTATGTAAGAGTGGAGAAGTTGAGCTGAACAACACAAATGATCATTCATGCATTTATTTTTCTCTGTTCTTCACTGTGGATGTGATATGACAAGCTGTCCCAAGCTCCTGCCACTGTGGCGTTCCCACAGTGATAGAGTAGCCTGAAACTGTGAGGCAAACCCTTTTTGCCTCTATATGGCTTTTTGTTACGGCAACATAAAAGAAACTAGAACAAGAGGTGGAAGTGAGGAAAGAAGATCATTTAGTGGCAAGTTCAGGGATAACCTGAAAGAGGTGAGGTGTCTGGTGCTATATAGCACCTGTGAATGTGCTTTATGCAGAGGACACAGAAGAGCTAAGACCTTGAGAATGACATTTACGCCAGGAGAGTAGAACGTGCAGACCCTTGTACAATGTGGGAACAATGCTCTTGAGTGTGCAGCAGAGCTGTGAAGATCTAAGGCAAGCATTTAAGTAGCAATTTAAATTTTTGAGTCATAGAGACTGCACTGAAAGCCATTAGACTAGAGAAATATACCAGAAAAATGTATGCAGATACAAAAGAGAAAATCAAGATCAAAGTATGAGTGATTTAGCATACAGAAATCAGTGGATGAGAAGACACTATCAGAGAAGTGAAGAGAAAGGCACCAGTGTTTCAAAGGAAATCTAAAGGAGTGTGCTATCTTGGAAGTAAAATGATACCAGAGGTCAGTGAAGGCCAACTAAGATGTCTATTATAAACAGCATGTTCTCATTATGTTAAGATCCTTTGGGCTGGGAAGCTGGATCAATCAGTAAAGTGCTTGCTTCACAAATACCTGAGTTTTATTCCCAGAAAACCTGTTTAAAAAAAAGCCAGAGATAAAAGCATATACTTGTAATCTCAGCATTGGAAAAGTGGAGACAAGGCGATCTCTTGGGTACCTATGATTATCCTCTGGTTTATGCATGTGCATGTGTAGAGAGAGAGACAGAAAGGAGAGAGAGAAAGAGAGAGAGAGCCTGGGATGAATCAAGGGGTCTAAGTTCAAAAAGCCAGAGGCCTAGATTCACCAAAACTTTGTGACCTTAGGAAACCCAGTTTTAATGAAGCTCAACTTTCTCGACTGTGGAAGATAAGTACTGGCAGTGGTGTGGGTGGAGGAATGTGGAACAGACATTATGTGTGAAAAAGATCCAACAAAAACTGTCTGGTAGAACACCAATACAGTCATAGGAGCTACTCAATCAACCACAGCTAGGTCTTATGTTCTAGAGATCAATTACTCGCTAACTCTAACTCTTGGCTGGTTCCTTCTCTCATTGTTTGAAACCGAGGCTCTTTCTCTGACTAACTCTGCCCTCTGGGTGAGCTCCCAGGTTCTGTCTTGGACTCACACTGCTCCCCTGCTGCTCTTCCTGATCTGATCACCGTGCTTCTGAATCAATCATTCATCCAGTGCTGTGTTTGGGCACATATTACATGAAACGCTGAGCTCAACAATGGCCACAACCCTCCATCAGCTGGTCTTACCAGTTCACCCACAAGCCTCTATAGGAAGTTTAGATTCCCAATTTTAGCTTCCTGAGGCTTAAACAGACAACTGCTTATTTAGGTAGCCTTTAAATATTGGATAAATTACTTCATTTCTGTAACTTCACTTTCCTTGACTATAAGACATGAACTAAAATTGCTCTGTTGACAGGTAGGGATTATTATTCAGGTGATAGTAATAAATTATCCCAAAGACACAGGCTGTCCAGGACTTTGTCATGTTTCTAGGAGACACTGGATGGGTATTAATTTTCTCTCTCTCCAACCCACCACATGTTTTTGCCTCTCAAAGATGCCATACTTAACTCTGGCAACTACCTGGTTGAATCTTGGAGGATAAAAATATAATGTTCGCTGTTTTGGTTGTTCTCTATACTGGTGAAGAAACTGTGTCAGTAAGAATAATGCCCTCAGCTGGTCTTTTGGTCCTGAGCACAGACAGCCCATGACATCATGCATGCATATGTATGCGTGTCTATATATTCCCATGCAGACTCACAGTCCTTGTTGGACAGTCACAGATTTTTAGAGAAAAACTCTACCAATGACTCAGAGTTTCACTGGGTTTTGAATCAAGATTCCCAAGGAAGAAACAGGGGCTGGTGTTCTGCCCCTGGTTGAGCCTCATTGTCTTGTTTCTGCTTCTATATCATTGACTCGTGACCTTGGCTAAAGGAAGCAGCAGACTAAAGATGCCATCTTTACCAGTTCTCACTCCCTGTGTGAGTACTTTCTGGGCATTCCCTAAGACAGATACCAAACTGTGTTTCTGGAAAAAAGGGCATGCAGAGGGGATGGTACATTTCTACTTAAGCTACCTTCACAGCGACAAAATTGAATATTTACTTAAAAATAATCTGAGAAAACAAGAGTCACAGAATATTTTTAAAAATAGCAAGATGTTAGTATTTTGAAAATTAAGTCTTGATTTTTTTTTCATTTATGATACTCATGAACTCCTGGTTCAGTTCAGTACTATAGATTGATCTGGCTAAGAAATGAACTTAGGAGACTCAATTATAGCAGGAGGCCAGGATATGATTTCTGAGAAATCCCATGACATGGTAATGTCCAATTACAATGCTCCTGTCTCTAGGTCAGCACAGGGCTGTCTTTCTCTGAGGGTTGTTATCACATGCTGGTTGCCTGCGCTGTCATTCCTCCTTATGTAATAGGCAATGGGCTATGAGGCTAGCATTAACTCTTCAAAGCCTTCGTACTCTACAAAGACTGTGCACAAGAACAGAGAATCTCTCTCCCGCTTGGCATACCCTTGGTTGTTGGATATCATGGAGTATAAGGCGCTGTTATTTTTTGGAGATTTTCCCTCTCTATTCTCCACCATGTCGTGGTAGACCAGGATGGCCTGGGCCAGCAGTCCAAAGTACCTAGCCCTGCAGTCAGCCACTGAGGACACTGGTAGAAGCCGCTGGAGGGCTTTAGAGTCTAGGCCTTGGCCACAAGGTGGATTAAATATGCATGCTCCATAGCCAAACTGGAGCTTCATCCATTTCTGTCAGTGCAGAATTACTAATAACTAGGAGAATACAGAAGTATGATGCTGAGAGCACAGTGACAAGAAAAATGAAAGGCAGGGCTCTGTATGCTGAGAAGCCGTGGCTTTGATTAAAATGCTTCTATAGTATTTATTTTTGCCTAGGACCTATAAATAAGGCCAGCACCAGGCTATTACTGATGTCTGCCGTCATTTCACATGGCCTCTGTTTTGATGGAGCACCCATTGCTACAAAAAATATTTCCTTCCACCTTTGTCTGCATCTGCTCTGGAGTAGAAAACCCCCTGAGGGTTCCAGGACTATGGCTGCAGAAGGAAAAGGAAAAGGTGGGGCTAGCATATGGTGGCCTTCAAGGACCCAGAGTAAGGACTGACATCTTTGTCTGCAGAATTCATGAGATGCAGAATGGGCCTTTCAGGACCTAAAGCCAGAGCTGTGACTAACCCCTGCCTTTGTTACCATGCCTGTGAGCTTTAACATTTCTAGATGGTTGCTATGTTGCTGTGCTGGATAAATAATCCAGATCCAGGTTGGGTACACTAAGTTTCTACTTCCTCACTGTTGCCTTCCTATTTCCTGTCAACCCCCACCTCACCTTTCTCTCTGACTGGTCAGCCATCTTCAAACTAGAGATCCTCCTGCCTTAGTGCTGAGAGTACTGAAACTTTCTCCTTAATACTGAGCACAACCTCTGTATCTACCTGTGTTGACCTAAGTACACAAACATCTAATGGAAATTGTCTCAGTTGTCCCAAGTACTCTTCTGTTTCTCCTATGTGTCACACAGATCAAAAATAAAGAAAAAATTATCACAAAGAAGCACTTTTCATTATAATTTTGTACCATTTCTTCTGTATTTCCTCCCTCATAGCAGGACTATTTTAAAAGAACTGTTGCATATCTCAAAAGTCACATGGAATGATGCTGATAACCTTCTGTGACATCAAAAGTATATATGCATCTCATGTATACTTCCCAAGAACTATTACCTACAAAGCAAAAGTTCGTGAGACTCCATAATCCAGGGAAGACCATGTGAAAGCTACAAGGCAGGGTCACCTTCTGTTTGCACCCAGAGGCTTAATGAAAATGGCTCTTATCATTTGCTGCTTAGCTGTGACTCTGATGTAAAGAACAAACCCCTTATGGGCAGATTCTTCTTGTTGTTGATGATGATGATGATGATTGATATAGTTAGATAAGTACTTTCCAGTTGGTATTCATAGAAAGACTTGGATAAACAATCTGTCACAATTTAACTGAGGTAGATGAGCCTTCCCAGACACTTACAAGACTTATGTCTTTTTGAAACAAGCACTCTGTTTTCTAGTCTATTGTACCTATGTGTGAAGTTGAGGAAAATGAGGAAAAGGCTGTGGGATGCTTCCAGGAAGCGTCTGCAGGTATGTGCTTGTTGATAAGGTAGGGCTCTCAACCAACTTTCATCTTCTTGGTCCTGGAAAATACAACATACTTTTTTCCTCTTGGGAAGTACTTTAGACTGATTTACAATGATCAGCCATTCTCAGTTTCCTTCCTAAAAAGAGAAGATAAGTAAAACCCAACTGACCCACCAGAAACCTCTAGTCCTCTGTTTTTTCATTTATTATTTATTTATTGAATCCCTTTACAGCCTTGTCCTAGCCCCTCTCCTCCCAACTACACCCTCACACTCCCCTCCCCTTCACTACTCCTTTCTTTTTTCTCAGAGAAGGGGAGTCCCCCAAAGAGCACCAACCCATCCTGGCACCCCAAGTCTCAGCAGAACTTAGTGTATCCTCTCCCCCTGAGGTCAGATGGGACAGGCCAGCTAGGGGAAAGAGATCCAAAGGCAGGCAACAGAGGCAGAGACAGGCCCTCCTCCCATTGTTTTCTGTGTGGTCTCTCATTTCTGGGTGTTTACCAGCCAACAGAGAGGCCTTGAACAGCATTGGTTGACACTAGTGCCAAGAGGGCACTACTTCAGAATTGAAGCACGACATTTTTTTTCTTTTTCTACTTCACTGAAGACATGGTAGAAACAGCCCTTTACCCATAGAAATGATGCTGGAGATACATGCCTTCAGGTTGGGACAGAAAAATGATAACATTCTCATGGAAAAACTACAAGTATGGCAATGAAAAATAAGCATTTACAAGAAAAATCCGGAGGAGATACAATGTGTGGTGTCTGAACTAGCAGATGGCAATGAGCACTTGTTCTGGGTGCTAACATTCCATACTGTAGTGATCAAACTTCAGAAAGCCTTGAAAGGAAACTCTAGTGTACTATAAATATCTTGACATAACGTCAGAAGATCTTGGTTAATTTACTACACAAGGTCTGACCATGTACCTGCAGCTGTCTCCTAGACTGCAAAATGAGGCATTTAATACTGCCCAGAGTGAGTGGGCAATGACAGGAACATGCCCACACCTCCAGGAACATTCTGAAGCTCGAGCACTCGGGTGTCCATGCTGAGGTGTGCCCTAGGACCAGATTTCAAGGAAGATGGGCAAGTCATCCATCATGGGTGGCAGTAGGCTCACAGGTGAAGCACAGTGAGATAAGGCAGAGGGTTTGCAAGAATGTAAGCTGTTGGCTAGTGGCAAACAAACTTTCCCCCAAGGTATCCTGTTATTCATTTCTAGATATTTTGTCTTCAGTAATTATTGCATTTAACTGTCTTCCAGTCTTCCACTGAAGAACTGAAAAAGTGGTAAGAGATGAAATGTGTGCCTCCTTCACCTTTCAGCACACACAAAGTGGTTACTAACACAGACAGACAAGTGGACAGACATACAAACTCACACAAAGACACAGAAATAAACTGAAAGAGAGAGAACAGTATACTTGGATACAGAGAGAGACTTTGTGTATGTGTCTGACTATATACACAGACATATACATTTATATACATACAGAGAGATAAATACATACACAGGGAGAGTGGAGAAAGAGCAGAGAGAGATCTTGTGATTATCTCCTTATCTTTCACTGGGAGCACAGCAATAGCTGAACAGGTTCCAGCCTGTTGGAATTCACCATGGCACTACTGTTGCACACAGTGAGTGAGCCATGAAAAACTTGTTTACTCTTTCACCTTATTGATTGTTCGCTTTCTGGCCTGATTGACAGTAATCCATTACAGACCGAGCATAGTAGAAATTTAGAATTGTTCAAAGAAATTCATGAATTAAATATCTATTCTAAGTCACACGGAAGAGTGACTAAACTCACAGAGAAGACCCCTAATACAAGAAAAGTCCCCAAAACTGATTATTAAGTAGATCGTTACACTGGTCCACTCCTCATACCCTGTTGAAGGCTGCAATGTGACGGGTTTGGGAAAGGAAGTGGACCTGAGCAGAGCAGGCTCCCACACAGACCATGTGTCTACAGGTGCCCTTGGACCACCAACACTTGCAGTGAGACTTGAGATCAAGTTACAGGATCAGGAGGGGGTCAGTATGTGGAAGTTGTGAATATAAGATGGTGGTCAGAGCAGGAAAACTAAAAAGGGTCTGGATAAAGCCTGAGCAGGGAAAGAATTGCACAATGGGGTTTTCAAACTGAGTGACCAGAATGGATATAATGATAATGATGTAGCTTAGAACAATTGTATTTCTGTTGCTGTTTGTGACAGACTAGGGGTTGGACCCATGTGTAAAAGTATCAATTATTCACCAGATGCAATTGTTTCAGAGGCTTACTGCCTTCATCTGCTAACTAGGCTTAGTCCCAGAAGCTTCTAGCCTTTATACAATCTAATCAAAGCCTACAATGCTTTCAGCCTCTGAAACTTACTGCTGAATTAGCTCACCATTCCTAGTTTTTTCTGAACTCTGGCTGGCTGGTTCAACTCAGCTGTTCTGGCTCAAACTCTTCTCCAAGCTGATTGATTCTAACTGGCTTCTTTCCACTTCTCACAGACTTGCTCTGCTTGGCCTCAAACTAATTCCAGCAATCTGTTCTAATCTTCTGGCTCATTGTGTCCTTTACCTGTGTCTAGCTTGTTCTCTCTTCAACCTGTCTTTGAAACTCCTGTTAAAAAAACTGCCACTGAATTCCAGGAATTGAACTGCAAGGAACTCAGCTCAGCTGAACTGCCTCTCAACTCACTGACTTCGCTGTGTTGTCTGAACAGAACTGACTACATACAGCTCAGAGATCTGAATGCCTCTCCTGAGTGTTGGGATTAAAAGCATGTACCACTGTTGTACCCAGTTCGAGAACCCCAAAAGACCAGGAATAAATAGACTCTGCTGTAAATATATAAAGTTTTAATTGTATAAGAATTTGAACACAGGACTCAAACTTCCTGTGGAAACAGGAGAGGAATGTGGCCCCAAGGTCCAGGGATACAGAGTTTTTAAAGGGAAAAGACGCAAGCAACGACTTACATGCTTTGGCATTACATGGCTGAGTAAGGGAAATTGGCTTTTGAAAGGATTGGTCCACTTTAGGGGTCAAGACTACAAACAGTTCTGGCCTGGTCATATGGGCCAGTTTCTTAGCAACTGTATAATTAGTGGGTGGGAAAGAATGCAGTAAGGCTAGTTCTTCCCCTCAGGGCATTAAGGCTAAACTTTGAAACAATACTCAAGGGTTTTTAAGTCTTTGGTCTCTCACCACCAGACCTGGAGCTAAGCTTTTCTTTTCCTGAAACTTGCTCTATTCCAGGCTGGCCTTGAACTCAGAGATCTACTTGCGTCTGCCTCCTGGATTAAGAGCATGTCTATAGTGGAGCTCAATCACTCAGACCTAGAAGGTCTTTAGATGTGATCTCTTGCCAGAGCAGCCATGTTGATTTAAAATTTCTCTACACCCATGGCTTTGCAAATGGCAGGCAGCCAGGCACTGAGTGATATATTCCCAATCTCCTCTTTACTTTTTATTTTGAAGTTTTCAAGCTGGGCGTCCCAGATTGTCCCTGAACTCAGCCTGTAAAATTCTTCTGCTTTAGCCTCCTGAGTAGAAGCTGGAATTACAGGCTTGAGACACCAAGCTTGGCATAAGCATAAAATCTTTATCAGGCATGAAAACAGACACGTAGCCAAGAAAGACAGTAAGATCCATGAGTGTGTTCTGCAGAGTGCCGTGCCAGTGACAAAGTCTATTTCAGCGTGAACCATTGCACAAACATAAGGCAATGAGTGCTCTTAGGACAGTCTGGGGGGCAGGGCCTGGGGGGCAGGGGAGAGAGAAAGCTGATTCTGCTGCAGACAAAAAGGCTGCGAAAGTACATAGACCTGGGCACAGCCTCTTGGTGTGCTTGATGGTCAGTGCTGTTTCTGACCTCCTTGCAGGTCACAGTACTGTGGAACTGCACAGACTGGCTAAAATTAGGAAGGAACTGAATTCCGCCTCCAGCACTTGCTACATGCATAACCTTATGCAAGCCACTTACTCTAACAAAGCCTCAGTTTCCGTGTTTGTGAAATGGTGAGATAGCAGTGGGATCAACTTAAAGGTCACTGTGAGGTAGCATGTACACACTGTGGTGGGGGGAGGGGCCAGTACTTTGCCACTCAGCGGTATCTTCATCATGGGTGCCACTGTACAAAAAAAATTGCTATCCTTGGCCAGTCAGGGTGTCCTCTTTTGTCCTTTTGGAGATAGGAAGATGAATAAGGCAATCTTCAGCCCTTCAGGAGTCCATTAGGGAAGAGACGCCTGTGCATGAATCACTGTGATGCAAGGAACCAAAACAATTGCCAGAAAGGAGTCTACATTGCAGCAGCAGGCATGGGGAGAGAAGGAAACTAGGTCACCTCCACCTACACACCTGCAGCCCCGTGTCACCTGGATCACGGCAGGCAGTTCTGGATGACACATCTCAGCATCAGGGAGGGCTGAGGATAGGTCTGTGTCTCCACTGGGGGAGCTGAAGGCAGAATAAAATCAGAGTCCACATGACAGACAGTCACCTCCACTTGTTTCATTGATAAAATGCTTTCGATGGTCTGGAAAATACCTCTGTGCATGGAAACACTTCACTGTAGTGAGGAAGGCAGGACTTAGTGGGAGAGATTTAAAAACATCAGGTTTTGAGGCAGAACTGTAAAAAAGGAGGTCCTAGGGGGAGGAGGAAGGCCAGCAGAAGCTTCTCTCCTGGATGCCTTAAAGTCAAACTGAGCCCTCAGTGGAAAGGATGCTTGGGAGTGAAACAGTAGGGCGGGGAGCAGCAACTCGATGGTGTCTGGCAGGGACAGATCCTGACAGTGAAAGTTCCTCGCAGTCTTTTCACCATCCTGCATCCACATTGAGCCCACTCTATGTTATCGTCTTCATTCTACCTAGAGTCTCCCCCCCATGAACCCTGTTTACAAGCTGGCTAGTGGATACTGTGCATTTATACAATTGACATCACCAGGCACAGCCCTTGGCCAGAAGAAACCACGTGTGTTTAGTGATGTGCTTTGGCTTCCTCTGCTGGTAGACAGCCCAGTGTGAAGGATAGCTGGGCTAGACCCTCAGTCCCACAGCAGATAAACTTCATCTCTCTCTACCCAGAACTCCCCTTTGTCTGAGTTTTTATTATATAGTATATACCTAACTCTACCTTTTAGAGTATTATAAAGGAGAAATTGTCACTTTGGGGGTTGGTGAGATGGCTCAGCTCATTAAGTGCTTGCTTTTCTTGCAGAGGATTTAGGTTCACCTTCCAGCACCCACGTGGAAGTATGGAATCACCTAAAACTCCAGTTCTGTGAGATCTGATGCTTCCTTCTGACCTCTGCATGTTCTAGGTCAATACATGGTGCACATACACACAGGAAGACAAAACACTATTACACATAAGTTGAAACAAATAAATCTAAAAGGAGAAATTATCTCCACGGTCTGACTAGTAAGAGAAACTTCTAAACATCACTGAGGCCATTGCTGTTTCTGTAATCCTAGAAGTGATTAATCTCTGTGAGACACAGTTTCTTACTTTACTTCTTTCTTTTGAAAATTAACAATGAGGCCACGTATTTAACATGACCTGCACCAAGCAAGTCAGCTGCTGTTATTGTCAAGAAGAGCAATCAGTTAAATTTGTTGATGGCAGCCATGTGAACTTAAGGGCCTCCACCAATGCAGCCAGAGTGTCCTCGAGACCCAGGAGACTGTGGTGGCCCAGGGGTGAGCTGGTCACACAATAGCTTTCCAGCCTTGGAGCCATGAACATAAAATGCATTTCTAGATTGATACATGCAAAATGCAGCTTTTTAAGTCTTTAAAAAGTGACAGACTATTTTGACTATAACCTAACACATAACGACATGGCCAGTAAAGAAAAACATGCATGTCTTCCAAATTGGACTTCATCACTGAGTGTTTTTTACGCTAAATCAGCTCACATGACACTCAGAGAAAGATCATCTTACTAGTTTATGGTCCTGGCTGGCTTATGTTCAAATGAAATCAAACCTCAACCATAGAAAATGAAGATGGAAGTACAAGGAGAATACAATGATGTTTCCAAAAGTCCTCTAAGACTTGGAACACAGAAATCAAGGATGCGTGTGATTTTAGGGCCATTAGGGATGTGAGAGGCCATCAGCCTCCCAATCACAAATGAAAATCCCAAGAGTCCAAGGACATGATTTGGTGGAGGGTGGACTGATACCAGGAGTGGTGCCTGATCACCAAGATGGAACCCAGTATTTATTATTCTAGCTTTGTCATAGTTGCTCTGGGGGGAAATAGTTAGCTTTTCAAAGTGACTGCTCAGAAAGGATAATGCCCATTTAAAAGGAATAGGTCCTAACTTAGAAATGGGTTGAAGGGGAATTTAGACAAAGTTGTCACTGGTAAAACCATATCTGGCTGTGCTCAGGGCTAATGAATGTCTTCCCTGTAGGACTGAAGTCAAGTATAATAATGCCTCCTTCCCACAGCATATCCCCAGGGTAAAGGCAGGTAGGAGACAAGTGGGGGAGGGTGTCAAGAATCTGTTTCATTAAAGCAGTTCTCTAATCCCGATCATTTATTAATGCAAACGCTTTCACTTGCATATATAGACAAACAGACTCACACAGAGAAAAATGAGAGATTGGGAGAGAGAGAGGGAGGGAGGAAGATCACAGCCACACATGTAGACACACAAAGAGACCTTGTAAATGGGTCTGAGTCCTCTCAGCCGCGAGCTCTTATCTTTATTTCCACAGGGAAGGAAAAGACAGTCATGCCAGCATTAAGCTGTAGCTTCTGATTCCCATTATGAGTAACCTCGATCTTAAAAGCTCAAACACATAAGAACCCCGCACGCCTTACCCAGACTTGAACATGTACCCACAAACATATGCCCTCCTTACCCAGGCTTAACCACATACACCCATACACGTGTTCCTTGTGTGATAAAGCCAAACTTTTACATGCTCATACACCCTCCTTACCCAGATTGAACGTATTACACACAAATACACATGTACCTGGCTGAGGCTTGAATATGGAGACATGAAAGGCGTGTGTGAAGCTTGAAAACACACATATATAAACTTTCATACTTTACCCAAAATTGAACATGGACACATGAAAACACGCACGCCCTCCTTACCCAGGCTTGATCACACATATAGACATGCAAATACATGTGTAAGGCTTGAACATTTATGTGCGCAAACATCTATCTATTCCTTACTCAGGCTTGAACATGGACACACACAAACACACGTGCTCTCCTGATACAATCACACCCACAGAAGAAACTTAAGTCCCATTGCAGGAAATGAGAGATAACATGACATCACCTTCGATAACTTTTTTTGCTGAGGCACAGATTACCAAACATGATGAAGTGTTGTCGTCACAGTGATTCTTTAGGATGTCAAAAAAGAGAGTATCCTGTTAAAAAGTTGAGGCAGAGGGTGCTAGTTGCCAGCTGACGATTACAGGGCTCCCTTTAACTGACCAGGTTCAGCCTGTCACTACTTCATCACCATATTTTCTCCTCAAACACAAATCTTTTCTTTTAGGTTACAGTTGCTAATTACCTAGACCTCACTGAAGTTTGTCAGAAGTCATAGCATCAATTCAATTCAAATCCATTCAGCTTAAAAATAACCAAAAGTGCATAACACAAAATATTTCTATGCTGACATAAATACAAGTCATAAGGCATGTAGGACACAATGTATACTGCAATATTCATGCAATTGTGAGTAAAGTGTTCTGAGGCACCACAACAGGCGTCTGAGGCACCGCAGTCTGGTGTTTGAGGTAAGAAGCTCAGCTACAAATCTTTGAAAACAAGCTGCATCAAGAGATTTCTGTCTTCACTGCACTCACTCCTAGCTGCCCTCCTCCCTGAAGCCATGGACCTCACTGTGCCTAGAGCAGCTGTTTATCAAATAACTGTCTCTATTGATTTCTTTGTCAGCACATATATCCTTGCACAGCTGCCTATCTGATCTCTGCTTGGTGCAAGGCCACTGGGTATAAAAAGGGAAAGAGAATGCAGGTGCATGCATCTGTCTCCCTCTCTGCATGTAGATGGTGCTGTCTGAATGCCCACCTCTCCATGTGTGCCTGACAATTTCTATATGTTTATCCATCTCTGTGTATGTTTGTAGAGATGTATGTATATTTCCATCTCTTTGTGTTCATGGGGGGTTCATATGTGCATGTGTGTCTTTATGTGCATGTCCTTGGAGATGTGTATCTGTCTGCATGTCTTTTTCTGTATGTCCGTGAGGTGTCCACTTCTGTATGTACACGAAGGTGTGTGTCTGTCTGTCTCTGGGTGTATTTGTGAACATGTGCAAATGTTTAATGTATTTGTCCATCACTGTATGTGTAAACATGGTCTGTGTTCATATATACATATGTTTGTCAATCTATGTGTGTCCATGAAGGTATTTGTGCATGCATGTGCCTTTCCATGTCTCTGTGTCTCCCCAAAGGTGCGCGCATGCAGCATGCATACATGTATGTGTGTGTGTGTGTGTGTATACACACACCTGCCTATCTATGTGAATCTGTTGACATATAAAGATGGTTAACAGTGGAAATGGGGATTCTAATCCTATCTTCCTGGTAGGAAAGATATGAACCTTCAGAGTTCCTGAGGCATTTTCCCCCAAAGGGTAAATGCAATTGTTCCTTACTTGGGTTGCTGAGAGCCACTGGAAACTCCACAGAATCTTCTAGACTGATGGCCAGGAAACTACTCTCCTGAGGTGCTTCTGGCCTGCATGTTCACTTTGATGGAGACCATGATGAGACAAACGGGGTTTTGCCATCATTTTCACTATCTATAATACAAGTTGAAGGCACCCCTCCTTTCCACTTCTGTTCAGAGTCACAGGGATTCTTGGGCAACTCTGAATCAACTTGTACTTACAGACTGGGTGTTCTGGGTACCTGAAGATGAAGGTGACAAGTTCCGTACTGCATACAGGGACTGCCACAGTTATGGTGTTCATTCAGTTGTCTCTGACCTCTGACCTGAGCTCTCCAAGGTGCTGGCCTTTCTTCTTAGGCAACTATTACTCACATGGGCTATGTATTGTACATTAGTCCCTGGAAGCTTTTTGCTTCTGGCAGAGTCCAAAGACACCATTCCTCCAAAAGGCTTTGAAGAATGATCTATGAAGGAAGCTACAAAACATCTTAAGATCAATTGCTGTAATTATCTTCTGAATAATTTTCTACCATTATTCAGGCTGTACATATTGTACATGAAAGGCTATGTTCAGCCACACCAGAGCTTGCTGGGTCTGGGATTTACAGCTCACTGTGCAAGAAGATTTAGAAGGCAACCCCTAGGAAATCCATCTGGAGATGGTTGAGAGGATAAGGGAAAATATAAGTTCTTTTAATCTTAATATTCTTTATGCTCTGCTCATTATGATTAGATATATCTTCTAGTTAAGCCCTCAACAAAAATAGAACTGGCAATGAAAAGACGATTTATTTTTTTTCTATTGCTAAGGGAAAATAGCACACATAAAAATAATAATAACACTATAAATGTGGCAGTGCTTAGCTATTTAGAGAGTCATCCAACATCTCTCATTTGCAGAATTTGAAGAATAAAGAAAAGAATCCCTCTTCAGACCACGACTGAAGAACAGAAACTACTAGCTGACTTCTCGTCCTTTCTTGTACTTTGTAGGAGCTCAAATGCTCCCTTTATCTTTAACATGTAACAGAAAGGAAGACATTACTATTTCCATTCCTGCCAGCCTCTAATTCTCAAGGGACAATGTCTACAAGGAGGAGCATGAGGCTTCTAAGAAGACTCAGGAAAGCATCCTTTCTTGTTAAGATTATTATTGAGGCAGGGTTAGAAAGAAAATAAAATACAGTACATTTGCTGTTGCACTGATTATTAATAGAAATGAGCTTTGGCTCACATGAGACAGTAAATGCTTCTGTGCCAGCCCTCAGCACCTGAGTGAGAGGTCATCAGCTGCTGGGTAAAACATTTTAGCAGCAAATTTCTTCTGAGTCAAAGCAGATGCTTCTTCCCCAGGAATGGCTCCTTTGAAGGCAAGAATGTTTTCTGGTTTAACAAAAAAATCAAATTCTAAGATGCTTAGGCAATAACAAACCATGATAAGGTTTTCTAATAGGATAATTCATTCTGAGGATTACATTAGGTCCAGGTTATTTACCTGACAACATTGGCTTGGGCACGTTTGCCGAGCTGCCTTGAAATCAAATATCTGAGATCCAGCAGCGGAGGGTGGCTGCTTTGTAGCTGGGAGTGTACGATCAGGTGAAGCTAGGTGCTGTGCTGAGGTAAGAGAAAGGACCCACAATGTGCCCAGGAGAAGACAGAAGCTACAATCAGCACACATAGTCCCTCTTTCCAGCATGGGATGGGTGTAGTTATGAGCGATATTGGGAAGGTTAGGAAAAGGGAGCCAGGGTGAAAGGCTTCACTGTCTTCTGAAGGATTCTGGGTTGAAGCATCCTAGTGTGTTCACCCTGCTTCCTCTTGTCCTATGGATCTTGAAAGGGAAGTAGGAGAAGAAGAAAATGGATTATGATAGAGTCACAGTCTGCTGCATCTAAAAGTATCTTAGAAGTCAGCTAGTCCAAACCTTGTGGGACAGCAGAATCAGCAGCTGAGTCCTCTCATGCTTCAGGCTTTTGCTGGCAGCACAGGCCCCGTTCACAGTGGGAGTTTAAAGCAAGCTGACTAAATGGTCTTTCTCATTCTACAGACCCATATGTGGAGTATCATACAAGCTGCTTATGTGTGGCTGTGACCAAAATATATGACAGACCAGCTTCAAGAAACAGGATTGTTCGAGTTAGAGATTCAGTGAGTTCAGTGCAAGTGTTTACATATCTGCATGCACCTGGGCAGAGCATCACCATGAGCCGAGCTTGCCTTGAGAGACAGCTGCTCCATCCTGGCAGAGAAGAAGCAGGAAGTAAGACGGGAAGGAGACAAGGACAAGACACTCCTTCAAAAATACCTCCCTGTGAACCATCTCTCCCAGCGATGCCCTGCTTCCTAAAGCTTCCACCACTACCAAAGGTAGCCATTGGCTGTGTTACACATTTATCTACTCAGACACTTATACACATACAAATTTAAAAATATTTAACATGATCCCAAAGAAGACATTTCATATTCACAGCACAACAAATTATCAATGGGTTTAAATATCAGAAAGTTAGACTATGTCAGAAACAAGACTGGAGCTCACATTTCACATTTCTTATATATATATAAAATGGATCTTTAAAGAATTAAACATTTAATATAATTCAACATAATATCCATTGTGCTATAGCTTTCTACCTCATGGATTTTTTGTTTCTTTTCTTTCTGGTGTGATGTGTTCAGCCGAATCCTTTTTGGAGTTTTTAATCACAAAACTAGATACTCAAGACATTAGCCAATTTGTAAAGTTCTGGAAGTAGTTTAAGATTTCATTTCATTGGGTCGTGTGTGTATATGCATGTATGTGTGCATGTATTTGTGTTGCTTTTATGTGTGTGTACTATATACGTATATGTGTGTGTGTGTACTATATATGTATATGTGCGTGTGTGCGTGTGCGTGTGTGTGTGTGTGTGCGTGTGTGTACTATATACGTATATGTGTATGTGTGTGTGTGTGTACTATATACGTATATGTGTGTGTGTGTACTATATACGTATATGTGCGTGTGTGCGTGTGCGTGTGTGTGTATGTGTGCGTGTGTGTACTATATACATATATGTGTGTGTGTGTGTGTACTATATACGTATATGTGCATGTGTGCGTGTGCGTGTGTGTGTGTGCGTGTGTGTACTATATACGTATATGTGTATGTGTGTGTGTGTGTACTATATACATATATGTGTGTGTGTGTATTATATACGTATATGTGCGTGTGTGCGTGTGTGTGTACTATATACGTATATGTGTGTGTGTGTGTACTATATACGTATATATGTGTGTGTGTGTGTACTATATACGTATATATGTGTGTGTGTGTATTATATACGTATATGTGTGTGTGTGTGTACTATATACATATATATGTGTGTGTGTGTGTGTACTATATACGTATATATGTGTGTGTGTGTGTACTATATACGTATATATGTGTGTGTGTGTGTGTGTGTACTATATACGTATATATGTGTGTGTGTGTGTGTGTACTATATACGTATATATGTGTGTGTGTGTGTACTATATACGTATATATGTGTGTGTGTGTGTGTGTACTATATACGTATATATATGTGTGTGTGTGTGCGTGTGCGTGTGCGTGTGTGTGTGTATGTGTGTCTGCTTGAGACCTTTATGGAAGTTCAAGTGTTCTTCACACGTGTAGTTCAGATAACCATATTGTGGGGTAGTCTTTCTTGATGAGAAAAGTCTTGAGAATTTTACTCACTCTTTCCAATGGCCACAGCTCTCTAAAGTATGAAATACATACCAATGCTGTCAAAGTGGGAAAAGAGCCTAAAATCTGAGGATAATTATACACATCAAGCTAATTACCCAGAAGCACTATTAGCTAATGAGATTATCCAGAAACCCTGTCCAGCACTGATTAATCAAAGAATAATGCCAACACACCTGCAGTGAAGAGGTTCCTGATCCTCGACAAGAGTGGCAGCCCGTGTTTGGAAATAGCAAGCATTTGTACTTCTGCCGTCCCACAGGGTTACAGGAAGCAAAGGTCATCCTAGAGTAATGCTCAGAGGGGGCTGAGATAGACCATAAATCCAATAGTTATGTCACTCTAGACAAAAGAAACTCGGTCTGTAGCTAATTTTCTCCTTTAAAAAATGGAAACACTCATAATCTATGCCCATCTAGTTCATAAGATTGTGAGAAATTATTTTTAGGGGCCATGCATAATCTTAGCTCCAAGCAAGCATTTTGGTGCTTAAAAATAGCAAGTTAGTCAAAAGCCTCAATTGTGAAATATCTTGCTGGGGGTTCCCTTGTTTGTCACTGGGAGAAAAGATCACAGTAAGAAGGCTTGCCAACAATTCCCAGAATGCAAGCAAAAAGGAGATTACATAACTGGGTCTAAAACATAATAGGAGCAGGGCCGGAGGTAACCTCCTGGTTAAGAGTCCTGAGATCCTGCAAAGGACCAGGGTTTAGTTCCAAGCTCTCCCATAAGAGGTTCACAATCCTCTCTCTCAAAGTTTGACATCCTCTTCTGGACCCTGTGGGCAGCGGCATACATATGGTACACATTTATATGTTCAGACAAGCACTTGTACACATAAAACTTTAAAAATACTAAAAAGAGCCAGGTGTGGTAGCACACACCAATAATAGCAATACTCAGGAGGCAAAGGCAGGCAGATCTTTGTGAGTTTGAAGTCAACCTGGTCTACAAAGTGAGTCCAGGAGATCCAAAGCTACAAGATCCAAGAGATCCAAGAGATCCAAGAGAAACCCTATCTCAATAAAAAAAAAAAATTAAACATATACAATTTGTCTTTCTAAATAAGGATTGGTCATCTTACTCTGGGTACTCTTTCTTGTTTATATTCTTTAGGTGTACAGATTTCAGTATGTTTATCCTATCGTATAGGTCTAGTATCCACTTACAAGTGAGTATATACTATGTGTGTCTTTCTCCTTCTGGGATACCTCACTCAGGCTGATCTTTTTTAGATCCCACCATTTGCCTGCAAATTTCATGATTTCCTTGTTTTTAATTGCTGAGTAATATTCCATTGTGTAAAAGCACCACAATTTCTGTATCCATTCCTCTGTTGAGGGACATCTGGGTTGTTTCTAGCTATTGTGAATAAAGCTGCTATAAACATGGTTGAGCAAATGTCCTTGTTGTGTCCTTGAGCTTCTTTTGGATATATGCGTAGGAGTGGACATTGGATGTAGGAGAAAATAAGTAACGGGACAGGAGCCTACCGCAGAGGGCCTCTGAAAGACTCAACCTAGCAGTGTATCAAAGCAGATACTAAGACTCATAACCTAACCTTTGGCAGAGTGCAGGGAATCATATGAAAGAAGGGGGAGTTAGTATGACATGGAGAGGATAGGAGCTCCACAAGGACCAAATATATCTGGGCACAGGAGTCTTTTCTGAGACTGTATCTCCAACCAAGGACCATGTATGGATATAACCTAGAATCCCTGCTCCGATGTAGCCCATGGTAACTCAGTATGCAAGTGGGTTTTCCTAGTAAGGGGAACAGGGTCCCCATTTCTGACATGAACTCAATGGCTGGCTCTTTGACCGTTCCCCCCACCCCCGAGGGAGGAGCAGCCCTGCTAAGCCACAGAGGAGGATTTTGCAACCAGTCCTGAAGATACCTGATAGGCTAGGGTCAGATGAAAGGGGAGGATGATCTCCCCTATCAGTGGACTTGGAAAGGGGTAGGGAGGAGATGAGGGAGGGAGAGAGGGAGAGAGGGGTTGGGAGGGAATGAGGAAACGGGTTACAGCTGGGCTACAAAGTTAATAAACTGTAACTAATATTAAAAAAATAAAAATTTAATAAAAAACTAAGTTTGAAAAAATAAAACATATACAATTAATCTTATAGTAAATAATAGCACATAATCATATAACGATTTCACCTTACTCATAATTAAAAATAAAGCAAAACTATATAAATTTTTTTTTCTGTTAGAGAAAAACTCAATCATGTGGCTGTTCTCTAATCTCATAGGCACCAAAAAGACATAATGTTCATGCTTTTTCTTAGGAAAATTGCAGAAGAATCACTATATAATTCAAAGATTCCAACAGTAGAGTCCATTGTAGCTTGTTTTTCTGGATGATTCTACTTGTCACATACAGGGGCCTTTTTAAGGCGTGTTCAAAAGCATCATTAGGAAGACTATCTTTTGGAGATGTGATGCACTAGCTAAAAGAATTCCAGTTGGCAAAAGACTGGGAGAAAGAATTTATGACACCACATACTGGAAAAATTCAAATGCTTTGAACTTCAAAGACTCTTGGTAGGAAGAAATTAACTAAATTTCCTTTCAGTTGAATGAGAGATTTTATTTTCCAATTCGAGTAATCTAAAAAAAAAAAAAAGGCTGGCGGGGGAAAATGAAGCATGAGCAGTCTGTGATGAGAGCCTCAAGCAGAGGTCTTACAAGTGGTCCAGAAGATGCTGTGATAGAGTCCAACTTTCTCTTTTTTGTATCAAGAAGGTAGACTTAGCATTTCAGATGTGTTTTCCTTCTTTCTAAAAGACAATTATTATGGCTGCTTTTTGAAAAAGACTCTTTATATAATAAATTTCATCCTTGGTATAGAAATCTTAAAAATTACTTTGCATTTGTGTATGTGTGTGTGTGTGTATATGTCTGTGTATGTGTATGTGTGTTTTCTTGCATGTACATCCCTGTGCATTCCTAAGGTCAGAGGAGAACTATATGTAAACAGTTTTCTCTTTCCACTTAAATTGTGGGAAGAAGAGACAGTATGTGATAAAGGAATATAAGAAAACTATTAGGCTAGAAAGACTGCTCAGTTAGCCAAGTACTCTGTGCATAAGCATGAGGACCTGTGTTCTGTGAGCACATGTTACTCTAGCACTGGGAAGTCAGAGACAGGCAGATCCCTTGGAGCTGCTCAGGTGAGGCACAGAGGTTCTGGTTCAGCAAGACATCTTGTCTCAAAACACAAGGTGAAGAGTGTCTGAGGAACACACCCACGGTTGACCTCTGGCTTTCACATGTACTTGATCCTGCACACACAAACACACATGCAAAGAATACAGAAAAATTAAGTATCATTGTGAGGAGTGCAGGAATGAATGAAAACTTCCTGTGCTTTATTGGCTTTTAATGAATTTAAAAGATTGAGTGTACAGATGGAAAAAATGAAGTCTAAGTTAAAAATAAATTCAGATCTGTAACTAAGAAAGTAGAAAGATAAGACCAATGGAGCATAAACTCTTTAGAAAGAAAGTTGAGCAACCTGACGACAACCTTGGCTGATGCTGAGACCTGACCCCTGGGACTTATTTCCTTGTTTTCTACCATGGAAGACAGATGGTTTGGGTTTTCTATTTTCTTTCTGCTTTTACCCTTCCATTTTCTTTTATAGTCCCAAAGACTCAACCTAGGGCCTCATGCAGGCTGGGTAAGTACTTTACTACTGAGCAATATTCTAATCCTCTTTTTACTTTTTTTCTTCACTGTGAGATAATCTCATCAAGTTGCCCAGACTGGCCTTGAATACACTGTAGCCTAGGCAGCTCTTCAACTTCTGATTCTCCTGCCTCAGACTCCCAAGTAGCTGATATGACAGAATGTCAGCCTGACCACAGCGTCTGGCTTAATGATTTCTATACATTCTTTCTAATGAAGCAAACAAGATGTCAATAGTAACTCCTACCTCATGGCCTTTGTTTTAGTCACTGTCTCATTATGGTGATGACATACCTGATAAAAGCAATTTAAGAAAAAAAAGGGATGGTTTTGTTTCGAGAGAAGATTTCACGGTGGGGAAGTCATGGTGGCAGGATTATAAGACGACAGAGCGTGTTGCAGACAACACCAGGAAGCAGAGGGAGGTAAAGCTGTGCTCAGCCCACCTTCCCTTCTTACTCAGCCTGACCTCCCAGGAAGTGGGACCCCCATTCGGGGTGTATCCTCTCTCCTCCATTCATCTAACCTAGATAATTCCTCACCAGTAGATGCGAGACCAAGTCCACAGCAAGTCTTCATCCCTGCAGGCTGAAAGCCAAGGTTTACCACCACAGCCATAGTATATCTTCAGAACATGAGTCTCGTGGATTGTATAGTCTTTTTCTATATGTAAGGTTTTGTGACAATCTGTGATAACAATTATAAACAGAAAACTAAGGTGTATTTTTATTTGACTCCATCTGTCAGCCTTCTTCGGATATTTTACAAGAAATGAATTGTTGTGTTTTTCCTTCAGTCAGTCTCTCAACCCTCTAACATCTGCATTTACTGTACTTCAGAAAGAGGTTAAGAGAGCAGAAATGTGGAAATTAACCTGCCAAGAACGTAAGGATAGCAGATCAGATCTGGGGAGAGAAAGCAGGAAAAGTCAAACAGTGAGAAAAGAACTTTCCGTGCTGGGCTTTTGTTTCTGCTTTAGAAAATTTGGCACTCCTATTTGGAAATGTCTTCAACCAGGGCAATAAAAACATGTCAGAAAATGTAAAATATCAGCCTGCTCCCCATACCTGCTTTTAAAAAATGCTCTTTGATTGAATCCGCAGGGAACCGCTGAGCAGGGCAATGGGCATTCCACAATGAAATACTTAATATGATGAGGAGAGGCCAGTGTTTGAAGCCCTGTAGTGAGGAATTTATTCGCAACATTTTGAGGCAAGGGTAAGGAGGTGAGCTGGCAGGAGAGGGGGAAGGGAGGGCAGCAGGTTGGTGAAGGCAGAGTTATGGGTATGTAAGAGCAAAAACATTTTAAAATAAAATGCCCTGAAGTCAGATTCCTTTCTATAAACCTGCAGGGACCCAATAAAAAGCTGCGACTAAATGAAAGTGTTACCAAAGCAGATGGAAAAAAAAAAAAAACATCAGAAAATCAAATGACACATTTGAAAGAGCAAAACATCAATATTACTAAAGAACTGATCAGATATGTCATTTTGAAACGCAACCAAAGCAGCCAAATCATGAAATGCGTTGAAATGGGGAACAGAGTGGGTGCTGGTCCAGCTCCTGCCATGCAGAAAATCAAATACTCTGCGGGAAGACATACATAGAAGGGTAGGCAGGTTGGGTCTATACACATTTAGAAACTGTCAAAAAAAACATATCAAAATGATGGACCATAAGAGGAGTATTTGTTCCAGCCAGGGGGACCCCAGCACGTCTCTAGGACTGGCAGCCTGATGCTTGCCTGTCAAATGCTCTTTGCAGCTTAGCTCTGGTATCTCTTTGGCATTAGCAGTTATAGAACCCTAGGCTAGAACTCTGAGTTCAAGGCTAAGAGGAAGATGTGGATTTAATAGTGCATGAAAACTGTATGCCAGCTGCCTGGCTGTGGGTACTACCCATCCCTCATAAGTGTGTTTTCTGCTAAACTCCAATCCCTCTGACCAGAAGTGGTGGTCTTGGGCAGCTAAGAAATAAACCTGTAGGGGCTAGGAACTGCTCAGCAGGTAGGGTGCTTGCCCACCGCACAGGAAGGAAGGTCTGAATTCAGTCTCCAGAACTCATATAAGGACTTAGGGATGAGCCAGGCGTGGTGGCGCACACCTTGACCCCAGCAATAGCAGGCAGGCCAGTCGGGGCTGTATGGTGTGTTCCAGGGCAGCCAGAGCTACAGAGCGAGGTGCCGTCTCAAAGGAGTAAAAAACAAAAAGCTCAAAGGATACTGGAACATGACTGAAATCTCAATGCTAGGAGGAAGATTCTTGGAGCTTGTTTGCTAGCTAATGGAATGAGTGAATTCCAGGTCAATGAGAGAGCCTGCAGTAGGCAGGTGGACGGCTTTTGAGTGCTAGAGAAAGGGAAAAGTAGAGTGTGAGTGAACCAGCTCTCAGTATTGGGGCCATCACCACACATGATTGGAGACAGATGTCTACCTTGGAATTACCTAGAAGTCTAGCCAACGGTGTTCACACACACACACACACACACACACACACACACACACACACAGGTGGGGGGAGGGAGTTAACTGTGTAGGATAGAGACCAGATTTTGAGCCAGTAAGCCATAAATAAATCACTAAGTGTACACAATATCTGAGTAATTTAAAAACATCACCAGCAATCTCAGATATTTAAAAATGTGGAAAAGATCTACTAAAAGAGGAGTTAGAAGAGGCCGAGAACATGGACCTGAGTCTCAGTCCCCAGACTCACTGCTGTTGAGGCCTGCTTCTACCCCGAGAATTCAATTTGGAGTTTTGTCCTGGCACAATGACTTATTCATTGTAAGTTTGCAAACAATTTACTAAATTCCACTAAGCCTCGGTTTCCTCATCTCCAAAATGAAGGTAGAGATGCTGTGAACCCCCTGAGAGTCTTTGAAAGGATTAAGGAAACAATTCATATGAAGAGTTCGTGAGTGCTGGGATTAACACTCAGTAAATGAAAGCTACTAAATTTCCCGTGCAGCAGAAACCCACCTCTCCATTTAAATAAAACTTCTTCAGAGTCAAAACAAAAGCAGTGAAAGGAGACCTCAGAAGTGGATGCCCCCAAACAGGGCAGCACACCAGGGGACCAGAGTGTCCTGCCTCCTACTCCCCAGCTTACACTCATTTTTCCTCTTCATGCTTCTTGGAAGGACAAAGTTCTCTTTATAGTGTCTATTAACTCTGCCCCTCAATGCCTCGCCTCTTCAAAAATAAATTTTGCTTTATAAAAATCAAAAACACACTTTGAGGCATTAATGGCTGATACGAGCTTAAAATGCTTGTATGTGTCCTTTATCAGGACTTTTCCATTTTGGGAAAGAACACACAGCTCTAAAGAAGAGCACTCTGAATGGGAGTGGGATGAGATGCCGGGGTGGAGAAATTCTCACCCTCTTCAAGAGAGGCAGAGGGAAGTTTACGAAGGACACCACTACATGCAGTTCACACATAGGTCACGTGGGTGGGAGACGCCACTTCTGTAACAATCACTCCAGTAGAGCGGCTGCCTCTGTTATATCTAGAAGAATTCAAGTTGTAAGGATCAATAGGACTGAGCCGAAATGACCCCATTCCCTTCAATGTGAACAAGGGGTGTTTTCAGAGGATTCTTGGGAAAAAAGTATAAAGTACCCCCAAAATGTTTGGTTTTATTTAATTTTATTTTTTATATTAATTACAGTTTATTCACTTCGTATCCCAGCTGTAGCATCCTCCCTCCTTTTTCTCCTCCCATGCCCCTCTCCATTTTGTTGTCGTTTTGTTTTTGTTTTTGTTTGTTTTAAAATTTCTTAATGATAAACTAGAGATCTGGGAGTGAAGGAGAAAGAGGGCACACACCCTTCATAGAAAAGAATTGATACTGCAAAAAGGTGTATGTGACGTCAGCTGTTCAATTTTAAGTCTTTCTGCTTTGGAAACTGTTGGGGACAGTGAGTAGTGAGGGTTGCACATATTTCCATGAGTGTCCGCTATTGTTGGGCAACAGAGAGTGCCCTAAACTCTCTGAAACCAAGGCTGTCATCTGGTGCAGAGCTAGGACCAGATGTGCATCAACAGGTCTGGATGTGTTTGAGTACCGTTGCTAGACTTCCAGGATACCTGGCTCCAAGGTAGGCATGCTGTCTTCAACCAAGTGTAATGATCCCCCCAAACTGAGCTGGCTCACTCTTCGTCTACTTTTTGTTTTCTCTTTCTCTAGCACTCTAAAGCCAGCCACCTGATTACATATATGTACATGTATGTATGTTAAGTGTCACTCTCTGCAAGTAAAAAGTGTTTCCCCAAATTTGTAAATATATACTTTACAGTGATAACTTGGACCCATTTGAATCTAAATTTCTGTTGCATGCTACTATAGAAGCATTGTCATTAGCTGGCACTTAGAGAACCCAGCATCCACCAACACAACAACTGCCTTAGCAGATAGCTCAGTCCATACAGGCCCTTTGTAAGTAAGTGACAGGATTTTCCCTAAGTACTATGACATTGGCCATCAAGTCTGATCGCTCCAGCTGGTCTCATGGAGATCTGGGTTCTCTGGGAGGAATTCACAGGGCTTGGATGGAACCTAGACTGGTTCTGAAAGGTAGCACTCGTTAACCAGTCTCCTTTCTTTAGAATCAGACTTCATCCATCATCTCTCTCACCCATTTCTATTCTAATAGTCGAGGCCAGCTGCTACCACCCAAGGCTGATTGTGCCAATAATGGATTATTATAATGCATGGGGCTAATAGGGCCAACGCTGTCAGAACATGGCAGGATGAGATGGATATGTGCAATAAAAACGAAGACTCTCTTGCATTTATATATTGCCTTTAGTTTCTAAATGTGTTCACATCTGTTATGTCATTTTCTTGTCCCAACACCCCTGAGATGATGGATCCTTCAGGCATAATGCTTCTTTTATTCAGATGCAAAAACTGGCAGGCAGACTGAAAGGTCTTTCCAATGATCCTTGTGGGCAAGCGGGCAGTCATTGGCCTTCTGAACTGCCAGACCTTAGCAGGATCGAATAGCTTAGTGCCTGACAAAAAGAGCAAAGTTTTCCCCCATCTACTTGGTTTATTCCTAGCCACCAGTCCCTGATTTAGAATAAAAATAAAAATTGTCATTTTTCTTTTCCCAGCAGACTGTAATAGACTGAAGCTGTTGCCTTTACTTTTGTTTTGTGTCCCTCCCTTCTTCCCTCTTCTGCTTGACATGTAAATTTGATGTTTCCACCCAATGAGTCAATCAGAACAGAATGCTAATTTATTAAGCAAATGTGTAAAAGCTGCCAGTGTACCACACTCCTGACGGTGATTGACACAAGAACAAAACAGCAGCACAGTCTAAGCCTCCTCAGCTGAGACCATCACAAAGAGAAAGCACAATGTATCTTTGAGGCTCATCAGCTTTTTATCCAGTATTTCTATTGTCTGCTCAAAAGAAGACACAAATTAGAACATCCAAAACCACCCCTGCAAAGCAAGATGGCCAATGGCTCACATGCCATTCTGCAAAGTTTTTGAAGTGTGTTCATGCTGAGGATGAAGGCGTGAGAACCCGGTCAACGGGGATAGGGCAGGGAGACTAAATCTTATTTAGTGTTATGTTAGACTCCTCTTTTCTTTTTTAGTTCAAATTGAATGCATTTTAGGAGATACTAAATACTTACACCTTTTAACAACAAAATTTATTCCTAATTATACAATTACTTTATCATACAGCAGTGGCTTGAAAAAAAAAAACAGATTATGAGGCAGAGAATGGGATGGCTTAAAGTATTTTTCTTTTTATTGAAAAAAAAAAAAGGTTAACAACTCAATTTCTTTCCCCTCAGGAATTTAAAACTGTTAAGGCACACCAAGTGTTTCTCATTTCTGGATAATAAAATAATAATGTAATTAACAATTACATAGCACACCATCATAAGAAATTATTAAACTTCCTTGTGAAAGGAAGTAAAATCCATGCTATTTTAAAGAACGTTAAAATGCGATAACTATTATTTAGCTTAAAAGTAAAAGCTGAGTTCTTCAATATGCTTTCTGCCGTTGGCTACTTGGTATTATTAGAGTTGTCAAATCTTGATGGTCCCTGAGGCTATCGATGGGTAGTTATAGGCAGAGGTGAATTCTAGTTCCACAGCTTTGTCTTCAACAACTGACCCCATCCCAGCTTGTCCAGCTGCCCTTCCTGGACACAGTGTGTGCTGGGCACACAGGCTCCTCTCACTGTCTATGCTGGACACAGTGTGTGCTGGGCACACAGGCTCCTCTCACTGTCTATGCTGGACACAGTGTGTGCTGGTCATACAGGCTCTTCTCTCTCCTCCCTGGTCACAGTGTGTGCTGGCCATGCAGCTTCTTTAGCTGCTGTCTGTTGTTCTGCTTTCCTTTACTAACACCTGAGACCACTGACTTACTTGGCCCATAGTATGGGAGGCTTCAAAGCCATTATTAACTGACCCTAATGTTTTTGAGTCTATCATAAAGCAGCACATTGTGGTGGAAGCATGCAGAGAGCAAAGCCAGTCAGCATGGCTAAGCATAAGAGAGAGACAGAGAGAGAGGTGAGGATTCCTTGATGTGCACTGAAGGTTGATTCCCAGTCACCTGAAGACTGGGTCCTACCTCCCACAGCCATTTCCACATCCCAAGAGAAAACTGGAGAAAACACACTTGTAACACCCAGGCCTTTCAGTGATGTTCTAGAATAAGAATCTGAGTACAGATTAGAAAACACCTATGGGGACTGGGTGCATCTGCTGTTCAGCAAGGACTGTGACCATACCTTACCTTGGCTGTTGAATGGGTCTCCTGACAGCTCCCTGGGTCTAGTTTTGTCCTTTCTGGATCAATTCACCTCACAGAACCAGTGGGCTCCATCTAAAATGCCTACCTGATAGCACAATGCTTGTCACCCTTAAAAGATTCACCGTGCCCCTAGGAAGTCGTCTCAGTGACATTGGGTAGCATTCTAGGACCTTCTGAGCTTGTCCAAGCCCAGTGTATTATCCTAGGATCCTTTGAGCTTAGCCATGCCTGATGTATTATTCTAGGATCTTCTCAGTGTGGCCAGGCCTGGTGTGTTATTAGTTACCTTTCACACCACCCTGAAGAAACTCTGGCCAGAAACAACCCAGGAAGGAATTATTTATTTTGACTCACAGTTTCTGAGGACTTCAGTCCATAATGAAGCAAAAAGCATGGAGTGCAGCCTAGTGTGTGGTGTCAGCGGCATTGGCAGAGGCTGCCTACACCATGCTGGACCAGGAGAGAATGGCCAGAGCCAATATAACCAAGGATTTAAAAGACGGGGTTAAAAAGACCTCCCCAATACACACCAAGCTACCGCCTTCTGTCAGCCAGGCCCCCCTTACCCAACGCCCCACAGCTCTCTAAATTTCATTGCTAACTGAGATTCCAGCATTCTAAACCATCCATAGAGTGAGCTTTAATTCAAACCACAACATTCCCCTCAACCCCCAAAGGCTCATGGGCATCTCAGAATGCAAAATACATTAAATATAACTTTAAGGATATCTAAAATCTTAACAGTTCCAACATTATTCAAAAGCCTGAGCCTGAACTCTCTACTGAGACTCAATCTCAGTTTATTAATAAACTCAATCTTTTAACTTTGATCCCCATAAAATAAAAAAAAAAAATAAATTGTATACTTCTAAAATACAATGGCACAAAGGAAACATTCCCATTCCAAGAGTTGAGATAAAAACAAGCCTGAAAGCCAACAGGGAAAACACTAAATCTATAGCTCCATGTCCAACATCTAGAACACAAGTGGTGCCAATGGCTTAGGGAGCCCACCCACATATTTTTCATGGCCTATCCGTTGGGCTACCTCCAAGTTTTCCTTGGCAGACATCCCATGCTCCTGGCATCTCTAACATCTTGGAGTTTCTGCTGCAACTTGGGCATCAATCTTACAGAGTCATGCCAATCTCTGTCAGGAGTGTCCTGCAGATAATGTGATCCCGGTACATCTTGCCTAGCCTCATAAGCTTTTCTCTTGGTTGTTAGAGCTTTTCATGACTGTGTGACCCTTGCATTCTGCGTATCTGCAAGACTGGCACTAGGTTTAAAATGCCAAGATCTGCTGCTAGCTTGAGCACAGTCAGGTCCCCTTGGACCACTGTTAAAGAGGCCTCTGGGTGCTTCGCTGGGTGAACATAGAAAAACATTTACCTAAGTGGTTCTTTGTAAGTGTAATAAACTTAAAATATTCTCTTTTCAAAGAAAAGTCTTTCAAACAGTCTGAAGATTTGTACACTGGAGCCTTCAGATTAGTAATTCCTGAAATGCCTTTAGGAGACCTAATCACCAGTTAAAAGTGCTTAATTGCTCTTCAATGACACTAATCTCTACCTGACTAGTTAGTGTTTAATCTAATATCACTCAACTTTTCAGGACAAGGGAGAAAGGCAAAGTGTAGACAAATCTTTGCCAGAACATAATGCCAGTAACCACTGGGTCCAATTTCTAATCATGTTTTTTATGTCCATTTGAAACCTCATGAGCTTGGCCTTCCCTGACTACACTTATGGCAGCATCTGGTTTCCTGGTTTCCCACCACCGCTTAAATTCTGCTTACATTAGAGAGCTTCTCTAGTCTGCATCTCCAGACTTTTCCACAATCCCGCAGCAGCAATCAGCTCCAGGTGTAATCAAAGCAGCACCTTCACTTCTTTGATAGCAACTTTCTGTCTGTTACGTTTTGAACAGCTGTGACAAATTAGTTGACAGGAAACAAGTAGAGAAAGTTTTTTTGGACTCATACCTTGCAAGAGTTTCAGTCCATCAAAGTGTGGAGGGCATGGCAGGGTTCGTGGCAGTGTGGAAATGAAAAATAGGGGGTTCATATCACAGTAGACCAGGAATCAGAGAGGAAGGCTGGAAACAGAGGTCCAGCAGAGTGACCTACCCCCATCAGCTAGGCCTTATCTCTCAGATTTCCAGAACCTTCCTTAACAAAGTCACCAACTAGAAAGAAAGTGTTCAAACATGAGCCTATGAGGGATGTCTCATCTCCCCTCCTGCCAATTCTCATTTACTATCACATGCTTTAGCTACACAGATGACAACAATTGGCATACCTTTTCAGGAAAATAAAAAAAAAAATATTTCCCTTCACCCTCATAAATCTTAATAAATAAAATTCTCCCAAATAAATGATTTATTAATGAAGTAAGACCTCAGAAATGTATCAATATGCACTTTCTATCTAAATACTGAAGAGAGAGGAAATCTAAAATGTACCTTCTAATTTCGGCTGAATCAGGATCTTCCAAATAGAGAAGTCAAATGTTAGGAGGGGACAAGACAAAGGAGAGGGCTTTGAGTGCTGAGGTGTCAGCTCTGGGGATGGCAAACGCTATCAGACAAAGGCTGGCTAGAGACACTGCCGCAGACCCTGCTGCCTCCAGGTCCACACGGTCTAAAGCCGCTTGGATTGGGTGGTCTTTCCCTTGATTTTCCAAGCAGACAGAGGAAGAACAGCTTTCTGCATCTTTCTTCTTAGCTGGTTCAGCCCAGCAGTCTTTAATGTTTGGTGTTGGTCCATGCTGGTCTGTCTCTGACTCCTGTGCTGGTGTCATAAGAAAATACCTGAGCCTGAGTAATGATAGAACAGCCCCTTGGTGCTGTACCTGCGGATAGATAAGAGCGCTGTGTGTGCATATGGAAAGGGGCGGGGAGAGAAGGGACTAGATAAAACACAAAGGCCTTGGGCCCAGTCACAAAGGAAAATACCTTGTGGACAAATCACAAATTGCCCTGAAAGGCCCCATTTCTTTTTTATTTATATATTTTTAATTTTTGAGAATTTTATACACAAATACTGTATGTATATCATTTCATTCCCCCTCCGCTTCAACTCCTGTGTCCCCTAATTTGTCACTTCTTTGTTATTGTAACATATTCATACATACATCATAATACATGCATGCATACATACATACATGCATACATACATACATACAAACAAACATACATGCATACATACATACATACATTCATACATACATACATACATACATACATACATACATACTCTGCTGAGTCCATTTAGCATTGCACAGTTGTACATGCCTTTAGGTCTGTCCAACTGGAATTGAATAACTTATCAGGCAGCTTGTGCTTATAGAAAGATATTCTCTTCTCTCTATTTCTGTGTATGTGTGTGTGCTTGTTTCTCTGTCTGTCTCTGCCTCTCGCTGTGTCTGTCTGTCTGTCTGCCTGCCTGCCTGTCTGTCTGTCTGCCTGCCCGCCTGCCTGTCTCTCTCTTTCTCTCTCCATTGATTACCTATAGCACTTCATCCAGGGGTGAGAAAGGCCCAATTTCTTAATGCCATTGCCATTGTTTTGGAGATTAAATTGTGACATGGGGAACACAAGCCATTTACCCAAACTCTCTCTGTAGTCTTCCAAGTTTTATCCTGGCAACACTACTCATCCATTAGGCCAATGTCACCTTAGCTTTGAAGCCTCAAAGGGAAGGATAGCATCTTCCTGTGTGCTCATAGAGAGCTGTGCAGAGCCCTGCTGGCTGCTCTTGTGCTGCCCAGACACCTTTAAGCTGTTCTGGAAGAGCAGACGCTCCTGACAGGAACACCTTCCTCCCAATCCAGTTGTTTCCTTAGCTCCTTAATTTTTCTTCCCTCTTCCATCTCCATCTAACAGGGTCTGTGGGATGGGAGGCCTGCGGAAAAACCAGTTGCTATGCCTGTCCCTACTGGAATGTCTTCTTCACACTCGACTGGCTGCATCTGCCTGGGGCATGGATTCTGACAGCTGTTTAATAAACCACATCAGCAGTGCACCAGCTTAAGACGAAATGAAAGTGAGAGCCTCGTTCCATTTCTATTCGCTGATCACCTCCGATTCCATCATTTACCTTTTAATATAACATTATTTCCCACATCCCTCCCCACAAACAGCTGCCCTCTCCCCTTTGGTATGATGAAAGGGGCCTTGCTTAGGGCTGGGCTTTTCGGCCCCAGCATGTGTTCACCTGTATCAGCTAATGGCTGCTCAGGCAATTCAGACATCTGAGGAATCTCCCCTTCCCTCCCCTTCTTCCAAATGCTTTGTAAAATTCTTTGCTTGGGGAAAAAAAAAAGAAAAGCCGAATCTCACAGCTGCTTCTGCCCTGCCAGTCCCCATTCTATTGTAGGGTGTATTATAGTCGAGTGTGGTGGTGGTGGTGTTTAAAGAGGCCTTACATATTCTGCCTCATTGAGTAACAGAAATGAGGAGAGGAAGGGAAGAGAGAGAGAGAGAAGCTGTGGAATGCCACAAAGGACAGGCTGAAATGACTCCGTGTGTACCTGATCCTTCTCCCAAGCAAGCGAATGCATCTCCCTTTACAATAGAGGAGATGAGAAGCAATTTCAAGCTGTGGCATTACTCCCCAAACCTTTCAACTTTACTGTCTTCTGTGGTGGGGCTGATGAAGCCGACTCTCCACCATCTATCATTTAGCAGCTCAAAGCTGAACTAGACAGGACAGAGCACCAGATTGCTATGGAAGCCTGGCTCCAGTCGAGGGCTGGCCTCTCATCCAAGCAGATTGAAATTAGGTTTCAAAACTACCTGTGAGAAAGAAAGATGAGATGGAAAGTCGCTGATGTAACTAAAAATACTGTGGTGATAGCTGATGAGGGAGAGCGCGGGCAAACAGGGCTGCTCCAAACACTAAAGTGTCCCACTCCACTCGCCTGTGGCTCCCTGGGTTCCTCCAGCTCTGTTTTATTAACTTAGCTTCTTTTATGAGTACGTTAATAAACCTGGCTATTTTTTCCCTGTACAGGGAAGATCATAAACTCCATTGCTTTTAAAAATAAAAATAAATAGCTCGGGGTCCTGAGCTCGCCCGGAAGGACACAGGGCTAGGAGTGTATTCAATAGCCACACCTAAGGATTCCTTTTGAGAGTTAGCCAGGCACAAGGGTCTCATCTGAAATCCAGCAGAAGTCTACAAAGGATGGAGAGCTTTTGTGGGCTTTAGGAGGCAGCTAATCCTTTAGGCCTGCTCATTTAACTTGTTTATATCTGGTGAATTAGCCCCTAATCCCTGCCCTTTGCCTGAGGCCAAGAAAGTTCTGTCTGGCTCAGTGTAGACTCAGGGCTAAGTCTGCTCCAGGAACCCAGCATCTGGTCTGACCCAGCAGATACCCAGACACCATACCATCTCTTGGAAAACTTAGAAGAAATTTTCTCTTTCTCCCCCCCCCAACCCATACACACTCAAGCCATCCGCAAATCCCCTGGCTGTACTTTAAAAGTCACCCCATGTTTAGTGTCTGCTCTAATATCGTGCATTTGGCCCAAGCCACCCTCATGGAGCACTTGCATAAGTCCAGGAAGTAATGCCTGCCTGTTCTTTTCTTGCCCTCAAACCCACTCTGCTCTGGTTGTTCTTGAAAAAAATAAGTGCTGGGAAGGTATTCATTCACTCACACCCTGCATGCTCCACCTTACTTGGGGTGACTCAGAACTCTGGCTTTGTGGGATGTTGTGAGTCAGCGGTCCCTTGGGAATGATGGACTACCTCATTTGTTATGGCTGGTTCCTGGCCCTGGAACACTATCTGGAAAGCTCATTTTTACTCACGTAACCTTCTCAAGGATCTCTTGATTACTCTTCCTGTATCATCCATCTCATTCTAATCTGAGAAAAACCTGCCAGCAACCCTACCCACCTCCCTCATTGTATGCCATCGCACATAGCTGCCCTAACCCAACACTGTGCATTCCCTGTCTTCACCAACCTGTGCTTCACCCAGGGCAGATTCTCTATTTGTTAGATTCCTGGCAGTTTCCTCATGGTTAGATACTTATGTTCAGTTCATTTTGGGATTTTTTTTATTTTTAATTTAGAGGTAAATTCTGCATTAGTGTTGGGGACAGGCTCCCAGGGGAGGACTGGACCCAGCTCCGACTCTGACAGGGAATTTTGGTGACGTTGGAGGGCAGTTTCAGGAACACCAGTCAAACACTGGCCATGATCCTCATCTCCAAGTTTGAAAGGAAATTTTGCCAATAGATCCTAACTTTACCAACTAGACTGTGCTTCATGGGAACACACATGT
The DNA here is from genome assembly GCF_030254825.1 of Meriones unguiculatus. Classification (NCBI taxonomy): domain Eukaryota; kingdom Metazoa; phylum Chordata; class Mammalia; order Rodentia; family Muridae; genus Meriones; species Meriones unguiculatus. The sequence continues at coordinate 112,255,701 of NC_083359.1, read as the reverse complement.
GGGTGGTCAGGGAGAAACCTTGTCTGTGCAGCGTCATTCCAGAGCACAAAGAAGCTGGCCCCCAGACCTAAGCACAGCGGCCTCTCTCTGGCCCTTTTGCTTTGTGTTTGGCACCACAAAAGCCCCCAGAGTGCCCTAAGCAAATGAAGCAAGGGGGCCCTGAGAGGGCCATGAGGTAGGGATTGTCAGTAGCTTCCTGATAGGCTTAAGAGACTCGTTTACCCTCCTTTGACTACCTCCATGAGTACTTGGCTGAGTCACGGTCTTTCTCTTGTCCTTGTGGCAGTAATGCAGCCCTCCCTAAGAGGACGCAACAGAGCCGTATGCACAGCAGCCTGCCTGGGTAAGGGTGGAACAGTAGAGTCAAAGAGCCAGACTGATCAAACTCCCCATGGCAGTACAAGACCTCTGTCTGTGGTCTAGCTGGGTATGCCAGAGCTCCACAATGGGCACAGGAGTGTCTGGAACTGACCAGTAAGAACTGAATTTGAAACTGATAAGCCGCTGTAGGAACATGCAGTAATCAAGTGAGAAGTCTATAGAGTCCAGCAGTGACAACTGGTAACAGGAATCCCACAGCAAGAAGCCAGCAGAACCTGAAAGGTGAGTGAAGGGTGAAACTTAGAGTCCTGGCTTAGGATGACTCTCCCTTCTGTCCTGCAGGGGACAGAGCTACAGGAACTGTTGAAGGAGCTGAAGGTGTTTGGAGAGGCAGGCTTCTCTTAGCTGAGCATACAACAGGTTCAACGAAGAATTACCTCATTACTTTAAAGCATGTTACCTAACAGCTGTATCTTTCCAGGACCCTCTCTAATTGCTTAAGAAGTTTATTGAGGTAGTTACTGTTCATAGGACTGGTGATTCCGTTCTCATTCTGGCACAGCTCTCCTCAGGCCAGACATAGACACTGAGCCCACAGCCACTGACCCTGGTTGTGATGCTGGAACTAACAATTTAAAAAGTGTTATTACTCAGCTCTTCTGACATTAAAAAATGGAGTATTCTGATAGCATCAGCAGGTTTCAGCCTGTTCACTAGTTCACTAGGGTTTATAGAACTTTCACACATCTCTCTTCTCCTTGGCAACAGAGCCAAAACAGAATTACTTCAAATGAATCCCAAATATTATCTATTGGCTCTTCATTCTAATCTCTTATTTGTTTTCTGTGTCTTATCTAGGAAGTGTACCACTACCCTGAGACATGCTTTACAGTTACCTGTCAATAGAAAGATGATTAATTAGAAAGCAAAGACAAGGAGGATAAAAAGTGCTCTCATAGCCCCACTTGAGGAAGGATGGCCACAGAGTGAGAGATGCTGCCCAACCATCTCAGGCCAGCCTTGATCTGGGGACAACCTCTGGCCCAGTTTCTTGGGCTACAGTCAGCTCCTTGGTGGTCATCTGCTACTAGAGAACCAGAAAAACTGCCTTAACCATGGTCTGCTGAGAATCTTGATGTGGGAGAAGGGGTGCTACTGCCTTATAGTGTTATACCCAGTTCGAGAGCCCCCAAAAGATCTCCAGGACTCCGTTGCAAAACACATGAGGGTCTTTTTATTGCAAATTATAAGCTGCAGCTTGGGCCTACACAGCCCCACCGCTGAAGCGGTGGGAGCTGAGCGCGCTGCCCCAGGTTTGTTGGGTGATTTATAGATTCTGGTCCATCCCAGCATGCCCAAGGCAGGGGCAATTCCTGCCTGGCAAGCATCTATTGGTCAAGATGCTACGTTTTGAATCGATTGGCTATAGGAAGGTTCCCAGACCATTAATGACCAGGTGTCCCTCCCTAGGGGGAGGGTCCAGTTTCCTAGCAACTGTATCTCTAGTGGGTGGGGAAAGAACGGGCGAGGTAGCTCTCCCCTCAGGGTATTTACTAACTGCTATACCGAACCTACTCTACATAGTCTTAAGGATCGCTGCTTATCTTTTGGTCTCTCAATAGTAGTAGTAGCTGGTGGTGTCAGGAGGCTGGACCATGCCCAGCAAGGCTGGAGCAGACTGAAGGAAAGCAACAGCCCATTTCTAGGTCTGTTGGGAGTCCTGGAGAGACTGGAGTCACACCCTCCTCCTGGGAGTTGTGGCACAGACTTCAGGGAAGTCCCAGAGCAGGTGTGATTCATTTTCTCAGGCCAAATGAGTCTTTAAAAGGAAGGCAGCTGTGGTGGTTTGAATAGGGCTGGTTCCAATAGACTCATGCATTTGAGTGCTTGGTCCATAGGGAGTGGCACTATTAGGAGGTGTGGCCTTGTTAAAGGAAGTGTCATTGTGGGGGTGGGATCTGAGGTCTCCTATGCTCAAGCTATGCCCTGTGTGACACATACTCTCCTTTTGATATCTGTGGATCCAGATGTAAAACCCTCAGCTCTTTCTCCAGCTCCATGTCTGCCTATATATCTACCCGCATGCCACAATGCTTCTTGCCATGATGATAATGGACTAAAACTCTAAAACTGTAAGCCAGCCCCAAAACATTAAAAAAAAAAATGTTTTCCTTTTAAGGGTTGTCATGGTCTCCACAGCAATAAAACCCAAAGACAGCAGCTAAAGACCACTCAGAAATTTCTTGGTTCCTGTATCCAACAATCTCTTTCAACGCCAACAAGATCCATGGAACTGAGTAGAGGAGAAATGCTCCTTACAGTTGTCATATACCATGACCCACATCTCTACATATTAGTTACTTTTCTGTTGCTTTGATAAAACACCATGAACAAGGCAACTTAAGGAATGGTGTATTTGAGCTAACCCTCCTAGAGTAAGAGTCCATGATGATGAGCTGAGGTAAGGCTATCATTATTATTAGCAGCAGACATATTGGAGCAGGAGCATGAAGTGGCAGAGAGAGCTGTGAGGCTTTAAGAGTACATAGTAAATAGAGCAAGAACAAAATCTATCAAAGTCCACACACTTCCTGCATCAAGGTTCCACCTCTTAAACCTTCCCAAACTGCACCACCACCTGCAGACCTAATGTTCAAATGGTCTGTGACATTTCTCATTCAAGTCACCATACTCTGAAATGGCTTTGGCTCTATAGGCCTCCTATCTTAGAGTCTGAGTTGTACCCAGTCCCACACATGGAGTGATGTCAGGGAATTGTCATGTGGGGGAGCCTTGGTGGAGGCTCTGTCATTTGCCTCCAGTCTTGAAGCCGGGGAGTGTTCTCTTGTCTCTGAGATGAGCACCATCTTTGTTGAGCATTGAGTTGGCTGGGAGCCTAGTCTAGGAGCTCTCCCATAACCAGCTTTCAACAGTGATTATGAATCATAGACTTGCAGGGTTAGAAACAGAGTTCTTCCCCAGTACTTCTCTTAGGCATTCTAGGACTCTTCTGTCCTGTAAACACAAATTATCATGGTCTGTGGGCTTGTTTCTTCCAGAAAGGAAGGACATTATATCTTGAGGTTGTTTTGACCTAAGAGAAGTGTTTCAGCTTCTCAACTCCTTTCCCTTGTATCCCACATCTGCTCCTCTAGAAAATTAGCAGAAATGTCACTCTGTATTCCTCCCTGAAGGTTCTGGAACTGACAGCATTTGCTTTCCAAATAAAGCCCCCATCCTTGACTTTCAATAACGAAGGCACTTGAAAACTTTCTACCCTTGACATTGATCCCTTCTCCTGTCAGAATGATGGCGACATTAGCAAGTGTACACAGAGGGGGGCTTGCTGCCAATTAACAATTTCTCATTAGCTTAATTAGGGGACACATGTTTTTAATCACGGCTAAGAAAGTGGAATGATTGAAGAATTGATTCTGAGCTTTTGAAAGTGTTACTGGCAATGCATAGAATTTAATTCTGCAGGTGTGCATTTAGAGATGTGGGGGTAGGAATAGTTCCCCATGCCTTGGCTTCCTGGAGCATCAAGGCAGGCATCTGCATCAGAAAAGCAGACTGGATCTAGTATAGATCTGAGAACATCTTTTTAGTTCTCAGAGGAAAAGAAATCCCACCCTCTGTTTTACAAATTCTGTGAATGGGACAACTTTCTTGTCCTTTCCTTAACTTTTTGTTACCAGTGTTTTTAATAAGCACATGAATTGACATTTGTGTACATATAAAGTACTCTTGTCCTTCTGTCACTCTTTCTTCCTAGTTCTGGAGATGTACAGCAAACAGGAATCATTTCACCACAGCCTTGGTGTTGACAGTAGTTATAGCTGAATCAGCTATAAAATCTGAACTTCTGGGAGAAGTCTGAATTTGCAGAGGCTGGTCACAATGAGAATGGTTGGGCTCAGGGCTTGCAATGATAGGATTGGCAACTTTTATGGTACATGTGGCCTGGAGAGAACAGCTCATTGGGACATCATAGATTCGTGAGTGTTGGGAAGAAGACCCTGCACATGGATAATATTGGTTTGTCACATTTTAGCCTCTGTAAAAAGCATGAAAATCAGAGACTATATCCTTTAAAACCTAGACATATAAGTTTTACTAATTGTGACTTTAAAGAAAAGTATGCACAGAGACTTGCCTTATGTAAATGCAAATGTCTCTGTGTAGTTCCCTTGCAACTTTTCCTTGATTTTTTTTCCTTGCAATTTTCCTTGATTGCAAAAAAAAATAAAAATAAAAAATCAAAAAACAAAACCCAAGATGTTTATTACAGGAAATTTGCAAGAAATATTGGAAAATATGGTAAGTAGAAGGAAAACATTTACACATGATCCTAACCACCAGACATAACCAACACTGTGTTATTTTAGTGCCCATACTTTTTATTGCACACATTTTATAATGAAAGTGATTAGACTTTATTTTTGGCCTTTAACATACTTTTTTTTACATACTATATAATTACTTCCTCTGTTCATTAAATATTCTTATACTACATAATTTTTAATGGCTGCATAGTATTCCAGCCCATGGAATTTGTCATATTTATTGTAGCATATTATAGATATTTTAGATTTTTTTATTATGAGCAATGATAAAGTAGCTGTTCTTAAATATAAATCTTTCCTAGTGTCAGCAATCATCTCCGTGGAATACATTTTCAGAGGTAGAATTGCTGAGTCAAAAATTATGTGCATTTTTAAGACTTCCAAGCATCTCATCAGGTCACTCCACAGAGAAGTTGTATCTACCCATTTGTGCTCCTTTAGAATGAGGTGGGAAAGTGCTCATTTGTTATAAAAGGAAAAAAAAGTGTGACTTAGAAAGTAAAGTTGAAAAAAAGAATTTCACCATTCCTTTTGTCAGCATGTTTGACTGTTGAGGGACTATATACTGTTTAGTTTTCAACTGCATTTCTCTGGAGGGCCTGTCAGGTCACACCCCACTTTAATTTTTTTTCTGGAGTCTCCATCTTCAGTTTCTTGTTCTTGTGAGTGTTGCTAGACATTAAACAAATTGAACTGTTGCTGGGCATCCATAAAAGAACATCTTTCCCCAGCTTGTTGCTTTCTTTCCTGTGATACTCTTATTGCTGTTATTTATATATGACTTAAATACTAAAAAAGATTAAATCTAGTATTCTGTCACAGTTCCATCTTCACTTGGGGATTTCCTCCTTCTTTTGTGTATTTTCCAGTGTTTTATACTTTTACTTTGTGCATTTGTGAAAAGGTAGTTTTAAGTGTATGTGTGTGGGAGTATTGTGTATGTCAGTAGAGGTGCCTTGAAGACCAGGAGAGAATGTCAGATTCTCCGGAGAGGGAGTCATGGGCAGTCATGAGCCATCTAGGTTCTGGGACCCAAACTTGGATCCTCTATGAGAGTTGAATGTGCTCTTAACCACGGAGTGAGCTCTCCAGCTCCTCTCACATTTAGCTTTTTAAGTTTGGTGCTAATTTAGATTTAAACACTGTACAGGTAGCTATCTATTTTTTCTTTATAATTTTCAGGCTGCCAATTAACCCAACACTATTTATGAAGTTATTCAATATTTTGTGAGTGTGTTCCAAGGAAGACAAATACTTCAGGATTCTGGGAAATACAAAGTCTGTTCAAATAGGCATACTCTGAGAATGCTGCCTAATCTATTTCCTTGTTAAGATTCACAGAGTACATTTCCATTCAAAGGCTTCAAGAAGAATTACAGTAAAGATATGTATTTTTATCTTGCTTTCCGTGGAATTATGCATTTGGCCATGTAATCCTTTTACAAATAGTAGCTGTTAGCATCAAAGAAACTACTGTCCCATGGAACAAACAATAAGTATCTGCTCCAAAGGCCGAGAAGCCACCATGATGAAATACCATTGTTTCGGTGTTTGAGAAGATTCCACGTGTACATAGTGTTCTCTTGCCCATTTGGGTTCTAAACAAATTGAGAAATAAGACTCAGTAGGGCACAAGAGGGTCAAGATATAACCTTTATTATTCATTACTGTGTGTAGTTTAGTGGGAAAGTCAAGCAGGACTGCTGTATGAAATCTGAGCTCAAATATATCTGTTTGTTCCCAGTCTTTCTGTGGTCTGTTGTACACAAAAATTCACAGATGAACTGGAAAAAGATTGGGACAAAAGAGTCCTGGCCAGGTGTCACTGCCACACGCAGAAGGTAGAGCTGCCACATTCTCACCATGTGCGTCTGCCATGGCTGGCTGTACACTGACATGCTGCCTGAGGGTTCAGGTATTAAACTTTCATTCTCCATCACGAGCTATACAGAGAATGGAGGCATCACTACTGTGGTGTTTAGAAGGACCTTTTGGAGATGACAAGAACTGGGTAAGCTTACCCATGTAGAGTTCATGGTTGAATCCTGGTGCTTTATGGAGAGAAGGAGACACACACATTTGCATACATATACACAAGCATACATATAGATATAGATGCACTCTCCCCGTGTCTCTGTAAGTGGAATTGATTGCTATGCGGTATCCTGTGCTTCCTCCCAACTCTATCAGAAGACCAGACCATCATGTGATGCAGGGCCTTGGATTTGCAAAGCTGTTAACCAAGTGTTTCCTTATAAGCCTCAGGTGTTTAATTATAGTAAGGAAACACCAATACAGAATCTCCAGTATGCTGGGTTGCATTCCCATCGAATGAATCTTATCATCTTTTTATGATACTAGATACCTAAGGTGAGACAGGGAAAATGTGGGGTTTAACTCTGACGCTCTGAGTTTTAATCATGGCGCTGACACACTTTTAGTTCTCAGACCTGGTGAACTATGTGCCTCAGTTTCTGTGTCTGCATAACTAAAGAAGAAAATTGTACTTCCTTCACAGGATTGTTGCTATTACTTTCAGATCAGTGAAGACAACATGCTTACCAGAACCAAATCAGGTATGTGCTCGACAAAGCTTAGCTGTTATTTGGGGTTTTATAATTACTTAAATATCCTCCTAAGGAGAAACTTTTCCTGCATTATGTATGCTTAATTTATGTTTTAAAATAGAGAAGTGCAGCACTCTTCCCTTCGCGTTATAAAGGTGACAGCCTTGACCTGGCAATCTTGTGGAGGATGGTAAACACCAAGCCATGTCAGGAAGCTGCTCCCCACTGATGAAGTAACGGGGAAACTGTTTAGAGTATGCTGCTTCTTTCCGCTTATTCTTTATCAGCTTCAAGGGGGTGATGATTGTCTCTGGACAAATGACCTTCCAGGTGGAAAAGTGTGTGTGTCAGTCTTTGGCAGGTTGGTGTTCGCTTTCTGCAGAGAAGTCTGTTGCCCTCCTCATAAGCTGGACAGGTCTCTGGGACTCTTCCAGCTCCTCAGGCCTGCAGTTCTCTTCTCTGGCTATTTATGGTCTTCTGTCCTTCCTCAGAGTCTGCAATTGACTTTTCCTCTACTTCTGCCATCCCTGTTGTTCTTGGTATGGCTACTTTCTTGAACTGTTCAGTTGCCTCCTAGCCATGGCCATTGTCACATGGCCATTATTGAGAAGGCAGCTATTTCCACCTTTCACTGCTGTTGTCAGCCCTTGGCCCTGCAACTCTGCTTGAGGCATAGCTGTCAGTGTTGAAGGATGCCTTGCTACTTTTGCAGCTTGGGCTGCTAACCACTCTAGGCTGTCTCTTCTTCAGCAGCTGCCTCTCTATGCAACTGTGGCTGTGTGCCCAGGATTCTCTGCCGGCACCACCTGGCACCACAACTCTGGTTTGTCTGAAGCTTCTTTCTTCCTGTTATCAGTTAGCTCACTCTACTAAAAGTAAACCATAAGAGACTATTAAAGAGAAACCCTTTATTGGACCTACTGTTGCCATCCCAAGGGAGGCGGAACATGAAGCCAGTTCATGAGCCAGAAGGTGTGTCTGCACCGATCACAGGAAAACTTCCCTGTCCAGAGTGGTTTGTCATTTCACCAATCACACCATTTTCCCCTTCTACCTTAACAGAAGTCCCTCTACTAGGCCACCAGAGGGAAGTGGCTCCACTAGCCTGAGTGGAATTGATTGCAAGGTCATCTGGAACTCAACAAGGCCTTTGATAGTGCCAAAGTAAGCTGGAGCAGTCTTGGGGAGGATGTCCTTTCAGGAGCCAGAAAAGTAGCTGTGATTGTTGTATAGTTTCCTCAAGGTATATATGCTGTCATTGAGTAGCCTGGTTACTTGACTGGCTGTCTTTTTGCCCAAAGCAGCCAGAACAGCAAGGAAAAATCCAATATCAGTGATTTAAGGTGCCCCATCCCCAACATTATTGCTCATTTACAGAAAAATGTCCATCAAAAAAGTGTTGACAATAAAAATGTAACTTGTTATTAACACCAACATTGTTTTGATAGATTTTAACAGTTCTTTTTAATTTAAATTTATTTTTTAATTTATTCACTTTACATCCTGATTGTAGCCCCCTGCCTTGTCTCTGTCCTGTCCCATCCTCCTTCCCTCTCTCTTCCCCCTATCCCTCTCCCCTAGACTTCAGAAAAAGGGAGCCCTCCTCCCCTACCATCCAGCCCCAGCCTATCAAATTTCATTAGGACTGTCTGCATCCTCTTCCTCTGTGGCCTGGCAAGGCTGCCCCACCAGGTAGAAGTGATCAAAGAGCAAGCTTCAGAGTCCATGTCAGAGACAGCCCCTACTATCCACATGAAGACTGATCTGACTGCCTGTTGGCTACATCTGAGCAGGGGGCATAGGTCCTCTCCATGCATGGTCCTTGGTTGGTGCATCATTCTCTGTAGGCCCCCCGGGCCAAGATTTGTTGGCCCTGATGGTCTCCTTGTGGAGCTCCCATTCTCTCCATGTCCTTCTATTCCCCAACTCTTTCCTACAACTCCCTGCACTCTGCCCAAAGTTTGGCTGTGAGTCTCAGCATCTGCATCTATCCCCTGGTGGTTGGAGTCTTTCAGAGGACATTTATGGTAGCTCCCATCCTGTTCCCTGTCTTCAACCACTTCCAGTGTCTATTCTATTTGCCCTTCTGAATGAGAATTAAGCATCCTTCCTAGGGTGCTCCTTGTTACTTACCTTCTTTAGGTCTGTGGATTGTAGAATGGCTATCCTGTATTATATGGCTATATTACAGGATATAAGTGAGTACATGCCATGCTTGTTTTTCTGCATCTGGGTTTCCTCACTCAGGACGATCTTTTCTAGATCTATCTATTTGCCTGAAAATTTCATGATGCCCTTGTTTTTAATAGCTGAGTAGTATTCCATTGTGTAAATGTACGACCATTTCTTTATCCATTCTTTGGTTGAGGGACATCTGGATTGTTTCCAGTTCCTGCCTCTCACGAGTACAGCCACTATGAACATAGTTGATTTTAACAGTTCTTATTGTCTCTAGTAAAGGAACAAAGGCATACCACACTGCCACCCTCAGCAGCCTAAGCATTTCCATAGGTTTAGTCAAACCAGGGTTCTTGGCTTTGTTGCTGAAAGAATTTAAATCTAACCAGTGAGTAAAGCAATGTTATTAAAGATTCTATTAAGAATATTCTAGTAGAGGCTTAAACATAAGGGGTAAGAAAAAGAAAGGTGTGAGAAGAATGAAAGGCACATCCCAATGGAGCATGTGCTCCTAAGAGAGAACAGGGGAAGGTTTCCCCAATGGTGGCTGCAGGGTTCTCCAAGAGAGAAGACACAATGAATTATACCTGTGTATACCATTGTAGTTGTGCTCAAGTTATATCTCACAACAATGTTAACACCCCCCCCCCCCAACACACATTTAGTGAGATGTGCTATGTGGCTTCAGAAATACTTTGGCTGAAATTATGATCTGATAAGGTAAAATGAGAAGCTACTAGGGTTGCACAGGGTGGTTAGGGTTTGGTCAGGTCCTTTACCTGCAAATGGGGCTTCCAGTGAGATGTACAGGAACTGTCTGTAAAGGAGACGGGCCTGCAGCATCTGTCAATTGAACTGAGCCAGAATTCTTGCTCAAAGCTGGAAGAGGTTTTAGCTGGACTCCAGAGGGAGGGGCTTCATTCCCCATTCTCCTATCCCTAAGATCTTCCCTGCTTCTCATCATGCCTCACTTTTTACCCTTCAGTGCCCCACTGAGCAGAGGGTGATATAATTGGGGTGAGCTATGTAGCCCTAATTTATCTCACTTTTGGTCTAATGCCCTAGATTATCTATTGAGGCAAAAGACAAAGATGCAGAAATATAGATTTTGTTTTCATTTTTGAAAGTAAATGCTTCTGACACAAAGTCATTTATAAGCTCTATAGGACTATATTCAGATAAGCAACTTGCTTCTCAATGGACTTCCACATCCACCCTCACCAGAGCCACAGAAGCACATGCTCAGATACCGTGCTGGTTGCACAGTCTCAAGACAAGTCCATGAAGCGCCATCCAATTCTCTGGAACCTAATGATAATCCTCCTCTATATCTGTACTTGAGGGACCGCCACATCTCTAACCTTATTGGTTTGATTTTTCTAAGTTTCCTTCTAGATAGAACAGACCTCTTAGGATCACACAAATGAAGATACACACACGTACAAACACATGCACATAGCATACCATGGTGCGCACACACACACACACACACACACACACACACACACACACACACACAGAGATGTACCCAGCGGTGCACACACAGCAACACAAGCACAGGAGCATACACGTACAAAATCACACACACACACACACACACACACACACACACACACACACACTTATGTAGGCCTGGAGAGATAGGAAAGTGCTTAAGGGCAGTTGCTGCTCTTTCAGAGGACTGATCTTTGCATTGCAGAACCCATGGTAGACGCTGACAACTGCCTGTAACTCCAGCTGCAAAGGATACGATGCCTTTTTCTTGCTTCTGAAGGCACCTACACACACACACACACACACACACCATATGTTTCTTCTAGGGGAGGAAGCTTCTACATGGAAAATTAGCAAATTTCCTCAAAAACTCCTTTTGGATACCAACTACAACCTGGCTTGCTTTTTACCCATTCCTGCCTCTCAAATTTAGAGAAAAAATTAGTTTACATGCTTAGCTAGGATGGCTATGTCCTGGCATTTGGCAGGACACTTTAAGTTATGCTTGCTCTGTCAGGCAGAGGGATAGGAGAGTCAGAGCTTCCCTGTGGACCAGGGTTCTGCTAAGTCAGTAGTATGCTAGGTCTTATTAAAATGCAGGGATGGATGTGTTTGGACTGGATGGGACTTCCAGCTATATTTCTAACATCAAGGATAGTAATAATGCTGCTGCTCTGTGGACCCTGTTCCAGGTAGATAGGCCATAGAGCCTCTGGGAAATTTCTGGCCATGGAAGAAGAGAGGCATTGGAAGTGACACCGACTGCCTGCAATGATGTAATGGCAGGAACCCTCTGCCAATTTTAGACAAATTTCAATCACAAAAGCCTTTTTCTCCTTCTTTTTGGTGCTTATTCTCAAGAGAAACTTAATGAAATGGAACCACTTTGGTTGATGCCTCTACCTCTGAAATTGGTACTTAATGTAGCACAAATAGAATTCTTGTCTAATGGGTGTGTGATGAATTTGGAGGGAAGGCTGAAGTTACAGCATTACATTACATTTGAAACGAACTGTGTGTAGATAGGAAATTGCTTGCCTTCCTAGATTTACAGTGGGAATGGGCTAGGAGAGTAGACAGGGATACAGAACTGATCAGGATTCACAGGGAAGTTCAGATTACAAATGGCCATTTACTATGAGTCACATGTTTTTACTTATGCTGGGCCTTAGATTATGTGGAAAAAAAGGATTCTGTTACTTTACATATATGTAAAGTGAGTTTGAGAGAGGTTAACATGTCAGCAGCCAAGCAGCTCATAAGTGATGGCACTGAGGGACAGCAAACAGTTACTGGGACTCTGGGACTCTCCAGCTCAACCCTGCATCATGATAACGGCTTTGAGCTGGGGTCTAAGACTGAAACATTAGAACATGGGCACTTAGCCTGATTCAGCTATGTACTTCTCTAAACAAAGTTTGAGTTTGTGATCATCTGGGTCTGGTCTCATCTAGGAAACCACATATTTCAATAGCTCACACTCAGGTCATACCTCCTCAAATTTCCCTGCTTCTCATTTTAGTTCATACACTCCCACTCTCAGAACTCATCGGGATTATGGTCTTTGGTTCCCTATGGCCTGCATGCGTCAGCACCCTCCTAACTTCAGGGCTTTCACTGCCAATGTGTGCCCCGTCAGCGGAGCCACTCAACACTCCTTGCTCTTGGGGAGATATGGACGGGATGCTGCTTTTAAACCTAGCTTGGCAAGACCCCCAGCAAAAGCTGGAGATGCCACTCAGAGGCAGAATGCTTGCTTGCCTGGCATGTGCAAAGGATCTGATGTGATTAGCCTGGTTTTCTCAGTGGCTGAGACTGGAGTACTATGTTAACAATTCTTGAAATCTGTAAAAAAATAAAATAAAAATGAGAGAGAGGGAGGCTACAGTTACTTAACATAAATAAATGTCAGGTGTGGGTATGGCTGGAAGAAAGCCTAGAACAGGAGGCAATTTAGGAGAGGGTGCACAGAAACTGATTTTGTAGGCAGGGCAGGTAGATGTGCTCTATGGCAGAAACATTTGTAAGACAACAAATTCTGAAAACGTGGAAGATTGCATGCTTGCTGAGCCAGCGATCCTGCAAGGGTGCCTGCCAGAATCACAGAGAAGTTGTTGAGGTTGCTGGTCACTGGGAAGTTATACAAGTGGCTGATTTTTAATTAAAGTGAACGAGAAACACATAACAAAAATTTGTGCCTGGAGGAAGAAAAGCCCTGCAGCATGTAGACTTAAAAAAATAAATAAAAAGATAGCATTGAAAACTAGTCTTTAGTAAGGACAGCATAGTCAGTTAGCAGCTGAACACTGTGGCTTTTCCCAGTGATCAGAGTGAGTTTAAAGCTGTGACCTTTCCAGTGTTTCCACAGCTTGTCAAGGTTAATGAATAATCAATTAAGACAGAAAGGTATGGCATAAGAAAAGAAAAACATTCAGACCTTTTCCTGGAAATAGACTGGATCTGGTTTCTGATGCAGGAAGCAAATGAATAAGGAACTTGCTAAAAAATGTAGATAATTAGATATGGGAGCAAAGATACAATGAATGAAGGCAATAAATCTTAGTGCAAGACTAAAAGCAAATAGTTACCCACTCCTGACTACATCAGTAAACCCAGGCAGGCAAGTTTAAAATAGAGCGAGTATGATTATGAGAATTATTTTCTGATGCGTGTGAACCATGACGGAGTAGACATAAATATATACAATGTTCACTCGATGGTAATTTAATACATCTGAAAAACACACACAGACACCCCCACCTCAGAGACACACAGACACCCCCCACACACAGACACACACACACACACAGACACCCCCACCTCACAGACACACAGACACCCCCACACCTCACAGACACACAGACACCCCCCACCTCACAGACACAGACACCCCCAAACCACACACACACACACAGACACCCCCCACCTCACAGACACAGGCACACAGACACAGACACCCCCAAACCACACACACACACACACACAGACACCCCCCACCTCACAGACACACAGATACCCCCAAACCACACACACACACACACACACACACACACACACCCCTCTCACAGACACAGGCACACAGACACACAGATACCCCCCAAACCACACAGACACACACACACACACACACGCACACACACACACACACACACACACACACTATACCAGGCTGAACAGCCATACAATCTCAAGGCAAGTTTAGCTTTACAGAAACGTGGGCAGAGGAGAGCCACTTAAAGGGTGTCAAGTACCACTGATGCTGGATGCCAGAAAGCACCAGGAACCTGAGTGGAGCACCCCACAGCTCCATGCTAGGACCTACAGGCATACCCTACAGTTGTCTATCACAACAGGAAACAGTGTTGCTGTGCATTGGGAACACATTTTCTGTTCTTGGGAATTTGAAGCTTTTTTGCCCCCATATCCACACTGCTTGGGAAAGCATTTACTTTTGGGGTTCAGGTTTTGGGAGGTTAGAATTACAAACATTTTACCCGAGAAAGAAGAGCAAGTGTCCTATGATGCCTGGTTCTGAGACGGCAGCAAGGGAGGTGCCACGGTTGGAGTGGGAGACAGTCTGTGTTGGGAGGACAGTGAGGGGTTACTTGGACACTGAGCAAACAGCACAGCTTCTCATGACCTCATGATTGCCTCTGGACAGTAGAATGAGAACGGACTTATCACCTCCAGCTTTGGTCAACCAGAGTTGACTTAGTCTTCCACACTTGATGTCATCCTGCCTCTGGCTTTCCATCAGTACCCAACATTATACCTTGGCAACCGTGAGTTGCGGTGCTGGATCTGGATAAATTTCTGAATGGGACTCCTAAAACTTGACCTATCAAAAGGAGCTCCAGCAGTCTAGTGGCAGAACTTTACATAATAAGCTGCAAGCTTCTCTTGTGTTAGTCCACTGAAGTGTGGGCTTTAGGAAAATTCAGTGATGTCACGGCCTTGGACTGAGCTACTACTGCAATGCATCTGGGAAACACATACAGATACACACAGCCTCAGCAGTCAGTCCAGAGCAAAATCAGACTAGACTTATAAATGGGGAAGTCCCTACCACCAAAACAAACAAACAAAAAATCAGCAATAATTTCAATGCCATCTCCTCTTATTTGCTTGTTTTGCATTGGGAGTATAAACACACACTGAAAAGGTTCAGTAGCTCATAAAGAGGGCTACTGTCTAGTCACTTTGTCCAATGCCGTAGTCCGACCTGACTGCAGAGGTTAATGTTCATAGCAAACTGGGTAGTATCAAACAAGCCTGCTGAAGGACAAACCCCAGATGCCATGTTCCTGCCTAGTCCTTCAGATGTCATTCTACTGCCCTCATAGACAGGATCTGCTGCTTTTCGCCCAGAATCATTGTTATTTATTTAACTAAGAATTAAAACAGACTAGGAGAAAATAACAGTACTTTCTTATCTTTCTTCTCTCCCCACCTTGAATGCCTTTACAGTATAAAAGCAGAACTCGTGACTTCAGCGTGTCCCACATATCTCTCCTAGATGCAGTCGATTATTTAACATTCTAGGGGTCTCTAGGAAAGCTTATCACACCATGAGCTAAAATTTTTCTCTGTGAAGTGTTGTTATTTTTGTGTCTGTTTTTGTCTTTGTGCAGCTCTAACTTTTCTAAGAGGAAGTCACACTGTCCTTTCTATGCTGTGCCCTTTACCCTAATCCATCTGTTATTATCCCCTTGGAATCTTTGAGGGCTAAATGTCTCTAACTTCATTTCATGAAGTTAATGACATGGTAATAAGAAAAAAGATGGGGAGAAAACGGTAGGATGTAGCTTGTCATTAGTGTATACATATATAATTGAAGTGTTCAAGAAGGGGAAGTATGCACCAGCATTGTGAGAACAGCTCTTTGGGGTGCAATCGCCAGCCAGGCTTCAAAATTGCAGAGTAGGAAAGCTACCAACATGAGGGCAGTGGGCACCAGGCTGCTGAGCCTCTTGCCAAGATCTTATAATTATGATGTAAAGGCGCTGGTCTTGCTGCAGAAGGCAGAGGCTATTCAGAGCCCTCTTAGCTCCCACCTTGTTCTGTCTTTGCTGATCAAGCCTCATTGTCCTCTCACATAATGTAACCATAGCTTTCCCTCTCCTGAGTGCTTTTTAACTTATCCCTCTTTGTCACTCTGCCTGAGTCTTATCTTGGAATGGAATACAACCCACTGTTTTTCAATGTGCCTACTGTGAAGGAGGATGACCCTTGAGGTACTCAGGTGCTCTAATGTGTGCTGCTGGGGCTGGGTGTGGGAGGTGGGAACTTACAGAAGTTCTCTAACTCCCAGGGTTTGGATCAAGAGACGTGGGTCAGAAGTTCTCCACTGGGCGTTATTATTTTCCTGGAGGAGGCCTCACTATGGCGCTCTTTTGCTTCCAGCTGTACCTGTTTCTTTAACCTTGAAACCACCCTCATCTCAGACATCAGAGCGTTTGTCCACACAGCCTCTTGCTTTCTTATCTCAAGGAAGGAAGCATCCATGAGACAAATGCCTTCTGTTGTCCTGTGTTGGGCATTTAGTGATGTCAAATCCAAGTGCATTTTCAAGAGATGACTCAAAGCTGAGACTAAACACAGAAGATAAGCAAATGCAGGAGCCTAAAATACCACCAGGAATAAGGCTAGAAATAATACACTGTGCGATATAGTCAACAACTAAATCAAGAAAGAAGCCATGGTTGTTTAACTCATGGTATTCATCAGCAAACCCTCTATTTAGGGAAAAAAAAATGCGTCTATTCTCTGGACAACAAACAGACAAGAATTCTCCTAGGACTTCTCATAATAGACTTTGTAGCATAAGGAACAATATTCTCAGCAACAGCCTTGAACAAGAAACAATTATGAGCATAATAGGGTTTATTCATGTTGAAATATGTGGTATTATTCTCTACATGAGGCTCAGAGGACCAAAACAAAACAAAACCAAAAAACAAAAGCAAAAAAAAAAAAAAAAAAAAAAAACAATCAAGATACACTCAGGGGAGGGCAAGTACCTCTGGATTTTTTTTTTTTTTCCTTTTACCTCATGGTCTTAATCGAGATAGACACAATGACCAAAGCAACTTTTATAAAGGAGACATTTCATTGGGGGCTAGCTTCCAGTTCCAGAAGTTTAGTCAATTATTGTCATGGCAGGAGCATGGTCCCATCCAGGCAGACATGGCTAAAGAGGTGACTGAGAGCTCCATATCCAGATCATCAGGCAGAGAGGACACTGAACCTGGCTTGAGCAGTTGAAACCCCAAAGTCATCTCCAGTGATACACTTCCTCTAACAAGGCCACACCTCCCCTGACAAGGCCACACTCCTAATACCTTGAGTATTAGGCTACTCCCTAATGACCAACCATTCACATCCATGAGCTGTGGAGGCCATTCCTATCCAAACCACTACAGTCACCTGGTCCTGTCTTTGCTACTTTAGTGCTCAAAGGTATACTAAAAATTCTTTAGTGGAACAGTTCTAAGCAGGCCTGAGTTTTCCTCCTGGGACTGTTTGGTGAAGACTGGAGATACTGTTTCTAGATGGGAGGCAACATAGAGGAAGTAGCTGATGAGAATTTTTCCTATTTGGGATGTCCACTCAGAAACTCATATTGAAACTTAATCCCCAAGTCCATGAGTTGATAGTAATTGGAGGTGATTCCTATGGGAGACACTGGGATTAGAAGGTCATGAGTGGTCCCCAGCATGTGATAGGAGGGAGTTGAGAACTCTGAACAGCCATCTGTCTCTCTAGTGATGCCACAGCCATGTCACCAAATATTAGGCAGATGCAGGCACCACATTCTTGGAGTCCTAAAACGCTAAGCCTTACAGCCCATGCCTTAAAAATTACTTGGTCTCAACATTGAGCTTTACCAATACAAAGCAAATGAAGACAACACCCCTCGAGGAACATGGTAAACACCACAGAAAAAAATTACCCAGTCTCCAGTAACTCTGGGGAGTTGTGACACTATCTCCATAGCCTGGGCTCCTGTGGCTATTGGCTCTCCAGAAAGATCCAACCTTCTTCTTATTAAACTGAGGTTTCCTGCTGTGGGGCTTCCCAATGCTCAGGTAAAGCCACTTCTTTCTACCTCCCCAAAGGAAGCTGCTGAAGCCTCTGTGACAGACCTCTGACAGCAAACTGCAGCCCATGCCCCTCTGCTTAGAAACTCCTACTTTACCCAGTACTCTTGCTAAGAAGGCATCTATCTCTTGACATAGACCAGTCCCATCAATTCTATTCCTCTTCATCAGTGACTAATCAAAGTTGGGTAGAAAAAGAATCCAACTTCCAGTAACAATCTGTTGATTGGTAAAAGGCAGATCCAAATGTCGACCCGTTTTCCCTATCTTCTTACTTGAGTACACACTCTGTACCTGGAGCTGTGGTGACATCATGGTGTCATGAGGTGAAAGACAAAGGAAGGAAAGACAAAAAGCTAAGGATGTTGGGATAAAGAGGATCACCCATCCACAGCCATTCTGAGCTGGCCTTTCTGACCTTAAGAGTGCTTCCTTTCCCCTTCACCTGAGTGATCACTAACCACACTTAACAACTCAGTTTCAGGGTCTGCTCCTGACAAAAGACCCCTGACCTTGCCAACTGCTTCTGATTGTGTAAGATTTTAAAAGTATCATGTAATCCTCCATCAAAGCCTTTGTCATCACCAATCTTTTATTTGTTTGTAGTGTTGTTTACCCTTATTTTTCTTGCCTAAATTCTCAGCTATACAAAGATTGAAACCACCTCAGTTGCTCCAGGCCCTGATATTTAAATGCTTAATAGGTAATCTTTGTTTCACTGAATGAAACAACAACAAAACCAAAAATACTTAAAATATTGGAATTCATTTCTTTTAAGAAATCTTCCTGGGATACATTTTGGCTTAACAGAATGCTTGGTAAATAGCCAGAGGGAATGAACCCAAGATTTTACTTTCTGAAAAATAACTAGAACCTGAAATGGGAGATGTTTCCTTTGGTCAGCTGAATAAATACTTGGGACCAGGGAGAAATGGAATACTGGAGCCAACAGAACTAACTTCCTTCTGAGAGCTAAAGGGATGAGGAAGAGCCTAAACTGTTCCACCCATCCACCTATCAGGAGCAGTGAGATGGTGAGCTTAGAGAGCTATTTGGATGTTTCGGTTAGCAGACTAAAGGGTGTGTATGGTTCTGAGATCTGCCATGCGCATCGCAGGAAGTACAGGTGCTTCAGGGCCTGGGGCCTGCCCTCCCTTCACAGTAGTAACAGGACAGTGGGATATAGACTGGCTTATCTCCATGAAGGGTTAGACTCTGCTTAGAGGGCAAGAAGGCAGGTCAAGAGTGGTGATTCACACCTGCAATCTCAGCAACTTGGGAAGTTGAGGCAAGAGGGTCATGAGTGTGGGGCCATCTTGGGCTGTATAACAAGACCCTTCTCAAGCAAGGAAGCAAACAAGCAAACATATGTATAATGAGTCTTCCCCAAAAGCCTAACAGGAGTTCCAGTTAGTTTTACCTGCTCATTGTCCTTTAGGGACTAGTGACTCAGCAGTTGCCTGGATGCACACACCCTGGTTTCCTTCTAGGTAACTCTAGGGTGGGGACCCCTCTACCCCCTCAGTCCCTGTTCTTCCACTGAAGTACAGCTTCTCAAGCTGAGCCAACACAGGGATGACCTGGGGGACTCAGGCTTCATTCTGAATAACTCTGACTGAACCTTGCAGGAATGTCACAAGCTCCCTGGATTGTTCTAATGTGCATCTGGTGTTAAGAACCATTGCTCTAATAGTGAAAGAATTCACTAGGCCCGGATAAGGGCTTGAAAAGAACATTCAAGTTCAAACCCCCAGAGCTTGTGAATGTGATGTTATTAGCAGAAAAGGTTTTTTCGGCAATGACAGTTAAGGATTTTGATGTGTGAGCACCTGAGCTTCAAAGTGGGCCCATGCTCCAATAATCACTGCCTTCACAAGAGATGCTTGAGATGGTGAGTCAGGGTGGAAGCCAGGAGAGGAGGGAGGCAGGGATGGCAGTGATGGCCACCGGCCATGAACACCTGTGTCCAGAAAGAGGCGAAAGCAGGAGCCAGGATTTCCCTCCAGCTTTCAGAGGGTGTGTTGCCTTCCTGACACCTCAATTTCAGATTTCTAGCCTCTTGACTGTGAGGCAATGGGCTTTTATTACTTAAAGTCACTCCATTTATGTCAATATCTTCTGTTAACCCTGGGGTGGAGGGCCAGTCTCCATCTCCAGAGACTCTGAGTTGGCGGTCTGGGTGTGTTTTAAGTCTCCAGGTGGTCCTGGTCCACTCTTCTGGGGTCTACACTTGGGAAGGGATGCTCTCCCTCATGAATGTACCCTTCAGATTCCACCCATCTTTGCTGTTCTCTGACCATTAGTCTTTAGAAAATGGAGATGATACCCTGGGGACTAGTGAAGCTTTTCAAAGTAGGTCAGGACTCAAACGTGGGTCATCAGAGGACCTGCCAAAATTCCCCCAGAAGCCTTTCCTGCTAGCAGGTGTATCCTGAGTTTACCATCCTCACCCTCATGCTGACAGCCTGTCTTTTAGTTGGTTACAGATAATGAGGAACCTATTTCCCTAGAGTTATCACCTCGTGTTGGCACTTGCCTTGTAGTTTCTGTGTAATAGCTCATATTTGATGTCTGGTTCCCATACTCAGTCAACGAAGAGGTGCTAATAACCACTTAAGACCTCTCTTCAGCCTGACCTGTTCATCTTGCCTCCCTGTGTTCGTTCTCTCTGCAAGTTTACCAGTAGAGTTTGCTGCATGTTGCTTTCTTCTACTCCTTTCTCTGCTCCATACAACCTTTCAGGCTTTGGAGGAATCTGTCTTCTTTTTCATTCCACTGTTGACATCTCTGTGGTCCTCGGTTGTCTTCTTCCAGCTTCTACTTGTGCAAATAAGTCTTCTGGTTTATTCATCATACAGGGAGTCAGGGTCATAGCTCTGATGGTGAATCCTCACTCTCCCCAGATGGCTCAGATCTCTATTTCTCGAGCTCTAGACTCTGCTATCCAGTTGTTTCCTCTGCTGTACCTTTGAAACTACCACAGCCGAAGCTTCCCCCTCTACTCTCATCTGCTCCCATTCCTGGGCTTTGCTTTCTCGTGGTGTTCTTGTTTCTCCAAAGACACCTTGCAGACAGTAGCTGCACGAAGTGGCTGTCACTTGCCAGGCATGATTCCAAGAGTTCTCCTTGCCTTTGTGTCTCATCCTCTAATATTTCCTCCACATGAAGGACAGCTACTCCTGTCTTACTACAGTTACCCACAGATAACTCCTACTCTGAGAATTCTAACATTTTCAGTTCTTCAAACATTCCCTTTCATCACTGGTATGTTGAAAACCTGCTTTTATCCAGCTACACTGCCTTCCCTTCCTGTGTTCACCCATCACCACACTGCGCCTGAGCAGAGGGTATTCACCTGCAGAGATCTGCTCACATGCTTCACTCAGGCATGATTCTCATGGGTCTTCATGCCTGAGTTGCTTCTTTAGGCTCCACCACAATCCCTAAGCAGCCTCAGGGAGTGAGGCATGTTTTCTAGTCTGAGCAATTGCCGAACCCTTCATAGGTGTTCTCCAACTGAGGTCCACTCCCTGAGGACAGGTATGGAGCCTGCTTTCTCTTGCCTGAGGTTTAGTGAGCAGACATTGGAGAGTAGAATCACGACTCCCGAGTTTTGCAGCTTCAGCACCATGAACACCCTGTGTAGGCTCTTTGGTCAACATGCAGAAGCAGAGTGTGAGCACAGTAGTGGAGATATAATGCAACCAGAATTATACATTGAACTTAAAGACAACACAGGCACTAATGTGAGGTAATTTTCCATGCCTCACTCTGAGGAGAAGCCTGCAGTAAACAATAGCCTGGTAGGGGTGGAGATGGCCAGTGGGAGGGAAATGCAGAGAGTGTAAATATTAACTGTTTCAGCTTTAAACTCACTAGACTTAGACTGTGTAGGTCTGAGTTCTGGTAGCAGCTCTTAGCAATCATGCGATCCATGATTAATTATTTAACCTTTCTGAGATTCCATCCCCTCTCCTGTAGAACATGAATGTTGCTGTAAAGCTAAACGAGGTGATGCATATATGAGACTTTGGCCAGAAGGCTTATTGCTGAGATCCACATGGATTTATTGTTGCTTCAGGAAGCCCAGCAGAATGGAAGGTTCTGGCCACGTGGAAAGAGCTGGCATGAGAGACCACAGGCAGAGTAATAGGTAACTCATATTAGAGAAAGCTCCCAGCCTTGGCGAGAAAGAACTCAAATATGGTGGAGCCAGAAAAATGTGCAATAACCTCTGTCTTCAGGAGACTCTGGGCCCACCAGTCAAACACCAGGACAACTGTGTTTTGAGTGATCTCCAAAATACACTAAATGAAAGCTAGTTTGAATCCTTGTTATTTGAAATGACCACAGGAAGTAGAACTAATTCAAAATTTAATATAGGAAGGAAGGAAAGATAGAAGGAAGGAAAGAAGGAAGGAAGAAAATGTGGTCCTAGAAGGAAGCACAAAAATGCTCAGAAATGAAGAACAGCAGAGAAGTAAATATGTAGGTGAATGTAAACAAATACAGACAGAGACAAACGGGCTGAGAAAGAAATCAAGGAAACAGCACCCTCCACAACAGCCACTAATAACATAAAGTACCTTGGTGTGACTCTAACCAAGCAACTGAAAGACCTGTTTGAAAAAACTTCGTCTCTGAAGAAAGAAATTGAAGAAGATATCAGGTGGAAAGATCTCTCATGCTCATGGATCTGTAGGATTAATATAGTGAAAATGGTCATCCTGCCAAAAGCAATCTACAGATTCAATGCAATTCCCATCAAAAAATCAACACAATTCTTTACAGACCTTGAAAGCAAAATTCTCAACTTCATATGGAGAAATGAAAACCCCAGAATTTCCAAAATGATCCTGTACAACAACAGATCATCTGGAGATATCTCCATCCCTGATCTCAAGCTGTACTACAGAGCAATAGTAATAAAAATAGCATGGTATTGGCATAGAAACAGAATGGTGGATCAATGAAATGGAATAGAAGACCCAGAAATAAACCTACATACCTATGAATACTTGATTTTTGACAAAGAAGCCAAAACCATTCAATAAAAAAAAAAATAGCATCTTCAACAAATGGTGCTGGTCCATTTGTCCATTCTGCTGAATGTCTACATGCAGAAAAATGAAAATAGAGCCATATTTATCACCTTGCACAAAACTAAAATCCAAGTGGATAAAAGACTTCAACATAAAACCAGATGCACTAAATCGGTTAGAAGGAGTACAGGGAATCTTAAGAAAGAAGGGGAAGATAGTCAGACCTGGAGAGGACAGGCACTCCACAAGAAGAGCAACAGAACCAAAAAATCTGGGCACAGGAGTCCTTTCTGAGACTGATACCCCAACCAAGGACCATTCTTGGTTCTTGGAGATAACCTAGAACCCCTGCACAGATGTAGCCCATGGCAGTTCAGTGTCCAAGTGGGTTCCATAGTAATGGGAA
Organism: Meriones unguiculatus; assembly: GCF_030254825.1. Taxonomy (NCBI): domain Eukaryota; kingdom Metazoa; phylum Chordata; class Mammalia; order Rodentia; family Muridae; genus Meriones; species Meriones unguiculatus. Next base: position 112,232,247 of record NC_083359.1, on the reverse strand, counting down.
CAGGGTCTGTCTCTGACATGAACTGATTGGCCTGCTCTTTGATCACCTCCCCCTGAGGGGGAGCAGCCTTACCAGGCCACAGTGGAATACAATGCAGCCACTCCTGATGAGACCTGATAGACTAGGATCAGAAGGAAAAAGAGGAGGACCTCCCCTATCAATGGACTTGGGGAGGGAAATGGGTGGAGAAGAGGGAGGAAAGGTGGAATTGGGAGGGGAAGAAGGAGGGAGCTACAGGTAGGATACAAAGGGAATAAACTGTAATTAATAAAAATAAAATATTATAAAAAAACACCAACCTGTGTTGGAATGAAAACAAACAAAAAGACAAATGACTACTTATCTAATAAAAAAGAACTTCCTTAAATGCTAGACAAAACGGTGACAAGTTAAAGGAAAGAGATAGATAAAAATAATAGGTGTGTGTAAAAAATAATATACGAAACAAACTAATGTAAGTCATAAGCCAAGAGTTTATTTTTGAAAAGATAAACAGCATGTGGTAACTTTAAATAAGCACTAATTAAAACTTTTATGGATACAAGCTATTAATAACAAGATACAGAAGATATGTGCTGTGATGAGAGTATGGTCTGCTTCCCACAGTCACCGTAGTGAAAAGCTTGGTCCCTGGTGGGTTACTGGGTGGACGTGTGGCCTCTGGGAGGTGGGGCCCTGTCAGGCCAAAGAGTGGGCGCTCCCCAGAGATGTGAAAGGACTTTGATGAAGGAGCAGCCTAGGCACAGTAATGGACTGGAGGAGGCCAAGGTGCACAGTGGGAAGAACTTACCGAATGGAGGAACCAATTTGCAGAACCCCCAGAAATAATGTTGTTGATGGGAGCCTAAAACTGTGTGACTGATTGCCAACTTGATAGACTTCAAATCACCTAGGGGATAGACCTCTGACTCTGCCTTTAAGGGAGTATAGAGATTTTGATTCACAGAGCCGAGAATATCCACCTTTAACGTGGGCAGTGCCACAGGCTGGAGGTTGGGACCAAACGAAAACTAAAGAACACATTGAACCCAGCAATCTTTTTCTGCTTCCTGAGCACAGGTGCAATGAGACCAGCTGCCTCAGCTTCCTGCAGCTGTGACTTCCTGACAGACTACACTGAGAGCCAATAATCCCCTTTTAAAGTTGCTTTTGTCAGGCACCTTATGATAGCTAATGCAGAATGGCAGGACAAGAGCTGTTACATGCTTTAGTAATAACAAACACCTGAGATCCACAGTCTAAGATGTATCCAAGTGAAAGACAAATGCTTTGATGAGAGGGCTTCTGAAAGATGAGGAAAGGCCGCAGACAGCTGTGAGAACTGAGGCTAGACTTGGGAGACATGGAGGGATGCTGGCCTGGCCTGGATTCCTTAGCAGCAAAGAGGGTTTGAGTCTGTGGGCTTTGACAAAAGACCAGAAAGGCAAGAACGAGTGTAAAGAGGAAGAGGAGTCAGCCGGGTGCCTGAACACCATGTTGAACCCAGACACAGCTGACTGCTGACCTTGAACATTCTTATTTCTTCTGCTCATGGCTGAAGTTCCTCTAACTCCATACAAAATTTCCTGCCTTTTACTTTTCTTCTCATTGCTGCTATCACACTCATAGCAAAAGACATGTGTAGGGATTTCTGTTAAGTCTGCAGTGACCTTCTTGTGCCTGATTTGCCTGAGCAGGTTTGGGACAGATTTCTCCAAAATGAAGTACAGTTTTGTATATAATAAATGCATGCTCAGATATCTTTATTGCTCTGCAGATTGTTTTTTGTAATCTAATAAATATTATGTAAAGGTCAGGGTCAGAGTGAGATGGATTCTCCTTGCCAGCAGGCTGTAAACACTACACAGAAACCAGAGTGGGCAAAGGAGAGCTAATGGTCTCGGCCTTTAGATCCGCATTTCTTCACTAACACTCACATTTTATAAAACTGAAGTTCCAGACAACTTTTCCGATTTATGAGCAGTAAGGAGCAAATGGAGAAGATCATTCATGAAAATGAGAACATTTTCCAATTATCAGTGACATTCGTCTTTAAACCCCAAAAGCACAGATTCTGGAAACAGTGTCATTCATGTGAAAACATTAACTATTGATTTTACTTTTATGGCAACATTGCCAGGCCAAACTTTCAAGACTTAGCAACAGAAAAGATTTTAGGGATTTAGTTTTTCCAGCCGTTTATTCCACAGATGACTTTCTCAATGATATCAGTGGCTCTCCCAAGGTACGTCAGGTAAGGTCTAAGTCAAAGTAACAACAGTACTGCCATCAGCAAAGGGGCATCAGGCACCTAGGTACCAACCAGTGTTCTGGAAATTTTGTGGACATTAATTTTTTTCCTTCTGTCTGATATATCACGTAGTTTTTATGTCTTTATTTCACAAATGGGAAAATAGGATGAAGTTATGCTTCTAAGTTACACCCTAGTAGGAGGCAAAACCAGGACTCAGCATAAGCAGTCTGGTCTCTGAAGAGCAAGGTTTTGACACTGTGAAGGTTTAGAGTGGATAAGGTTATATAAAAAATGCAGATTCCCAGGTGCTTCCTGAGGGCTCTGATGGTTTCTGCTTAGTCTCTTGAGATATTTCCTATCTCTTACCAACAGAGCATGTATAGACAACTCTACTTTCCAGAGTTGCTCCTTAGGCCAGGAAAATGATATTTAAATTATAGTGATTGAATCTAAAAGGTTCCTTCTTCTATCCAGCCACTTGAGGAAAAAAAATATGTAAGTAAACCTAAATCAAGACACAGACCCCAAAAGACTCAACTGTCCTTTCCTTTGCCCTTTCTTTTTTTAGTGTGTGTGTGTGTGTGTGTGTGTGTGTGTGTTTCAATAAGAGCTGGACTGAGCAGGGTTGAAGGATCCATTGTTCCAGACTGGGAGAACAAGAAAGAACTTTGCTCACAGCCACTAGCCTGTCAACACGGGTAGTTTGTGATAACAAGAGCAGTGAGCCTTTACGGTAGGCAAAGTTCTCTTTCTCGTGTGAGGGTCATGTGGTTACCCTGTGAGATTACTTTGTAACCTGAAATTCCCTCCACTGACCGTGCTCTACCCACTCTCGGCTGTACCACACATCTGGTGGCAGCATCCAGCCCCTCAGACCAGAGTGTGGCTCTGACCAGGTCACGCTACTTTGATGATTGAGGAGACCCTTCCCCAGGACCTGGACAGCTGTTCAGGTTTACTGTTAATAACCAGCAGACTACCTTTATGTGTCTGTATTTAAATCTGTGTCTCCTCCATCTGTATTCATCCACAACATCTATTAGCCACGTCATCTGTTTTTATATCATACGTCACTCATGTCCTCATCTATCACTTACAGCATCTGTACTACTTCTACAATCTATATGTCTAGATCACCTATAACTATACAATCTATCGAATTTCCCCCCACCCATCTATCTTTCATCTCTCTGTATCATACTTAGGAGAGTCCCTAAGTATTTCCCCCCACCCATCTATCTTTCCTCTCTGTATCATACTTAGGAGAGTCCCTAAGTATTTCCCCCCACCCATCTATCTTTCCTCTCTGTATCATACTTAGGAGAGTCCCTAAGTATTTCCCCCCACCCATCTATCTTTCCTCTCTGTATCATACTTAGGAGAGTCCCTAAGTATTTCCCCCCACCCATCTATCTTTCCTCTCTGTATCATACTTAGGAGAGTCCCTACTTGTATTTGCTGTTCCCGCTTGTCACCCACCTTTGCCCCCCCCCCACTTCACCATCCACGTGGGATAGACTCATTTCTCTTAATGTTAACCCTGTGTTGTAGGCTGTAGTAAGACATGTCCCTCTACTTTCTCTGGATCACTGAGCACTTCCTAGAATCCTCTCTGGCATGCTCTGTTCACCGCTCATGTACCTTGTTTCAGTTCTCACTTTGGCATGAATCTTTACCTGGCTGGTGACTAGAGCGATATGCTCCCTGGGCTCTTGCAATGCACCATGACTTCTCTAATACCAAAGCAGAACCAATGAGTCTCCCCTTCTGTGACCTCCTTTCTCGTTGAACACCCTGTATAGTGACTGTTGTGTAGCTGTGACCAAAATATCAGACACAGACATAGAGGAATAGATTCTCATGTTGGCTCATCGTTTGACTCCACTGAACCTGGGCCTGTTATGAGGCAAAGCATCCTGGCAAAATAATGAGGGGAAGGGGCTACTCACCTCAGAATACACAGGAAGCAAAAGAAAGCTGGGTAGGTGCCAGGGACAAGATACTCCAGGTACCTGCCTCCAATTAGCTACTCCCCACAGCTCTACTCCACCTGCCAATTCCTGCTGCCTCCTCAGCAATGCTGGGAACAAAGCAGTCAACACTCACAGGATAGTAGACTTGCAAAACTACTTGTGAATGGGGTCAAACTCAGTTACTTATGAATACCTGGCATTTAAATACTGATTGAATGAATGAAATTTGTCCAAACCACTGAGCTGTAAAACACTGTAGTGGGGCATATGCACCTCCTTTCTTCAGCTCTCCTCCACACATCAGTCACCTGGGCATCTCCAGCAAACGAGGCCATTCCAGTCAAGGACTGCTCTTTCATCTTGTGTTCTGAAACTTTTTCTGTTTCTCCAGAAATGGCAACCAGCCGTGCAGAAACCAATTTAGGTTCATTATCTTCTCAAAGCCAAGCCAAAGGAATACATATGCAAAATAGAATCAAAGCTAAATAAACAGATTTATTTAAATGAACGGTCCTCCTGTGTGTTGGGCCTCCTTAAGTGGCATTTGTGTGTGGTACAGGTATAAAGAAGCTATCTGTCACCATGAACTGCTGATGGCGATTAACATGCATCAGGTCCCCACAGCAGCACAGGAGCAGCTGTGCATGGAAAAACATGGAAGAGCTTGCCCTCCCATTTCCTGGCCAGTGTTTATCAGAAGGAAACATTGTCACTGGGTAAGTGAACATTTTATGAAATTTCTAACTTGTAGAAACTTCCCATATGTAACTTGATGATGCAAGTTAGACCATAGCACACCCATGGCCTTTCCTACCACACACACACACACACACACACACACACACAAGTAAAATAAAATGAAATGAAAACGAAAGCTAACTGAGGGTGGCTGGGAAGACACATGCGGCCTGAATCTACCTTTTTCTCATCCATTCCACTCCATTCCTGCTCCTTTCTGACACACTGGCCCCTTGGCTCTGAATGCTCTAGCACGTTCCTGGCTCAGGGGCTTCAGACTTACTGTTCCCGCAGCAAACATTTGGATTCTCTAGCTAAGGAAGGCTGCTATAACCAAAAAGGAAACACTGAGTGTTTGACGAGGTGGAAATGTGTATGCTTCCAGTGCTAAGATGCAATAGATGTTTGATGTGACGGACGTGCCCATCAGCTTCCTCTGGTCACTATCTGTTGTATAATGTGCAGAAATGTCTTGGTGTTCCTTGAATACATGTGGTTGGTATATCTCAGTCAAACTTTTAAAACAGGCTTAAAATAAAAGTAGGAATTTGTTTCTTCGCAGGTGTGGAGCTAGATATCTGAAATCTAGGAGGAGGCAAGGCCATGCCTTCTCAGACACCGAGGGTCTCCCTCTGCCCCTTCCATCTCCTCCTGCACTCCAGCCGTTGTGTGGCATTTCCTCCAAATGGAAGCATCCCAAACTGAGGGAGGAAGGAAGCTCATAAGACTCGGGAAGCAAACAAAGCTTACAAGTCTCGAATAGCTGGAGTATCCAAGATCCACAAGGCCTTCACGATAGTAGCAAGGCCGGGGAGGGGCTCCAGCCAGGCCGGCCGCCTGGGGCACACAGGGGGCTCCAGCCAGGCCGGCCGCCTGGGGCACACAGGGCTCCAGCCAGGCCGGCCGCCTGGGGCACACAGGGGGCTCCAGAGATTCAGGCTCATGGGTTATCATCCATGCTGGTGGGCTCTTTGGTGAAGCAGCTGGCTTGAGTCATACATGTTCCACAAGTACCCCTTCACTAATAATCTAGCGGTAGCCCCAGTGAAGTCATTGGTCCCACAAGTAAGACTGTGATGGAGTTACTGCTTGCATCTGTCAATGATGCCTTCCTTGCCTGGGGTGAGAACATGTCTGTTTATGTCTCCCCAAGGAAAGGTCATACAACAACCATCAATCTCTGGCATTCCTTCATCTGTAGACTCATCACCTCAGTCACAAATCTTTCTTTTCCTTGCAACTCCCTCTGTGGGTCTATGTCTTTAAATTTCTCTTGTTTGTATATGTTCATGTGGGTGTACATATGTGTGAGTACATGCACATGGAAGTGGGTGTACAGAGGTCAGAGGCCAACTTTGGGTTTATCAATTGCTCTTCACCTTAGTTTTTGAGACAGAGTCCCTTACTAAACCTGAATGAAGCTTGTAGATTTGTCTAGACTAGCCGGCCAGCAATAACCAAGGATCCTGCCGTCTCCACTTCTGGAGACTGGGATTACAAGTGGCAAAACACCTGGCTTTTTACATGGATGCTAAGGATTGAACTCAAGTCCTGGTCTTTGGGTAGCATGCACTTTATTGACTGAGCCACCTTCCTGGCCTAAATTTCACATTTTTTTTTACACAGAGAAAACCCATATTAGATGAGGAACTCACTATAGTGCCTTCAATTCAGCATGATTTCTTCTTCAGTAAAGGCTGTATTTCAAAAATAAGGTCCCCATTTCAATCACTGGGTGCTAGGATACCGTCTATCTTTGGGGTAATACACATTTAGCTTGTACGTAACCTTCCAAACATCCCAGATGCCCCTCTCACCTCCGTCTGCACTAATGCTCAGTGCAGACGCCTCTGCCATATCACAGAACCTGTGATTCTTACCTGTAGCCCATCCCTGTCTCTTAACTGTCCCCGTTACTATTTCTTTTCCTGATTAATCTTATTATCTCTCTCTCCCATTAAGCTGCCCCTGTATGACAGCAGTGACTTTCTCTTCTTTGTTCATCATGGTTTTCCCAGTACACCTCACAATGTCTGTTCTAAGTCACAGCAAACATGCAGTGCAAAGGAAAACTTTCATCCCCAAGCGACTTTCCCCCGTATTTAAAGATGGGACCACAAAGCCAGAAGTCACTTGACTAAGATGATATGCCTAATGAATTTTAGAGTTGGGGTTTGAACCCAGTTAAATCGACTCTAAACTTAGAGGCCATCCACTCTGCTGCTGCCTTGGGGAGAAGAAAAGGCTTCCTGCAGATGAAGGAGGGATCCTGCAGCTGCTTACATCATTGCTTTTCCCTCTGCATAAAACAGCACTTACAAAACACCATCAAAATGTAAATCTTCAAGTCTAGGTAAGTGGTCTGTCTCAGCTTGCAATGTCACTCAGACAACTGCAACATTAGAATGCATTTTCAACATCTCTAGAATTAGGAAAAAATCCAATTAGGCAAACTGCTCAGGTTCAGGTGATGTTTTATTTCTCTGGGCAGATTATAAAACCAAGAAGCATATGCAGTCTGGATTCTCAGACAGCTGGAAGCTAGGTATGTATTGCTACTTTTAAATTTTAGACAGGGCTTCAAAACCAGAGTGAACCTTGCATGTCATATTAACAGATGGCATCGTTAGGACCCCAACCCCCCCTTAACCAGCTAACACATGTCCTTCCTTCCCACAGGCAAAGAAGTTAAACAATGATCTCGCTAAATCAAGCACCAAACCTTCAACGAGCAGCGAGTTGTTGCCCAGATCGGCTGTCACCATGGATCACATCCACAGATAATTGCTTATCTTCTCCTGCTCTGCTTGCATAGCCACGATGCAGAAGTCACTGTTCAGTAGAAATAACCTATTGCTGACATGGTCCTGTCATAGCAGTGTTTCCCACAATAAGTCATGGGTGTGAACGGAGCAGATGAATGGTCACGTGTGCTGGTGTGCACCAGTGTCAAAAGCAGGTGTAGTTGGTGGTGGAGAACAGGATGTTCAAGCTGAACACACAATTGACTCTCTCTAGGAGCCTTAAACTAGGATAAAATATGCTGAGGATAAGAAAGGAAGAAAAGCAGGGGAGAAGAATAAAAGAAACCCATGTCTCAGTCCTCAACATAGTTATCCAATTAAATCTAGAAAATAATGAAATACAAGCAAACTCCTGCCTTTAGAACTGCAGTCAAGAGAACCTTAGATTCCCTGACTTTGTTTATCACATTCTTTTCACAGGTGTTAAGGTTGGTTAATGTGTCATTCTCTCTTCAGCCATTATTAGGGAGATGTCTCTAGGGACAGCAAAGTGCACATTACACCTGGCATTGTGGGAAAGGCTCTACTCTCCTCTGTCTCAAACTAAACTCCCTGGAAAAGGAGAGGCCTATTCTGCAGCTGGATCTCCAGCCCTTAGAGTCTGTTTTCCCCAGCGGGTGTGGGCAACGTCCTGCAGAACAGCTGAGGTTGTGTTCCACCAAGAGGGATGGTGGGACTCTTGGCTAAGCCATAAGCACCTCTCATTGGTCCTTCCAAGAATGGGCCATCGCTCTTCTTACTGGCATGCTCTTTCTTTCCTAACTCCCCACCCCCAGGGACCTAGGCCTCGATATTAGTCATATTTCCCAATTCTGTGTGAAATTGGTCAGAGGCTGAAAGTGACTTTTAGTGTGGCGGGTGTTAAATTCTGTTTTATGGCCCTCACTTTGCACCTCTGCGGTTTGGGCCAGCCTCAGAGATTACTGTACATTTTAGCTCAGTTTCATCATGGCCATATATTGCAGTTCTAGAGAATATTGCTTTCTTAAGCCTACAAACTTTTATTACTCTATCCAAAGATGAGGATAAAGTTTCAACATTTATGGCCCAACCTGCTTCTGTGAAATACACTTACACCAGTGAGCACGTGGGCTGAATGTCCCAAACTGCATGAATATGCACAGATCTGTCAATCACCACCTGGAAATATACAAGCAATCGATGTATTGTGAAGATACAGACGGTTCTGTGTGGATGCATTTTACAACCTCCTTTTCACAAAGTCAGGTACCTAGTTTCCATTCACAGAGGAGCCCCCTGTGCTGCCTTCAATCAGGAAAAGTGTTTTAAGACACTTTTGGACCTCTCTTAAGATGTTGAAAACAACAGAAGCGAATAAAGCCTTACAGTTACCACACTCTCAGCAATTACTTCCTTGTTTGAGTCTTACAGAGTGGGATAGCAACGGAATGTTCTGTTTGAAAAGCATTGTGCTGGGTGTGTGACAGCAGAACTGAATCAGCAAATAGACAGACTCTCAATAGGTCACCCGTGGCTGCCAATACTATCTTCAGAATCAGAGCTCAAAGGAAAATGTGAAATCTACACAGAACACTTCCTTCTATGGAAAGGAACGTTAGGTTCCACTTAAGGCAGCATCTATGTGCCAGGAATCCTGTGCCACTGAACTCCAAAGGTGTGTCAGTGCTGAGCCCTGAGGGCATGGCTCACTGGGTAAACTGCTTGTCACACAGTGTGATGACAAGGGCCCAGGCAGGATTAGGGAGAGCAGCTGAGCCAGGGAGCACAGGGTTCATCTGAGTCTCTGATTCAACACGCAAGATGGAGAATGATGCACCTGCACAGAGATGTTGACACACAGGTACGTGCACTGCACATGTGCCCACACACAGTGAACACATATCACACATATATAAAACAAATAAACAAAATAAACACACACTGGCTACCAGAGGGGGAAAAAGATGAAAAGAAAGAGGTGCGGCCACTGCTTCAAGTGTTCATTTTCCTAAATTTATCTTTGTGTGTGTAATATATGTTTGTCTATATGTCTGGGTACATGGGTATGTGTGGGCATGAGGAGGTCAGAGATCAACCCCAGGTGTCTTCATCAGGAACTATCCACTCTTATTTTTAAGACAGGGCTTCTTGCTGGCTTAAAGCTCAGGCAATTAGGCTAGGCCAGCTGGCCAGGGACCCCAGGGATCTGCCTGTCTGTCTTCCTAATTCTGGGGTTACACACATGCCACTAAAACCAGCTTTTCATGTGAGTTCTGGGGATATGGCGCAGGTTCTCAGGCTTGCAGTGCAAGCACTTCACTTACTGAGCTGTCTCCCCAGGCCTAGTGGCTCTTTATTATAAAACTCAATAAGCCCCTACAGGTTCAGCCTAGCAAGACCCTTGCCTCACACCATGCCAGATATAATTGTACTATAGATGTTTTATTTTTAATGTTGCATATGGATATATTAATAAAGGCAACATTATTCTTGTAAGGTTGAAGGAGAAATTGCATATTTTTGGCAGATGTGAAAATTGAAGTCTGGGAAAATTAAATTGCCTGTGGTCATATTTTCCCTTTCAAACAAAAGTTTGGGGGAACAAAATATCACAAAGAAATTGCTTATCTCTGGCAACAACAACTACGAAACTTCTAAGGAAAAGCTAGCAAATAGGAAATGAAATGAAGTGGGGAAACCAATGAGGAGCAACAATGTTTTCTTTAAATTAAAAACTGAAATATATACCTGCTGAAAAGGGGAAATTAAACAGACGCTGTATGATGGAGGGCAATAAAAGAAAATATTTCACCAAGAAAAATTTTCAGGATTGTATCAAAGTGTTCCTCTGAAATTGATAAAACCCCTTTCTTCATTTCTTTTCTCTCCCTGGAAGCTCTACCCTTTCATTAGAAGGCAGTCATGTGCAAGAAGGATTGATGGCTGCAATATTTCATCTTGTATTTTTAATCAGTAGCTGTGCTGCATGTGCAGCTTGTGGGCTGTGTTTCCAAGAGAAGCCTCAATTGCTCAGAACAGCTGTTCTGTGGCTGGCCTTGGCTGTATGGATGGCTTGAGCCAGTGTGGTTTGTGGTCACTGGGGTGAAGGGCAGAAAGGCAGACACTGTGTCAGTCAAAGGTCAACCCTTTGCAGCCTACAAAGCAGAGATACATGGGCTTCTTAGAAAAGCAAGCAGAGGTGGGGGACAGGGGCTCTGTGGCTGCAGGACAATGTACACTTGACAGTGGGCACGGTCCCCAGTAACCTCCAGAATGGTCAGGCTTCCTCCACCTCTTCATTTCTAAAGCTCCCAAGCCTCTGTCTCCAAATATGGAGAAAACCTTACTCTACCCACTGCCAGCTCTGAAGGAGAGCATGTGACTGCCCTTCATAGGATGGACGTCTCTAGATTCTTTGCCAAGCACCTTGGTTAAGAATTAGATCCCCAGGAGCACTCTGTCCATGCAAAGTGAGGCCTGCTGAACCTCCTTGTCATATGATACACTCTACTTCTGGAGCCCCACCCAGCCTTCCCTATGCCTGATGGCGCCCCACTTCCTGCTTTACTTCCAGGCCCTTCCTTCTAAAACTAACAGAAATGCTCTTTCCCTGAGATCTTCCTTTTCTGAGTCACATTGTGCTAAGTTTTTCATCTCCTCTGAACCTGTATGCCAATCAGCTTCCCGCAACTATAAGTAAAATACAATGAGATAATCAGCCTTATAAGAGGAAAAATTTATTTTAGCTCACAGGTTTTTTTTTTTTTTGTTGTTGTTGTTTTTTTTTTTTTGAGGGAGTTGGCTCTTGGTTGGCTTGCTTTTGAGGCTGTGCACATGGGGCTGTGTAGCAGATTATAGCTAGAGCCTGTAACAGACACAGTTGAAGAAGAGGAGGGCAGGACCTGCCAATATACTCCAGCCCTTGAAGGTCGCGCCTCTTTATGCTAGCACTTTGGCTATGGATAAAGTACCAAGGCCCATAGAGCACATCCCAAATTCAAACCACAGCCTTGCCATGTAAATACAGCCACCAAGAACTGGACTGGGAGTCCATATGTCCCAAGATTCAGTTTCTGAGCCAGCATACCACTTCCATCTTCACTTGGTCCAACAAGAACCAGTAGAATAGATTAAGGCCCAGATCAAAACTAATGCTATGTAATTCTGCACATGGGTGGACACATGTGGTTAGACAAAGGTATTAGAATTGTCAAGGTTGCTTCATCTCTAAGTTTTGGTCCTACAGTGGGATCTGTAAAAGCCCTTTCACAACTCCACAAGGTGTAGTTCATTACTGCATTTGCTCATAGTGTTTTTCTGATTAGCGTATTGAGTTAATTACAAAATAATATTGTTGGTATGGGGAAATGGGGGTTGATACAGAGTCTTGCAAGGTACTTCTGACTGTCCTAGAACTTTCTGTGTTGCCTATACTGTCCTTAGATCGTGGCAGTGCTCTGTCTCAGGATCTAGAAGTGCTGGGATTACAGACATGGACTTATAGATAGTCCTATAGTGAGTCTCTTGAGAGAGATGTAGGACATAATCATGAACCTGCCACTGTATCTCCTCACACACAGACTAATATGTTAACATTTACTGAGCACGTGTTATCTGTCATTCTCTGTTAATGTGCTTTTTATGTACTCACTCATTTGATTTCCACATCAACCCTAGGAGGGGGGAAGTATATGTAATTCTCATGTTTCCCTGTATCAAAAGCTAACAGGTGCCTGATTCGGGCTGTGAGCAACGCTCTGATGAGGAGCTGGCACACTGCCCCATGCCCTGTACCCATATCCAATGGTGCACAGGAAAGAACCGCAGACACAAGTACAGTGATGATTGCCAGATGATTGTTTTCCTAATTTGTGGAGTGGGGAAGAGAGTCAGGCTTAAGTAAGTGATTTCTAAGCTACGTTTGAACCCTAGGTGTTCCTCATTCTAAATGAACAATGACACATTTTTGTAAAAGACATACACATGCTCCAAGTCGATTCCAGCATTTAATTACCAATTAATCCAGGGGGATAAGAAAGACATGCAGGATTGTTGAGATGGCTCAGAGGTACACAGAGTGCTTGTCACCAGGCCTAAGGACCTGTGTTCAATCCCTGGATACCACATGTCTGAAAGGAGAAAATAGCCACAAGTTGTCCTCTGACCTCCACATGCATGCTGTGGAAAAAGCACATGCAGGTGTGTGCACACATGCACACTAAGTGAATGTTAAAAAGTAAAATCAAAATTCAAAATGATATAAGCATATCTTCCAATAAAATGTACTTAAAGCATCTATGTGTTGGAAGTGTATCACAGAGATATGCTACATATACGGATATTCAATATGAGCAGTGGCTACTTGCTTGGGGTAGGATTATGGTATAGCAACACTGTCTCTTCATACGTTAATTTTCAACATTTCTAAAATGTAATTGACTTTTCAGATAAACTTCATTTGAGACAGCATTCCTATTAAGACTGTATGCTTCCCTGAGTCAGGCATTGAGACTCCAGAGGAAAATCACACCCTCAGCCTGATTCAGTTTAGGCATTGGATAATCACAAGAGCTAAGGACCCAGCAGTCACAGTGCATTGGCTGGCTTTGTGAACCAGTTTCTCAAAAGACTCAAAAATAGGTCAAAGTGTACAAGACTTCACATTAGTGTACTTGTAAAAAAAAAAAAAAAAGAACATATGAATATGACTAAATGGTTTCTGAACATTGCTAAGGCATATTTATTTATTTTGCATTCTGATCAAAATAAATCAAGCATGCTACATATCTATGCTCTGTACACTGAGATATCAGACCCACTCTAAATAATAGCAACTTTATTTGTAAATCATCTTTCATCTTGTTAGTCCATAGCATATTTAATAAACTCAATAAATGACTGTAATATATTTCTATAAACATTGGTTAAAACACTGACATTTTAATATATTTCATGTCATAAAGTATATTAGTTATCTTTAAAAGCCCTCTACCAGTAATGCCTGTTACTGTTAGTGCCTGCATGAAAGGCTGTCACTTTCACTTCATAAAGCATGTCAATCTGTTGATAGACAGAATAGTATTTTTTCCTCTTGATAGGAGTATATTTTCTTAACAAACCAGTGGGTCTTTGTTTGGTGTCAACCCTCATGTTCTCTTGCTTAATTTCACAAAAGTGAAAGCTAAAGAAATGATAGGGGAATATCATATACAACCACCTCACTGGGTGATAACTATACTGTGATGTATCATAGTGAAAAACCAACAGTTTAAAATGTTCAGGATGTTATTTTAGTGACTTATGGGAAAAAATCTGGAGTTTAATACAATAAGATCAAATGTGCAATAAAGAGAGAGAGAGAAGAAAAGGAAAGAGAAGAGAAGAAAAGAAAAGAAAAAAGAAAAGAAAGAATGGTCACAATGCCATCTCTCAGCTCTGAATAAAAGCCAGCCAGATTGTCAGTCAATGCGGAGGTCAAAACCCAAACTGGAGAGAGGAGAAGTCACAGGAAATGCCAAAGCTTGCTCCCTGGTGCCCCAAATCATCTACCATTTTGTTATGACACAAAAAAAGCTTGGAGAAGAGTCCTTGGTAAGCACATATGGAAGGCAGTATTTTTTAGAGAAAGGAAAAGTAGGATGTGTTTTGCTTTTGCTTTGTGCCATCCCTGGTGTCCTTCATCTGAGAGCAATCAAGACAGACAACTGAGTAAGTTTCCTCAAAGTGTACAGCACGATGATGCTTCTATTAGACATTTTTTGACATCTGTTAAAATAGGGTTCTTGGAACAAGAGCAAGAGCTTAGAGTTCAATATAGTAAAGTGGAGTCTATTGATAGTGATTATAAGGTATTTGGAGAAAGAGAAATCCTCGCTGAAGTGGTGGGATATTTAAGTCATAGCAAGGTTCTGTGATAACCTTTGGCTTAGCCAGCTACTTGTTGATATAGTATGAAAACACATTGGACAACAAGACACATGAGGTGTTCAGAAAGCACAAAGGCTGAGAGGAAGCATTAAGAGGAGATTTTTAACTCATAAGGAATCTCTAGGATATCTTTGGATACCATCAATTATATTGCATTATATTATATTATATTATATTATATTATATTATATTATATTATATTTCTGCAATGTATATTTCTGTAGGATTTTACTCAAGCAAATACTAGGCATATTGATAATCTATCATTAAAAGCATCAATTTGATCTAAGTCTTACTGGCGTTATGTGAGAAATAACTTGATGAATCATTCTTGTAGGGTAGACCACAGTAAGGGAGTGGGAAAAACCCTTTAATGCTAGCATTGAAGGTTCACCGAAATAAACCTGTGTTCAGTGTTCTGCAAAGCAGAGCTGTCAGTTCAGGACCTACTTCAAGTTTCAAGCTTCTCTGGACCTTGGGCAACTCACTCTGTGCCTTTGCAGTGAATGTTTTTTCTACCACTAAGTTGAGGTTAAGGAGTGTCCACTCTACATGTGAGATTTTAAAAATTGTTGTATATATAGTGCCCCAAAGGGGGAGATTCAAGTAAAGCTATCATGAACAGTAGACTGTTACATACATGTAGTTGCTGGATGCTGCTCTGAAATGATTAGTTCCCAAGTCCTTACGTCTATGTAATCTGAAAGCTCTGCAGAGGAGCTGCTTTCAGTGGCTCAGACTTTCTGAGTAGAAGATGGGTCCCAGAAGGAGCAGGGATATATGGACAAATAACCAGCAGCCAGAATAGACTCTGCAGCTTTTCCCTCTCTCCCTGTAAACTCTAGCATGGGAAACAAAAACTGATTTCAACATGAATGTCTTCTTTTGAACCTTGGCACACAATGCCATCTTTTCTTGTGTATGATGCAGCTTCAAGCATGTGGTGGTTGCAGAGCTATTTTAAGGTCCTTTGCCTACATACATAGTTGGGCACCATTCAGTTTGTCAGAATTCTGACTGTAACAAAAATTAGCCTCAGCCAGATGCTCATTCCCCAGTTCTCACACTAACCATGTGGAACTGAGCTATAGAAGGAACAACATGAGTAAAACAAGCAAGAAATGTTAATTTCTTTCCCTCGTTTCCACACCCGGTATTTGCGGGTATTCTTCACCCATTAAGAAAAAAGCATGATTATTTCTTCTACTCTCAGCATTTCTTAGTTACCTTTAGTTCTGTGTGGAGCTGACTTATAGGAATTCCCCTTTAGCATATCTATTGTTATATCTAAGACTTATAGGACTTATAGGAATTCCCCTTTAGCATATCTATTGTTGATCTCATTCAGCTCATGTTTAGGCCGTCATGTTGCTGAGATGTTGTGGGTGTAGTTTTTGGTATTACTATACATGGCAGTTCTTACAGAGGGAACTGTGGCTCTTTGAAGGAGAATGTGCACATCTCTCCCTGCTCATATCCTTCCTCAAACCTCCAGTGCTCCTATTCTCTGCAAAGATGAGACAGGACATGACAGGGTAGCAATTATTTAGGAAAAGAACACAGACCACAGAAACAAGGCTTAGATATAGTCAGTATTGATGCAAGTCAGAAAATTGTGGCCATTAACTAAATAACTTTCACAAACAGAGTAAAATCCAAACATCCTTTAGGTGTGTCACAGAAGGAGCTATGAAGTCAACCAAACACATTTCTGCTGTATCCTGGGACCATCTGGACAACAGCATCCTCCCTGTTGGTGACACATGCTTCTTGTGGGACACAACAGCTAAGAGGTAGTTAGGCTGGCACCTCACCATTTTCCCACCTGTCAATTGGGAAGGAAAAGAAAACTGAGGTGGCACAGATAAGATACCAGAAAGGAAGGCATAAGAGTAACAGTACAGCTTCCTGTACTGGGGAAACTAGAAGGACACTGTATTTATGAGATCATTGACTTTATGGGATCATCCAAACGTCAGTCACAGCAATGATGTACCCGGAGTCTACACTAATGGCTCCCAGATCTCAGCTTCCAGATAAGCAGCATCCACTTCACCTAATGTGTTGTTCATATTTCTATTGCTGCGGTAAAATGCCCAGGTAATCGACTTGGCTCCTCTTTTCAGAAAGATTATCCCATGGTTTCTTAGTGCTATTGCTTTGGGTCTTTGAAAGTGCAATACATCATGGAGGAGCATGTCACAAAGGAAGCTTATTGATTTTATGATATTCAGGAAAAGAAAAAGAAAGAAGACAGCTTTTTAATTTCACTCTTAAGGCCATCCTACCCCACCCACAACAGTGGCTGGAAATCCTTCCAGTAGGCCCCACCTCCCAAATGTTGAACCATTGACTAAACTAACTAATAATTCATGGGCCACACAGTAATCCTTCTAGTTTAAGTAACTTGTTCCTTATGAATTAACCCATGAGTTAAAATTCTTGTTTGCATTGCCTTCGGTAGACATTCTGGACCCGAAGTGTAGCTTTCTGTTCCCTGTATCCCAAAGCACAATTCCATCTCACAGTGAAAGATTAAGTTATCTCATTTCTAAGATTCTCTAGAACCTTCACTGTTCTAGCACTCCTGAAAATCTAAGCCCAAAGTATTCTTTGAAACTCAAGGCAAAAGTAGCTGTGAGCCCCATCCTCATGTCACATACTTTCAGGATACAAAGATATGTCATTATCATCCTTATCCCAGAAGGTAGGAAAAGAGGCAGAAGAAGCCGAGACCAGATGGAAGCAAGAGTAAAATCCAGCAGTGTAAGAATTAAGTCCTGTAGTTTCCAGTCTTGCATGTAGACATAAGTTGGTATGGTATGAGCTCCAAAGCTGAGGAAGTCGTGTTCCCATAACCTTGTTAGCTGAAGCCCATGGGGACATACTCATGGGCTTGCTTTTATGGCTGTCTTCAGGCTCCCCTAGAAGGCATATGCCTTTCATATACCTGGCATTTCTAACTTCCTGGGGCTTAGGCTTGGCTTTACTCAAATCATCTTCTTAAATTCTACCTTCAGGCAACCCAATCCTGATTTGATAGGCTTTTAAGATTTTATTCTTATTTTTTATGTGTGTGTGTGTGTGTGTGTGTGTGTGTGTGTGTGTAGTGACCCTGGAGTGCAGAAGAGGGGGTCACATCCCATGAGCTAGAGTCACAGGGGTTTATATACCACCCAATGTGGATGTTGGGAATTGAACCCAGGTCTTCTTCAAATCAGAATGTTCTCTTAACTGCTGAGCCCCCTCTCCAGGCCACTGTGACAGCTAACCTCAGTTGTCAGCTTGACCTAGGACCTAGAAACTAGGATCACCTAGACGACAATGTCAGTGAGGAACAGTCTACCCTGCGGTGGACTGTGGACATGCCTGCGGTGGACTGTCTTAATAAATTAATTGGTGTTGGAAGACTCAGCCTATGATGGGTGGCATCTCTCCCTAGGCGGGAGTCCTGCACAGTGTAAGAGCAGAGATATCAGGCTGAGCACAAGCAAGTCAGCACGCACAAACTCATTTATCTCTTCTCCTGACTGTGGATATGACGTAAGCAGTTGTTTCAAGTTCTTGTTGCTTTGAATTCCCCATGTGACAACTGGAACTTGGTACTGTGAGCTCAAATAAGCCCTCCCACTTTTGGTTGGGGCATGTTATCACAACAGAAATGAACTTATAACACTATTATATGTTACCTAGTATCTGGGATTTCTGCTGAAATTTTGGTGGCAGCCTTCATAATCCCCCAACTCCTGCCTTCTATGTGTGTTAGCAGGGTCAGCACCATGTCAACAACACCAAAGTCTATGCTGATGTTAGCTGTATTCAGACCACTTGAGCCATATCTGCAGCAGCCTTTGATGAACATGTACCAATAAATCCAAAGAAAATTATTCTCCAGTTAGCCCTGTACAGGCAGGGTCTATGGTTC
Source organism: Meriones unguiculatus (assembly GCF_030254825.1). NCBI lineage: Eukaryota > Metazoa > Chordata > Mammalia > Rodentia > Muridae > Meriones > Meriones unguiculatus. The sequence goes on along the minus strand of NC_083359.1, from coordinate 112,213,686 downwards.
TCACCTTTAATAGCAGCCTCTGAAATAAGTATAAGTTTCACACCTTTGAAGCTGTGCTGGAGCAAGCAGTGTGTTGACAGTCTCCTCAGACATCTCCCTTTGTCCCAGGAGGGAGCCTAGCTGACTTTTTTTAGTGATAGAACTCTTTTTAGCAACTGTTTTGTTGTTTTTTTTTGTTTGTTTGTTTTTGTTTTTTTTTTTTTTAACTAGAAATTTGCACACACTTCTGTTCTGTCCAAGCTACACTTTTAAAAATATTTCTACTCTGGGTTTTGTTCCTGATTCTCATTGTAAATCTAGCGCAAGGCAAATGGAATCATCTGGTATGCTTCTTGAGCACTGGGCTGTCATGAAATTTCTTCCACCAAGAAGCTATCCAGCACCTTTAAACTCAGCCCCTGCAAAGTTTCAGGGCATGAATATCTCCATCTTAGCTTTTTGCCAAGAGTGTGACATGGGCAGCATAGTTGGAATCCTAATAAAGTCCTTTTTTTCTATCTGAAACCTCACGAGCACAACCATGACTGTCAATTGTTTACCGTCACCCTGCTATTCTGGGTTCTCAAGAGCATCCTTATTGAGTCTGCTTGTAGCATTCTGCAGTCCCAAAACTCCTCTGAATTCCTTCTACTAATCAATTCCAAAGCTTCTGAGCTCTTTTCCACACCAGATTCTTAGATATCTCCCAATCAGTCAAGCTGACAACCAAATCTAACTATCCCATATGGACACATGCTGCAAAACCAACCACCCCACATGGGCACATGTTAAAATGCCAATTTCCTGATACCATTCCAGACCCATTAAATCAGAGTGTGGGTCCCAACTATTTTGGAACAATAATTCTTCCTGGTAGTTCTCTTTGTTGTCTGCTGAAGTTTGAAGACCATGTTCCAATAAGATTCCAGCACCAGGCTAGATCTTAAAGCATGTTTATAGAGGTAAATGGCTTGACACTTCAAGCTGTGACATTTTAATATATTCTTCAAGCATATTTGCAAACATTGGAAGAACAAATTGGAACAAAAGTTCTACTGACACTTTGCTTCAAGTCAGAATAAATTTGAAGAAAAAGATGTTTGTCTCAGGTTAATTAATTTTAGGTTTGCACAGTGACTTGTGAGGAGCTGAGCCTGAACACTGGCTGCCTTTGGCCAGTAGAATAGGGTTAGCTAAATGATTTGTGTGGGACTACAAGATTCTTAGCTTTAATAGAAAATAGATTCATCTGGAAATTATGAAAAGGTGTAAGACCCCTTTAGAAATGCAAAGCTTGGAAAAATGTATAATTTTCCAATGGTATCCTGAATGCTTACGGAAGGCAGACACAGAATTTTGTGTTACATGCTCCTGTTAGCAAAAGTTCCTAGGAGCTCAAAATGTCAGCTTGTCCTTTTACTGGCAACTACTCTACATCCTCAGACCAAAAGTACTGCATGGAATAATACTGTGTAGCCCTTACTTGCTCACAGGGCACAGGAGAAGGCTCCTGCCCTCATTCTCTGCCAGGCACTACACTCCTACTTGCATGGATGGAAATGAAAATAGAAAAACTGTAGCATTTGAATTCTGCCACCCAATCACTCGCTGGGAAAACTTGTACCCAGATGATCATGTTCATAAGAAATCCAACCTCTAGGCTGGTCCTTCGTCAGTCATGTCTTATTGAGGAAGGCAAGATGAGATTTCATGGGTCAGCTGGGGAGATTTGAAAGTCTAACATCTGGGGCACAGAGACCTCAAATGTATTTCTGCCAGCCTTTCCTTTATGCTCAGACCAATGATCTCTTCTTTTGTGGGTTAAACAGTCTCTTTCTTGTTTTTCCCTCCATGGCAGTACAAAGAGGGTGGCCCTTTTATCCAGAGAGTGCAGATCCAAGTTTGATTCCTATACTGGGCAGCTTACAACTGGCTATAACTTTATCTCCAAGGAATCTGACAGCTTCTTCTGACATACAAACCCACACAAATAATACACACACAATCACAAAATAAATAAATGTAAAGAGAATTTGTCTCATGTCACAGAAGGACACACACAGCAGAAGAGGGAAAGCCAGGGAAACTAGAAGACGTGCTCTGTGACAGCGGGAATTGGGGCTCATTAGGGAGACTAAGATCCATGACTCACTCACCTCAGGACAGAACCAGTGTTCCCAGCAGCTCTGTAAGATAGTTTCATACTGCAATATTTTTTAAAGTTAAGGCAAGAAAATTAACAAAAAGCAAAATACTAAAAGTTTAAATAAAGACTGGCTTGGAATTTCTGATTTGCATCATCTCCTTTAGCTGCTTTTATCGTCCACAACATAAAGCATGTGCTCTTTGTAGAGGATGGACAAGGAGTGATTGTGGAACATTTACTCTCTGAGTCAGAATTCATACTGATAACAAAAGAGGGGACACATACAAAAAAGAAGCCAAAGAAGAAAAACCTATTGAGCATTTACCAAGCATGAGGCTCTGTGGTAAGCCCATATTTCTAAACTATGCTTTGTAACCCCACCTGGGGTGCTTGAATTTAAGGGTCACAGCAAAAAGTTTCTGAGTGTACAATGAACAAACATTAACCTAAAATCAATTTTGTAATAAGTCTGAGGAATTCGTGGCAGTGTTCAGCCATGCTGTGTTAAACAGCTTTGCTGCCGCCTCCTTTCTGAAAGTGCAGCACGCAGTTTGAACTGTGTGGAGCATCGGATAAGGACAACAAAAAACCACCCAGAACTTCTCATCTGACCGTAGAGACTGTTTCAGAGAGCCAGCGCTCTGCTCTGACAGAAGCAGAATGATTCAATTACGGAAAACAAAGATTTTTAAAATTCTCCTGACATCATTCCTCAGCACTTAAGTACCAAATTAGAGCATATTTGGGTTGTATTATGATAAAATGTTTGATTTTTAAAATTGCTGTTTGAGTTGCTGACTTGAGTTGCATTTAAAAATCTCTCTATAAATATTGGCCTGGGATTAGAACAGAATTTCTAGCAACCTCAGAAGTGTCCCTAAGCATACTTCTGTCATTATGTACTATACATTTATGCAAAGCAACACTCAGCATTGATGAATGTAAAATTAAAATATCGATCAACTCTGAAAAACATTTAATTATGCTCTAAATCCTATACTACTGAATATTCTGTCAAGATTTAATTATTTATGTAAAAATATACAAACAGGTTTATCTCATTAGTATGCAAATCTGCTTTAATCTTTAATAAATGGCAAAATCATATGCATAGCCAAGAATTGTTTTAAAATACTTTTCTTATGGTTTATTATCAGTAGATGTTTTATATTATATTATATTATATTATATTATATTATATTATATTATATATTTTTTGTATACATATCTGGGGTATTAAACAATTTCTTCAGCAGAAATTATAAGTAAATGGGGAAAATTTTAAAAAGTCTACTCAGCATGCCACATGCGTTAACTCATTTCATCCCCCCAAAACATTACAAAGTGAGCACCTTCATTGCCAACACACAGATAGGGAGGGTGCAATCTTTGGCTAAGGTCACAGGGCCACACTCTGAAAGACAAAGCTGAGCTGTCACACAAGGCAGGTAAGGAGCTTGGAATCAGGAAAGGGAGGGGAGGAGGCAGCACCCAGGGCTTTGTAGTCCTGGGCTGCAGAGGAAAGGAGAAGAAATGGTTGTGTGATGAAGGCCAGCGTAACATCTTTGTACATGAGACAAAAGCACACTGGAGATGCTAGCTGTCATGCTGGCACAAAATCTCTCCTTAATGTTGGTTGTTTCCACATTCTGACGTTTACCAATTGACAGGCGCTTAGCATGCCGTGAGCAGGAGCCGTGTGTCTAGTGTGGGCATGGTGTAGGCAGCTTTAGTTAGTCCCCTTCCTCCAGGACAGGGCTCCCTGAGCTCTCGGTCCTTAAATATTTTCCCATTAAACTCATATCACAGAGATATACATATATATCATGTATTTACTCTGTTATAGGTTACATCTACTATAAGTGTTTAAAACCCGAGGCAACTCGGTGCAACACGAGTGATGTCTCAATTGCAGGAGGAGACATGGTACGCAGGTTTAAGTATGATAGATGGGACGACCTCCTTTGCTTAGTAAACTGCAGTGAGAGAAACTGAATAACCCTGAAATTAGAACAAGGGTGGGAGGGGGAGGGTCATGCTGATGTGCTATACCTGGAACAAGATGCAGAGAAAAGTAATTTACTCTGAAGTGACAGTACGAAGGCAAAAAATAAACTAACAGGGGGAGTTTAGGCTCATTAGCAGCCTGGTCTCAATATTTCATTATTAATGATAACAAAAAGAAGAGGGAGGAAAGCAGATGAGCGTGTGTGCCTCCCACCCCCACTCCCCTGACACATATGGCAGGCTGGAGGCTTACAATTGCTGGGCTCCAGGACACCCTTAGCACAGGGACAACAAAAGATTACACTGTGGAGGAAAGTACCAGGCAGCATGAAGAATGGGCCTGCAGCTCTGATTTGCTCACATGTAAATGCCTGAGTTGGAGGGGGGCCCTCTGTGGGATTCCAGCTGATACTTCAGCCTCTCTGGCAATGAAACCCCCAGCCAGTCCTCTGCAGGAGGGGGGTGGGCTGCCTTGAGTTGCTCCTGGTATTTCTAGGCAGCTCCCCTGGGAGGGAGCAGTCACTGTTGCCTGGACTGTCTGCACCTAGACAAAGAAAATACAACAACCCTGGGAATCAATAGCTGTGGTCTGGCTATAAAAAGAAACAGGATACATCCCAGAGATGATAGCTGAAGCCTAAAAATAAAATTCTACAGCAAGCAACCATATGGGATTCAGTTTAATTTAAAATGGCAGAAGAGCTTGCCCAAATAAAGAAAATGAAAATTGTCCTCTGTGCCATCAGCCTGGATCTCCTGGTGAGTATTTTCCTGTGAATAACTGGTATATTTTCCTCTAGGCATTGGCCATTATGGTGCAGCTAGCTTGGTGCAGTCCCCTTTTCTGCCTTCTTAGACCTTTCCTGAACATTGTAGTACATTCATATCAATACCGTTGAGCATCTTTCCTAAGCTGTGATTACCCAATGGCCCTGAAAATGTAAATATATTCAAGAGTGAATCATTTATGTTGTTGTGTCTTTGTAATTAGCATGGCAGGACTGTCCAGTTAGACCATAGGCAGATAACAGTTACCTTTGTGCCAGGCTCTGGACTGAGAAGGATGGAGTGTGAAACAGACCAAATTATGTCCCCTTTCTCCTGTGCTCCTCCTGAGGCAGACGCTAATAACCACATTGCCACAAAGTGGCAGGAAGGATGCAAATGCTACGAGGAGACCCAGTGTGTGGAGTCCCGTCAGGCTCAGGAAGAAGTAGCATTGAAACTGAACCTAAGGAAGAACCATCCGGCCAATCAGTGAGGAGACAGGTGGCTCTAAGCAGATGGATCACTGAGGGCAGGTTCAGGGCCAAAGAAGAGCTCATCCAGTGAGAGAGTGGACATGGGACTAATGGCCAATGTCCTGAAGCAGGATAGGCAGGGCTGTCATGGAGAGTCTCAAAGGTCCTGAAGGGAAAGAGATGCTCCGGCTTATTTATACCAAAGGAGAGATATGAATGAGCTTATCTACCCAAAGCGTCTTCCTGGTGGCAGTGTGCAAGGTGAACTGAGGATGAGAAAAGCTGGGAAGCAGCTTGCCCTGGAGGGACTCCTCCATAGAACAGAGAGAAGTTGGTTGAATGTGATGGATAAGGAGAAGAGAGTCAAAGAATTTTTCAAAGAAGATACTGAATGCAGCAAGAGATGGTGTCACAAAGTGTCCAGTGGGCCCTGACCACACAGCAAAAATCCTTCAGTACAGCATCAGGAAGTCTAGACATGACTGGCTGACAAAAATGAAGGTGCTCAAAGAGACACTTGGGTCTCAATATAGCAAACCACTGAACCCCAAAGAAAGAAATGGAAACTTCCCCAGGAATCTCATTCTGGGAGAAAGAAAAGCCCCCAGCAGGGAATGGTGTGTTCGTGTGTGTGTGTGTGTGTGTGTGTGTGTGTGTGTATGTGTGTGTGTGTGTGTGTGTGTGTGTTTGGGGGGAGGAGCTTGTCTCCTAAAAGAGATTTCACATAGTTCAAACAACTTGTTACCCACTAGAGGTCTGATCATGTTCAATTTCTCTGCCAGTTAAAGAATAAAAAAGCAGGAAACATCTAGCAGCAGGTAAATTTCAGGCACAGGAAAAAGAATCAGCCTGTGAAGAAAGGCTTTTATTAGGGACACAGACACACCACTCCCCTGCTGTGTGTGTGTGTGTGTGTGTGTGTGTCCCTGCTGTGTGTGTGCCTCAAGGCACGCAGAGAGAAAGATGTTAAGATGCTCTCCAATGAGGAGGAGGGACTCAGGAAGCCAAAGCTCCCATCTCTCCTTGAGGTCTGGGAGTTTTGAGTGTCTTCTTCCCCCAGGTTAGGGTTGGTCAGTTTGAAGAAAGACGCGGAGGCTGACAGGTCACAGGTTTCAGGTAAGCTCATCCTGGTCTGGCCTGGAGCTTGTTGAACCACCCACAAGCAGGGGTCCATTAGGCAGACAAAAAAGCCCACCAAGCTCTTGTCTCGAGTCAGAAGAGTAAAGAAGCCATGCACCCCCGAAGTTTACCCTCTTTATTATCTAATCTTGACTCCTCTTCTGTCTCTCAGCCTGTCAGGAAAATCTATCTAAACTAAACCCTTATCATTAGTCCACTACAGGATCAGACTGAAGCCAAAGACAGACCAATGGTGAGCCAGACCTCATCCTGACCAGGACTTGTGGGCAGCCACCCTGACAGATTTGGGGGAGGGGTGGCAGTGGGGGGGGTGCTTTTGTTCCTCTTCCCATGAAGCCACATTGAATAAATCTTCCTTTTCTGTGTTCTTCTATTAATTTGGCTCCTTTCTTATTGAGGATGGGAGACTGATCCTAGCTTGGGGCACAGGGTATGACCACAAATCACATGGGCACAGTTTTGTTTTGTTTTCTAAGTCAAGTAAAAATATGGCCAAATCAGACTGCTGATTTTGTTCTGAGAGTGTAAGGGTGAGAGCCTGGGCCTGGCAGCCTTAACAGTCCAGCTAAACAGATACACAGTAGTAAAAAGCAGATTTATTCAATGTGGCCACATTGGGAAGAACAAATACAGAATGCTAGTTAATCCCTCAGTCCATCTTCAGGGTCCCACTACAAGGTTCAGGTTTAAATAGAAAGCGAGAGGGATGTATAAGCACGAGGAGGTTGGTCCTCGCTACTAACCCACCAGTCTTGACTCTAGTCTGTCCTACAAGGCGGTTTGACAATCTGCCAGAACTGCGTGAGAAAGGCCCCAGGCCCCGCCCTTTCCCAGCATGAGACTTACAAGGAAATCCTAATTCCTTTCAGTCATCATCTTAATAGTCTAATTTGGCTATTGCAAAAGGGTAAGTGTCTCGAAATATATTCATTCCTCACAAGATGGTTAGTATATCTTCTAATGAACAAATGTTGTAGGGTTTTAATTGCTGTGAAGGACACATGACCACAACAGCTATTTATTTATTTATCTATCTATCTATCTATCTATCTATCTATCTATCTATCTATCTATTTATATTTTTACAATTTATTCACTTTGTATCCCCACTGTAGCCCCCTTCTTCATCTCCTCCCAGTCCCACCTACCCTCCCTCTTCTCCTCCTATGCCCCTCCCCTAGTCCACTGATAGAGGAGGTCTTCCTCCCCTTCTATCTGATCCTAGCCCATCAGGTCTCATCAGGACTGGCTGCACTGTCTTCCTCTGTGGCCTGTCAAGCCTGCACCCCCCCAGGGGGAGGTGATAAAGAGCCAGCCACTGAGTTCATGTCAGAGACAGGCCCTGATCCCCTTACTATGACACTCATTTGGAAACTGAGTAGTCTATGCTCTGAGCAGGGGTCTAGGTCCTCTCCATGCATGGTCCTTGGTTGGAGTATAGGTCTCTGCAGAACCACCTAGGCCCAGGTTGGCTCTGTGGCTCTCCTTGTGGAGTTCCCTCCTGTCCCCTCCAGGTCTTTCTGACTCCCCTTCTTTCATAAGATTCCCTGCACTCTGCTCAAAGTTTGCCTATGAGTCTCAGTATCTGCTTTGATAGGTAAAATCTTTCAGAGGCCCCTGAGGAAAGCTCCTGTTCTGTTCCTTGTCTTCTCCTACTTCTGATGTTTGTCCCATTTGCCCTTCTGAGTAAGGTTTCAGCCTCTTTGCTAGGGTCCTCCTTATTCTTTACCTTCTTTTGGAATATAGATTTTAGTATGTTCATCCTATATTATATGGCTAATATCCACTTATAAGTGAGTATATACCATGTGTGTCTTTCTGCTTCAGGGATACCTCACTCAGGATGATCTTTTCTAGTTTTGTCCATTTGCCTGAAAATTTCATAATTTCCTTGTTTTTAATTGTTGAGTAGTCTTTTGTTGTGTATACAACAACTCTTACAAAGGAAAACATTTATTTGGGGCTGGCTTCAAGTTTCAGAGGTTTAGTCCATTGTCATATGGCAGTGGGCTTGGGATCATGGAGGCAGACACAGTGCTGGAGAAGGAGCTGAGGGTCCTACATCTTGATCTGTAGGCAGCAAAAGGCAACTGTACCACATTTGGTAAGCACAGGAACCCTCAAAGCTCACCCCCACAGTGACACACTTCCTCTAACAAGGTCACACCTACTGCAACAAAGCCTCGACTCCTAGCAGTGCACTCCCTATGGCCAAGCATCTACACACATGAGTCTATGGGGACCATATCTGTTCAAACCACCACAACAATTACATCCGACTTCCAAAGAACAGCCTTTGCCACTGTGTCTTAGAGGTGAGAAGCTGAGATTCTTGTTCTGGCTGTCATTTCTTTCTCCCATGCACTTCACTCTTCTTTGTTTCTCTCTCCTAATTGCAGAACCTTGGGCCTGTTAGGATCAGTCAGACATGGTTCTGAAGCAAAGACTACTTGTACCGTCTACTACCAACAGAACAGGTACCACCTGGACCTTTTCAGAAGTGGAATCAACGGCACACAGGTCTACAGAATCAAAACTGGAGGAAGACACAGCACGGGTTTTGACCAGCCCTGCAGTTGTCTCTGATTCCTGATAACCTGCTCTGAAGCTAGCCCACCCATGGAGTGTCAGTGTCCGAGTCAGTGTCTTCTTTGAATTGAGATGTGTAAAAATCAAATCCAGTCTGTAGGCTGTCGTTTTGTTCTGATGACACCATCCTTTGCTTTACAGAAGCTTTCTAATTTCATGAGGTTCCATTTATTGATTGTTGATTTTAGATCCTGTGCTGTTGGTGTTCTGTTCAGGAAGTTGTCTCCTGTGCCAATGAGTTCAAGGCTTTTCCCCATTTTTTCTTCTAACCAATTTAGTGTGTCTGGTTTTATGTTGAGGTCTTTTATCCACTTGGACTTTGGTTTTGTGCAGAGTGATAAATATGGATCCATTTTCATTTTTCTGCATGTAGACATCCAGTTGGACCAGCACCATTTGTTGAAGATGCTGTCTTTTTTCCATTGAATGGTTTTGGCTTCTTTGTCAAAAATCAAGTATCCATAGGTGTGTGGGTTTATTTCTGGGTCTTCTATTCAGTTCCATTGATCCACCATTCTGTTTCTATGCCAATACCATGCTATTTTTATTACTATTGCTCTGTAGTACAGCTTGAGATAATGAATGGAGATACCTCCAGATGATCTGTTGTTGTACAGGATCATTTTGGAAATTTTGGGTTTTTTGTTTTTCCATATGAAGTTGAGAATTTTGCTTTCAAGGTCTGTAAAGAATTGTGTTGATTTTTTGATGGGAATTGCATTGAACCTGTAGATTGCTTTATGACAGCCTACAGACTGGGGAAGAATCTCCACCAACCCTATCTATGACAGAGGGCTGATATCCAGAATATATAAAGAACTAAAGAAGTTAAAAAGCAACAAATCAAGCAATCCAATTAAAAAATGGGGTACGGAGCTAAACAGAGAATTCTCTGTAGAGGAATAGAGAATGGCAGAGAAACATTATAGAAATGTTCAACATCCTTAGCAAATCAAATCAAATCAAATCAAATCAAATCAGGGAGATGCAAATCAAAATGACCCTGAGATTTCATCTTACACCCATCAGAATGGCTAAGATCAAAAACTCAAGTGACAACACATGCTGGAGAGGTTGTGGAGAAAGGGGAACCCTCCTCCATTGCTAGTGGGAATGTAAACTTGTACAACCACTTTGGAAATCAATCTGGCGCTTTCTCAGACAATTAGAAATAGTGCTTCCTCAAGATTCAGCTATACCACTCCTAGGCATATATCCAAAATATGCTCAAGTACACAACAAGGACATTTGTTCAACCATGTTCATAATAGCTTTATTTGTAATAGCCAGAACCTGGAAACAACCCAGATGTCCCTCAAGGAGGAATGGATACAGAAACTGTCATACATTTACACAATGGAATACTACTCAGCAATTAAAAACAAGGAAATCATGAAATTTGCAGGCAAATGGTAGGATCTAGAAAAGATCATCCTGAGTGAGCTATCCCAGAAGCAGAAAGACACACATGGTATATACTCACTTATAAGTGGATACTAGACCTATAAGATAGAATAAACATACTAAAATCTGTACACCTAAAGAATCTAAACAAGAAGTAGGTCCTGGGGTAAGATGATCAATCCTCACTTAGAAAGACAAGTGTGATGGACATTGGAAATAGAAAATAAGTAACAGGACAGGAGCCTACCACAGAGAGCCTCTGAAAGACTCTACCTAGCAGTGTATCAAAGCACATGGTGAGACTCATAACCAAACCTTGGGTAGAGTGCAGGGAATCATATGAGAGAAAGGGGAGTTAATAAAACCTGGAGAGGACAGGGGCGCCACAAAGACCAAATATATCTGGGCATAGGGGTCTTTTATTAGACTGTATCTCCAACCAAGGACCATGCATGGATATAACCTAGAAACCCTGCTCAGACATAGCCTGTGGCAGCTCAGCACCCAAGTGGGTTTCCCTATTAAGGGGAACAGGGATTGTCTCTGACATGAACTCAGTAGCTGGCTCTTTCACCTCCGTTCCACCCCTCTACCCCTCTACCCTCACGCAAGAGAGGAACAGCCTTGCTAGGCCACAGAGGAGAACATTGCAGCCAGTCCTGATGAGACCTGATAGGCTAGGATCAGATGGAAGGGGATGAGGACCTCCCCTATCAGTGGACTTAGAGCAGGGCAGGGGGGAGATGAGGGAGGAAGGGTGGGGTTGGGAGGGAATGAGAGAGGGGACTATAGCTGGGATGCAAAGTAAATAAACTGTAATTAATATAAAAAATAAAAATTATAAAAAAGAATTAAATCCATCAGATACTAAGACTCAATGACAATGCAATAATCCTCATCAACTCTGAAATCTGTAATAAACTTGTGGTTAGAATAGATTGCTAAGGGTAAAATAAATCTCACTCATTTGCTTTCACTTTGTAATGTGACTACAAGAAACCTTAAAGTCACATGTGTCCTGTACCTCAGAGTTTGCAGAGTTACCAAAGGATCATGTGTGTGTGGGTGTGTATGTTCATGTGGTACAGGTTCACATATATGTACATGCATGCTTGTGGAGGACAGAGGACTACACTAGCTGTTATTCCTCAGGTGCTGTTCATGCTACTCACATTGGTTTTTAGAGAGTGACTCTCACAGGCCCGGGACTTTCTGAGTAGGTTAAGATGACTGGCAATCAAACCAGAGAACTGTCTTCACCACTCTCCTGCTGGGATTATAAGCATATGCCATCACCTCTGATTTATTTATTTATTTATTTACTTACTTATTTTTGCATAGGTTCTAGAGCTCAAACTCAGGGCATTGTTCTTGCAAGGCAACATGTTACCAACTAAGCCATCTTTCTAGCCCTGCCTCAGAATGTTATCAAAAGGCACATTCAGCAGGTCCAAACTGAGGCTGAAATTCTCTGTGTTTTCATGGCTGTGTTGCCTTTCTGAACAAGAACCAGAACATGTTGAGCAAGTTTGACAGCACTGAGCAAGTACTGATTAGCAGCAACAGTTCCAAGTCTGCTTCTTAGTAACTGTAGTCCCGGGCCATTTGCAATAGCAAAGAAGAGGAGATAGCTATCTAGCTAGTTAGCTAGCTAGCTAGCTAGATAGATAGATAGATAGATAGAAAGATAGACAGATAGATAGAATGATAGGTAGATGATTGATAGACAGAGATAGAATGATAGATGATAAATAGATGATTGCTAGAATAGATAAATAGCTGATTGATAGAACGATTGATAGATAGATGATAGATAGATGATTGATAGATAGAGATATAAATGGCATTAATAATCTCTTGGGCACATTCCAATGAAATGTTGTTGATAAAATTATTTTTGTATTATCAAGGCCAAGTAAGGAGCTCAGGGAGCACCCAATTCACAGACATCTGTATAAATGATGAATGGAAGCCTAATCCCTGTTTCCTAAGAAAATTCAGGGACACACACACACACACACACACACACACACACGCACACAATTGTGCAGTTTATTTGCTATCCTACAGGCTTCCAAATCACTTCTGTTTGGCTTATGCAGTCACTGTAGTGGGAGGTTCTTTGAAAGGGGCAATAGTCTTAGGCAAGCATTTATGGCAGAACCACCTGGAATTCATGCTGACTCTGTCATTTTCCCAAAAGACAAGGCTTCATGAAAACACTGTCTTAGATACTAAATCCTCAGCCTCGTATCTTGGTAGGTCAGAGGACTCTTGAGACTGGGGGTACCCATCAGAGCATGCTTTCTTAGTCATTATCAAGTAATCAGACTCTTAAAGGGGCTGCTTTGTGACTGAAAAGAAAAGAGAGCAGAGGTGGCCAAGGGACTGTGTCATTAGGGAGATAGGTCAGGTAGGGAGAAGTGTGGAAAGCAATGGACCTTAAAGTGTCATTATGTGCTGTGCTGGAAGATCCCAGCATAAAGATTAGCCCAGATTTCTCTCTAGGGCTCTAGTGTGGGGAGTGTAGACAGCAGGAGAGGCCGCAGAGATGCTCACTCACCAAGCATGTAAAGTAGCAAGGAGTGTGCTGCGTCCTTGGCATGTTCATAAGCCATGACCTGCCTGCTAAGTCTCTTTTGCTGACAGGACGTATGGGGGAGCAACTTCAGAGGGGGAAAAAACCCACAAAAAGAGGCGCTAGAGAGTCAGGTCTGTGAGAAAAATGTAATGGCTAATATTGATTGTCAACTTTACAGCATCTAGAGTCACGTAGGAGACAAACCTCCAGGCATGTCCCCGTGATGGGTTTATAGATTAGGTTAATTGAGGTGGACGACACATGCTAAGTGTGGTTGGCGCTGTCCCATGTGCTGGGGCCCTGGCCAGAATAAACAGGAGCAAGCAGCCTAAGTGACAACGCTGATCATTCCAGGCTTCGCAGTTGAGCACCTGACATAACCAGGCACCTCTTGTTTCTGCTGCCGGGCCTTTCTACCACAATGGATGATGTACAGTTCACTTAAAACAAAATAACCCTTCTTTAGTTGCTTTTTTCGGGTATCTGGTCAAGGCAAAGGAAAAAAGAAAAGCAGCTAACCTGGTGAAAGCTGCACAGGCACGTTTTCTTCACCAACTGGAAATGAGACCTTCACATCTTACAGGGAGAAACTATGTATACATTCAGATCAGGACCAAGCCAGGGTATGGCTGGAGCAGAGCAGGTCTAACCAAATTATGAGATCTACTGTGCAGACCTCAAAATTGCCTTAGTCCTCCTTCTGCCTAGTCTGGTAACACCTTTGTCATCTCTTCTCTTGCCTGCTATCAACCATCTTCTCAAAGAATTTGACAGAGTTAGTCTCAAGAAAAGAAAAGACACCTGTTTGGTCAGGATGCGAAGGAAAAGAAGTGCCCACATAAGGATGCCGAGAGTAAGTAAGGCTTATGCCTTAGCTATCCCAAGCAGCACCTCAAGTTTCACACCTGGGAACCTTCCTGAACCTCGGGAGTTGTTCTTCCATCTATCCTGTCAGCAAAGAGACTATGACCTATGAGCGAAATTCTCCAAAACAGAAGTTATAGCTTTAAGGGATCTTGTGGATCATTTTGTTAGACTCTCCTCATTTCAAAAATATTGTAAGATATGTAAGGCCCAGAGAGTAAGAGTGATGTTGCCTCTGTCTTCTAACCACCTCAGTTCTGAGGCTTGCTCCCACCCCAACCTTGCCCCATCCTGTTTGTACTTGTATTTTGCTTTCACAAGTAGACTACTCTACAGAGAAGCCAGACGGGAACAACAGAGCCACAGGGTAGAAATGGAGACCCATCTGTTTGCTGTCCTCCAGCAACATGGTAGCTAGTATCACAGATGCCAGGGCATTTATAAGAGCCTGCGAGATTAGAGTTCTGGAGCCCGCACCTGCTAGCTAGTAGGCTTAGCCAACTTCACTCAAATACTAAACTTCAGTTTCTAGGTCTACAAAAAGCGAACACTAGGAGTGCTGACCTCAGGGTAGTGTCTGAAAGGGAGAAATATGGGGCTCCGAACAGTGTGTGGAAACACCTGAGCACATTTTAATCGCTTGGTGGCAGTGGTCACTGGGAGTGATGATGATATCCTGATCACCATTGGCTTTCATGATTATTCTGATCACATTAGCTTACTGTGTTCAGTGCTTTATCCTTGCCCTGGGGTCTTTGTGTTTTAACAGGAATTAATATCTTAAATAATGGAACTGGATCTTCAGCAGTAAATTACTGGATATTATCACTGAATCTAGACAAATCATCTTTTATCAGGATTATGAGAGGAGCCCAAAGGCACACGGTGAGTGCGCTGCCTGGCTTTAATGGCTGGCCAGTGCCCCTGCAGCTCTGCACATTAAAGAAATGGCGCTCCTTTCAGAAGCACGAGCTAAATCCAACGGGGGAGAGTGTGTCAGGCATTGCAATTTGGTGCTGTTAGCAAACCAGCGTTTCCTAAATTTCTGCACTCTGGGACTCAAGACTCAAGCTGTGTCTCCTTCTCAGCTCACTGATTGCTTGACCCGGAAGCCTGACCCCAGAAGTACTAGTCTGGGTTGTCCCTGCCATACAGAGGCGGCTCCTCTTCTACATACATGCCGCTGTGCAGTGGGGAAGGGAAGCAGTGGCTGGTGTTAGCTGACCTTCCTGGAGCAGGCCAGCAAGTGCACACGGGTAAGTGCCAGTCCCCGAGCACAGCTCCAGTCAATCAGAATCGGCTCATCAAAGAGTGTCCTAAGAAGCCAGGAGGGTACAAAGAAGTGGACAAAGCCAAAGAGGGTCCTGATGGTGAGGTGCGAATTCGCCTACAGCATGCGGCAAGGTCGCCCCTCACCCTTTTGCCACCAGAGCACTTTAACTAGAATGGAGATGAAATAGGAGTGACAAATGAGAAGTGAAGGCTGAGTCACTGCCTTTGGGTGCCAGGCTTGGTGCCTGGTGAGAGTGCCCAGGGGAGACAGCAGGTGGTGCCGATAGCTCCTGGGTTGGCAACCCCACCAGGCACTGTTTGTCTCTATGCTGACAGAACTCATTTGATCAGATCCCCCAAGAAGCCCAGAAGGACATCTGACAAATGTCATTCTGGATGTCACACTGGACAACAGTGCCTAGCTGCCCCACCCCCACAGCCCTCCCACCCACGAGCCAGAGACTCTGGAAGATTCTGGTGTTAAAAGCACTAACCCAAGGTAGTTGCCCTGGTTCTGACTCCTTCCCTCTCATTTCTTCCTCTTCTTTTTCCTTTGTTTCTTGTTCATTTTTATCCCATGGTAAATTATCCCACACCTTATACCCACCATGTTTATACTATGCAAAGCCTATGAATATGTGGTACCTTGCGTAGGTTTATGTGCCACAGGCCTGAAAGAGGCCAGCAGCACAAAGAATGCATCTGATTGTGCCTTAGAAAAACAAGAACTTCCTCCGTGCCTTCCTGAAAAGAGCCTTCAGTGCTGACAACTTCCTTTGTGAGAAGAACAAAGACAGCCCCTGCAGAGGAGCAAAGAGAACAGTCACAGAAAAGATTTGAAGAAGAAAGTGATGAAGTGGACTTTCCTGCCGCCTGAAGAAGGCAGGAGAGCTAAAGACCAGAAAAGAGGACATTTGGCCTCATGTGGCCTTGGTGTGAGATAGGCAGGGAAGGGAATTTGGTGGGGAAAAAAAGGAAAGCTTTAGGCCAGGGTCTGCAATGAAGGGAGGAAAAGCTAGAGCTGGCATTCCACTCCATCAGTAATGCCGCCTTTTCCCTAGAAGCAACCATGACTGGGGCTGTGAGTTGAGGGTGTGCTGACTGTTCCTGATTCCTCATAATGTGGGGGAGGTACGAGTTCAGGAAATGGGCTGTGAAATTTTCAGGGTCTGGGAATACAAGAACATTTCTTTACTCATCTCTCAGTACAGTGAGCTGGCCGATAGCATCTTCTGACCCTTGTACTCTGCTCCCTTCTACTCCTTCCACCCCTCCATCTGTACACACAGAGCTGTCTTCCGAGGGACATTTCTACCCCAAGTGTGACTTCTGCTCATGTGGTCTGAGAAGCAGGAGGAGACATCATAGTATAAATTTCGACACTGCGGGCCCACAGTGTACACAACCCTCCTGATGAGAAGTGACCCTGTAAGTCAGCACCTAGTGTCAAGCCCCCGATGGCCAGAGTGCTTTGCTCTAAGGCTGTGCTGGGAAAGCTTAACATGAGAGCAATATAGAGAAGCGTATGTAAGGAAGAAAGAAAGAAGGAAAGGGGCCTCTGGCATGGAAAAGGCATGCCTAAGGATGCTCCAGTTTCTCTGTAGGATCACAGCACTGTAGTACACACGAGAGATTTGCCCAGGCAGATTCCTCTGCCTAAACTATCTTTCATTTTCTTTGTGATCTTTCTCCATTCTTGAGGAATAAATAACCTGAGAATTTATGAGATGTGCAAAAAAGAAACAGCTCAAGAATATCTGTGAAATATCTAGAAACACAAGCTAAAAGGAGAATAGGAAAAGTTGTAGGAGAATAAAGACACTTTCTGGCTTAGAGAAATTAGTCCTTAGGAAATTGTCCCAGTTTCCACCCATTAGTAAAGCAGGTGGTTCTCCTGAGCCCCAGTCCCCACACAACAGCAGAGTAGGGGGTTCTCCTGAGCCCCAGTCCCCACACAACAGCAGAGTAGGGGGTTCTCCTGAGCCCCAGTCCCCACACAACAGCAGAGTAGGGGGTTCTCCTGAGCCCCAGTCTCCAGACAACAGCAGAGTAGGGGGTTCTCCTGAGCCCCAGTCTCCACACAACAGCAGAGTAGGGGGTTCTCCTGAGCCCCAGTCCCCACACAACAGCAGAGTAGGGGGTTCTCCTGAGCCCCAGTCCCCACACAACAGCAGAGTAGGGGGTTCTCCTGAGCCCCAGTCCCCACACAACAGCAGAGTAGGGGGTTCTCCTGAGCCCCAGTCCCCACACAACAGCAGAGTAGGGGGTTCTCCTGAGCCCCAGTCCCCACACAACAGCAGAACAGGTGCCTGGTGAGACCCAATAAAAGCAATTTCAATCTTGCCTTTAACCATTTAAGAAAGTGGAAAAACACTTTCAGATGGATTAAAACCAGTAATATGGTGTTGAAATACTTGGTTAATTTTTCTCTGGGTTCTACCATGAATAACATTGGCTGAGCAATGGTCATGGGGTATTGTAAGACAAGCCTGGTGTGGAACTCATCCTCAGAAACTCCTTGGTATAATGCTGTAACTGATCTAAACCTGGTTCCCTAAAGTAAAATGGATATATTGATAACTCTTCATAGATAATAGTTACACTATTTATTTTCTCATCTCTTTGGCAAAATACTTGACCAAAGCAACCTAAGAAAGAAAGAGTTTATTTTGGTTTCAAAGTACAGTACATGGTAGCAGGAAATGCATTGTGGCAGGAGTCTGAGGGAGCTGGTCATACTCTCCACAATCAAGAAGCAAAGAGAGATGAACACATGTGTTCAGTTAATTTTCTACCTTTCTTCCCACCTAGAACCAAGCACATGCAACCACTGATCAAGACAGATCTTTCCACCTCAATTAACTCAACCTAGCTAACATCTCCCAGACATGCCTGAGGTTTACCTCCTAGTTCATTGCAGACACTGCCAAATGGATGGTCAATACACACCAACATGGTAAGAAACAAATGTGAGATCAAGAAAATCTTAAGAACATTTTTGTATAAACACTAGTTTTCTATGTTGAGCTTTTAGGACATTTTGCTGCCATTCCCAATTGCCCCATCCCATTCCCTATTTTCAGAAGAAATTGTTCAGTGGTCTTCTGTTTAGTACTGTTTAGTAAGAACTGGTGATAAGGTACCTTTGTCAGCTTTGGCCTATATTGTACAAACAATACAAATATTTAGATGGAAGAGACACCACTGAGTAGGAAATATGGCCAGTCTTCTAATGAAAAACAAATTAACTTAAGGCAGAAGTCTTTGGATTTTGAAACACTAAGCCAGTGGTAAGAAAAGGGAATTGGGTCTAAACATACACCTTAGTAGGGGCAATAGGAAAAGCATGGCTTCCAGATTAAAAGAGCTAATACGGAGATCCAGACCTGGAAGTTCCCCCTACCTTGTTCCAAAAGACAGCAGAATTCCAGGGTGCCCTGAATGTGTTGTCTAGCTGGCACAGCTTTCCGTATATCCACCTGCATGTATGGTTTGTTTGGCCTGTGGGATTGGTCCATGTTTATCCTGGCCTGAAACAGGGAAGAAGCAATTCAGTCTCCCCCTCACCATGTAAATGAGGAGATCAGTTTGGGGTTAACAAAAGCTAATGACTTCTCCAGTTTGCCCAATGAAGACAGCAGCCACTGCATGTGCCTCTAGATGCAAGCAAGACTGACTGATGGGTACAGGCTCAGAAAGACTAAATCAGCCTAGAAAAAAACTAACCAGGGAAAAAATAAATCTGCATTAAAATCAGGCTCTCGGGCCCTGTTCTAAGGGATCTCTATCAGAGCCAGGAAACCTGCCCTGAATGGGCACCCCATGGTGATGCTGGTGCAGGTGGTCTGAGGACTAATTACCACCGTGGGTCTCTCGGATGCTAATTTGTATGGAAGCCCACTCCTCTGAGCTGTAATGAGGTATCTGTTCCTTTCTCTAGGTACAGGCTGAACCTCTTCAGCTGAGTTATGGTGTGTATTTGCATAAATTACCATTCGAAACTTGTTAATATTTCCTAGATATCCTTTTTCACTGCTCCATTAGACAAGACTTTGTGCTTTTGTTTAGGACTGAATGTCAGCCAATCCTAAGCCATGACTGCTCTGGCCTGGAACTTGAGGTGGTAATTTATTCCCCTCATGTAGCCAGCCAGCTTAGTGTCACCTATCTGTCCTGACAAATGCTATCTGAAATCAGTTGGATTTTATCATGCAAATTACAGGAAGTGTTATCATTATGAGCAGCAGGAGGCTCTTGATTTGCTATCATTTACTATCAAGTGAGCCCAAGCTGCTAGGCTTGGGGGATGAGTCAGAGAAAGACAGGGAATGGGCAAAGAAGGGCACACCCAGGGTTGAGGTCCCTTGGGCTTTGCTCTTCTAATAAAGTGAAGGTTCAAAATGATATTTAGATTTGCTTGATCCAAAGATCCAAAGAGTTGGCTTTTAGAGAGGCATGTGAGAGAAGAGATGATCATGTGGAGCCATAAGTCATGGTGAAGGCAAAGGCCATCCGCCTTGTTGACAGAGCACTCAAGTAGCCTCCCAGGGTGGGAAAGCATCAAAGTCAGGACATCAATGAGAATAATTCCATCTTGTGTTGTGAAATCGGCCCAAAGAGGAGAATCACATGACCAAGTCGAGGAAATAATCTGAAGTCCTCACCCAGACCTGCCAAGAGCCCCAATTCTACAATCCTGCTCCCCTAATCTTTCCTGCTCTCAAAGCCATTGTCTCAAGGCCTTTAGAGAGAGCCCTCAGATTTATCCAGCTTGCTTCCACACATATCTCATTCATTTCTGCTGTTCTTGAATGCAAGCTTTACAACTAGAATTCTCAAGCTGGAAAGCTCCTCTACCTTAGTACTTAGGAATATTTCCTCATTGTTTAGCTTTCCGTGGTCTCCTCCCTGCCCACCCCATTCACTTTTCTTTTTTCTTTTGCATTCTTGAAGTCCAGGATAGTACATTTCAACAGCTTACCACTGCGAAGAGCAGCTTGGGTTAAAGAGTGCTGCTCTGAGCAGGTCTACTATGTCCTCTGCCCAATAATTGCAAATAAAAGAAAGCATAACTGAAACCATGATTCTTTAACCTTTGATATTAAAATTTCAGCCACAATTATAGCAAGATCATTAGAAACATCTCCAGAATGAGCTGCTTCTTAATGGCCTCCCTCAGGCTGGCAAGGGAACGAGTTTATTTTCTGTTCTCCCAGTTCTGTGCATCTTCCTAAAGCAGACTGAACAATATGCAGTGATGTTCAGGAAACCATGAGAGAGGGGGAAAGGAGCCAGGGTGGATGGCAAGGGCAGTACAGGGATGTCAGAAAACACAGTAGATAAAAAAAATAAGTTGCAAACAAGCAACTGACTGTGGGACAAGAGGAGTTTTATCACGGAGCCGGCATAGGAGCAAGGGGAGGAACAGGTGGCAACTGACTGAACAGAACCACTAGTCCTGGAGCCTGATCATCCCTTTGATTTCAGGAATGCATTCCAGCTCTCTGGCCTCTGCGTCCCATTCTACAAAATGAAGTGTCACTGTGAAGTGCCTCCGCCACGGTGCAAGTGTTAATGACCATCTGTCCACAGGAGTCACTGGTAATCGCCTCCTGTTAACACTGGGATTCTGGAAGAGGCATCACCCCTGTGGCACCTAACGATTCAGGAAGGTAGCCAAGGTAAGAAGAAGACTTAGCACATCACGGCTGGGGAACCCCACAGCCAGGAGACAGGAGGCTTGCCTAGCTCATGCTTTCCCAGACATGAGGAATCACCTTCCACCTGCTCACCGGGCTGACAGAGAGTAATGGGATAAGAACCACTCACAGTCATCCCAAGCAGAGGAACTGCCTCAGTTCTCAGGCCTGTTGCTTCCTGTCATTAGTTTTAATTACAATAATCAGAAGCTTCTTTTGGAAAGCCGTATTTCTTTTCTTCTGAAGAATCATTACCCTAGTTGGCAAATGGAAGAGGAACAGCGACGTGGGCAAGGTAAGAGGCCACAGGGCATGAACAGAAGGCACAATGGTTGGAAAAGCAGCCGAGTGGGTGAAGGGTCTGTGTAGAGGGGAGGATGCTAATAGCAGAAGCTGGCCTCTGGCTCCCACTTCTAACTCCACCTTCCAGGCATCACAAAGGAACCTGAACCCTTTCCTCTGGGTCCAACCCCATTTAAGACTGTCACCATCCCTTAAAAGCATAAAGAAAAAAAAAATCAAGACCTGTATTTATCTTACCCTTACCAAAGACTTACCTAAACGAGAATGTTCTTCTGAATCTGTCTTGTCAAGTGATAAGAAATTATGTTTTCATCTCGTTATGAACTCAGTGGGCCATTGCTTTCACTGGTAACCCTACATGGCTCTAAAGGCTGCAAGCATTCTGTTGCACTCCTACTTCTGCATTCCTCGTATTTCTTGTCAAGCTCTGGAGTCAGGAAGTTGAATCCCTGGATCTAGAGTGGCTTTTGTAGGTTTACAAGGCATCCAGCTGGCTGTTAGGGTATAATATGTTTAATTAAAGGACAAACCCCATTCAAGCAAAGCAGGTGAACACAGTCCTCCACTTCCCACCAACAGCTTCTCGGCCAGACAGACAAAGGTTGGGGCCATGCCTCACCATCAAGGTGCTCAGGAGCTGGTAGGAGTGGACCTGTGCTTTGTCTCTGTGATTCTCTCCATCCTCAGGAGGCGCCACTCCCACATGCCATCCCTCGGCTGCCATGTCTGACAGTATCTCAGACACACATCCTGAACATGAGCTGTCCCAGGAGAAATGTCAGCGCTTAATCCTGTCATCGGGAGCCATCCATGCACAGCCAAGCTACAGCCAGACCCAGTGTTCTCAGGGAAGGGCTGTCAGTCATCAGTAATCTTACAGCCAGAGAGATTCCACATCGAACCAGCATCAGCTGGCTCAGGCGGGAGTGGAAGAGGACAGGGCTGTGAAAAATGCCGAGAGCACAGCCTGTAAGGAGTCTCCGATGAAAATGAGCTCCAGGCTGACGCACTTCAAGTTTGCTGCTGTCTTGGTTGGACAGGGTCACCTCCGTGGTCAGTAGACATAACCCACTGTGGTTGATTAGCCACCACTTGGGGAAAATAACTACCATTCCTGAAGTGAGTCTGTCACACGTCCATCCCTCAGTCTCCCTCAGAACTCTTAACGAGCAACTGTTACATGCACAGCACGAATCTCTGAAAATCGAGCTGGGTGCAATGGGCCCCACAGAGTTCAAACCTGGCAGCAAAATGAAGACTCTGCACACCTGCCTCTCCTGAAGCTACCACTTGGGTCTCTTGTTATCCTCCTGGGCCTGCCCTGTCCCACAGACTCCTTGCTCCTTAGACAATGAGACAAGGAACCCTTTTTTAATATTTGCTACGATCCTGGTGTTCTCGAACAGGAAACACTTTGGGTGTCACACACACACACACACACACACACACACACACACACACACACACACACTGCAGTGACCTTAAAATATAATAGCAAGTCTCCTACTGCAGGCTCAAAGAGTCAATCCCTTCTCCCTTCCCTTGTCTGCCTTCCTTCCTTCCCCACTTTCTCCCTTTCTTCTTTCCTTTCATTCCCTCATTCTTTCCCTTCTCATGGCTCTTTAGTCCCTGCCCCCTTCCCTTCAGCCTTCTCTCCTTCCATTTCTCTCCTCCCCTATTCCCCTGAAATTGAACAAAGGCCTTGAACTTCCTAGACCAGTCTCTACTATAGAGCCACATCTTAGCCTGAGGCTACAGCCTGCTGCTGTCTTTCTCTGCAAAGGCCTAGCTGAATCACTTACTTATGGGTGAATCCTCTCTCTCCCTCTGTCTCTCTCTCTCTCTCTCTCTCTCTCTCTCTCTGTGTGTGTGTGTGTGTGTGTGTGTGTGTGTGTGTGTATTTGGCCAGAAGCCTTATGCAGCATGAAGGCTGGTATTGGCTTCCTCATCACAGATCCCGAAGCCCCAGAGAAGTGAACTAAAAGCTGTGGGGAACGTACCTAAGGTCTAACTGCATAGCCAAAGGTGGTTTGCAGTTTCTTCACAGGGAATTGTCTCTGGCAACAAGATGTCTTGACCTTATCAGGTGATAGCAAAAGGGACGTGAAAGTGACTCTGGACAGCCCTCATCAAACACATCCCAAAAGATGTTCAGGAAATGGAATTTCTCAAGGTTATCAAGCCTATTTATCTTCTCTCTGTCACCTTTGATTGGAGACAGAGGCTTTTACCACAGCCTAACCTTTTGATCCCATAGGATTTACGTCTGACATTTGACTGGAGGATGAAAGATAAAACAATAATGGGGATGATTTCCCGTGCTACCCCAGCCACCAACTGCTCACTAGATTTGGTCTTGGGCAGGGAGGGAGGCAGGTCAGGCTTAGTGTGCTGTCCAGGCGTGTCATCACATTTTTCCTTTGATTCTTTTGCATTTCTTTCTGTTTCTCAGCGGTGATGTAATGCTCTTCAACACTTCCTCCCTCATCTCACCCCGCAGACCTTACCAGGTTAGAAGAGTCAGGTCTTGGTGTCAGGGTGCTGCTCACTGTCTGAAAAGCAACCATCTGCTGGCTGGAGGGAATAAATCTCTGGGCAAGAAGGTGCTGCAGACACCTTCCTATGGCTCTACTCTGACCTCTTGGTTGCTTTTTGTTACTGCCCGTGATTTCTGCTATGGTCTAAATTAATTCACAGGGAACCTCAAAGATAAAAGTGACTTCACTTACATTTCTGAACTGTTCTTAATGCTCTCATGCTTCTGGCAAACATGGGCAGGTGAAGACTGTTAGGTGGTTGACGGGGAAGTGTCCAGGAAAGCTGTACAGAGTTCTCCTCAGTGAGGGATCCAGGAAAGCTTCAGTGAGGTGGCTCTGCTTCCATTTCCCTCTGAAACTTCTCAGAGCCTGCTGCCTACACCATGCCTTCAAGTCTTCACCATGCCTGCCTTTGACTGTGAGTCAAAACACCATTTTACTTCATCACAAGACACTTTCTTTTCTTCTTAATTAAGACTATGGCTCCATGAGAGCAGGCCAGAGCTCTCTGTATAGTTCTACTGTCAGATCCTAAAGAAACTCGGGCAGAAGGCTACCTGTGGCACCTATTAGCATACCAAAGTGCATGTGGCCTCTGGGATCACTCAGCACTGAGGCCTCCTCTCAGCTTTTCTTACCAGGTTTCCTACCCTAAACTTCTCCAGCTCATGGGTTTCTTTTCCCAGCTTCTGATTCCTTTATAACCTTTCCATCCCAGCCACAGGCTTTCTTGGTCCCCTCTCTCTTTTTCCTCTTCTCCTCTTGCATCCCCCACCACTTCTCACAGCCCAGTTCAGTCTTCTGGCCTTATTCAGTGTACCTCCTCCTCTCTCTGCTCTGGACTTTTCCAGATTCCTGGGCATATTCTGCCTCATATCTACAATAAAAACTGTCTGCTCAACCGGAGTGGTCATGTTCTCACTTTTATACATCTGGTTCAGCCCTCACTTTAGGGCTGGAAAGATGGCTCAGAGGTTAAGGGCACTGCTTGCTCTTCCAGAGGTCCTGAGTTCAATTCCCAGCAACCACATGGTGGCTCACAACTGTCTATAATGAAATCTGGTTCCCCCTTCTGGCATTCAGGTGTACATGCAGGCAGAACACTGTATACATAATAAAATAAATAAATCTTAAAAAGAAAAAAGAAATCCTCATTTTATACACCATCTCTTTTAGTTCTGAGCTCTAGACATTAAAATCTCAATAAGTGGCTTTTAATTTTGCAGTTAATACAGAAGAACAAGATTCTACTACCGAGGAGTATTTACCCAATAATACAAATCTTGTCTGAAGGGAATTGAGAGGAGACAAGATGAGAAAGGAGAATGTCCTCTTTTTCCAACTCTCGTTGGCAGCATGAACCTGGGAGAGCAGGGCCTAAAGCAAGATAGATCACAGTCTCACACAACAACCAGCTTTACTCAAAGCATCAGACAGTTACTCTGAGGGGCAGGAAAAGTCACCTTATTCAGTGTGCATTCACAAGGACAGCCTGACGTGGTGAGAACGTGTTTTCCCATGGAGGCATATAAACAAATAATAGCCAGTTGTAATGAATAATCTGAACTAAAGTGACTCCTATCTGCTACACATAGGAGGGGCACGAAAGCACATTCCAAAAACAGCCCATGTTATGGAGGAACAGAGATTGTTTACTTGGCATTTTTGTAAGGTCTCAGAAACCTCCCTGACACAACTGTACTCATGAATCATGATCCACCACATCTTCCCCTGTTTATTTTTAATAGCAGGGTATCTAGGGTGGCTTCAATTTGAGATGTTGCAGATAAATCCGATTGTCTTTTGATGCTCAAGTATCCGATAAGCAAGCAAGTTATAACATTAGAACAGTGAAAGTGGTGTATATAATCCTCTGCCACCAAGAACAGAGATCCAAACTATGTCTAGTACTATTAGTTACATTATTACAATGATCAGAAAAATCTGGAGAATCGCCTGAAAAGAGACACATATGATTAATAGTTCTAGTATCTAGTTATAGAACATAAGCCTATATTTGCCTTAATATGAATACAAATGTAATGATGTCCTATGCAAATAAGTGGATTTAAATCCCAAGGAAAAATTAAACTCAGCCCCTTCTTTATATGAATGAGACTCTTACAGTCCCAAGGTCCAGCTATAAATAGGAAAGCACATTGGGCCTTTACTTGGTCACAGGTGGACAGACTTGACATCTGATGATAAGGTCGACTTCGCCTTTTGCCCTTTTTCTGGAAGTTTGCTACCTTCTGGTGACGGTCACTGTCACCTCATCCTCCACCATTATCCTTCATGGTCTAGAACTGGAGAAGCCAAAGAGCCCATGATGTTTTGGTAGATGCATCTTTAATGGCACGCCCCTTCCCAACCTCCTTATGGAGAAGTGATGATAGGACAGATTAATGCATTAGCTTGCTTATTTCCTACTGCAGGGAGTTCAGAGTGTGCACAAGTATGAGTCTGTTTGCTGGAAATAACCCTACAACATAAGCGGAATCTGAAATGATATTTAATGAATTAATGATATTTATGAATTAACTGTAGTAGATGAATCAAACCAGCAAGCTACACATGTTGGGCTGAAGAAAAAGATGTATTAATAGATTCACAAATATCTGGATCATGTGTCCTTTTTATACCATTAGTTGAGCCATCATTAAAATAAGTTTCTGCCTATGGAATAGGAGAAGGTTGGACAATTTTTGTAATCACAAATTCAGCTTATATGAAAAAATCCCATACCTTTCCAGCTAGATAATGATTTTTCTATCCTTCCATAGTAATCTGAAAAGATGAATTTTGAAAATCCATAGAGTTCTGTAACACTCTTAAAAACTGATTGTTAGTTAAGGGTAAGATAATGCAGCAAGGATAAAATCCATATAATTGTTGACATCAAATCCTCTCCTGGTTTCCTAATTGAGCAAAAGCAGTGAGGTAAGCAGTTAATATTTTATGTGTTTTATGGTATAAATAAATCCATTCCAAAGGCTTATCTTTTTGTACTGTAATACCTGTAGGAGACAATTAAACGGGGAAAATAAGTAAGTTGGAAGTCAGTAAAGGATCTACATCACACACAAATGCTTCTTTTGGTCTGGATTCAAATAGCTGCAGTTCTTTTCTTGCCTCAAGATAATACACAAGGACTGTACAATGCCATCTCACTGTCTAGAGTTTTAAATAGATTGGTTAGTGCATATAAACACTTTGATTTTGTTTCAATTGCACTGAAAATACCGAGCGGACTTCATGAGGCCAAAGAGGAACTGCTGAACAAATTGTTTCCCTGCAAGCTCTCGCTTGCTCAGGGTATAAAGTCTGCCTTTGCATGGGCTTTCCTAAATCCCCCTCAACAAATGGAGAGAATTCAGTATTAGACTGATTATCCGATTTCTCACCCCAATGCTTCAGAGTCATTTTCAGGCAATAGAGGACACATATCTAAAGGGGACTCTGGTGATGGTGCTGGGGGAGTCTCCATCGTCACAAAGTTGTTTGCGGTGCTGAAAATCTCTTTTGCCTCCTCTACCAATGTTAAGTCTTGATCATCCAGTTTATATTCATTCAAGAGATTAGCCTCTCTTCCTCATGATTAATACCCTTCTATCTTCCTAAAGTATTCTGATAAGAGTCCAAATTAATGCCCAAGGGACCCTTGTTTACACGAATTTTTAATTCTCTTTTAGACTCCGTCCCATACTTCATCTACAATCATAAACAACTTGCTAGCAATCTAAGAGTTGTCATTTTGATACTTGTGCTCCTCGTTTTTTAAAGAAACAGTGCACAGATGTACAAGCTCAGCATAAGGCCGAGCCTCTCCTGGTTTCTGCCCTACTATGCTCACTGACCTTCGCTGAGGGTCCCTTACCTCACAGCCAACTTCAGGCCCCTGGCTTACGACTCCACCTGTTTACCACTCTCGTTGGCAGCATGAACCCCAGAGAACAGAGCCTAGGGTAAGGTGGACTAAAGCTCATTCAATAGCTGACTTTATTCAGAGCATCAGACAGTTTATAACTGAGGAGTAAGACGAGTCACCTGAGTGACATTTACAATCACAAGGACAAGTTGCATGTGGGAAACTGTGCTTTTCCATAGAGACATAATAGCTGTAATGCATAATCAGAAGTAAACTTGCCACACCTGGAGAGCCACAAACATGCAGTCCAAGAACAACTCATGTTGTGGAGAAACAGAGATTACGAGAATCTTGTTTTCTCACAAGATCTCATAAATCTCACACAACTTCATTCATGGACCATATTCCAAAAATCCTCCAAGGAGGGAAGTACTTTGTTCTCAAGGAGCCTCGGTAGAAAGGCAAAGGCCCCTTTATATTTAACTGTTTTTTTCTTTTTTATTTAAATTTATTATTTTTAGAATTTATTTACTTTACATCACGATCATATCCCCCTCCCTCATTTCCTCCTGGTCCCACTCTCCCTCCCTTTTCTTCCATTCCCCTCCCCTAGACCACAGAAAGGGGGAGCCCTCCTCCCCTAGCAACTAACGCAAGCCTGTCAGTTTTCATCAGAACTGTCTGCATCCTCTTCCTCTCTGGCCTGGCAGGGACACCCCACCAGAGGGAAGTGATCAAAGAGCAGGCAACTGAGAATCTGTCAGCAACAGCCCCAGCTCCCCTTACTAATGCACCCACTTGGAGACTGAGCTGACTATTGGCTACATCTGAGCAGGGGGTCTAGGTCCTCTCCATGTGTGGTCTTTGGTTGGATCATCAGTCTCTGCAGGCCCCCACTGGGCCCAGAATTGTTGGCTCTGTTTGTCTTCTTGTGGAGCTGCCTGGCTCTCCGGGTCCTTTATTCCCCCATGCCCACTCTTCTATAAGACTTCCTGTGCCCTGCTCAAAGTTTGGCCATGAGTCTCAGCATCTGCCTTGATCCCTTTCATTTAACCGTACTTCAACTCTGTAGGGGTGGTAGATTGTAGTATATAAACCTGTTCATTTGGGCTCTTGCATGTGCGTGCACAAGTGTTTGTGCACACACATGCACACATGCTGGTAGAGGGCAGAGGCCATTATCAGGTGTGTTCCTCAATCAACATTCCGTCTTATCATTTGAGACACAGACTCTCACTAAACCTGAAGCCCAGTGTTTTGTCTAGGCTGGCTAGCCAAAGTCCACCCCCTCCCCCTGCCACCCTGGAATTTTTCTATCCTTCAGTCTCCAGCACTGGGGTTGCTCTCAGCAGCACTGAGGTTCCAGCTGCCATGTCCAGCTTCTTACATGGAGATGGGGCTATAGACATGGGTCCTCTTGCTTGCTTGGCAGCCACTTCGTCAGCAGAGCTGTTACTGTAGCTCCGAAACTTCCACACTTTGGTTTCCTTCCTCATACAGAGGAAATCACAGCAATTCCACCACAGGACTGTCTGGAGATGAAAGGCAGCTACCATACATGAGCAAGGGGTTCATACTTGAACTATAGGTCAGCTGTGTGGAGCTGAATTATGGTGCCTTGCCAACCGTGGGCATCAGACAAATGGCTTGCTTAAACCTCAGTTTCCTAGTATGCAGGAAGAAATGTGCACCGCTTATCTTGTTAAATGAACTGGTCTGTGTAAAATATTTAGTTCAGTCCTTAGTATGTAGTAAAAGTTTAACAGATGTGAACAACAAAGTTGCTCCCAAGTTGATATCATTTTTTCTCTTTTCTCTGCAGAAGGACTGAGTCTAAAGAAGAATCTTGTATCTTTTTTTCTTCTCTCTCTTCTTCCTTTCAAAACAGGGGGATGGAAAGCACTACTCAAAACTTCTTTTCAGAGTAAGACAGATTCTCATCTGCTATAAAAGTACCTTACAGTTGTTAAAATAAAGAGATATAGGACAAGCCATTAGATATCCATAAGTTGAAAAGAGTAAAATCTGAGTCTGGCTAGTCTGAAGCCTAAATTACAATTTTGTCACTGGGCTTCTTTAGCACACACTGGAAGTCTTCACTCTGGATGATGAAGTTTACATGGCATTTCTCTGTACTTACGGACATGGTAGAAATAAAGCTTTGGTTTGTGTTTCTTTTCTTCAGTTTGGCATGATGTCATGAAAACAGAATAAGTTATTACTTCCTTGAAGTCTGCAGGATGCATTAGACAGAAGCTCCGCCTCAGATTAGCTATATAAAGCCCAATAAGAGAGAATTCAGGGCCACATCCATTGGAGAAAAGATAACCAGAGCAGAGAAAAAACAGAGGTAGGGCCAACAAAATAGAAAGAGACAAAAAGAAAGTAACTTCTGCCTGTATTTATAGCGATGCACCCTCCTACATCTACCTCTGAAAATTTCTTTTGTGTCCTTTTTTTATAGCAGAAATATTTTTATGTAACACTATACCTTTGAGCTGCAGAGATCTTGTGAGAGAAAAGTTGAGCATGAAGTTTACTTTACAGTCTTTGCCTGAAGCCCATTAGAGTCAGAATTGCATTCATTGTAACCTCAAAAGACACAGTGTGCATTGTGTCAGTGCTGAGGTCACACTTTTTCTTGTAAACAGACCTACTATGACAAGTGCTGAAATGCAATCTCTCACTCTCAAAGGTCCATTGCCTCATTAATGAACTTGTAATCCCAAGCACCTGTTTGTCTGATTTATAGATGTTTTTCTCTCTTCAGCAGAGCTATACATTTCCATGCCAGTTTCAGTAATGTTCTGATTTGTCAGGTAATAATGAGGGTGAGAATGGCTCATCATTGTTCTCTAATTCAACATCTGAAAAACACAGTTCCCGCTCTGCAGACTGGTCATAAGGAGCTCATATCCATTCACAGCAGCCCCTGAGTGGCTGAGAGTACATTTGATATGCCTTCAGTAAGGTCACATTAATCAGATCTGTGCATCATCTTTATAAAATGCTGTATTTGGGACCAGCTGAAACAATGTACACAGAATCACATATTTCTAGAGGTGTTGAATCCACACAAGCTGACTACACACTTATTGTTTTGACATGAGTCTTCTTTTTCATCCCAATCTGTGCTGCCACCATCATCTGCCTTTTCAGGACCTTGAAAATATCTTCCTAACAGGTCTCTGTGAATCCAAGTTTGAATCATTCTCTTACTAACAGCTTAAATTATGCTACTACAAGTTTACAAGTTTTCAGTGTCCTTTTGTCTGGGCATTGGCAGGATACACTCTGCTCCCACTGTCTGAAATGGTCTTCTCCCCATGCCTCACTCAATAGACAGAGAACTACAAGTCAGAACTCTGCACAAGGTTCCCTTCTCTGAAGTTATCTTAACTAAGCACCCATTCCTCAATTATTCTCCCTCACTTTCAGCTCAATCTGAAAATGTGTGTCTATCTGTATGTTTACTTGTTTATTTTTCAATTTTTTTTAACTGGAAAGCTAGTGAAGATCAAGGAATTTGCTTCTTCACTGTATCCTGAGAGTTGGCTATGATACCTGTACTAGCAAATGTTTGGTAAATACTCATGAGATAATATCTACATAAATAAGGCTTTAAGTGCTAGCGCTTTGGCAGACTTACTAGTGTAGGTAAATACTAAAGATACAATACCTACTAAAGAAATACATGATAAAATTATTATTAGAGTAGTGGAGATACAGCTCACAGATTGAGTGTTTGCTGTTTTTTCAGAGGACTGGGGTTCAGTTCTTACCACCCCTTTGGTGGCTCATAACCACCTGTAACTCCTGTTCCAGGGAGTCTGGTGACCTCTTCTGGATTATACAGATGTCTGCACACGGGGAGTACACATAAACTCCTATAGACACCTTCACATAAACATAAATACATAAATATTTTAAAGTATTATGTACATCATGCATCTGACCATAAATTTAAATATTATGTATCACAAATATCCTCCAGCAAACTAGGTACAAACAATAGAATGATTTTTCTCTACAGTGGCTGGGTAGTTTTACACACTTGATCAGCTCTGAGGATACTTCTAAGTGTTCTTCATTAGCCATGCCATACTCTAATAGAAACACCATTGTGTAGTCAGGCACAGTCATTCTGTATCCCTGCTTAGCTCCCGCAGGCTGGCTTCTCCACTGCGCCTTCCCGAAGCATCTGTTATTCCTGGCTCTCTGCCTTGGCTGCCACTAACTTGCTTGCTGAACAGCTCTCTCCTTCTGTCTGCATACGCCCCCAGCAGAGACCCCTCATTTCACCAAATAACTGGCCTTCACTACAGTGCACACAGAGACAAGTGTGGCTTCTAGGCCTGCATATAACATTGCCTAAGAGAACCTGCAAGCTCTCTGGCTAGCAATCTGCAGGGAAGGTGTTACAGGCACATGGACAAGATCATGATTGCCAGGGACAGGAAGGACTAACCAGAAAGAGCCACGAGAGTCACCACAGAGCTAACACAAACAACAAACATTTACTGTGCTCAACCGTATTATCTGGGGGTTTGTGTTTGGCTGAAGCAGCATTAATTGCCCTAAACACCAGACTCACCCATCCTTCAGGGTTAAAATTCTTACCTCTCCCAAAAGACTCTTCTCTAAGTCTGTAATAATTAAGACATTAATTCCTGCATACATCTGACACCAGATCAGAGACTCTTTTGTCCCATATCAGATGGCGTTTTAGCTTTATAATTAAATCCCAAGCTCCTGGGAAAGATCTTTGAAGTCTGTTAGTCTGTAAAAAATATATTTTGTATTACATTCATTTCCTTATTGTGTGTGGTACCCATGTGCATGTGAAGTTCAGAGGACAACTTTGTGAATATATCTTCTTCTACTATACGAGTCCCTGCACTAATCTTTGGTCATCAAGCTTGGTGACTTTACCTGCTGAGCCATCTCACTGACTCCTGTTAGTCATTTAGACGATAAAGGAAAAAAAAAAAAAAGAGAAAGGGGAGGGGAGGGGAGGGGTGAGGAAAGTAGTGGAGAAAAGAAAGAGAAAGGAGGGAAAAGAAAGAGGCTGGACATGTTTGACACTGGGGACCAGTGCACATTAATCAATCAAACATCTCAGGTGAATGACTGATATTGGTAGCGAAGCACACATAGAAAACAGAGAACAAATGTGTGATTATCCTAGGTAAATCTGGCAGAAGGAAAATGTAGAAGAGATAAATAGTGCAGTCTTTGAGGAATTTGGTAACTTCTGCTTTGAGAAGATAGTTGGCTCCAAAAAAAAATATATGTTTTTTTTTATAAGAAAATAAACCTGACATCCTAGCACACACAAAACATGAATTCCATTTATAGATAGTATACAGGTATAATATTATATTATACCTGTGTTGATGATAAGTGCTATAGTAAAACAAGACAAAAACAAAATCATAAAACACGATGAGGTTCAGAAGGATAGGAGGAATGGGAATACATAGGTTGTAGAGGTCATAGTTCTAAATAAAAGGACAGGAATGCTCAGAAAGTTAGAACTGGAAGAAATTGCTTAGGAGATGACTAGTTAAAAATATGAGTATCAGCAGAGAAAAAGACCAAGAGGACAATATGGTTAAAAAAAAAAAAAAAGGATTATGTGGTAAAATTTAGGCAAATCTTGCAGTCTTCCACCATTGAGTTCTGAAGGTGCCAGTGAGTTCTAAATCTTTAAAGAAACACTTTGGAACTAATGCTAATCTCAAACATTGTGAGAGAAAAAGTCCAGAGGTAAAAACTAGCTTAGAAGGCAGTGACAGGAAGCAATGAGTAAGAAACAAAAGCAGCTTAGGCAAGTTGGTGGTTGACTTTGCATATACTCGGGGGCTAGAGCTTATAAGGCTCATTACTGGATCTGTTATGTGAGGAGAAAAAGATAACCATGTGAATGCTTCAGGCTTTACACTGAGAAATGGACAGAATAAACTCATTTACTGAGATGGAGATAATAGTCTCAACAGGTTTGAATAAGATTGTGTATTACAGTTTCCAGGTTGGCAAAAGAATTATGCTTAGGTGTCAAAGGACTGTGACAAATAAAGGATAATGTTGGAAAGTAGATGCTATGATGACCACATAGGTAGAAAGAAAGAAAGAAAGAAAGAAAGAAAGAAAGAAAGAAAGAAAGGAAGGAAGGAAGGAAGGAAGGAAGGAAGGAAGGAAGGAAGGAAGGAAGGAGAGAGAGAGAAAGAGTGAGAGAGAGAGAAAGAAAGAAAGAAAGAAAGAAAGAAAGAAAGAAAGAAAGAAAAAAGAAAGAAAAAGCAGGAACTGTGATAGGCAAGGGACTGAGAAACTGCTTGCTCCATCCTGTAGATTACTCTAGACAGTTCTCATAAGTGCTGATGGCTCCTGGGTCAATACTTAGGAACATTTTGTGGTCACAGGTGTTTCCTTGGTCTTCAGAAAGAAGTGGATTAATTCATCAGTGGTAACTCTCAAATTGTTATGAGAGGAAATAAAAACCCCAACTTCCTGGCCTCTCTAGTTGAATCATATTTTCGAAAGGTCTCTCTACTGAGCCCCAGGTCCCATGCCGACAACTCCTGGCTTCTCTTCCTTTATCTATTTTCCTAACTAGGATTGCTAGATAAATCACCCAAATCCAAATTCTTGTCTCCAGGTTAGTGAGTCTGAAAAAAACTAAGCGAGGTAGATGGGTAATTTTGGAAGGACATGCTTTGTGGACACTGAGATCACTAAGAAATATTTATGCAAGTCTCAATCATGTGGAATTATTTTCAGCTCTACATTTAAGGTTTAAAATATTGTACCTGTGCTGTTGAAGAAGCAAACCATGAACACATTGACATTAGTGACTGGCAGAATGGACATAAAACAGTTGCTTAGTGGCACGTGATGAGAGTCATGAAGGAAACATTCATAAAGATACACACCTGATGAAAAAACACAAACCCACTGAGTAGATTATCTACCTCTCTGTATAGAGACATGTGTGTTTGTGCGTACATAAACATGCAACTGGACAAGTCCGCACATGTGTAATGTGATCATATTACTAAACAATGCCAACTGGTTAGATTTGCACACTAAGATTGAGTTTTTATTTGCTGGTTTGGGTTTGCTTTGGACATATGTGTACACCTATACATGTCTGTGTATATGCTTTCTAACCTTTATTGAACAAGCATTTACTATTCGTGTCACACTTGTTTAAAAACAACACAAGTCATTTTACCCGAAGTCTGTGGCACTTGGTACTTAGTAGGTTGGTATTTGGTAATGCAGATGTGAGCCTAGGAGAAGGAGTGTGGCCCGTTGTCCACCTTTGACTGAGCTGAATCCTGGGATGCCAGAAGACTTAGAGCTAATCACAGGCCAAATACGATGGTCAGTCTCTTTAGGAAATATTTATGTCCTTTTCTCTCTCCTTTTCATAAGTGGACAAATGAAAAAACACGATGTCTCGGAGTTCTGGTCAGAAGAACATGATGGAAGAGAGAAAAGCCATTATTATTCAAGAAGCACACACTTTTTGCTGCCAAGATCCAGGGAAGAAATCCACTTACTTTGTTGATAATCCCCTCTGAATGTGCAAGCAAGTTTGACTTTCATTCTCATCTGCAGGGAATCTTCAGCAGCTGTGGCTGTCAGGCCTTCCCTCCAGGCTCCTCGGCCTCAGAGAACCACACAAGAGCAGGGACATTCTGAAAGCTGGGTTGGAAGAGTTCCAGGAAAATCCACTTATCAGCACCTCTGTGGAGTGCACAGGCTCCGCTTCCCCTCCTCTGTCTGGGGCACCTGACAGGGATTCCGAGATTAACCAGAAGACACCTGTTTGGTACGCATGCCACACAGGGGGCACAGGCTCCTGCTTTCTTGTTCATCAGCGTTCTCTGCTAACTAGTGTTTGACCCTAAGGAGTTCAATGACAGAGTTACAGAAAATATTACATAGACAAGAGAGAAGTCATCTTCCTCACTTTTTCCAGTACCGTCACAGCCACACCAGAGACCTTAGTGACAGAACGCAGTTTATTTCTGTTTCACCTGCTGTAATGGTTCACACTCAGCTCTGTCCTAACAGGTTCAGTTTGACCACACCTCGGAGCCCCTCTCTAACAGGGTGAAGACAGTCTGAGAGCACTCAAGGTGATAAGCTTTGCCTGAGTAGCAGGGTTAACACTAGATTCCTATCTCTGAACAACGAAGCTAAAATTTCTAGTTTGGAGCCTAAGTATTAGTGTATGTAAATGTCAGCATGATGCTTGTCCTAGCCTCCTCTTATATATCAATGTCCTTATTCATTATTCACTGTTAATTTGTTGATTTTCTCTTGTGAGTCCCGCACCACACAATGCCACACTGAAGAGGAAATGAAAGAGAAAGAGTCCCCATCCTTAGAAGAACTGTGGCTGTGGAGAGAACAAGAGGAACAGGAAGAAAGAGATCTTGGAGAGGCTCAGGAGTTAAGAACACACGCCCAGATGATTCATGGCTGCAGCAATCCATGATGATAATCTTGTGGCTAGTCCTGCGTCCACTCTGGTAGAATTTACCGTGACAATGGCTACTCTCAGCTGCTCCATCATAGTATCTAATTCTCCAGTCCAATTACCTAAAATATAGCTAGACAATTGTTTAGACAGATTTGCAGCACAGGGAAAATTCTCATGTTGTATGCTAGTGACTCAAAGTCCAGCATACTTTCATTGACAGCCAAGTTGAGCGATTTGCCATAGGGTATCAATTTGCTCCTGCAGGAGGTCAATCCTCTGATTGAACACCATCAAGCCTCCTTAAAGATGGAGCTGGTTTCTGCCTTCCACCTTCCCGATGGTGAGTGCTCTCTGTCACGAACAACTCCACATTTGGCTAAGGCTGAGGATCTGGCTTGCTTCCATGTATGTGGACCTATCTGCATTGCCCACGTGGCATGCTGGGGCTGGATACCCAGAGGCTATTTAAGCTGTGGGCTGGCTTTCCCCAAGGTCAGATGATTGTTCAAGGTTCCTGAATAAACTGCATTGAAAAAAAAATTAAAAACAAACAAACAAACAAAAAAGAACACACGCCCAGTGTCTCATAACCACTTGTACCCCCATTGCAAGGGGACTTGATGTCCACTTCTGGCTCCATGGGCAGCTGTGCACATATATACACACAGGTATTCACATAAATAAAAACAAACAGAAATCTTTTTTTAAAACAAGAAGAAAGGGAAGAGAGAGGGAGAGAGAGAAGAGGAAGAAAGGATTAAGAGAGATAAAAATAGTGGAACAATAATAGTTATTGCTCTTCATCAAGAGGTTTCTAGGTTCTTAACTTTTTTGTTTGTTTTGAAATGAGGATTCTCAGTGTAGCCCTGGCTGTCCTGGAACTCCCTCTGTATACCAAGCTGGCCTTGATCTCCCAGATCTACCTGCCCCTCCTCCGAAGGGCTGGTATTAAGGCTTGCACCACTACCAGGGGGTAGGAGCAAGCCTTTAATTCTGACATAACTCTTAATACAGTTGACTTTTGTGTCTGCCTGGTTTGATGCTGAAATCAAACAGAAACGGACGCCCCTGCCTTTCACCTGTAACTGTCATGGCTGCTTGCTTGCCTTACCAACAATATTCCTTGTCATTTTTCCCTAGTTTGAAAATTTAAACTTTAGCTGTATCTTGGCTCAACCATTCTATTTCTTTTGTCTCCATTTTACTTTCCAGCTGTTTTAAGAACAGCAAAAGGAGTCTGGTAGCAGCTTCTTTACAGATGTGAGTCTCTTTCGTTGATCAACCTTCCCTTGGAATTTGCTCAAGTCAAGATTTCTTTTCTTTACTTTTTCTTTTTTTTTTTTTTTATGTTTCAAAATCTGTGTGCCCTGACTAAAGATATACATAGGTACCTCGAGTTATCAAGTGCAGTTTTACTATGACTTTCCCCAGAACCTTTAGTTTTAGTACTTGTTTTTAGATCCATGGTCCACCTTGAATCAGGTTTTGGGTGTAACATGAGGCAAGGGTTGTGATTTGCTTTTCATCGTTCTTTAAGATTGCAAGTTGTTTCAACATCATTTATTAAAGGCATTGCCCTTTCTCATTCGTGATGCCCTAGAAACGTTATCAAAATCAACTGACCATGTGTCTTTGGGTTTATTTCTAAGTTTCTGTTGCCCTTCTTTAGTTAATGGTTCTATGCATTTGCTTCATCGTATCTTATCTTATGTGGGTTTACCCTAGATCTCAATCAGGTATTGTTAAGTCCCAAACTTTATTCTCTCTCAAATATAATTAAAATGTTCAGGCTATTAATATTTATATAAACACTAGAATTAGACTGTAGATAACTCTTTCAAAAACTTGGTTTAAAAAAACAATAAAACCAAGATAAATTTGTAGAATATGACTGAATTTTCTTGTTCATAAGCATCTCTGTTTCTTAGGTACATTTTTATTTATTAGATCTTTCTTTCAACAATGTTTTAAGGCTTCAGAATGGTAAGTTTTAAAATTGTGTTAATTTTAAACATAATTTTATATTTAATTTATATTGAAACTTATCATATTTTGATGTTATTGTGAATTACATGAATTTTCAATATTTGTAGTTTGTTATTCATTTCTAGTACATAGAAATAACATTTTTATGTATAATTATCTTAAACACCTTATCAAACAGTGAGAAATGTTAGCAACGTTGGTAAATCCTAAATTTTATACCTATGATAACATCTGTATATTAAGACAACTCTCCCAACCACCAATCTTCGATTCTTTTATTTATTTCCCTTGATGTTTTTTTTTAGAACTTTCACCACAATGCCAGATAAAAATTGTGACAACACTTTTGTTCTGTTCCTTGTCTTAGAAGTAATTCTGCAGTCTTACAGCACTGTGGTACTTGATGCAGGTTTTTCATGGCTCCTGTTATCAGTTACAAAAGGTGCCGTTTAAGTTTGTTGAGACATTTTTCCATTTTAAAAGTTTTATAACTGCCATCTTTTCTTAGTGTACTGAAATATTAATATAATTTTCTTTTTTAGGATTTATTGATTTTGCAGTGGCCAGAAAGCCAGGTAGGCTGCCCACAGACATCCTCTCTCTCTGCTCTTCCCGCAGTCTTGTCTGGAGCACTGCAGCAGATGGCCAACTGCAGCCTCTCCTCCCCCACGCTCCCCACCACCCCCGCGCACATTTCCTGGCCTCCCTCACCTGACTCTGCACACCAACAGTCATCCCCGGTGACACAGCCACTGAGCAGGCCGGTAAAACAGACAACACACCGCTATCACACTCTGAAAATCCAGAGAGGAAACAGAAACCAAGAAACAAAACACCCATGCGACAAAGTAAACCCAGAAATCAGAGCCTAGACCTACAATCGTCCCCAGCCCGGACGCCAGAGAACACAACGGCCAAGGCCGTGTCTCCACTGGAGCCCAGTGTCCTACCTTTAACTCCAGGTCCGGGTTAACTTGCTACCATGATCTAACCTGAAGCGTGTCTATATGTACTCGAGAAGAGTACACGCCCTTTTGTTCTTATGTGAGTCCAAGTTGTGGTTACCCTTAGAAGCCTTCTGTCCCCTCACTGACTCTCCTGGTCAGTCAGCTGTGAGTGGTGAGACAGACACATCCAGCTGCAATCATGCAAGTGCTAGTTTTCCACTCACAGCTGAGATGACTTTTTCTTCATTAATTGACTCTTTTATCATTGTGAAATATCTCATTTTCTCACCAACTGTATCTCTCGCCCTCAAGTCTACTTTGTCTTTTAATAGTGAGCGCACTGTACTTGATTCTATTTTGCAGAGAGATAGACACATACTTTTGTAGTTAAAGGGAGGTTTACTCTTGTATTTTACTGTTCTAGCTTTCATACATATATACGTTGTATGCTGAATATGTGTCCCCCTCCCAAACTGTCAATTTCTTTCTCTTATAGTTTTTTATTTAATTTACCCACTGGTTCAAGTCTATCATTTGTTTTCTGTGTATCTATATTATTTTCCTATTTCTTTCTTCTTCTCCCTGTTTCTTCCTTGGATGCTTTAGCATTTCACGGTACTATTCAATGATTCTGAAGCGTTAGGGATCACAACACACACCTTGTCTACACAATCTGGATGTGAACGCGTATTGATTTTTTAATAGTATAAGAATTTCATTGCGGAGTTCTTGCATCTCCAAGCCCTCTGCGTTGTAGTATTATTGTCATAAGTTTTATTTGTGCACACATCATAAACCTAATCTGCATTGTTAATATTTTTGCTCTAAATAGACAATAACCTTGAAGAAAGTCTTTTTCACATTAAGGAGTTGCTTTATTCAACTATAATATTCAATAAATGACAATAATATTCTGTATATTCTGTCTGGAAGAAAATATTTAACATTTTTTCATCATAAGGAAATAATGTTTGAGAAGATAAGTATTGTTAAATTGATTTAAAGAATACAGAGCAACATTACATGGTACCCCATTAATATGTGTGCTTTTTGATATTTTATATATAAGGGTAAATAAAATAAAAATTATTCAAGACATAATTTCCCCAAACAAAATATAATATTTATAAATATATACATTTCAAATAGTTAGTTGGATACATTCTTTTTAATTTTTTAAATTAATTTTCTTGTTATATACTTATTGTTACACACGTTTTTCTGGCATTTTACTTATTTTTAATTAATTTTTTTTAGAATTTTATGCATTAGTGCTCTCATTTCCATATTTTTCTCCTGTGCCCCTCTCAAGTTCATGACCTCTTCTTTGATTACTATTATTACATAAACCATATTATTACTATTATAAACTATTATTATTACATACCCAGATTCCTCTGTGCAGTTCTCTGAGTCCATTTAATGTTGTGTGAATGTACATGTGTGTTAAGCTGACACCGGAATTAGATAATCTATTAATCTGGAGGCTCATACCAGGAGAAAAGGGATTCTCCTTTCTTGGGCCATGATTCTCTGTAGGGCTTTATGGAGAGGTATAGCTTTGTGAAACTCCCCATCCACAAAGGCATATTGATTGTTCTCATTATGTAGGTCTTGCTTAGGTGGCCATATTGGCAAAATTTCATGGAGACAGCTTCCCTGTCATGTCTAGAAGATATTATCTCTCCTCCTCGGGTGTCCTGAGCCTTTGCCTTACAATCTTCCCACCCTTCTGTGATGCTCCCTGAGCCTCATTGGAAAGGTTGTGTTGCAGATGTATTCATTGGGGCTGGGCACCCCATGCTTGCTTAGTCCCTGTATTTCAGCCGTTATAGATCTCTGTGAGTATCTCCATCTGCTGCACAAAGAAACTCTTTGATGAGAAATGAGAGCTATATCTGTTTGTAGGTATAAGGGTATTTAGAATGCAGTTAGAAACGATATTAGTCTAGGAAAATAGCAGAAGTAGATTTTCCTCTGTGGTCTCTTTGCTAGTTGGCTAGGCTTACAGTACCAGGCTCTAAGTCTAACTAGGCAGCTGTTGGTCACCCTCAAGATAAAAGTGGCGCTGTTGCACCACTGGGGATATAAGATATGTGTGTGTACATCTTAAGCTTGTGAAATAATGCTACTTTGTGTCTTTTCCAAATATCCTTGCATTACGTGTCTCTCTTTTTTTCCCTCTCCCTCTGTTTTACCCTACCTGTCCACTCTACAGTTAAAGTGTCCCTCGTGATTTTCCCCATTTCCCCTTCATAGCGTTGGTATCATGTCCCCCTTCTAGAGTTTCTTCTTATCCTCCCTTCATTCTCTTCCCATAGTAGAAAGCTAGTTTTTAGCTGTAAAGAAAAATAAAACCATAAAATTTGCAAATAAATGGATAGAATTGGAAAATATTATAATGGTTGTGGTAACCTAGACCAAGAGAGAGAAACACCACCACGTCTCTTATTTGTGGACCCTTACCCAAAGTCTTTACACTTGAGTATATAACCTGAAGGAAGTTTTAAATCAATATGTGAATGTATTTACTCAAATATATACCATTGCCAGTGGCTTTCATCCAGTTTTGTAGATCTAAGCTTTCGCTGACATTCTTAAAAGATGTTGCTATGGTTTTAATATGGTCCCCAAAATGAAGTGTTTGAAGCTTGAGTTGCAATGTGGCAGTGTTGACTATGGGGGTTCCTGGGAAATGTTTGGTGCATTGGTTACTTTTCTATTGCTGAAAAAAAAATCTTAACTAAGGCTTATAAATAGGCTTAATTTACAAAAGAAAGTGTTAGTTGGGTTTAGGGTTTCAGAGGGTTACAGTTCACAAGGACAGACTGAAGGCGTGGTGGCAGGAACAGCAGAGAGGCCACATCTTGATCCACAAGCAAAAGACATAGAGAAAACACTGGGAATGGTGCCCCTTTTGAAATCTCAAAGCCTGCTCCTTCTGGCTCACTTCCACCAAAAAGACTGCATCTCCTACCCCTTTCAAAAAAGTTCTACCACCTGGGGAGAACATACTCAAACCTGTGAGCACATGGGTGTTATTCTCGTTCATAAAACCACATTCAGGTACATGAGGCAACACCTTCATGAATGGGCCACCATCACTGGATTGGGCTCTTCATGCAAGGATGAGTTTGGTTCCTGACTTCTCTCTCTCTCTCTCTCTCTCTCTCTCTCTTTCTCGACCTCTAATTGCACTTCATTATGGTATGTCAAGTATGCCTCACCAGACAGACATAGTATCTTGATTTTATAAATTTTAGCCTCTGGAATCTGTTCAATATTCAGCCTGTGATGTCCTATTATACCAGTAATAACAGATAGATATTCCCCAATTTTAGGCTTATGGCTTCACAGGTAAATTTGTGATGTTGGCTTCCTTATAGCACTTTAAAGACAACTTGTGTTTTGTCTTCAGTCTATTTATCGGTCTTACTAAGGCTCTGTTGCTGGGGCCAAGGCCTTACATGAATGAGGCGAACGCTTTATCAGTCACTAGTTGCACCCCGTCCAGTTTGTTTCTGTTTGTTTTGGTCGGGCAAGTTCTGAGTTTACTATTTCCTTATTTGTTTTAACCTCCTCTATCAATGTTGATGATGATGATGATGTCAGTGCTCCTAAGATTTTGTTACTGAGGACCTGCATGGTTGTTCAGTGGATAAAGGTACTTGCCACCAAGCCTGAGACCTTCATTTCGTCCAGGAACACAGGTACTGAAGAATGAAACTGAACCCTGGAGCTTGTCCTCCGGCCTTCAAATGATTGCTGTGGCTGACCAAAACACACACACCGTGCAAGCACGCACATACTCACAAAATGAATTTTTAAAAGAAGATTTTATTTCTAGTCTTCAGTCATTTGGCATGAATGTTCTAAATGTGAGTTCTTTTGTTGGAAGACCCTGCTGTTATGGTCACAGACCACCATGTCTGAACGGCAGTCTGAGCAATATGGAGGATGCCCCTACTCAGTGGGGCTTCCTCTTCCCTGCCTGACATTATCTGGGGGACATCTCTAGGCACAGATGCCTGACCTTATTCTGAGTATGACCCAGCACAAGAGTTACTGGATTTAGCACTTGAGTCCCACTCCTTTGCCTGCCCATATGATAATTTGGTACTGCATTATGACCAATCAGTCCTTTCCACCTGTAACCCTAAGACCCATTATAATGTACCCCACTCACTCCTGAAACAAAATGAGCCTCTCTGAAGTTTATTTCAGAAGTCGTGTCCTATCGTGCTCCATACAAACCCCATTCAACACTTCTTTTCCTGTTGTCCTCATTGGCCGGTAGCCAACTACCTGGGAAGGGAGGAAGGACCACATTCCTTGTGTTTATCCTATGTAGGTTTTGTTGGGATTGGCTAGAGAACCACAGTTTTCATCAAATGTGTAGATTGTTTTGTTTGAATCCTTCTTCTTCTTCTTCTTCTTCTTCTTCTTCTTCTTCTTCTTCTTCTTCTTCTTCTTCTTCTTCTTCTTCTCCTTCTTCTTCTCCTCCTCCTCTTCTTCCTCCTCCTCCTCCTCCTCCTCCTCCTCCTCCTCCTCACAGGCAACTATGCAGCTATTCTCTTTCCTTTTTTTATTTTTTCTGCTTTCATGCCTTTCTGAATTTCTTGTTCAGCTTCTTTTCCTGTACCTGTGATCTTTAATTACCCCCATTCTACCAATCATTTTATTCTAGACATTAAACTGTTTAGTCCTAGAAATTCTGTCTTTATATTTTTAACATTTTTATATCTTTAATATTTTCAATATTTCCCACTGTATGTTTTTATTCTTTGTTTAAGCCTCTTAGCATATTTGGAACAGTTTTCTGTCTATAACAGCTCTTTTCTGATTTTTCTGTCATTTCTAGAACTGATTCTGCAACACATTTTTCTGTCTCTCTTAATTTTTCTGGAATATCTAGCCATATGTGTGTGGGATTATTCCCTTCATTGAGAGAGTGCTGGGTTTATTTCAATAGGAGATGTATGTATCCTCTGGATCCCTGTAAGCAGATCCAGCAACTTCTAGTGTCTAGATTATCTATCCCTCCCTACCTCTGTTGTATTTGTGTTTAGACTGAGACCAAAGGTTTGGATGATTGGAACTTGAGCCTGTACTCATCTTGGCTCTGGTACTAGCCAGCTTGTTGGTCCTTGTGTACTTTTCAAAATATCACAGAGAATACAATGCTCTTCCTACTCCAGTGCAATAGTTCAAAGGAGTTGTCACCCAAAGGATCTGCCACACTGTATTTGGGGATCTTCTCTCTCTAATTCCCTCTCTCCAGTGCTCTGCCCAGCAACTTTTTTTTTTATAAATCTGTCATAGACTCAATGGTTTATATTCCACACTGAGTGAGATCTCTTTTTGTTTGTTTTCATCTCTGTTTTTCTCCAAAAATTGCCTTCATGCCTAAACTGTGGTGTTCTCCAGTTGATTTCCTTCAGAAATTGTACTTCTGTATTGCATTTTTCTCTAATGTTTAAAGAGATCTGAGTTACATATTTTACTCAGTCTTCTTGTTTTGTGTGTGTGTGTGTATGTGTGTGTGTGTGTGTGTGTGTGTTTGAAGGGCAAAACCAGGACTAGGAACTATATCATGATTGGAAGTAAAAGCCAGCTGCCTTGGTTTTTA
Organism: Meriones unguiculatus; assembly: GCF_030254825.1. NCBI lineage: Eukaryota > Metazoa > Chordata > Mammalia > Rodentia > Muridae > Meriones > Meriones unguiculatus. The sequence goes on along the minus strand of NC_083359.1, from coordinate 112,169,000 downwards.
AATTCTTTACTTTTCTCATAGTCTCTGAGCTGGTAGTAACATTGCTTCTCTTATCTAAGCCTTCGCAATTTTCTTCCCTCATCAACACAACCCCTCAGCCCTGATACTGCTCTCAAAATGGGGAATCACTCTGTGTGGGGTACATCTTGACTAATCAGTGAATATTTTCTGTCAAGAAATAGAAAACAGAGATGGCTCAGGCAACATCTTGGTTTGGGAATAGAGGTGTCAGCTCTCTGCTAGCTGCCACAAAACCTGTGATGGTGTCCACTCTCCACTAGCTGCCACAGAACCTGTGATGGTGTCCACTCTCCGCTAGCTGCCACAGAGCCAGCACACTGTCCTGTGATGTTGCCAGCTCTCCGCTAGCTGTCACAGAACCTGTGATGGTGTCAGCTCTCGGCTAGCTGCCACAAAGCCAGTACACTGTCCTGTGATGGTGTCAACTTTTAGTCTTCTTGTCACATCTTTTCTACAAATTCAGAACACTGAATTATCTGTTTTCACCTTCCTGACTCCAATTCTGTTATCTAGTAAGCATGAAATAAATTTCCTCTGAGATGCAAATGGTTCATAAAACTCAATCTGCTATTTCTACTGAAAATCTTAGAAAATCCAAAGCCTTAAATTGAGAGAATGAATTACTAATTGTGGGATTTGAGCCTCAGCCAAGGGCATGGAAAAGAAATATGGAAAAGGTCTGATCCCTCCCAGCACCTCTTATATCAGCCACACTGGGGCCACCTTTCATATTTCCTGTGTCCAGCCAGAGTGGAAGAGGGAGGCAAGAACAGGAACTTGTTAACAAAAGTGTGCAAAGAAGTGAGTAGGTCCTCGATTTCATTCCTTTGACAGAAGCACAGCCACCGCAGACTCTGGCTCCAGTCGCCTTTCTCCTTCTGCTTCTCTCAGCTGCAGCCAGGGTGTCATCCTGAACCCTCAGGAAGTGCTAGGGGAGGTGGTTTGAACCTCCTAAGGATGAGTAAAATGAACTATGGAAAGAATTAATGTGATAGGCTCAGCCATTCCATGACAAGCCAAAGCTGTTTTATGATTTAAGGGAGAAAAAATGAAAAAGAGAACGTGTGCACAGACCACGAGGTGCAGATGTCTGCAAATCCTCTATCAAATTAGTCCTGAATGCAGTGTGGATCTGATAGCTTAATGAAGGGTGCTGAGCTGATGTAGGGAGTTGGGTCATAAAGTAGACCCAGGAGAGTCACAGTGCAGCCACAGACTGTCCCTGAATTCTAACTGAAGGCAAGGAGTTCACCTGCATTACAGCCATCCCAAGAACACTCATGGCTGGAACCACCAAAAGCTGCATGAGAATGTTCTCTTTGCAGGTGTGAATATCTACAGTCCAAGAACAAAGCTGGACTGTGGCTAACTAAACGGGCTGCACAAGCAATGAGGTAGGATGAACATCCTAGTCCAGCTGCAGTCCCAGGCCATGTGGTAAACTTTCCCAGACACTACAGGAGAGGCACCGAACAGCCACACTGTTCATGCAGATTCAGCAACATCTCTTAGATATTTGAAGATTTGGCCTATGCTCAGCAGAGATAAAAGAAGATACACACTTATATTTAATCCATGATAATTTAGAAATATCTATCAAGAGATATGTAATTTGGGTAACAAAATGTAATGATAAGACTAATTTTCTTTTTTAAAAGATCCCAAATACAGATATTTAATATAGATTTCTCTCAGGAAATGTAATTTCTTTCAGGAAATGCTGTTGTCTAGCCCTAGCATGGTCAACTGACCTGATTGTTTCAGCTGCCTCTCTCATCTTTGAAGAACAGCATCATTAGAATTGCTTGGGTTCCTGCTGATGGGGTTGGATCTAGAGCTTCCCTGTGAATTCCTATTGTGTTCCCAGTCCACATAGGTGGAAACCACTGAGATCTGGCCTTCTGATATTCTTAAAAGTGGAATCCAATTCAACCTCATCTGCTCTTACCCATCTCATTGCCTTAAAAAAGGTCAGGAGAGGCTCAAGTCTGACAGATACTGAGGGCAAGACACAATCTTCCTCTATAGAAGACACTGGACCTTTAGAATCTCTGGCTTTGTTCCCCTCCTAGTCCTATCTCATTCATCACTGTCATGGTGACCCTTCTTCAAGTGTATACAGCTCAGAGAGAGTTGTAGTCAGAGATGGTTGTTACTCTTAATGAAAGACAAGTCTCGTGGCCTCCTCAGGCCAACTAGATGTTTTCTCTTGGCTGTTTCAGACACAGCCAGAGTCAGCAAGGACAGATGTAGGAGGAGATCTGTTCCCTTTGATGCAGCCTGATCAGAACAGAGATGTCATTCCTAAATTCTACCACCATTACTACCTCCTCCTAGGTCCATATCATTCTTACAGTTGAATTTTCAGGATTCTGTGGGTTTATAAAGTTCCAGTGTCTTTCCAGTAAATTAGTTTGCTGAACCTACACGATTCTAAGACAGTATTCTAAGCATTGTGTGCAGGAAGAAGTACAGAAAAGGAAAGCATAGTGGCACACCTTAGAGGACAGAGACAAAGAACAAGACACATATCCAGAAGAGGCCAGCCCTCGGCTGCATACTCTTAGACTATGTGCTATGGAAGCCTGTCTGTATTTCAAATTTCCCCTCCCAAACATTACACAGTGTACACTATAATCCAAGAATTTTTCCTTCTAAAACTGAATAATGACAGCCTTGCCAATTTAGAGGAAACAATAACGTAATGGATTGAATGTTCTCAAATTTAAATTTTCCTCCCATAAATTTTTCTAAAACCTTTGGTGGCTTCTGCTGCGTGTCTTCAAGGCAGACAACAAAACAAATGAACAAGCAGCAAATGAATATTAACGGCAAAACCCCGAAACATCAGCCTGCACTTTCCCCAGAGCTTGCTGTTGAGCTCTGTGGTTTTATGTTGCATACCTATAATGTAGTTACTCTGCTGGTAAACTTGATCCTAGTGCGAATGGTCAGATTAAACACATCCATATTTCATACTATTATGCAAAGGATATTAGAATTTTCAAGCTTTCTGCCACCCTACAACACTGAGGAAAAATCACACTAAATATGACCGAGATGATGACAGCCAGGCATTTCGGGTGCTGCTGCTTATAGTGCCTTAAGAAGTCCAATCCTTCCTATAAATCCAAAGCCATCAGATTTTTAGGATAAGGACCTTGGCACTTGCTGGATTCTACAAGAATAATGTCATTTGTCAGCCTAACTGCAAGGACCAGAATCAGTTTAAGGGGCTTGAAATCTCATTTTAACTCTTGGCCCAGACACCAAGTAAAATGCCCTGGGCCTTGAGAAGGACCAGAGTCTGGTGTATTTATTGGATGGGACTACAAATCTAGTTACCTTGATGGGAATTTATAGAAAAAGAGATAAAGCAAAGCCAGGTTTTGCTGTTGGCCATAGATGCATCTGGCTAATAACACACAGGGTAGTCGCCTGGCCTATAGTCCTTAGAGGAGACAGGCAGGCTACCTAGCCACTGAGAATTAATATTAGGAAAATGGACAATGGACCTTGATTATTCTCTCCAGCCTCCTCTCCAGCAAGACCAGCAGCTACTCCCATTTCACCAACTTTGCCTTACACAGATCTATATTGCTTCTGAAATTTCTCATTCCCTAGAGAACCAGGCCATGTACATAAACATGTATAATGAATACATATGTGCACACACATGGAAGTAAAGAAATCCAGTGCATTGCCTAGTAACATGTATAAACACACACACACACACACACACACGCATGCATGCATACTTGCAAGTGTATGCACACAAACTCATCCATTTACTGAAAAACTCCTTTTGACGAGGAATGGTAGAAAAGGTGCCAGAAATTGTGCTTCTCTGAATGTGGAGTTTATCGTTATGCACGGGAGAACTCTGACTCGGCATAGGACTAGCTATTTCCCACTTCACCGAAGCTCAGAGAAGTCTCATCATCTTTAGTGGTTACGTGCGGGTTTTCTTTGGTTCAGTGAATTCTCTAAGGTAAATTTCACTTCCATCTGCTGATTTTCGGTGCTAATTTTCATGAACTCTGTGCTGGTATTGCCTTTTTAATGTCTATAGACACAGTCTCAGACAGAGGCCTCCTACACTGTAACATTGTGTGTCATTCATTTAGCTGAATAAAGTTTTTGGATACATGTACAGGTAGCTAGAACTTAGGGAGGGACACAGTATCACATTCCCTCTCTGAGTCATTCCTTTAAAGGAAAAAGCTGGGCCTTGTCTTTCCTTTCACTGAGCTCGGGTGATTTCCACATGGTCTGAATGATTCTCTATTTTCCAGGCTCATTCAACCCACTGGGATTGAATCTACTTCTTTGTCATCTAGAGATGGCAAGGGAGCCCTTCCATCCCTCACTGCTGGTCTTTATCACCAGGCAACACACAGGACTGATTTTGTTTACTTCCACTGGCCATTTATATTGAGATATAATCCTGGATCCTAAAAAGAGGAACATTCGATGTCCCAAATGAGCAATTCACACTCAACACTATGTTGACAAGTTCCTTGGGATGTAAAAATCTCTGTTCCAGTGATTTTAGCACCATCAGCATAATTTTTTTCCACATGGTACAGGTAAATCATGGTTAAATATTGAATCATTTATCAACCAGTGCTCTGTAAGCCAGATCTCATAAAATCTCAGGAATAGATTGTGCTAACAAAGCAGCTAGCAAGCTATGATTATCAAATTTTTTTCCTTCACAATCTGTTCCTCATTTAGAAAGAAAACGCTAAAGAAATTAAAAATTAGTAAGCTTTACCCTTTTATTGGTAACATTCTAAGCAAGCAATTATACTGTTTTAAGAACAAAAAATGTATTTGTGGATTTATAATATTAGGGGTGAATTTAGGATCTAAGTTTCTTCTAAAAAATGGATTGTCATTCTCTATAAATTCGACATATTTCAGAGAATATGCCCATGTTGAGTTCCCAAAATGCTGGCTTAATTCTACAGGGAAAACACACTGAATGGAAAGACTGTGATTAAATGAAGAGTTCAGAAGCAATAAGGAATCTAACTTTTAACTAGTCTGCTTAGGTGAAATAGTGCTTAGTTTAAAAAACCCACCAAAGTTAATCTCTCTACAATAATACCTCACTGGTCTTTTAAAATGGTTCCACCAATACCTATGGTAGGCAGTAGGATGGAATCAAACAGCATTTTCCAAAACCTTGACTCTAACTTATACATAGATTGACTCTTTTTGCAAATGGTCTTACACACCAAGCAGTTCAAAAACAGAGAAGATGATGGCTTGCCTCAGGTTTTGCTGTCCTTGCTTGAGTGCCATAGGTCTAATTATGGAAAAGAAGAACAAATTTTTAATATATGGAGAGCACAGAAAATGAGGAGAGACAAACTGGAATAGGAATTGAAAGGAGCAGGGTTGACAATGGTTTCATATGATTCTTTTCAGTCTGAATGTTCCTCTTTTCTGAGAAAGGACAAATTAATAATGTTTCTGAGGGGAAACAGTTATTCTTTCTATTTTAGGGCATGAAGGTCACTGATAGTTCAACAAATGATGAATCAAGTTTGAATAAATAAGTTTCTCATTTTGTATGCAGAATGCAATGCTTGCACTTCCTTGACTGTAGAGACTGTTTCAAGTTATGTGTTAAGCAAAAATACATGAATGAGTTGAACAAGAAAGCAGTTAAATTATGAGATGTTCACTTAGATCTGAATGTTGGCTGAATAACAAGTAAGTCTTTAGCTTCAATATTTCCCATGAAATATTTGAGAATGCTATGTATCTGTGGCTTTCTTAAAGATCCAAAGAGGCAAAGTTTTCTGTATTTTATCTATTGAATCTGGTAGCCCTATGCCCAGAATTCTTGGGAAATTGAAATCTATACCTCATTGACCAGGCTCTGTCATGTTGAAAACAGTTGCTTCAAGGAAATCTAGGAAAATATAGTTTGAGCTAGGTCAGACATCTAACGCCTAGTGAGTCACTGTCCTTCTCTGAGACTGATGGCTTCTACACAGAGGTGAGTTCAGACAAGCCTTACCAGCAGGCACAGTGAACATCAGCATATGAGACCCTCAACCTGTGATCTTAGATTGAGGAGTTCTGTTAGCATAGCCAACAACAGCTGGCTAACTAGACCATGCATTGGCTGATTTTAAATCTTTTGCTTGTATCTGTAGTGGGCTTCCTAGCCCATAGGATAATTTCTTATCCACATCTGAAAGCAGAGTGAAGACACAGTGAGCATCTACTCAGAGAGACAGCAGGAGTCAGTCCAACCACCCTCTCATACTATGAACAGGCCCTTTGCTCAGGATACTGGTCCTTCTGGGAGTTTGCTGTTTCTTTGCTTGATGGTTATTGGTTTCTTGCTCCCAAATGTACTCATAAGTAAAGAGCCAGAGACTGCTGGATTATTCCTATGGGGCCCATTTTGAAGAGTACGTCATTGGGCTTAGCTTGGGGAAGATGGTGAAGCCTCTGTGTACTCCAGATGTTCTTTTTTTTATCAACCCTCAAAAGATGTCAAAGTTATTAAAACTCATCAAAGCTCTGCAACCTGCTGAAACATCTCAGCATTATAGACAGCCTCTTGTTTTCCACCACAGGAGCCCAGGGCTCAAGGTTCTCATGTGATTTCATTCAATTTTCTTTATCTGCTTGGAGGCATTGCAAAATTATTGCCGTCATTTTTTAATAACTTTTGTATCTCCTGTCTCTTCTCCTATCCATTGCCTTTGCTTACAGATATTACCAACAAAAAGGTGGTAAGACTAATGCCCCCACCCTCACATTAAATTGAAGAGGCTTGGGGGTCAGAGGTCACCCCTGTGTCACAGGTGTCTCACATTGTTCTTAGCTTTGGCAGATACCATGTGGAAAATCAGCCAAAGCAAAAGCCACTTTGCTCCTCTGAAGAAACACAGATGGAATGCACGATTTCATAAGAAACCAAGCTACATAATTAAAATAAACATGTTCTTAAATGACACTTTACTGTTTGTTTTTGGAAAATGTAGCACTTTTACATTATTCTGGAGATTTTAGCCAGAAATACTTTTAAAGAGAGACTAAACTTACACTAAACAAACAAACAAACAAAAAAAACCACTGTCTTCCTCACATACTCTATCAAAAGAAAGTCATTCACTTGCTGATGATACCAGGAAAAGCTCAATAAGAAGCCACCGTTAGCATCATGGTAAAGAACATGGCCTTACCACATGTTAGTAAAACCTCCCAGATGTCCTGCTAGGTGAAGACAAGAGGAATGGACAACTTCCTTGGAACACTTCCTAAACTTCCATGTCTAGGTCACCTAGGTGAAGTCTACCAGTGTGCTGTGTAGGGTAGTACCTCAAAAGGGAGTGGGTTTTTTGTTTTGTTTTGTTTTTTAGCTCTTTTTTTTTTGGAGTGATTGCGTAGCATGCACAAGGTCCTGGGTTCTATCTCCAGCATTACATAAACTAGATGTAGGAGTTCATGTTTACTATCCCCACACTTTTAGGTAGAGTCAAGTGACTCAGAAATTCAAGGTCATGTTTCAAGTTGGGGCCAGCCTGGGCTACATGAAACCTGTCTTAAATACAAAGAAAACAACCAAAGTAAAAAGAGGAAAGAAGGGATAGGTTCTGCTTCTGAGCCATGATTCTTCTACTCTAGAGCAGTGGCCAGGAGAAGACTTCCCAGGGTGAGGAGGTTCTGGCCTTCCAATCAGTCCACACCTTCCCTAAGAAAGAATAGGAGCTATTCTTCTGTGATGGAACCGGAAAGAGACTAGCCAAATGTGTTGTGCTGCTGAGACACAACAGTTGTATGGAAAAACCCTGAATGCCTTCAGATCCTAAACAGACACAGCCTTGTGGCAGTTGTAAGATCAACTTTGATTACGAGGCGGCTACAGAAATGAAGACTCACACTTTGTTATTTGAGATAAAAAAATGTTTTTGCCTTCCTTCCTTCGGTGTCTTCTGTTTCCATCTCCTCAGCAAATAAGCCAATGTCTGGAAGAGAAAGATTTATAAACAATCCATCCTTCTATTTGGATACATGAGTGTGCAAAGGTTTTGTTCTTCCACAAAAAGAATTCCTGCACTGAAAATGCATGCAAATGATTACAGCTGTCTCTAGCATAACTTAGAGAAAATGCAGATGGCATAAAATAATACTCACAAATGGCTAATAGAATTTTAATAGCTACAAGAAAGAAGAGGAAATGAAGGCACTGCATCTACTGGGGATGTGGAGAGGGTGACCCGGTCCCAGGAAGCAACTAAGCAGAGCATAGGCGATTTTCCGTGTGCTCAGAAGCGCGCTCCCTGGTGCACTGATTTATGTGAGGATTAGGCAGCAATCATAGTCTCTAAAGTAGCCTGCAAGGCATGTGCATAAAGTATGATATTTTCAATATGCAAATGCCATGTATGATGAATGAAAGGCTCCGAATGTCTCGAGGACACCCGGATGCTAACCGGCCATGCTGCCGTGCTGAAAATGGAAGACAACTTGGAGCTAAATTTTTTTAATAGCTAATTGATTTTTTAATAACATGGTTTTGAGACTAAATACCAACCACTAAAGCATAAGTCATTCCTCGCATGTTAGTTTTGTGCAATTCTAGATGTTTCTTTGGGATAGTAACTGTCAGAGCTGGGGATGTGTGGTCTGTCTCTGCGCACGCAGCACATAAAGGCAAAGCACAGGGCCCAGAAAGGTTGGACACTAGGGCTTAGGCCCACACATAAGAAACTAAGAATTGTGCTTCAGGGGAAACAGTGGGGCACACCTGTGTGCTCACCCAAAGCTGACCCTAAGGGACGAGTCTAGAAACTTCTTCTTGTTGTTTTGCTTAATTTATTTTTATTTTCTTTTTAAAACTTATTTTACATCCCATGTGTACTCCCTCCCTTCTCTCCTCCCAGTCCTTCCTTACCCCTTCTCTCTTCCCCTCTCCCTTTCCGCTCAGAAAAGAAAGCCCCTCCCCCATGTTAACCCTCCCCAGCACATCAAGTCACATCAGAACTAAGCATATCTTCTTCACACATGTAGACATGGGTTGCTTGGTCTTCATATGGGCTGTCTGGTGAGGGGAATGGGGGGGTGTTCTAACATGGAATCCATTGCCTGCCTTTGGATAACTTCCTCCTGGCAGGGCTGCCTCGCCTGGCCTCGGAGAATGAGGATATGCTCACTCTAAAAGCTTCATAAGAGAAACAAGAACAATGATGCACTGAAGTTCCATAAGAAGAAAGGTCAATGTCTAGAGTATTGAATTGGAGAACTGAAGGTGTTATGAAGAAATCAGAGCATCCAGTAAGAATGATGGAACATTTCCTAAGAAGAATCCTGAGGTCAGGAGTCAGCCAACCCCGGGCTGTGAGGGCAGTTTACAGGTCTAGGATCTTCCCCCTTTTCCTGATGGACAGAATCCTACAGCAGGTTTCAACTGTGCAGAATAACACACCGAGATATGGCAATGTGTGACTTTTGGGCTTGATGGAGTGATGCGTAGGACATGGCTTGATGGAGTGATGCATAGGACATGGCTTGATGGAGTGATGCATAGGACATGGCTTGATGGAGTGATGCGTAGGACATGGCTTCGTGGGGCAAAGGGCAGTGATTGTTCTCTGCTGGACTTGAGCAGAAGGGAAAACAACACTGCCTCGTGGAAAGAAAGGAATAAGGGATTTGAGAAAAAAGACCACTGGTTTTCAAATTTACATATAATTGCATTTGAGTTCTGGTTTCTTTGTAGTTGTGTAATGTTTATCTCAGTTCCCAGTTATATGAAGTCATCTGAGGTCGCATTCACCTGCCCAGGGATACTGCACACATTAAAGAGTTTAAAGAATTATTTTCTGGAAAATACTACAGGAATAGAATGTTCTCTTTGAGTAAGCTGTGTGTGTGTGCGCACACACACACACACACACACACACACACACACGGTTCCTGGGACAGCTCTGTGAAGAAGCCACACTAAGAAGATGGGCCTGAGAAGCTCCAGCTTAGTTGGCAGAGGGTGGGTGTATGTACCTGGTATGTACCTAGTACAGCAAAACAGACATGAAGGTATGGGCATAAGAAGACAAAGTTAAACTGTTGCTCTTTTTAATTTAAAAACATTTATTCAGTGTACATGTGAATCATACATGCTGTGGTATGGAGGTCAGAGGACAACTTGTGAGAGTGTTGTCTTTCTCTATCACGTGGCTTCTGCGGACCCAACTTATGCATCAGTTTTGCAAACGCTTTTATCCACTGACCCATATTGCTGGCCCCTACTTGACTTTTTAACTTATAATATGCTGAAAGTATCAATTGTCAACAAGGTTCCAAAAGTCTTACATCTCACGCATTTTATTTTATTTACTTATTTTAGTAGCTCTACAGTGGGTCCTTTTTCTGATGTCGTTTTCCTTATTTAAAATGTGTTTTTGGTTGGCATGCAAAATAATAGGTTTCATCATGGAATGTACATACATTATGCACTCATCATATTCTCCCTCCACACCTGTGGACCCCGCCCCTCCCAGTAGTCTCCCGCCTGCTTTCACATCACCTGTTTGAATCTATTATATGCATGTATGTGCATATATTTAAATGTGTATCTGCCTGAGATAGTTAAAGCAGGTAATGTTTTGTCTTTTCACCTTTTTACTACTCTTTTTCGTTGGCATCTACATTTTTATTATGCTCCCGGGTGATTTCTGATGTAGACGACTAGCAAATCTCACATATAGGCAAACCCACAGTGAGCAGAAATCCATCAGCATATGAGTGGCTAGATAGCTGATAGATAATGACAGAGATAGCTAGAAGATATAGAGATAGATATGCATTAGGAAATAACAGATGACAACAATGACTCACAATTCTACTCTCTTACATCAGCCTTCCTCAGTGCTTTGGGAGATTTACAACCAGACCTATTTCCTGCATTTCATAGATTATTGCAATTTTATAAGCACATTTCCAGCTCCATGATTATCATCTATGAGATTTTAGGATGGAGGTTAGGTGGCATTTCTAGGCTTTCACTCCCTCGGTCCACCTGCCAAGGGGCAAGACACCCTCCTCTGAGGTTCAGCACTGGGTGCCCGCCATTGTATTAATCCAGTTGATCTGTTGTTGAGACTCAGACCCTTTTTAGAAAGGCTTGAATGTCAATGTGAGTGTGGGGTGAAGATATAAGCCTGGATGTGTCCCTAGCTTCCCCCATTATGTCTGTGTTTATGTGCAGGGAAGCAGTGAGGCGCGGCTTGGAACCCCAGGCCTCCTAAGAGCTCATGAATCTCTCCCTTTCACTCACACCGCAGGGATATTAAACACATTATTCTGTTTTGATTGAACGCCAGTAAAATTAAATCCCATCTTTCCATCTGCAGCGCCATGCCGGGACCATTGTCGTATGGAACAGGGGGAGAGGCAACGGAGGGGGAGCTCAGCAGAAGACCAGGCGCAGCCACTTTTTCACGTGGTTTTTCCTTCCTTGGCACAAATCTCAACATCTGCTCTGTCTTCACCTCCCAGACACCCTGACAGGTGTAGTCATCTTTAAAACGCCACTAGGAAGGCAGCATATGGGCGGTTGACAGTGAATAAAGGAGAGTGGGGGCGGGGCGCTGTCTTTGATCTCTCAGGCTTGTAACTATTTGTTAAGGAAGCTTTACTTTCCACTGGCCTCCTCCATCTCTCACTGTCCCATTGTTGATGTGCCTGGCACGGAATTCTGATCTCACTCTTGCCTTTTCCAGCTGTTTCGCACTATTTAGCCTCCTCCCTGTGTCTTGCCCCACAGGGAGAAGAAAGTTAAATGATGTTAATCTGCCAAATATTTCTGATCATTAGGAAGACATCAAAATCAACATATCCATCAGAGGAAATTAATTGCCAAAAAAGACAGGGTTAGAGAGGATCATAAGGGTAGTGGGAGAAGAGGTAGGCAGAAGGCTCTGGTTTCTCCGGTGTAATTGAGAGCAGGTTGCTTGCAGCTGGAGGACGCTATAACGGGAGCAGTCCTGCTCTGCCACACTTAATGAGGAGAACAGCCCCAGAATATCAAGTGGATGCTTGATGAAGACCAGCAAGGGACTTACTTGATTTTGTCTCTCTCCCCTTCCCCATCCTCTGGGGAGATTTTTGGTTATTTTTTAATTCCAGTTCAAAATAGAGGTTGAGGAGGAAAGAAGCCCCCGTAGGCCTCCTGCAGGAAAAACCATTAATAATTAATACCCAATAATAATCAAGTCCATGGGAGACTCGTTACAAGGAAAGTCTTGACAGACCGGCGGAGGATGCCCGAGCTTTATGTCTTCTTCGGCGCGCGGGGCCTGCTCAGTGGGGATTTGAGCGCACTTTTGCAGTGACAACAAAAGGATAAATAGCAGGCTTGTGCGTGGAAGAGGCTGATTCATCCCTATAGGGTTTTTTTCATTTTAGGTTTATGGCTTTGTGGGGAATTTCTCTTTAATTGGGATTGTAATATAACGATGGAACCTGTCGACATTTACAAGAGAGATGGGAGGGTAATTCCTCCTAACTTGTTTGCTGTTGTTATTACAACAGTGGCTCCTTTAGGATGCACCGTGTAAAAGAAGTGGCAATTGGGTTGATCAGAGACAAAGAAACTGGGGTGGGAGAAAGGAGCCTCCCAACCACACCATAAGCTCCACCTGGAGCTACTGAGGGCTTGCAACCCAGGTTCCTGAGTGTTTAAGAAAGGTTCCTCCTTATCTCTGAAGAGCTTTAGCATGGGCATTGTTGCATCTAACCTTTGCCCATATCCCTTGTAGGATTGATTCAGCCCGATTTTCTAAATAAAACCAAGAGAGGTTAGCAATTCCTCCCAAGGTTCTCAATAAAAGACAGGGTTGGGATTCCCTCCCAGGAGAGTTGCCTGGGAGTCAGCTGTGACTGGCTTTTCTTTATCGATGGGGAGAAATGTGCCTTGTTATGTTCCAGAGAACAGGACGGGGGCCTGTTCCTAGAATCCTGGCTTTCCTAGACACAGGGGTATCTAACCAACTACTTATTGTTCTATAAGGTAAATGAAATTTAACCATCTTGGCAGAAATGAAGATTTCTGAAGATACTCACACCTCCTCCCTGTGGCTATCAGACAATGAAGACTATGGATCCCCAAGGAACTAGAATTTCCCAGAAGCTTGAGGAAGGTACAAGCTGAAGCCTGATACCAACCAGAGAAGGACCTTGTCTCCCGGAATGAATTTCAGTTTGACAGCTTTTCAGACCACCTTGCGGAAGAGTGGAGCCCAGATAATGAATGATGATGAGTGGACCCACACCTTGTCCTCACTTACTTCCTGTCAGGACCCCGAAGATTGGGGGGAACATCACTGGACCTCTTGGTTCCTCTTCTCAACATATCACATTGAGTAAAATTTTCTCTGCTTATCATTGCTTATCTAATTAGCATACCAAGGATGAGGGTCGGTGGTTGAAACTTGCTTGTTAAGGCTGCCTTGACCTACGTGCTAACCCTAACAACTCTGGTGACAAAGTGACCAAAGCTTCTTTTTCCAACAGCCCCATAGGGAAAGCAGCTGGGTCACCTGGTAACCACATTATACCCACATATTCACTCAGAAAAAGTAAGGCCGTGGGAGAAACCAGGCTCGAGGAACCACAGGCAGATTCCAGAAGCCCAGAGCAGCCTTTTCCAGACTTACCTAGTCCAACCCTCTACTCAATGGAAGCTGACAGCCACCCAGGCCAGGCATGTGCACATCCAAAGAAGCTCTTCGGTTTCCAATTTTGTATTTTCAATTTAGAAAACATTTGAATTGAACAAAGAATATTGAAAATAACAGAAGAAACCCAGTAATGTGGTATCAAAATTTATCAGGTATAACATTTCTGTACTAACATATTTGTTCCTTATCCCTTAGTTTCATAAAATTCTGAGGTTGTATCATTAATGACATCACACACACACACACACACACACACACACAGACAAAGAGAGAGAAGGGAGAGAGGGGCTTACACATTTAACTTTCTTCTCTCTTCTCTGCTGGATCTGAGGCTGTGGTATTGGCCTGTTTGAAGATTTCTTGTTACATATCCATGAATCTATAGTCCACATGTGTTATTGTTTTTATGCTTTCTGCCTAAAGATTTTATTTGAATATGCAGCTTGTAGGTAACCGTGTGTACTTGTAAGCAATTTGCTTTCTTTGTAGACCTTTTTTGGGTTAATTCAGGTCGCTAGAGACACATTTATTTTATTATCCTCCAGGAGTTCTATTTTGTGATGAGACTACAGTGCTGTTATTTCATTTTGTTGTTGATATTCAAGTTCATTCCAATTTTGCTGTCAAAAACAGTCCTGCAGTAAGCCTAATGCACACCTAGGTAGCACATGTGCAAGACACTCTTGGAGGTAGCCCTGGGCTACCAGGAATTGCTGTTCCTGGTTATATGGAAAATGCCACACTACCTTCCAACTGCCAAGTCATTCTCCCCAGCACAGACTGAGCATCACGTCTTCCTGAGCCTTAGGTTTTGCACTTCTGTGCCTCACTGGATGTCTTTAATGCGAACAACACTGAGCTTCCTGTAATGTTTGCCATTCATAGTTTGGTTTCTACAAGTTCAAATATGTCTTCTATTTTCTGTTGAATCGTTTTCATTCTAGAAAATGTATATTTAAATCAGTACTCTTTGTATATTCAAATAATTTTATTTCCTTTGTAGTATTTTTTGTTGTGTAGAACAAGGTTTTATTGTTAATGAAAATTTGACTAGTTTCTCCCCTTCAGTTTATGTTACATTCTCCCTCTACTGAAAATTTACAAAGGTTTTTAAAATTTTCTTCTGAGAATGACTTTTGATTTTGGTGTTTAAGTTTTAAGCGTATGTGAACTTGAGGTTTTACAAATGATATGAGCTCAGGTATCATTTGATTTCTTTTGCCACATGGAGTCAGAAATCGTGCATTATCTGTTGTTTCTGCTGGTCACACTGGCTCACAGTGCAGCTTGTTATGGGCTTCGCTCCCGACCAGGCATCTGTCTCCTGCTGCGGCCTTCGAGTTCTGGGGGCATCCTACCATCCTCCCAGTGCGCTCTGATGAACATGTGCAAGGATTTTGCTTTGTCATGTAAGTCCTAACGTTTTACTTGATCAACTTTCAAAAAACCTCTTTTATCACAGTTACCTTGACATTTTCTTTTTATTAGAGAATTTTGATCTTCACATAAGAGTTTGTTTATTACATCTTCGCTAATTGTTAACCTCCCTCTTCATATGCCTTGCTCTACTTTGAAAGGTTTATTTCTTTAACATGTTCATTAATGAGCCTTTCACAATTTTCATTTTCCATTTGCTAATAATATTTAAGTGTTTTTCCTCTAATTTGAGGTATAACTTACATTGGTCAGAGCCTCTACCTTAATAGGGTAGCACTTAAGTGTTCAATGTATGTATTGTTCCCATAACATAGTGCTCAAGTACTTTCCTCACCTGACTCCTCCTTTCCTGACCTCAAGCCAGGAAGTTGCTTATCTTCTTCTGAAGCTGTTACAGTATTACTTTTCTTGAATTTCACATGAATAACACTGTGCATATATAAAACCATTTTATTCATTAAATAATTGTATCTGTTTCATTTTCAGCATGTGATTGACTAACACTTTCCTCTCCTTGTTCTGCTTTAAGGGCTAAGACCAAGGTGTGACCACTTCAGAAAAGTAGCATAATTCCCATCTGCATTCTAAACACTAAAGTTATGCTAAGAGATAGAGTTCCTAACTTTCACCAAAGAAGAATCTCTTTGCAGCATGCAAAGAGAATACAGAAAACCACAACTGGCCAAAGAGAACAACTTTCCTATGGTGCCAGGCCCCAGTGGCACCTACAGTTCTACAATAGAATTGCTACTCCTTAGGCTCAGGGACCATCCAAGAAGACAGAGTGGAAAGACTGTAAGAGCTGGAAGACCAAGAAGTCTGCTGTGATATTGCATCTCCTAGAAATGACAGAGAAGCTTCACACAAGATTTCTCAACAATATGCCTGCCTAAATAAGACCTGAAGAAGCACAAATAAAAAAAGGCATGCTAACAGAGAAGAGTGAAGTCTCCTCAGGGCCCCATTCATAAACAAGAACTGTAGGCACCTAAGGCTTGCTGAGATCAAGTGGGAGAAGTAGTCTCCCCCCAAGAAAGAGCCCCCTGATTGGTTACCCAAATATCCAGTGGTCATCCCTGAAATCAGTTACATGTGTAGTCAGAAGGTTATATTTATATATTTATACATACATGTGTGGGTAACTGATAAATTCAAAAGAGAAAGCCAGGAATTTGAGATGGGGTTGGGAGAGGGCATGGGAAGAGCTAGAGAAAGGGAAAAAAATGGGGGAAAATGATGTAATTGATGTGAAAAATGTTGAAGCAAGAAGAGAAAAAGAGGGCGGAGGAGAAAGCACAATCTCAGGGGAAGGTATGCAGTACTTTAAGTGTGAAGTTAAGGAAGCTCTTAGAAATGACCTTTATTTATTCTTCTTATTTTGGTGAAAACTTTTGTGATAATTTCATAGTGAAGCTGACAAAAGCTTTTACTCATCTAATAGTCACGGTATTTCTCTTTTATTTTGTTATTAAGACTAACACAATCATTGCCTTTTGATTTTTAAAATTTCTACCTGAAAGGTCTCAAGTTGTCAGTCCAGGAGGAACAGTGAGATGCATTAACAGGGGAAATAAATTTATTAGAAGGTCTTTAACAGCACGGACAGACAGATAACATCATGGTAGGGCTTTAACAAAAGGAATCAGAACCCTTGAAGAAGTGGGGTTATCCTCTTCCAGCCTCTGAGTATGGGCGTGGTTGTAAGGTAGGAACCTTCAGGTAAGCTCTCTGATTCCCAGGTGATAAGACAGGAAGCCTGTGGGGAGCAGAGCATGCAGCCACCAATCACCTCTTTGAAGCAAACTCACCTCCTCAGAAGTCCAGGCACTTGGCTCACAGACGGGGCCCTATGTCTCTCAACATTGTGAGAGCAGAAGGGCTGCTGCAGGGACTGCAGCCTGAGCAGCAAACTGCTCTGAGTTCTGATATTACATTCTTAAACCAACATCCATGAGGCACTATCCTTCTTGTGTATTATTAGATCCAGTGGCTAAATTTTAAGAATGCTGGTAACTGTCTGGGTAGAAGAGGCCCATTATCCCAGCAATTGAGAGGTTGAGGCAGGATGATGAAGGCCGCTCTGGACTGTGTAGTGAGACCCTGCAATTGTCTCAACCCGTATATGCAGCCACAGGTCGGTTTTATCAGCATGCTCCCTGTGATGTCTTTGTCTGATTTTTGCAGCACAGCACTGTGGAGAAATAAATTGGGAAGGACTACTTTATTTTCTAAAAGTTATATTTTAATACTGATAGTATTTCTACCTTACATGTTTGGTAGAATTACAGGTGAATCCACTTAGAACAATAGTTTTTTTAGTAAAAATTAAATCATACATTAATGTGTGTACACACATATATATATATATATAAAACATTAAAACATTGATGGACATCTAAAACATCACTAACCACTGTGTATTATTGTACACTGAATATTATTCTATATGCAAATGCCATGCCATTTTGTCTGAGAGGCTGAGGATATGTTATGAAGAGTTGTCTGAGTGACCTTAAGCTTCTTTTGTTGAACGTTTTGGAAGAGCCTGGGTGGGGGCACAGTTAGTACTGTCTTCCTTGATTAATAGCCATCCCATTGATATAGAGCTTCTTAGTTACAGAGCTCGCTGATATGTACAGTCTTGCTAGCTGATATCCCAGCTTGCTGCAGGGATCCCTCCTCTCTGCCATCTGAGTGCTTCGTCATAGGTTCTAGGGATCCAAGCTCAGTTCCTCACACTTGCATACCAAGCTCTCAGCAAACCTTTTGATATCTAGTTGAGGCCGATTTACAAAGCATTCATTCTGGGCTCTGGTTATTCTGAATTTGAAAGCTAAGTCCAAAAACACTTTGGGACCTTAGACTTTTTCTAGCTATGGTTGTGATTAAGCAACTCACTTTTCTATGCTTCCATTTTTTTCTTATGTTAAATGGCAATGGTAATGAGGCAGGATACAAGTTGTGAAAAATTAAGGGAACATGAGAAGAAAGGAGGCTACTCCTAAGGTATATACTATCTCTTAACTCTGTATCATGAACTCCCCTGACTTTTCAAAGTCTTTTCTGCAGGTTGGGAAAGACCTGGCTTCCCATAACAGGATGGGTGGAATAATATCACACACATTATAAATGCTCAGCTGATGCACTACTGTTACCAGGTACAGAACTGAGCATACTGAGCACAGTAGGAATGAACACTTTAAGGTATCTTTATAGTTTGCTGATTATCCTAGTTACGTCTTTACATCTGTGATAGAACACGACTGCCAAGGCATCCTGTAAAAGAAAGTTCACCTCAGAATCCATGAAGGTGGAGTGAAAGAAAAGATGAGATTTTCCCTCGTGATCTGCAAGCACAGGCAGAGGAGGGGCACGACGGGAATGGTGTAAGTCTTTGAGGCCTCAAAACCTCCCCATGGTACACATCTTCTCCAACAAGGTGACACCTGCTAATCCCTCTCAAACAGTGTCACCAGCTGGGAATCAAGTATTCAAACATGTGCGCCTTTGGAACCTTCCTCATTCAAACCACTACACTTATTTCTGAGTCTAATCTTTTTGTTTTGGTCTAGATCTTGAACTCCGTTATCTCTGTAGCTAAAATTATTTAAGCCCCATCTGTAGACATTGCCTCCTGCATCAGAGACCAACCTTGACCTTCCAGAAGGCTTCCTTCAAGGGCTCCTGGCTAAATCTAGTTCTTGCCCTGGGTCTATTTGAACAGCTTAAAGGGGCACCTGCCTTTGCTTCTGGTGCTCATGGCTCCTTTATTCTTAGCCATTCCTCACCTATCCTGGATTTTAAAGTCTGCTGAGCTCTGGTGGACTTTGGAATTGGCATAACCTCCCTGGACTCCATTATAATTAATGCTTATAATTAGCAGAAACACACTGTAGAGATTTGTGGCTCAATATGCTACGCATGGATGTAATTGGACCAAAGCATACTCCCCCTGGTTTGGAGGCCTCTGGGATCTGGGTATCAGAGGCATATAAAGGGCTCTAAGAGGGCTAATAAGGCACGTGAGGACTGGGTAATTAATGGCTCCAATGTCATCTTAGAAACTGTTATGTAAGGGCTTCTCCTCAGCCCCGCATCGTATAACACAAATTTCTTGATGGGAGACAACGTTCATTCCTTCATGCTTTGTTTGGGTTTCTCCCTTGGGAGACGTCTGGAAAGGGCATTGCTCCTCATTTCCTTGTACCTGCAGCTTCATAGATTAATCTTTATCAGCAGGGTGCCTTGGGGTGGGCTGGTGACAGCATTCCTGGGTAGGCTACTCCGAGGAGGACAGAAGTGCTCATTTCCTCCTTTCATGAATTTCACTGGCTTTATTTCTCTGACTCAAGCAGGAAGGCAACCATGCAGAAGGTATTAAGTAAATCATGGGAATTCATTAAATATTTGCTGGGTGGATGAATCTTTTATTCAAAATACTAATTATTATTAATAGTTTTAATAGTCTGGTTCAAACTGGAGTTCCTGTGGACTCCCAATATATTGGTTTAGGTAATGAATGGGTTGAGGACAAATTCCATTCATCAGAGAGGTGCTAGGTAATTCAGATATGGAAAGGAACCAGCTCTTACTGGGTGCATGATGAAAAATGTCTTTTAAATACTTTACTGATGTATCTTTGCTGTTTTTAACCTGATATAACAGCCTTAGAATATACTAAGGGATGAAGGAGACCCTTGAGCCATAAGATTACCTGTCTGTGTCTGAGTGGTCAAAGCGTGATCTCACTCTTCTAATGTTTCATGGAAGGTTGTGCCCTGACTCCTCATCACTTGGGCTCAGGCTGGCTCCCATGCCTGCTGAAGGCCATTCCTCTTCCCAAGGGTTATAATTCTAGACCATGGAATTCCATGATTTGAAAGCTAGAAAAACCCAAAGAAGAGATATAAAACAGAAATATAAAACAGGAAGAAAAAGAAAGAAAAGAACAAGATAACTCTATTGGTTAATTTTCTCATTGCAACCAAATACTAGACAAGAAGCAATTTAGAGGAAGTAGGCTCTATTTCAGCTCAATTTCAGCAGAAGATTGTAGGATGGTTTATTATACTTCTTCATATCAGCAAAGAAAGGGACAGGGCTTAAACCAGAGCCAGCAGTATCCTGAAAGCTTACCCTCAGTGATACACTCCGGCTAGCTAGCCCTCAACCTCCCCAGACAGCATCCCCAGCTTGGAACCAAGTGTTCTAACACAGGAGCCTGGGGAATAGTTAAAATACAAACTAATAACAATGACAGACACCTAGGGGCCTGGAATTTTAGCCCATTTTCTTCTTCATTTCCACTTGTTCTTGGAGCCAGAATTAGCATCACAGCTTCTGATGTCTCTTGTGACTTGTGTAGCATTGAATTCTGCATCTTGTTTTGCTCACCAGCAAGAAGGGAATGGTTGACATTTGTGGCAATCCTGTGAAATGTATTTGAAGACCCCAAAACACTGCACTGCCTACAATATCAGTATCACACCAGAATATCTGCTGTGAGGCCCCTTGGTGTTCATGTTGTAAGGATATTTGAAAGCGGGAAATGTAGAAAACTAGTCCCATTGGAGACTTGCTCTGCCACTGCTCTGCCCCACGTCACCAAGTAACAAAAAGGAAAGCCTAAAGTCCACCCATCCCTGGCAAAGCTTCCTGCAGTAGCAGGAAGAGCTCATGTGCACAAGGAAAGACTAGGCACAGCAGACTGCACAGCCTGTGCAAAGCACTCTAGGCTCGGGCATCTTTCTTCTAGCCAAGTAGACCTGGACTACTCAGCAGGCCCTCCTTGGTGCTGAGTGCTTGTCTTCAAAGATGGGCAATAACCATGGCCAGCGCTGTCCAGCAGCATGGTATGCAGAGGTGGAAAGTTGTTATTTTGCACTTCCAGGTGTGTTTCTATGAACTACTTGTGGCTGTTTAGCCTTTTCATGTGGTTCATGTGACAAGAAAACCTTACCTTTACTCACTGTAAGTTAGTTTGAATGGCTGCGTAGAGCTGGTGGCGGGAACATTGAACAGAGTGATCTATTGTGGTGGCTGCTTTTCTTGTTGCTATCACCAAGTACCTAACAAGAAGCAATTTAAGGGAGGAAGTGTTTATTTCAGATCACAGTGTGAGGGGATACAGCCCCTCATGGGAGGAAGCCTTTACACATCTCAGAGGACTAGGAGGCAAAGAAAGAGGAATGCTTGTCCTTAGCCAGGTTTCTCTGGACACTTCCTCACAGGCACACTGAAAGGTGATGATGCTGAGTCATCTGCTGAGCCAGAGTACTTGATACCTGTGCCGGGGTGGCTGTATTTGTCCTCCCAAACAGTTGTGTCTAGGTACTTTGTAGAAACAGACCTTAATGCCTCCCTTGCCTACCAGAATACTGAATTCTTTTCCAGCCATTTTTCTCTTGTTCAACATTTGCTCTTCTCTTGCCTCCCAGACAGAATTTTGTCTCTTTTTCCCCAAATAAGAGCTGGAATTTTACCCACCCCAACTGCTCTTCCCTGATCAAGCTACAATGTTCTCAGGAATTTGGCTTTTGCTGAGTGTCCTGTGGCTTTTCCTGGGGAGACAGGAACAACTGTCTATTCACCCCAGTTAGGGAATTAATGACAGACCAGAGAGACTGCCCTACCCAGGCCTGATCTAGTGAACCAGTGAATTGATTGAGATTATGGGAGAATATGAGTTGGGGGTTGCATGAGCACCAATGACTCAGAGGCACATGTATCACCAAAACCCCAACCTTGGCTTGGGTGCCAACTCACAAGAGCTATATCCCTGGAGCCCCTAGGGTGATTTGCAGGCAGCTTGGCTGGAAGGAATCACCTCTCTCCCACTGTTGTTACTGTTTACATGATCTTGTTTCAGGAGCCTCTTGAGACTTTGGGGTTTAGTTTGCTTCCTCAGCCTTGCAAAGTTCTTTCTCTTCATGAATTTTAAAAGCCTACTTCAGGGTGGGATATTTCATAGCAAATGAAATACCTGCACAATGGAGGTTTGCTGGCTGCCAGACTAACCCCGACTTCCTACAATGTAGATTAAGAGTACAGCTCAATGAGAGTCTAATGGATTCCTGCCTGCTTGTCCAGTCCTTCCCATTATGTCTTAACTCTAGCTTGGGTCTGAGTCCCTAATCACACAAGGGCTCCACCTCTTCCTCTCACCAGCAGTAGATGCCCTAATCCTAACCTTCAGGGCAATCAAGCTGCTGGCTACATGGAACCCTGCGGTGCTAAGTGTCTCTGGGATTCTTGGGGCACACTTTTAAGCTGACACCTGACATTTGGTGGCTTGTGATATGTGATTCAGCTACAAAAAGCCTCACTTCCTTGTCCCAAGGACTTTCCAAGACTGACTATTTCAGCATTTGGAATGCCTGTGACACTGAGTTGATAAAGGTCACCTGTGGAGACAGAGCGAGTCGTCTGGTGCCTGGAAGACACTTACTAGCTCGTTATGGTTAGATGCCTGCTGAGGCTGTGCCCCCTCCACGGAGATGAAGCTCACGTGTGTTCTCAGCACTAATGATCCACTTGTGCCCGAATCCTTCCTCTATGTGGTTTGTCACCAAGGCTGTCCTGTCCTGTAAAGCCGCGTGACAGAAAGCTGTTGACAGAGTATTAGAAAGAGCT